>NC_135497.1:368337710-368937710 GCF_052857255.1 Amblyomma americanum
ATGACAAATAAAAAAATTAAATTATGAAGCAGCGAAGTCGATAAATACAGTAACCAATACAAAATTACAAATGTTATTTAAAATTTGGATAAGATTACAACGTAATTTTATGATACAGAGAAAAAATGCACACGACATCAGTAGAATTTCAAGTTTCGTTCGTTTCAACGAGGGAGGTTTACGAACCCTTCCTCTAATGTCGTTCGGCTTGGAAGATGGACAGGAGGCGAGCTTGTAGAAGATGACAGCAGAGCATATATTTACAGCATGCATATACAGAGGGTTAAACTGGAAGAAGCAGAAATGACCTTACAAAAGAACAAACTTTGCGCTACTTTCCTCATCGACCCGACTGGTTAGAGCCTAAGAAGCACCACGTTACATGCTGTTGTGCTCGCGCTTCCTTCCTGCTGTGGAATTCGGCGAAGTTGGGCATAGGGAGGATTCCCTGAAGACCACCGCGAGGGTGATGTGAGCCCTCTGGGGGAGATGTGACTGCAGGACTGCCGGAGGCAACGACTACAATAGCGTCCCCACGTGTTCAACAGGAATGCCAGCGACGACCATAAGCGTATTCGTTCCGGTCCTCGCCACGACGAAGTGCGGTATCAGTGTGGCCCCCTTCAGTCACGCTGGATTTCAACAATTGTCCGAGTGCCGCACCTTCGACAGAGCTTCCGCGATCCGGTCACCAGTACAAGATATTTCGACACATGCTTGGAGACAGCCTGCATTCATGTGTCATGCACGTGCCCTCCGGGTCAACATGGGCGCGGTCCGGGCGCACGTGCGCGGCCACCTGGAGGCCGTGGGGACGACAACGTGACCGGGTCCTGTTCTCTTTTCCTCGAACGAGCTGCGAAGAAACATCAGGACCGCCCTGCCGTGGGTGGCACCACCAGTGCTCTCGTGTGATTGGACATCATTCTTCGAACTGTATTCCCCAGCTAGCGATCTGGGGAATACGAAGAGTATTTAGGGAGCTGCTGGTTTGATACCAGGAGAAAGCCTCCTTCTTGAGAGGTATCAGAGACTCCCGAATCCTAAGAAGCTCTCTTTACTGTGAAGCACTCTCAGTTGCCCGTATTTGTACATAATATAAATAGTCCTTGTATAAAGTTTTCCAAGTTTTCTTCCTCCGATCGTCCTCGTCTCTTCACCGGCCCAGTCACGCTACCTGAATCCCAACAATGCTAAGCATGGAGCCCCAGCTCAGACTGGACTGGACTGCATCCGTTCACATGCGCTTTTAAGCACTTAATTAACAAACGACTAAGGGCGGTCATTTTCAGTGGCCCGCCCTAAGCATCAATTCTCCAATCAACAATAACATGCGGGATAGGGACTACCCCGTGGGTTGGGCTTAGCCTCGAACCCAGAGTCTCGTTAACAACACAAACCAAATCAAATCAAATACGTCATCACTCTCTCTCTCTAGTAAGAGTATCCACACGCTCTCCCTTCGGAGCTAATCCGACTTGCCTCGGGCACACCGCCACTCATCATCGGTCCGCGTCGCCCGTCAGCAACAGAAGTGGGAGCGAAAGGGCCACTAAGCCGGCGCACTACCGACGGCGGGACACAGCTAACATGAAGGGGTTTGTCTGACGCTCCGGGAAACCAGATAAGGGTCGTCCCTTTGTTTCCATGGTTTGGTTGAGTACGGCGTGTCCGCCATGACAGGTGTCTGTCACTGCTCTCCTGGAAATACGCATTTGTTCACGAGGAACAAAGGGACGCTGCGGGTGCCTCTCCGATGATAGCCTACGTCGTTGGAGAGGGGGGGGGGGCGGTGCGTCAAGCGACCCTTCTCGTTCCCCGTATGCACTCGGGGGCTCTCGTTTGTACTGGGGAGCCGCTTCCGCGTGTGCCCGGCGTCCTGCAAACGTACGCAACTGGAAAAGAGCTGCGGCCTTACAACATCCTAATAACATCATTTTTAAGGAAAAAATAAAACTGAACTTAACGAATGTATAATAAGCCCGGTTAAACATATCAGCCCAAATGGCAACAGGCGCATAACAGAAAGAAGACATTAAATATCTGGATATAAAAAGAAAACTTACAATGCTGAAATAATAAACTGCTAGCATTGATCATTTATATATCACAAGTCATTTATACCTAATAAAACAGGCGTTTAAGTTCCCAAATAAACCTGTTTGTTTAGTAACATTATGGTGATGCGTTACAACATTCTATAAGCATAAGCACTTCGCAAAGGACGGGGCACAGAAAAGAAGCACACAGGAATGAGACTTCCATCCACTTGTACAGTAAGGAACTGGATTCCGTCGGCTTGGCAAGGTGATTGTGCATTTGATGGTGTTCTGTGTTGGGTGCGCGAGCGCTTTCTGGTTGAAGAAAGAAGGAGGAGCCGGAACAAAAAAACATTTGTTATTCTGCGCTCATCCCGTGTGTTTCTTTTGTGTGTCCGGTCCTCAGCGCAGTTTTTTGAGCGATAGCGCTACTTCACGACCTAAGGTGCAAAAACCGATTCATCGCTGAAGCCATAACCGTGACTTGGAATAAATAATTAATTAAAATAAACACTGCCGCGACTGGGATTCGACCCCGTGGCAGCGCCAACAGATTAGCGTCGCTGTCTACTGCTCGAGATCACTATGCTTTCTCTGTAGTTTTTTTTTATTTGTTGCATGGAAGTAAACCCACCCTGACCACCCTGACAGGCTTGAAGTCCGACTTAGCCAGGCGCATCACGCAACCCGTCATACACAATCACAGCAGCATCCAGCTCTCACTTTGCCTTCAAATCAAAATTCTGGAGGACACGCGCATGCATCGATAAAGGCCGATCCTGCGTAGCATATACCCCTCCCCCCATCCGCTCCATAGCGCATTGCCCTCTGAACAGAGACTTTGATGAACGTGACGGCTCTGCGTGGCGATCTGCCATGCGGCTCTTCCCCAAGCTAAACAGGCCCATGAGCACTAAATGATCACATGGAAAGTTCCATTGTAGGCAAAACTCTCATGCTATAAGGCATAATCTCAATGTCGATCCTTACTGAGAGTCTGTTAAAGAATGTAGCAAAAAACATGGCACCACGACAAAAAGCAAAAAAAAATAATGAATAGTTTCTGGCTGCTGACACAAGCGACACTTCACATACCATGGCAATAAAAGTACCTTCTTCATGAACCCGCGTTTTGACAGGTAAGGTCGGTTGACGTGTGCAGCTTAAAAAAGAAAGCCTTCGCTGCCAATTGAACACGTATCTATTGCGCCCGCTTTAAAACATTGTTGTCTAAAGAAAAGGTAAGGCCGCCAATACATCGGTACAGGAAAGAGCGTCTCAATCAGAATTTTTGAAATCTGTCTTCTGGATAGACTGTACAGGAATTCTAAGGAAAACTGGAGAGTGAGGGACTGTGATGTGTCAGAGACTTCTTTAAGAAAACCCCACAAAGGCCCCTCACTCCTATGACCAATGGGCGCGAACGGAATATACAAATGAGCACCTAATCATCTGCTAAGCAGAGCTGGGAGTAAGGGATGATTTGCTGTTTTATAAAGAAAAACCTTGAAATAAGCTGATGAACGAACAAGTGCTGAAAAGCAGCTCTACCAGCCTCTGAACCACCAGGAAGAAACAAGTCTCAACGCATAGGCTTCCATTGAGAGCGCCACACAAAAGCCGCAAAAATTATATGCATTGCCTCTACCTTTTTCATTTCACTGCATGACATAGATAAGCGTCGAAATCAAGAGGATATCTCAAAATTGGGCTCGTGCAAATACAGACAGCTTCCTGCCCATCTAAGCCGGGGTTTGTCACCTAACAAATGAGATCTGAGAATCCCAGTGAGGCCCACTATTACATTACTGACGCACGGAAACCGCCAAATAATGTAGATCTTCGGAGTCCCATCTGATGCCGCCAAAAACGCTTGGTTTTGTACCCCACTGACCTACCCAGAACTACTTTGATTCACCAAGGTTCAGAGACGCATCGGAACTATCACAAAACTGCTCAGTTACAAGCAAAACCTCGAGCACTCTTTTATCAGAACAGGAAAGGGCAACGTCATCAGCATAAGCCAAAATCTTAATTTCACATTGCGGCAGTGACAAGCCACGAAACTGTGTTCGTTATGATACTACGACATAGGGGCTCAATATTTTAGGCTAATAACAAAATCTATAGCGGGTAGCCCTGTCGAGCAGATGTTTTGAGTGGAATAGGTTTGGTAAACTTTCGATTAACAATCAGTCTTGTAGTGGCCGCTTTATAACATGGTTCTATGCCTTTGGGCCAGACATCACCAATATTTCCATTCTCTAATATAGGTAACAAAAAATCATGACGCACCTTATCAAAAGCTTTGGCCATATCAATCTGAATAAAAGCCACTTGACTGACCTCATCTGACACTGTCTCTAACCCGGAACGTGCGAAATGGATACGGTTTTGAATACTACGGCCTTCGATTGCGCACACTTGGTGTGGCCCTAATAAATCTAATACCACAAGCTGCAGTCGAGAACAAAGGACCTTCGCAAATATCTTATAATCAACGTTGCATAAAGATATCGGACGATGCGCTTTTAACTGATTTCTACTGATCTGCGTCTGCGCTTTTCGGGAATAGTATGGTGTGACCAGTGTGGATCAAGGGAGGCAAAATGCCCATGTCATAACCTTCTCTGAAAACTTCCAACAAGGCAAGTGATAAGCTCGGCATAAAACACTTTATAGAACTCTATACTTACACCGTCCGGGTCAGGGGACTACTGACCCGGTAGAGAAGAAATGGCCGATTTGACCTCATCTAAAGTAATCAATCCCTCAATGACTGTACGCTGCACATCTTCCAGACGAGGAAATGTTTCTTTTAAGCTACTGAAGTAGTACCCACTGATCGGGTAACTACTACCACCAAAGAGCCCCTTATAATAGTTAAAGAATTCCCCTAAGAATGCCTGGGATGCCAGTGTACGTACCACCTCCACAATGAATTTCTAAAACCTCTTTTGAAAGAGCAGCCTGCCTTTAATAATTAACGAACCTCCGTGACCGTGACCAAATCAAAGCACCGTGAAATTTTTCTGCTCTAAGCAGTTGTAACTGCTCTTTAATATTGTTAATAATAATATTAATTTAATATGTTTTCGCCGCAGCCAACCACGCCTTGCGTTAAATTGAAACACATACTCGCGCTGTGCATTGCACATCGTCGTCTTCATCAACTTCCATCAAAGGCGCGAAAAAATCAGATCGGCTTAACCTCGATCAGAACCTTACCTTAGTCTAATATCGTCGCGAGACGTGCCGACGACCCGGCAAAGCAAAACCAAGAGCCAACGAGGCTAAACACGTCTACTCTGTTTGACTACGTTAAAAACCTGCCATTTTATGCTTATAGTATGTCGTGCGTATTCCTGAATTCCTGAGCGTATCTGAGAAAAAAAAAGCAGTTTGTCTGCCATATTTAGTGCGCACTTTGATAGTACGATTATTTTCAGGAAATCGTGTTTTGCTATTGTTGGTTAGGAAAACTTATGGGATTAACGACCCTGAGAGCTCGTCATTTATTGACTTGTACAAGAATATGCATAGGTTAATTGTAGTCAACGACTTAAATGACTGCAGAATGCGAATGTTGTGCAAAAACTGTTTAGAATTAGACTCGTTCCAGTGGTATGCTACACACCTGAGTCCGCATAATGAATGACTCGTAGCGAGATTAAATCTTCAAGTTTTACCATAACCTGCTTATTATATACTTGTTAATATGAGCTTGTATGAATTCTAAGTATTTTATTTATTTGTTTATTTCAATAGCCTAAAGTCCCAATGTGGGCATTACATAGGAGGGATTCAGCAAAGAAAACTTGACAAATATACAACACGGCATTTAAACGGCTGAAGACAGAAATAAACAAGATAAGAAGCCAGGTACAAGTTAATAGGAGGGGGGGGGGGGGAATGGCTAGGAACAGGTACTGAAAAATTGCACATGTCGCCAATCCCACAAAACAAAACAAAAATCGTACCTTCTGAAGTCACAAAACATGGCATCTAACATTTAATGGAACGTTACGGCCGACACGTACACACTGAAGCAAACGAAAAAAAACGCACATCATTCCACATTTGAATTTTCTAAGTATGGCCAAAGAGCTGTTCAAAATGATGATGTTCCAGCTATAACCGCAATGCTAGAAAGAAGCGAATTCCACTCTTGAAAAGTTAGTACCAAAGTTGAGTATTTGTGTCGTTCTGTCCGAGCGAAAATGGGTTTAGTCTTTTTCATATGATCTACACGAGCCGATGTGTGCGGCGCTGGGAGAAGATGTGAACTTGCAAATGGTGTGCGGCTGTGGTAGAGAGTATGGAAAATGTTGAATGCGTGTTGTTTTGTGTCCTGGTTGGCTTGGTGTAGTCGGCGTTTAAGAAGACCAAGTTTTTTAAGGCTTTGGTAGCGATAAGTTCAATATGAGAGCTCCAGGATAAATTACAGCTAAAATAACACCGAGGTATTTTGCCGACGCTGCAGTTTCAATGACAGTATTATTAAATGTGTAGGCATTAGGACTCGTGTTAGCAGCGGAAGTACACTTGAGATGTTTAGTTTTATCTCCGTTAATTACCATTTGCCACCTGCCGCACCAACGAGTTTGCTCATCAAGATCAGTCTGGAGAGCAATATGTGTCAAGGGCTTGATATTACTCGGTAAATTACAGTGTCGTCTGCAAATAATCGTATTGTTGATGTTATGTTCAACGTGATGTCATTAATATACATTAAGAAATGCAGAGGACCCAGCCCCGAACCCTGGGGTACACCTGAAGCAACACCTGTACGTCTTGATAAGATCCTTCCTAACTTAACTGCCTGAAAGCAGTTTGTTAGAAATGCTTTGATCCACTGCGTAGTACGTTGATCCAGCTGCAGGTTGCGTATCTTTATCATCAGGCGGTTATGAGGCGCGCGATCAAAGGCTTTAGAGAAATCAATAAAGATGGAGTCAATGTAGAGAGAAGAGTCGATTGCTTGATGAAGGTCCATTAATAACTCAAATAACTGTGTCTAACACGATAAATATTTGCGGAAGCCATGTTGGTGGTTATGAAGCAAGTCGTTCTGGTTAAGATGAGCCATAATGTTAGTCTATATTATGTGTTCGAGTACCTTGCAATATAACGAGGTTAGAGAAATTGGTCTGTAATTGTTAGGAACGGATCTGTCTCCAGATTTAAATACCGGGATGATATAAGCGGACCTCCAGTCTTCTGGCACACATGTATCGAGTGACTGTTGGAAAATGAGAGATAGAAGGAAAGCTGTGTGCTGGCAGGTAATGGGCTAGTGTGGTGAGGGAGGCGTTCAATTGCACGAGCCACGCCATGCGCAGATATGTGAATAGATGAAAAGAGAATCTGGATATCGGCCTCAGGAAGCAGCAGGGGGTTGTAAATGCGCAATTCATCCGTAAAAACCTGTGAGAAGTGGCTATTGAATTGTTCTGCACACTGTTCTAAATGTAGGGTGCTGCCATTTGCACCCAAAGGAACAGGAACCGTACTAGCGCTTTTATGATTAACAGTGCTCCAAAATTTCTCAGGGTTGGTTTTTATTAAACTAGGAAGCGTAAAATTAAAATGTTTGTTTTTTGCCACAGACATTTGTTTTTCAGCTATTTTAGAAATGCTTTTGTAGTTTTTACAGTCTGTAGCTTCCTCTGATCGAACCGCTTTCCTAAATGCTTTTTTTTCTATTTAGTGTCCTGTTGACATCTGTGATAAACCAAGGATCATTAGTTCGTGTGCTTATCGTTCGTTTTGACACGCAGGAATCTTCAATTTCTTTGAGTTTGTCAAGAAACAACTTCCGATTTTCATAAGTCGTACGGTTATGAAAATTGGCCTGAAAGCTATTTGTGAAAGTTTCCAACAACAGGTTCATTTTTTCAACATCCGCACGAGCATAGTTGCAGATAAGCTTTATGGTTTTTGTTTTGTCAGTCCGTGGAAGAAGAAGAGAACAGTGCACAACTTTGTGGTCACTTATTTCTTCCAAGACGTGGACGTCTGAGAGCTCAGGATAGGTTGTTAGGATGAGGTATAGGATATGTGTACCGCGAGTAGGCTCGTGAACAATTTGGGTGAGGTGGTGAAATTGAAGTAAATGAAGAAAATTAATGTCCTCCTGTCGGTTACTATCGGAGCCAACAGTAAGAGTCGTCCAATTAATCGCGGGAAAATTAAAGTCACCTACTAAAAATAAGAGGCAATTCGGGTGCTTTACAAGGATCTGCTGGATAGCGTCATTTAAGAGGTAAATGAATTTAGGTTGGCTACTTGGTGGCCTATAACAGGCGCTTATAATGTAAAACATGTACGCCGCCGCGGTGGCTGAGCGGTTATGGCGCTCCGCTGCTGGAGCGCGCGAAGCGAGTGGACATACAGCGCATCGTCTCCACCAACTTTTGGCTGGAGCCACGGTTCCTCGGCCGGAACCCCGTCAACACAGCCGCGTCTGTGTTCGCGAAGTCGACAGCTACCTGTGGACACCACTCACACACAGGTGGGGCAACATTTACGCATTTTAGGGCCGATCCTCACTTGCGTTTCGTGGCGACGGCGCTAGGCCTAACGCCTACGCCGACGCTCGGCCGTGAGTGAGTCGCCCACCCGTGTCAAGATGGCTGCCCAAAAAGTACAACGCGGCTACGACCCGGACGCCATGGCCTGGTCCGAGGTTCCTTCAGCTCCAACGCCTAAGAGTCCGGATTCTGCGCCCATCGAGAACCCCAGACTCTTCAAACTAGTGGAACGCCGCTCCCGCAAGCGGGACGCCGCCTCCAAGAAAACGGACGCCACGTCGGCAGGCCGCTCAACACGGCACAGCGCTGCTGCGCGCGCTGCAGCGCTTCACGGAGGGGCCCAGTCTAAGACCGGACCCTCTTGGAAACCAAAGCCACTGCCGCGTCTTCATCCAGAAGACATCGTCATCATCCTGAAGCCCCGGGTGACCGTCGCTCTCAGGGATGTCTACCAACATGGCGAGCTGGGAGCAGCGTTCGCGGACTACCTGGGCGGCAAGGCCGCAGCATCCCTCAGCCTGCTCCCCACATGGGAGCAAAACCTGATCGTCGCAGGCACCAGAGAGCCGCACGTCGCGGACAAGCTTCTGCGGGATTTTCAACTAACATCACCGAAGGGCCAGCTCTCCATGTACGGCCAGTTGAAACTCACTGGAGACGTGTGCCGCGGCGTCATCACCGTGGCCAAGCACGAGACCAGTGAGTCCCTCCAAAACAAGATCCAGTGGCGTGCTGGAGAGCTTGCCGATATCCGCAAGCTTGGCAAATCCGATGTCGCGTCGCTCACCTTCGTGGGAAAAGTGGTGCCGCGATATGTGCATTACAACTCTGAGGTGACCCTTGTGCGTCCGTACAAGAGAACCATTCCGGCCTGCGTGCGGTGCGGCACTGTGGGCCACCGAGCAGACACCTGCCCCTGCCCGGATGAAAAGAGCGGCCTGTGTGGCCAAACGGCGCCGACCGTCGACGGAGTCAAGGCGCAGCATGAATGCAGTCTGTCCTGCGCAGTCTGTGGGCAAGCCCACGCTACCAACTCCCGTGACTGCACGGGAAAATTCCGGCAGCTCAAGGTGCATGGCCCCAAGGCTAAGCGCCCAGAGGTGCCAAAAAACCAGCGACCTGGCAAGCAGCCCAGTCATTCACAACCAGGTGCCGGTGGCGGAACGCCGCGTGGTGCTCACGGCACCGACCACAAGACATCGTCACCTTCTTCACCGTCGGTGAAACCAGCGCCCGGGAAGAAGACAGCGCCTCCACCGCCCAGCGGCAGAGACACTGGCCACTTCCCGGCCCTCAAGACAATTGGCGCTGCCGACGCCCGGGCATCAGCGCCTCAACACCACAAACAGGTGAGCAGCTGGGCTGAGATCGCCTCCTCTTCCTCCCATCCCTCACCCTCCCCCGTAACCTTCTCCGCACTCGACGCGGAATACAAAAAACAGATAGACGTGCTCCGGGCACAGAATGAGCTTTTGCTCAACAAAATTCAAAATATAGAATCAAAATTGGCGTCCGCCGCACCGAGCCCGCAGAACTCGGACGCAATGGAGAGCGACGCGGAGATCTCGCCTGCCCTCGTGACAGCCATCTCTGCGATGGAGGAGCGCTTAACCTCTAAATTGCGATATATGATCGAGACCGCCATGGACCAGATCTTGACAAAGGTCAAATCTGCCGTCCCCGCGGTGGTCTCAAAACACATCTCGGACAACCCCCGCCTCCTCCGTCGGACGGGACCCATTAGGGACGTATCCCGCCCTTCAAAATTCACCCGTCTGATTATTGATTCGGACAATGAGGACAACTGCCCCGCTCCTTCCGTCATCACCCCCTTGATGGCGCAAGTAGCTGGCTCTGAGGCAGCCAATCCCTCCTCCTCCCCCCCAAGAATTTTAAATCATGGCGAGACACCTTAATCAAAGGAATTCCGCCATCTCCAATTCGGCCATGTCAATTTCAATAACAGTGGAACTGTAGAGGCTTTAAGGACCGCACTAAGCGGGCCAATTTCCGCCTCTACCTTGAAAATTTCGAGTCCTTACGAGCCGTGGTTGCCCTCCAAGAGCCAGGCCTGGGCGCCACAATTTCAAATTACACGACGTTCCAACAGGATCCCGCGTCTTGTCTTCTTGTCCACAAAGACTACACAGCAAATCTAGTGGATCTCGACCTCCCACTAGAGTACTCTTATGTAATGGTGACCCTCCTACCAGTCCGCCGCAGGGACCCACCGTTGCATATACTCAACGTGTACTGCTCTCCCAAACTAAAGCGAGTGACTTTTGCGGACCTCTTTAGCCGCGCGCTAAGAGTAGCGGGCCGCGATCCCCTGCTTATTGTGGGCGACTTTAACGCTCCCAGTCAGCAATGGGGGTATCGCAAGGAGGAGTCACGCGGGCGTAAGCTGGCGGAGCTTGCGTCCACGTTGGGCCTCACTTCCACACGGACACTGTCCACCCAACCCGGCTAGGAAATTCCGTGACACGGGATACGTGTCCGGACTTAACCTTCACTCGCAACATACAACACGCAGACTGGCTCAACACCGAGGAGACCCTCGGTAGCGACCACTGCATCATTAACACTACACTACGCACACGCCCCCTCAAGCGTCCCAGAACACAAGCCCATATCCCAGATTGGACGAAATTCAGGCAAAATTTTAACTCACTTGATAATACACCCATTACCGCGCAAGGCTACACAGCATGGTCCCAACAGCTGCTGGCACACCTTTCCTCGCATGAAACACACATCCAGCTCTCAGAGGCGGTCACGGACGTGGATAACCACCTTCTACACCTCTGGGAAGCCCGTCGCAGCCTCGTCCGCCGTTGGCGACGCCAGAAACACAACAGAAAGCTTAAAGCTCGAATTGCCGAGCTTACCCAGAAAGCGGCAGAGTACGCGGCCCAACTCGCCGACTCCAACTGGGTAGATAGATGCAACACGGCCGCGCGACAAATGTCCAGCCGAAACACTTGGCGTCTCTTTCGAGCCCTACTCGACCCAACCCAAACACGAACCGAAACACAAAAACATTTGCAGCGAGCCATGCACCATTTTCCTGGCAACACGACTCAACTGGCACAGAAACTTCGGGACCAGTATCTGTGTACAGCCCAAGACCCCCGTGGATCTGCGTACTCTTATGCAGGCAGAGAGAACACGGAGCTGGATCAACCTTTCCAGCTCCATGATCTGCGGGCGGCTCTCGCCAAAATGAAACGGGGCACTGCGCCAGGACGGGATAAGGTCACCGTCAAGCTTTTGACGAACCTGCCCGACTTGGCATACCAGTCCCTCCTGGAATACGTCAATGCGATTTGGCGCGGGGACACCCCCCTGCCAATCGAATGGAAAACGGCTTTGGTGACTTTTATTCCTAAAGCTGGCAAACCAATTGACACAGATAACCTCCGCCCCATCTCTCTCACCTCATGTGTGGGCAAACTAATGGAGACGATGGTGCGGGATCGGTTATCTACATATCTTGAACACAAACAAGTCTTTGCGAGCACCATGTTCGGATTCCGCCCACACAGATCCGCACAGGATGTCCTCCTACAACTCAATCGGGAAGTCCTTGACCCCCTCGAATGCCCCCATAATGACCGGGTAGTACTCGCCCTGGATCTTCAAGGGGCATTTGACAATGTAACACATGAGATCATACTCACTAACCTAAGTCACACCGACTGTGGCCTCAACACATTCCAATACATAAGCCAATTTTTATTGGATCGTCAATCCTACATTCGAATTCAAGATAGAGACCATGGTCCTTACCTACTCGGCACGCGGGGAACCCCTCAAGGCGCGGTACTTTCCCCGCTGCTCTTTAATCTGGCCATGATGCACCTGCCGGCCCAGCTGAGTGGTGTTGCCGGCGTGCAGCACGCCCTGTACGCCGATGACATCACTCTGTGGGCCACACAGGGCAGCACGGGAGACATTGAAACCAGCCTGCAAACAGCGGCGACGATAGTAGACCGCTACGCCCGCCGCTGCGGTCTTCAATGTTCCCCTCAAAAATCAGAATTTGTGCACCTCCGCCCCTCACAGAGGTGCACAACTAAAATATCTCTCTCTCTTGAGAGCGGTCCCATACGCGAAAGTGATGAGATACGGGTACTCGGACTCTACATCCACAAACACAGGCGGCCAGACACTACATTGGCCAAACTCCGTAAGGTGGGGGACCAGGTGGGCCGCATGGTCCGCCGGGTTTCCAACAAACGCGGAGGGTTACGAAGTAAGGATGCCTTGCGGCTGGCAAACGCCTTCGTAACTAGTCGAATTCTCTATTCGACTCCTTATCTCCACCTACGGAAAGAAGAGGAGGACGCCCTTGAGGTCATCCTTCGCAAAATTGTTAAACGTGCCCTTGACCTCCCCATCACTACTTCAAACAGCCGGCTTATGGCTCTTGGGGTGGTGAACACTTTCCGGGAGCTCCGGGAGGCGCACCTTACAAACCAGTACACGCGCCTGTCGCTAACGGAGTCGGGTCGCCGCCTTCTTGCTCGACTCCATATCCAACACACCACTCCAATGGAAGACAGGTTTCGCATCCCGGAACTGTGGAGACGTGCCCTCCACGTGCGGCCTCTTCCAGCAAACATGTCACACGAAGACCATAATGGTCGGCGCCTGGCACGAGCGGAAGCGCTAGACCGATATTATGGCAACAAAACAGGTGTCTACTACGTGGACGCCTCCGGCCCTCACCACGGGGGATGGTACACGGCCGCGGTAGTTCACAACAGCAACACAGTTAACGGCCTAACTTTCAGAGCCCGCAGTGTAACACAAGCAGAAGAGGTCGCGATTGCTCTCGAGGCCTCACATTACAATTCAAAATACATAATCACCGACTCGCGAGGGGCCTGTCGGAACGTCGAACAAGGCTGCACTCCCTTCCTAGCCTATCGAATATACCAAAATTGCATACGGGATGCGGACCCCGCACACCGTTACCTCATATGGGCCCCTGCTCATCAGGGGTTGGCAGGAAACGAGGCAGCAGACGCAGCCGCCCGCGCGCTCTCTCACCGGGCTGTTTTCTCCTCCCCATCCGATCAGGAACCCGATTTTAATCCGGTCTATACATTCAAAGATATTACAACATATTATCAAAATTGTCATCGCCTTTACCCTAGTCCATGTAAAGGCCTGAAGAAGGCAGATGAGCGGCTCCTTCTCCGCCTTCTCACCAATACATTGCTGTGCCCGGCAGCGCTAAAACATTTTGACCCCTCCTTTAGTGGCAGCTGCCCACACTGTAGTGCAGTGTCCTCTGACACCTATCACATGGTTTGGGCCTGCCCCTCCAACCCCGCTATTCCCCCCATCCCCAACCCAACCCGGGAGGACTGGGAGGCGACCCTGCTCGGCTGCCACGACTTACAGGCCCAACAAGCCTTAGTCGGGCGCGCCCGGGCGGCGGCAACCGCCACTGGGGTCCCATACTAGGGACCTCCACCTAGTGCTTGTACGGATCGGTTCCTTACGGGCTGATCCAAACATACCTCCTATTCATCCGTAATAAATGTTTTCACCACCACCTCCGCTGCTGACCCGAAAGACGCGCGTTCGATCCCGGCCGCGGCGGTCGAATTTTGATGGAGGCGAAATTCTAGAGGCCCGTGTGCTGTGCGGTGTCAGTGCACGTTAAAGAACCCCAGGTGGTTGAAATTTCCGGAGCCCTTCACTACGGCGTCTCTCATAGCCTGAGGCGCATTGGGACGTTAAACCCCCATAAACCAAAACATATACCAAGTTGAGCAGAAACCCAGACTATTTCTAAGGGGGAGTCGATAGGGGTAAGAGATGCATGGAAGTATTCGTGAATCGCAATGAGCACTCCTCCTCCTCGTCGAGAATCAGCCCTATCTTTCCTAAAAAAACCGAACGATGATGGAAGCGCGACGTCGTGACATGCAACGTCTTCGGTTAGCCACGTTTCCGTACCCACGATGATATCAGCTGAGCAGGTATGTGCAAACAGCTTTAAGTGCGTCTACTTTGTTACGCATGCTGCGGAAGTTTGCCAAGGCCAAGGAGATTGGTTTGGTTTTGTTACGGTTGGCTTTCTTTGCGGTAGACTCAATTCTCGGGAGGCGTGTGCCTAGAAGGAAGTTTTTCACGCTCTCTGTTGCCGAGTCATACCGGTAAACACTATTTTTCGCGTGGAGCTTATCAAATCTTACAGAATACCGCTCGTTTTCTCTGATATGCGCTTCGACGAAGTCGCCCATCTTTTTTCCTTGCATGTAGAACCTTCGAGGAGAAGTCTTCGTCTAGCCAAATTTTTGGTTCCGTGAGATCTTTTATTTATGTGCATTTTGAATTTTTCGAGTTTAGATTTAAAGTTCAGAAATTGAACTATAATTGGTAAAGCTTGATCAGAACGTGGCTGGCCAAGGCGATGGGCACGTTCGATGTCACCGCACTGTATATTAAGATGATCGCTAAAGGAGTCCTTCACTATTTCTTCTGTTTCTGCATAACCTTCGTGTTCTTTTTCATCGAGCTCTTTAATAATAAAGTTGTTCCTTCTCATTCTGTTGTTCATGTCTTCGACTACACCTGTAAGTTCATCGTTTCTTTTGGGTATATATATTTGCCTTGACGTTTTCTACAGAAGACACAGTGTCGAAGTTTTTCTTCATATCAAGTAAAGCGGACGTACTTTTCTCTATTACAACATGGTCCTGAATTTTGTTTATGTCCTGTTTGATTTCTTCTAGCGTTTCTGACATTTCAGCATGGCATTCTTTTAACAGTGCGAGCACTTCGTCAACGTTTGGTCCGGGATTTACTTCATCTCCCGCACAAAGCAAAAGTAGGCTCAGGCATGTAGAATGCAGGAATCAAGTGGGTCTCGGGCAAACTTCACGGACAAGTCCCGCCCCTGGTCCAAATCGATAGTCTTGTTCACACACATGTACGTGGCAGGAAGAAAATGAGCCGATGCGAGCGTGATACGTGCACAAATCTACACCCATTGAAACACAGCAGTTGGGATCAGCAGCCACGAGAATATGCTAAAAAGTGATCAATAAGTAAAAAGGCCTGCCTAGAAAGCAAAGTGCAAAAGTCACCGATATGCTTTTGTGGCCGCGAATCACAGAAATGCGAAGCCGGAGGGCGGCTTTATGGGGAACCTGCGCTGCCAAGGTGGCACTGCAATTGTTCTAATCGGTGACTCAAAAGTGCTTTTGTCAGCCGCTTGGGCCGCTGCAAACGCGAGAACACATTCTGCGCGATTAGATACCCGCGTTTTGCTGACAGCATTCATTGCCTAGCTTCTCTCGGCGTAGCCGAGATAGCTCAGACACGGCCCGTGCGCCTTCGACAGAGCGCGGAGGCTCGCGCCAATATGCGCCTTAAGGTGGCGCGTAAAAGTACTAATAGTACTACCCAAAACTGCTTGCTCTTCTCGCTAGGCAGTGTGTTATGGCGCTGCAATCGGCACCGCAAACTTCAGCGCAAGTTCCTCATAGGCGTCCCTGGCGAAGAGTCTACTCCAGGCGGCGCTGTCTCCGTCTATGACGTCACAGGACGGGTCCCGTTCCGCAGTGTCATGCAACGAGACACCAGTAGACAGGTAAGGCACTCGATGATACGATGGGATGATGGGACGATGTTGAGAAGCTTGCGCGGCGCACGCGGCAGGATACGAGCATCTGGAAAGCAAAATGCACAAATCACCGATATACCTTCGTGGCCGCGAATCCCTATGAAATAATAAGGTGCAAAAAGGAGCAGTGGGCTCTGATTAGAATATGTATTCAACATGCTTGTTGACTTCGATGCGGGCAATGTGTGGTGATGTTGCAAATCTGAATCTCTTTTCTCGCTTAAATACAGGAAGCAATCACTTGCTGGAATTATGTGGGGGCCTTTTCGAACAAAGGATGGGAATCTGCCACTTTTATGAACCTGTAAAATAATACGAATGCAGTTTTTAAGGCATTAATTTTTTAAGTTGGCGCAGGCTTAGAGCATGAACAAAGTAATGATTCAGGCTTCTAACAATTGTTAAGGATTTGTGAAATTCAAGATTGTTGGCGCAAAGTGGCACACAATGCCAAAAAAAGTCGCCGAGCGCCAAACAGTGAATGTGTTTTGTTTTCTTTATCTCCAGCACAAAACTGTAAGGTCTTTGCGCACGGATTACGCCCGGCAAAAAAAAGAAACCATTTACCACCAAACATAGAAACATGTACGCAAAATGCGAAGGGGATATAAAGCACGAGAACCGGTTCATAGCATGTCAAGGAGATGTGCATTCCACTATCTTGCTATTCCACTACATGTGTCACTATAAGCCAGGAGGGAAGGTGCCTAGAACGTTTAAAGGAACACCACAACAATGTGCACAATCCGGTGAAACATCTGTGTATGCATTACAGAAACTGTGAAAGTAAAACTCGCCAGCCACACTTCAAGCAAACAAAAGTGTAAAGTAAGTACAGAGATAAGCTAACGCGGGAAGTCATATAAGCCGCAAAAATCGTTTGATCTGAGGATGCATGTGTTGCCAGGAGTATAATTCGTGTTTTTAGCTGCGTGCAAGTGATGCAGCTGTTGTCTACTTCAGACAGCGCCCATCCTTCGGTGTTTTTTCTTTCACCTCGTCGATTACGCGCTGTTCATGTCCAGTCTTTAACCTGCGCTGACATCGCATAGTAAACGGCCCTTTAGCATTTCGCCTCCATCGAAATGCGACCGCTGCGACGGGATCGAACCCGCATCTTTCGGGTTAGCGGCCGAGCATCATAACCACAGTCACCACGGCGGCTGTATTCTCTAATGTGTGTGTGTTATGTATAGCTGGTAGTAGCCTTTTCAACAACAAGAATGTAGTGTTGTCCGAGTATTGTCCATTATTGATATTGCTTACCACGGCCGCAGCGCTGTTCTCAATTTAATTTCAAGCCATTTCGGAAGCTTCCAAGATTCGGCCTAACAGCTGATTACTGACCGGATACAACTGTTCGGTATCTGATCCAGCATTTTTGGAGACCACTTTTAATGACGAGGAAGCTATCATATATTGTTTTGTTTTAGGTTTATGGTGCTTAAAGTCACAAAGCGATGAGCATACCCTTAGGAACATACTGATGAAAATGATATAACCTTTCATTGCGTAGCAAAATTCTGCGTTTAAAATTTGCCCTGACCTTATTTAAGACTCGCATAAAAGACAGGTGGTGTACATTTTTGACAATAAATAGCAGGAAACTACACGCGCCATAGCACTGAAGTGCGGATGTAATGATTGTTATGGTCCAGTCTTACGGTGTGCAAAAAAATTGCGTTCATAAGCAACAGCCCATTGAAAAAATACGCTTGTCCAGAATATCTAGGTATCCGCTTTCCTGTGGAGGGATTGGTAAGCGAATACCACCGTTACTGCGCAGTTTCCCTGAGAACAAATGAGTGAACAGTATGCACATGAATAAATAAATGAAATGATATCGTGGAAAGAAAAGGCGCAGTAACTTCCTCACTCTCGGCGGACACCTCAACTGCACTGCGGGGGTCATGTGCACGTGCCTCGCGCAAACCTTCGTCGCCTTCGGGTGGAGCGCGCGGTCGTAATACGGCGCTAAACACGTCGAAATGCATTTCCCGGGCATATGCACGTGGGCGGGGGCGCTGCCCGCGAGCATTCGACGGGTAAAACACCTGGAGCATGCGTTCGGAACACTGCCCTAAAACGCGCTGCCCAATAACGTCCGCAAGTCTGTGCCCACACAATTCACAGATAAAAATTTACAGCGTTTGCGCCACGCTGCGTATTGTGGGAAACACGTATCGTCATAGAAACAAAACCATTTTCTCGGTTGCTGAGCCGAGCGACGAGTCATACTATCAGGTGATCATACTCAGCAGCATATAAGTGCACCGCCAACTTACTCGCACATTCATAAAAAAAGTTCAGAGACAGCACGCGATGTCGCTAAAAAATGCATCATATACTGGGGAAAACGCGGGAGCGCCTCTCCGGTGTTGGGTTTCTCGCGGTGCCGGTCGCCTTAATTGCACGTGATGGCTTGGAGCTTCCTTTGGTCAGTCTATACGGTATTCTAACTTTTCTTTTTTCTTTCCAGTGCTTTAAGCTAGGATATCAACTTATACTACGTTACGGCACGTTCAGTATAGGACAGAGATAATTGGAGATAAATGGGAGGTGTCTTTCTTCCGCAGTGGCCGTAACCCGCTGGCTGCTTCTGTTGCTCCTGATAAGTTATAACTGATAGGACCGAGTTTTCACTCTTGCTGACCGTTCCCCTTGACTTCATTCGGGCTTATCTATATCGCAAGTGGAGGTGGTGGTAGTGGTGGTAGTGGTTTTATTAAAAATAATAGTAAAAAGGAAGGAAAAGATTTTTGCTAGCCCCGGCATCTGCCATCGATACTGAAGCACCTGAGCTGGGGCAGCGGAAATAAAGGACAGCAGGCAGAATGAAGAAATGAAATGAAAGAGGTGAGGGGACAGGAATAGAGGACAGGGGGAGAAGTAATATGTACAAACTATTTACACAATAAGTAATGTGTCCAGGTTGTGCGCGTGATTAGTTCAGTTTAGAGGAATTAAATCACACACGCGCACAGCCCTGTGTAGGTTACAACTGGAGTGGGGCGTCCAGTTATTAATCGTTCAAGGTAGAACTCGCGGCGCGTTCGGTCACTGCGTGTAACTACCTGACGGAGAACAGACGGGACGTCAAGCCCGTGTGTTCGAGGAATGCACAGAGGCTCACCAAAGTTCGCTCACGAGTGCGCGCACTGCCCTGCGGCCACAATAGCGTCTTGATGGAGTCGGGTAGTATGCCCTGCGCCCTATAGGCCGCGAGCATATCGCGACGAGCACCGGCGAACGCGGAGCAGGGAAGGAGCAGATGTTCTAGTGTTTCCACTGCACCGCATCCGTCACACACATCACTCATCGCGATTCCGTGCCGCACCCGTCGTTCCCCGGGCCACACGCAGCCAATGCGCGCGCGGAGGATCATTGCACGTTGCGACCGTGTAAGTGCGCGACAGCCGGTGACACTGTCGATGCGCTCACCTCCCGCGATGCGTGGGTCGGGGTGCTGCTTTCGGAGATGGTCGTGAATGGCCGCACGCACGTCCTCCAGCGCAAGGGGCAGATCGCTGGCAGGTAGTTGGTGTGCAGCGGTCGCGAGGTCGTCAGCTTCTTCGTTGCCGGCGATGCCGCAGTGACCGGGCACCCACTGTGCACGCACGGCACAACCTCTCTGCGCGAGGCGCTCGATGCGCGAGCGAATTTCCCGCACTTGTGGGGTACCGCGGCCGTTAGATTGCAGGCGGCTGAGGGCGGCGCGGGAGTCGCACAGCAGAGCACTCCTGGGCGGCGGAGGGCCGAGGGTGAGCAGCAGGTCCAGCCCGATCCGGATCCCCATCAACTCCGCCGTGGTGGAGGAGCCCAGGAAGGTTGCGTGTTGCTGGCTGTGCAGTCGCAGGGCGGGGATGGTGGCCGCCGCAGCAAGGGAGCAGCTGTCGCGGGCCACTGAGCCGTCGGTGTACACGAGGAGATGGTCCTGGAGCTCCTCGTGTATGACGGCTCTGGCCAGCTGCTGCACAGCGCAGAGGGGTGTGCTCCGCTTTCCCGCGATGCCGACGATCTCTCGCTGTACCTCCGAGGCAGCAGGCCAGGGCGCGCAGGAGCCGTAGGGGGGTGGGCCTTGGGTCAATTGCTCATACTCGAGCAGCGCCGCGCCCATTCGTGAGCGCGGGTGCGAGCGCATACGCTGCAGCAGCGAGCCGCCGTCTGGTGCGCGGTGAAGCCGGTCGATGTGATTCAGTGCCCTGCGCGCTGCTTGGAGCTCAAGGGGCCATGCTCCTGCCTCGGCCAACGTTGCGGTGCACTGCGAGTTTTTGGGCAGGCCTAGGCGCACGCGCAGGGGCTTGCGGTGCTGAAGCTCGAGCTTCTTCCAGCACGGCTTGCGCACCGTGACGAGCGGCAGCGCATAGAGCACCGCCCCCAAAGCTGCGGCATTGTATAGACGCAGCGCGGCTTGCTGGGAGATTTCGAGTGAACACGGTTTAAGGTCGGCGCGGGGCGGGAATCAAGAACGGATGAACGTCTTGTATTCACCCTTTGTTTTAAATGTTGGGGCAATATGCACAGGCGATAAACTGAACTGACAAGATGCACATCAATAGAGTGCCACTTCTAGCAGGCTTACTTTCATCTGCAGGGTGATGTTCGTGCTCCACCGGTCGGGAATGTTCCCAGGCCGGCGCAAATCTTGCCTCGTGACCCTCGTGGCATAACAAACGGATGAATTGGCTGCCGCGAACTTAAGAGCATAAGTTCCTTCTCTTGTTTTGCTTGGCAACGGATGAGAGTGGTAGCTGCGGGCATGTGCACTTTTGCCTGGAAAAACTTTAAAGATGTGGTATTTTTTATGCTCTTCTATAACTATATTTCATATGCATTGTATATACTTTAGATATACCGTACGTGGACAATGCGCGTGACAGCATATAACGGCCGACCTTTCTTTGGAGAGACGTGCAACGTCGCGGATCCTGCGGTCGAGAGTATTCAGAGAGATGCGATTCTTGAGAAGACAAATAATAGTAGTTAGTTGCCGGGAGAAGAGAGGCACAATATCTGTGTCACTGTCGGTGGACACCTGAACCGAGCGCCGGGGAAAGAGATGAAGAAGGAAGTGAAAGAAGAAAGGTAGAAAGAGGTAGCATAGTGGAGGCCACAGGATTGATTTAGATCATCTGGGATTCCTTAACGTGCGCTGATATGGCGCAGCACACGGCCCTCTTTTGCGTTTAAGAAATTGAAATAGGGGTGGAAGTTTCGTCTCAGTCCGTTAGCCAACTCATCGACAAGAGGACTTGCCTTCGTGTGGTAGATTCACTTCGCTGAAGAGGGCCTTCACTCCGAGGAGGACTGGCCGGTGAAGGGACAGAGGGCGTAGAGTGTAGGTGACGGCAAGGTGGCGAACACGAGCATGAAAAAGCCGTTATCGAGGAAGGGAGACAGGCTGCGACAGCTGCCATGAGAAAGTGGAAGCCGGTTTGACAAAATAAAAACAAATATGAGAAAAATAACACAGCTGCTCAGCAGACCCCAGAAATTCGAAACGTGAGGTCCAGAACGATTACCGAAGTGCGATAAGAGAAGAAAACAGCTGGAGGCCAGTTCTTCACCGCAGAGGTTCGTGTAGCTACGAAACTGAATACACATGATAAAAAAATTCGTTGCTTAATATTAGTGAAATCAGCTCAGCAGACCTCGCCGGCGTCCAGTGAAAACTAGATGTCGTTCCGCGTTTCTCGCACTCATATTTTAGGTGATTCCTGATGATTCACTTATTAATAATTGCAGTTTTTTTCCACTTGCGTATGCTCAGTTCTTTAAGTGTTTAGGCAGACACCTTGATTGTGGAATGCAATGAAATGTTTACCTTGCTCTCATTTGATAAAGACTCCGTAAAATTGCATGTCTAATGTGTTCTATCAAAGCCCTGTGTTTACGAAAATGCCCAATGCTAGAAATTGTTGTTTGTCTTAAATATTTTTGTTGCTTTTTTTGCAACAGTGCTAACAGCATTTTAAAAACAATGTACAAATATCTGCAGAAGCTTTGCAGCTGAAAAATGTGTCCTGGTATGCGTAAAACAAATTTTTCTTCAACCCCGAAGCTTCCGTGAAAGCTCTAGAGCTTTTTCCTTCCATTAATGCATCCGTTCATCCATTCTTCCGTCCGTCCGTCCGTCCGTCCGTCCGTCCGTCCATCCATCCATCCATCCATCTGTAATTTCTCATTTGTCACTTATTTACCCTACTTTTGAGGATTCCCCTAAACTAATTGGACTGAAGTTAGCACTTGCGCTGCCATGCGAATATTTGTTGTCATTTTACCTAATAATTTCCCTCCTGATTGTTGGCGTTAATTATTGTGCGATTTGTAACTTCGTATATTTTGTCACGCAGCTCGATTTATGCCCGGCTTTTTCTAATTCTCCCCGCGCATCATTGCCTAAAGGCTCTGCTGACGGTTTCCAGAGTTCGTCAGAACTCCCAAAAGAGAACTCGGGCCGAAAAACCTGCCAACCGAAACGCTTTTCACAAATCAATATAACGCTACAGATTCTATTTCAAAGCTCCTCTCCGACAGTATCATCCCAATACTGGAAACCAGGTGAAAAAGTTCGCGACTTAAATTTTTGTTTGGAATTTACAAAAAGCTACAAAATCTTAACACTTAAGTCAAGCCATTTTTGTCACGTCAATTCAGACAACGTCATGTCCATAATTTGCTCCCATATGCTGCACGCACAAATTTATTTAGGTATTCATTCTTTCCAAGCACCATAATCGAGTGGGGTGACTTGTCTCCAGCGCTTTTTTCTGCGGACATTTTTGATCCTGCTTTGATCAGTGTATTAAAGGCCAGATACTAGCTTGACTTTTATTAGGACACTTTTCTAATCTTTTTGTACCAGCGTAGTTCTGAATTTGATACTCTTAGTGTTTATCGTTAATTCTCCGTGGCAATCTGGTCTACTAATGGACAACTTTATACTAGTTTGTTGTCTCGTTGAATGTATTCTATATCTGCGCTGGGTAAGTCGTTGTGCCATGCCATTTTTAGTTCTGCTTTTCTGTGACCAAGCGCGCATTTTGAAGTGTGTTTCCTTAAGCATTGATAACATACTGTAATCTGTATCTGTATCTTCCAACCTGCTAGGTCATCACAGACTGCAGCATATTCGAAATAAATAAATAAATAAACAGACTGCGTCCCACGGAGCATCCCACGTGAGGGCCGATGGGGCCGCCGTGGAGCGCTCTTTATTTCGGCTCTATGTACACAACTGAGTGCTCTGGCGCCAAGCTGCTTGTTGTGAGAGTGTCCTAAAAATATTATTCTGCTACGTGCAGTCATTATCACAACTTTCCTTTTTGTCTCCTTTAAGCAATGTGCCAAGTATTCAGAAGAGCATTCTACCTGAAGCACAACACGCGTCATGCATCGAACAAAGGCTCGTAAGAAATTTTCCTCGGTCGACGGAGCGTCAAGCGCGAGCTTTTCGAAAATCTCCAAGCAGGGGGCGGCGGAACAACTGTTCGGCCTTACACACGGCCGCTCCCCGCGTTAGCGGTGGCGGAGACAGAGCCTGAGAGGCCACAAGTTGCGGAGTCACATTCCAATTTTATTCGTGCCAACACGCCCTCCTATTGCCTCGGTCGAGCAGTGGAGGCACTTCTTCCTGTCGCTCACTCGTTAGCGGCCCGAATGGGCACCACTGAGGCGTCAATCTATGAGGAACAAGATTCCCTGTCGGGAAAGACAAGAGCGCTTGAGGTGACGGTTGCATTCTCGCGTCCTTGTAGTAAGCAAAAAACTCCAGGCTAAAAATTGAATGCACACAGCATATCTGCTTTGAAATCAGGCTTGCAGCATATAGCTCAAGTAATTTCGCTTGTCTCTGGTTTCACTCTTTGTAGGGAGTTTTCACTCTGGTTTTCGTCTTTGTATGAATTGCAAGTGACGCCGCCATGGGAGATTGGGCGTCGTTTTACATCCTCGCTGTCCAGCCACCTTCATATCGCGGATTGGAGCCACACGTTGTTTTTGTTCTTAAACGGCGACTTCTAATTCAAAGCCCCTCATATTTCCTCCTGTACACGGTAACACACCGCAACTTAAAATTTTCAATTATTTGCGTTGGGTTGTCTTTGGTTGTTGTGATAAATAAAAGGAAATAAAATTGGTTTGTATTCAGTGGCTGAACAGCGATTTTCGCTCGAATCTCAGATTGCGACCTAAAAGACAACACAGCAACTAGGGAAAGTGGCAAATGGTTAGGGTGGAGTAAATACTGCGCAAAAGAATACCGTGATTGGTGTCCCGGTAAAAATGAGATTTGAACTGCTATCATACGAATTCTAAAGTAGTGCTCTAATTCATTGAACAACAGAAGCAACGAGAACCTGCGGTTTTAATTCTTCACTTACCCGTTCTCAGGAATAATCTATATTCTGCGAACAGGTTCAGCTGAGTTAGTGCGTGGTACCATTGACGGTTCCGAAACACACGATCTGCTAAGCAAAATGATGAACCCCCCAAGGGTCACAGCTGCGTCACACCAGGGAGAGGATTCTCCAAGGTTTTCAATATGCTGCTGGCGTAGTTCAACAAATTTGCCTGAAAACTTGTTTTCAAACAAGGGCGTCCTTTGAGAATATTACCAACTGGTTTAAATAACTCATGTGACTAAAATAAAAAGTTATTCTGCAGAAGACACTCGTAAGGGCAGTAGTTATTCTTGTTTCTGCACGCTTAGACCCGAAACCCGTATCCAAATAACTCTTCGTATAGCACTCAACGTTTGTTTTAGAACTCTTTCAGCCCTTGCGAAAACTCACTTTGCGACCCGCTGTATACCACTACACGTTCTGTTCCCAGCAGCTGCTTGAATTAAAGCCCCATGAATGACGGAATTTCTTCGTATTTACTCAGGCAGAGGCAGTGCTTTTTATTCTCCTTCCTCTTTGTTTTTTAAGCAACCTCCAATTTTTGTCTTCGAATTCGCGGCAGTCGGCAACCTTCCAGCTTTATGCACTCTATTTGGTGGTACGTTAACTTTAATACCTACCTTTAACTTCGACGGCTTCCGATTCCAGTTCTTGAACACTGTGGTCTGGGTGTTCGATAAAAAAAATCACGCTGCCTGAAACACACCACCCTACTGATCTTCAGCCATTCAAGGTGATGCCATCATGGAGAAGCTGTCGTTTGATTTGCTGTCGCTCGCACTTCCAAGAAATAGGCGCAGTCTAACCATTAGTGCCTTACGCTCGACCTCTGTGCCTTTATATCCCATGAACACATCTGATCGCTTGATCGGGGGCTTCATCATTCAAGTCCTCCACTCCCCTTTATCTCTTCGCGGTTTTCACACAGTTCCCCCTGGGCACTTTTTTCATCACAGGCTTTGCTGTACGTAATGACGACCGTCACTCACTCAGTTCACTGAAAAGCGTGGCGCTTTGCTTTACATTACAGCTAATTTCTTCCTTCCAACGTTAGATGACCTATTCTCTTACTATACTGCATATTTGCGCTACAGCACGATCATTTTCTTCATCTATAAAATTTCATTGGCAGGTAAAAAGATTTACATGGCAGTTGAACTTAATTTCCTATCCATCTCATCTGAGCCTCTTCAATTTGAAACATTTCAAATCGAAGGCGAAGATGCAAATTCCTCCCTGGGCAGTTAAGCCAAAGTACTATTTCTGAGGCAACCAAACGATGACCCCACCTGAGTGACAAAAGAGCCCATTGCTTTATAATTGACCTTCAGTCACATCAGCTATCATTCGAAACCGGCATTTGTTCATTGCTTACAAACAGTTCACATAAGAAAAAATTGGCCGCCCCAGTGGCTCAGTGGTTATGGCGCTCGGCTGCTGGGTCGAAAGACGCGGGTACGATCCCGGCCATGGCGGTCGAATTTCGATGGCGGCGAAATTCTAAAGGCCCGTGTACTGTGCGATGTCAGTGAGGTTACAGAACCGCAGGTGGTCGAAATTTCCGGAGACCCTTACTACGGCGTCCCTCATAGCCTGAGTAGCTTTGAGTCGTTAAACCCACCTAAACTAAACCACAAAAAGAAAAATCCGAAGTATCGTCATCACCCAACACACTCATCCGGGCGCCGTAGAGAATGCTGTGAGACATCAGGCAGTTCCTCTCGCCACACTGCGTTGCAAAAAAAAAGGAGTCAATATATCAAGGAGGCAGAATAAGATCGGTTTACCTAAAACAATATTTCTTTGTTCCGAGCTATTTTCCGAATCTCATAATAAAAATGCTGATATCTTCTGTTTTTTTCAGGAAAAAATATACGTTCGAGCAAATATTAGAAGGTCCAGCTTTCTAAAAAAGCGACGAGTACTGAATAAAAAGCCGCAACCGAGGAGAACTCGCAAATGCAGTAAGGTAAACCGAATTAGAGGCAAGCTAACGACAACAGAATAAACTCACAAATTTGATACGAAGTCTTTTTTCTCCATTTCAAACCTTCTACAGAAGGTACATCTAAAATCCTGTTTTCTTTATAGTTTTGTTTCAACTAAGTGGCATTATAATAAAAATTTTGTTTTTTGTCCGCAAAGTCCGCATTTCAGGTGTGTTCTGGAGGTATAGTGCGAAATCCACTGCGCTCCTATGAAGACTGAAGAAAGGTCTTGGCGCAACGGGTGGTGCTTATTCGGCTGAAAGAAATACCAAATGGAGCGCTTAGCGCCTTTGTGCTTATTGTGAATTGACTTCAAGCCCGGCAAAGCTCCTCATGGCTTTCTTTTTCTTTTATTTTTTTAATGAGATATTCTTAGAGGACGAGTAAAATGGAAAATGGGCTTAGTATACCACATGCGCACTCGGTGCATTGTAGTTTAGACAATAGGCTGAAAGATTCTTCGCACTGCTCTACCACTTGCAAACACTAGCCGCCGTGCCATCGCCACAATGTGCAATCCGCCAGAAGTTGTGTATAGCGTTCCTTCTGGCAATTTCAGAGCTGTAAGATCAAAGTCGCTATGCAGAGCAGTGTGCACGCGCCTGTGAAATTCCATTCACGCGGGTGAGTGGAAAAAAGTAGCTCGAAACCCCGTCCGAGACCAACCCTGCTGCGACCTGCCCGTCCTCCTCCTCATCGGTGTGCATCCAGAGCCTTTGCTGTGGATACGATGCGGTCGCCTGCGGTCTTTTTTGCAGGGCTTGTTTTCCGTGGAATCACCAGGGCGCAGGTGGACACTGGAACGCCGGGAAGCCAGACGACTCGCTCCACGCACACGCCGCTTAGTCGAGACCGGGCAGTTGGCTGCAGTAGACACTGTGGACATTAGTTCTACTGCAACGCGCGCCAAAAAAAACATAGAAAGCATCTATATACAGCAAACACCAGCCTGCCTCCAGAACATTTCATACGCAGGAAAGAAAAGTGGAGCATGAAGTCGCCATTTCATACTTTTTATGCTGGACTGGTCGCGAAGGAAGCTCTCGGTGGCACGTCCAATGTCTTGTTGTAGCCCAGAACATACCAGGAAAACCCTCTCTTTAGAAAGAACACAACGCCGACAACCTGGCGTTCCCCAAACTATCGTACTTTTAAACCAAAAAACGTTATGAAGGCACTTAAGCCTGCTTATGTGCAGGATTGCGAAAGAACGCCGGTTTTCTCACGACGGCAGTACACGTTGTAATTTTTTTTTCTGCTGTTATTATGTAGTGAAAGCTACTCTACCCTAGACGGAGTGATTTGACTCGTATTGGCCATATGATACTACTGCGCAAACGTGCGTTTCGTCACAGGATGGAAGAATGGATAGATGGAAAACCGTGGAGGATTCGCTGGGACGACCGCGACGAGCCGAGTTGGGGGGGGGGGGGGGGGGCTCTTTTCCACAGCTGGCATGACGTCACATACAGCGAGCGCTCCTCGCGGCAGCGGCGCGCAGCAGAAGCATGGAGGATCCGCTGGGACGATCGCGACGAGCCGAGTTGGGGCCCCGCTTCTCCACAGCTGGTATGTCGTCACACATAGGTCACGCTAAATGTCAATGGTGGATTCTCCAGGACGACGGCCAAGAGCGGAAACCTCGAGCAGTATTGCTTTCGCAATAAAATACTGAGAAAAAAATCTTCACAGCACATATATGGTTTCGAAATAACAAATCATCTCCACTCATTTCACTAGTTTGGCTTCCTTTTCTTGCGTTAAGAAATTCTTACATGCTCAGCACTGCCCTTTTTCTGTTGTACACAGATACGCCACAAAATCTCTGCCTATGATCTCACAGTTAAGAAAATCTCTCTAAAAACCGCGAATTGTGAACGAGGTATTCCACCGGTGGCACACCTATAATAGGCTAGCTGGTGGACGCCAATCTGTGCCGATATAGGCTTGGCGCAGATTCCCGGCGTAAGCTATTACCAGCGTCAGCTATTCAGTCAAATAGTTGCAAAAGAACCCAACAGAACGCTCCCTCACTGGGTGCTGAGAACTTCACGTGACTTCCTTCGCGCCGACGGAAACTCTAGGGATGTGCAGATTGCAAACTGCGGAGAAAATGCACTATTAAACAGATTTTCCTGCACAGTGCTTAGCACGTCCGGGTTAATTAGTGCAGCAGAACCTGTCGAGGCTGTTATGGTATCATAACTGACAGAAGCGTGCGTTTGATCGATTCAGGCTTGTGTCATAAACTAAGGATATAATCATAGGAAATGTGAAGGCAGACAACAGCAGAAGCGTAAAGGATTGGGCAAGTTGGTCAGACATGCTTAACGGAATAATGGCGCAGATCAAATGACAGGACAGCTTACTTATAAAGCAGCAGAAGAAACAACCCTGCCGCCGGTGGGACCCGAACCCAGGACCTCCGAATATCGCGTCCGGTGCTCTTACCAACTGAGCTACGGCGACGGCTGTCCAATCTGCTGCTTTCGTGGGTATTTATGTTTACTGGGTGTAAGCGAACCTTTAGAGTGTTCACCAGCGCCACCCTCGACCATAGCGGTGGACGTAGCACCTCCTGTAATTCCGCGAGTGTGAAGTAGAACGTCATCTAACGGCGAGGGCGGAAACTGTGCGAGAGCCCTCTTATACTACCTATGGCAGCAAGACTGCCAGAACCGAGACCCCCGTTATGCTATTAGCAGACAAGGTAAAGGAAATGAGGGGCTCGTTTGACAAACATATTAAGGAAGCCAACAGTCACCGAAACCAAGGTGCATAGGGGAATGTTTTTAATTTTTTTTTAAGTTGTAGTGCCAATCAATCGGTTTTAAAGAAAATTACTTATAAAGCAGCAGAAAAAACAACCATGCCGCTGGTGGGATCCGAACCCACAATCTCCCACAATTGGCACTACAAATTAAAAAAAAATTAAAAACATTCCCCTATGCACCTTGGTTTCGGTGACTGTTGGCTTCCTTAATATATATATATATATATATATATATATATATATATATATATATATATATATATATATATATTGTGACTGTGCATTCTGATTTCTCTCAGCTTTAAATGTCACACTTGATGTAAGTTGCTCTGTAAAAGCGTACCAAAATGTCAGTATCTGAAATGTTTCACAAATATTCGTGTTAAAAGTTTCAATCAATGTCTGCTTCTTTCAACTCATCAAATCAGCTAATACTAATCGTTCACTCATGGAACTTTCAAGTTTTACTTTCGCGTAGCAGCAGCGCAACTTATTTTGAACTAATTTACTTGACGAAAAATTGATTCTAGTGCTCGAAACTTTTCATTTTTTGTTAAGGTGAAAGAACTGCTACAAGTACTAACTAAATAAACGGGAAGAAAGCATTTCAGTGTCACCAATGTTGTTTCTAGTTTACAAACTAAACTAACGCCGGTGGAGATAAGTGACAAAAGAGCCATTGCTTTCTCATTCACAAATAATCACATCTGCTATCATTGCAAAAATGCATTTACCCATAGATTATAAATAGCCACAAAAGAAAAATCCAAAGTACAGCCTTCAGCCAACACGCCCATCCGGATGTCGTAAGTAGTGCTGAGAGCGGCCAGAGTTAATTTCACCTTGCGACACTGTTTAGAAGAAAGGGAGAGCATCTATATAAGAAGCCAGAATACAATCGGTGTCCTTGAAACCATACTTCTTCTTTCCGAGCTGTTCCCTAATCCCATCACAATAGTCCTCATATATCTTTTGTATCTGGGAAAAAATGTTTCCAGATAATACAAAACATTTCGGCTTAGTAAAAAAAATTACGGTCCCCGGCTGAAAAGCCGCAACCATGGATAACTTGAAAATGAAGGCAGATGAACCAAATTAGAGGAAAGCGACCCACATCAGAACAAACTCCCATATTTGAAATGAGGGATTTTTCATCTTATTTCACAACTTGGAAACAAACGACACCTAAAATCTCGTTTCAATTGTACTTTCAATTTCACTTAGTTCAAATATAAATAAACACATTGTCTTGTGTCCGTCAATGTCAACATTTCAGGTTTTTATTTTTTGGATGTAAATTTGAAATTTTCTACGCTCCTATCACGCCTTTCGAAAGGACTTGGCTCATTTGGTGTCGCTTATTCGTCTGAATGAAATACAAAATGGAGCGCTGAGAGTCTGTGTTTATCTTCCATACGCTTTAAGCCCAACAAATCTTTGGTGCCCACAGCGCTCTCCCTTTCTCTTTCATTTTTTTTTGTTTTCTGAGAGGGCCAGTAAAGTGAGAGATGGCCACAGCAGAGCGCATGCAATGTTGGTGTGTTGCGTTGCACTGACTGGTAAGAAGGATCCCTAGCAGTTGTGCGGCACTGGCTCAAAACTCGCCACAGTGTGCATCGCAATACCGTGTGGACTGCTAAGAGTTCTCTACTACGTTTCTCATCGCAGTTTCTGAGCCTGTAAGGCCATGTCGCTCTGGTGACCTGGGTACATGTGCCTGTGAAGTAGCACTCACGCAGATGAGCGGAGAAAAGCAGCTGTTAACCCCGCCTGAGGGTAAGCCTGCTGCGTCCTGCCCGTCCTTCTGTTCGTCGGTACACGTCCAGCGCCTTTGCTGTGGTGGGGATGGTGGCGATTGTATTCACTCCTGCAGGACTTCTTTTCCGTCGAATCACCAGGGGACAGGTGGATGCAGGAGGACGGGGAGACGGACGTCTCGTTTCACGTGCGCCGCTCAGTCGGGACTGGGCCGTTGGCTCCAGGAAACACCGTGGTGATCGCCACTACTGCAAAGCGCGCGAAAAAAAAAATAGAATGTCCACACAGCAAACGCCAGCGTCTTCAAAGCGGACCATTACTCTCACAGGAGGAAAAGAAAATGATGATGGCATAGCTCTGTTAAGCCAGGATATACGTAACAAAAGCTCGGCACATCTTGTTCGGAAGGGTTAATATATGAAACCCGTGCATTCACTACATTCACCTTCGTAGCGGAGTGGTAGCGTCTCCGCCTCAAAGGCCAAAGGCCCTGGTTTGGCTTCCAGCCTCGGCGCAGGGTTTTTTTTTTAATCGGTGAGTGTGCGGGGGTTTCAGTGGCTCCCGTCGCCGACCACGTCGTTGGTCACGTGGTCGTTCACGTGGTGCGGAACAGCTGCCGGTGGCGTGGCGCAGTGGCTGGTCATGTGTTTCGTCCCGCGGTTGGTCACGTGGTGCGGTGTGACCACGGTGGGAGTGCGAGCCCGGCGAAACTGCCAGTTCGTGGCCAATGTATCTTTCGCTCCAAAAATGGAGAATGAAATCGCCATTTTCTGCTTTATGGCTATACTGGCCGGCAAAGACGGTCTTTTGGCATCAGGTAAAATAAATTGCGATACAACGCGCCAGGATAAACCCTGTTCCAGGACTGAACACTGCCAGGACAACCTAGCGTTCCTCAATGAATCACACTGTTAAAAAAGCAATACTGAGGAAAATTATCCATGTGAGCACATATAGAGATTGGGCTTCAAAATAATTATACATCCCCGTTCATTGCTCAGGGCTCGGTTTTCTTGCGGTGAATAATTATTAAATGCTAGGCAAAGCCTTTTCCCCTTTCGTCCTTAATCGTTCACAAATATCCGCCAATGATATCAGAGTTAAGATAATCTTATTCATTGACACATAACCTCCTGTGGAACCGGAAATTGTGAGTGAGGTCTTCCAGCGTTGGCACGTCTTACCATCGGATAACAGGCCGCCGCCAACCTCTCCCGCTATAGGCAGGGCACAGAAAGATATCTATTTAGAAACTCCCGACGCACCCTATTCAGTCAATTCACTTCAAGAGAACGGCGCAGAACGCTCCCGCACTGGATACGAAGAACTTCACGTGACCTCATTCGCACCAACTAAACTGTAGGGATGAGTAGAATGCAAACTTCTGGGAAAATACACCATTAAAGAGATTTTCCTGCACAGTGCTGTGCCCGTTCAGGTCAATTCATTGAGCAGAAACTGTAGAGTCTCATCCCAAAATTTAGAGCTTAAAGCACCTATGAATCATCTGCACATGTGGCTCAGGCTTGCCCCACATGCATCTGCAATTTTATTTCTTGATAACGAAGTATCTGCTTCTACCTTCCTGGCATGAGCTTGCATTAGATCGGGCATGGATTTTTCTATCTTTCTATCTCCTGTGTTCGTAGCGCTCTTTTATAGGTAACTATGCAAAACCAACTCGCATTCAAGCCCACGTTAGCTATCTTTCGATCCTCCACATTCACGAATTTCTTTCTGGTTAGCTTGCCTTTTTGTTTTCAGTTTTGCAGTCGAACTGGATAATCCTCTTTAGCAGCCACCATACCTGGACAAGATTCACCCTCATCATCATAACACCGTTACCACTTAACGCCCTCCTCCCCCTCACCAGGTCATCTTCCTCGGTTTAAAGATCCCATTTAAGCCCCGCCAATGATGAGCGCTTTACCCAGACCAAGACAAGTTCCTTTGTCGAAACGTTGGCAAGCACTCTGACGATTTCTTCTCCCTTGTTCTCTTTGTGACTTTCAAGAACAATCTGCCTACGCTCTCGTACCATGGAATAGAGCTAGTTAGCCACCTTAATTAATACTTAACATAATTAACTTGCTTCCTTACGATACGTATCCAAGTCCCCCGAAAACAAGCACAACTCCTCCGCCACCCTGCCCAGTTCTCTTTGGAGTGTGCTTCTTGGGCAAATACGCACCCTACCCTACCCCACCTCAGGCAAGTCCAGAAAAATATTCCTGGCCACGGGCCTGACAGAACATTGATATTACAATGCTGCAGAGGAAATCTCCATAGCTTAAAAAGTACATTTTGAATATTAGCTAAAAAATCCTATATTCTTGTTCACGTTTGCCTAAATAACCTATAATCTCAATATCTGGTGTGCAATTCATTGAAATGACTATAGAACCAAAAAACAATTCTACGCCGCCGCGGTGCCTCAGTGGTTATGGTGCTCCGCTGCTCTTCCAAAGGACTCGGTGTCGATCCACAACGCCGCAGGCGCATTTCGGTGGAGGCGAAATGCTAGAGGTTTTGTGTATTGTTAAAGAACCTCGTTAACCCTTTAAACAGCCGTAAGTGGTAGAAATTATCCTGGACCGTCCGTAACGAAGCTCCTCAGGCTGAGTCGATTTGAGACGTTTAACTTTTAAAACTAAACCAAACCAAAAAACACTTCGAATTTATGAGCACACTATCACTTCCAGTCCACTTCTTCTACTATCATACTACATTCTATTTTAGGTATATTTTGTCTTTTGTATAATATAATTTATTATCCCCCTCCACGTCTTCCATTCGCTGCCATAAGATGTGAATATAGACTCTCCTAAAACGCAACGCCTGTAGTGCCAGAAATTTAGTGCAGCATTCTTGTGTTTTAGACCTTCTTAAAATATCGACAAATACCGGTTGGGTTTGACGAGGTCAGTGTATACTCTGTGGCATAAGACACTTAGTACGGCAACTTTTTCACTCTACAGCGTTATTGCAAGGAAGTGCCAATTATGCACAGTTATTTTTATTATATAGGAAAGTCTGATAAATGAAGGCCTTGAAAGTGTTTCATGTGAACATGCTGATCCGTTCGGAGAATGCTACTGGTGTACTGGTTCAGTGTCCTATGAGAGGGCCAAATGTGATCCTTTCCGTTTTCAAGAGACAATCCACTAACTGACGCATGAATTCAATTCACTTCACAATTTCTCAAATGAAAATATTTAGCCCAGAACCGGCTTTCCCTATGTCGATACAAGCACAGCTCATGTGCACGAAGGGAGGCCACTGGTCGGGCCTTGTGCGCCCTGCATAGAAGAGAAAGAAACGGCTAACGCTGAAGAATGAAGGCAAGTTGCTGGCATTGCGCTGCTTTAAAAATTGTTATTCTAAGCGAAGAAAATGATTACGGTGAAGTGTGTCTCCTTCATAAACGGTGCCTTCGATTTACTGGTCTTCCTGCTTTTTCATATATAGCTCAAGTAAATGTAGATTTAAAAATCTTCCGCAGCTCAAAATGCAGATGGGCTCCGTCGACTGCGCGGTTGCTTAGATGCAAATTATGCTGTGTTGCAGAGGGTGACGATACGCATTTCATTTCCCGAACACGGAAAAATAATTTCTACCCAGGTTAAATATAGAAACATCCTTGTTACCAGATATCCCCTGTGGGGTACACTTGCACCCCTCACTTGCGTACTTCCTTATTGTTCTAGAAATTTCCTGCAGTCTGCCTGGATACACCAAACATAACCACCTTACGTTGCATTTGCGTTAATTAAGGGTCGTTTCCGCCAATTTTCTTCATTGTCCTCAAACACCTGCATCGAAGCATGTCATGTTCTATACAAAACAATACCAAGTAGAGCAAGGCAAGACCTGTCCAGACTGGGAACAATTACATTGAAACAGTTTTCTTGAAAGGCCTTCACCAGTGGTGCCTTCAAAAAATCCAGCGTCCACCGAAATTGCCAAAAAGAGCACTCGCCGACGAGAAACGTCACCTCAGCCACTGAACGCGTGCGGTATCGTGTAGACGCTTGGGAGTTTCTAATACTGTATAAAATGTTCACACCTGTGCAGATTGTTAGAGTATGTCTGAAGTTCTAGATGCAATTAACCTGTAAAGGCAGAAAGTGAACCGCACTCCATGATCGAAGCCCAAAAGTGACATTGGTAGTCCTACCTCATCAACGCAAACATCGAACCCGTTTTGCTTGTTGTAAAACAGCAGAGATGAAATGACCGCATTTGAATACAACCCGTAATTTCACCACCATCCGGATGGAGCAGAACAGACCATAAAAGTTACCCTTGAAACTCAGTCCATCCCCATATCAAGTTGCGAAGTACCTGGCTCCTCAAAACTACGGGATGAAAAAGGAGTGTCCACTGGGGGAGTTGCAGCGCCGACGTATTGAAACCGAAAGCAGTGCAACGAAGGAGGAGTAGTAAGGCAACGAACAAAAAAGCTGTTTTGCGGAGCCTTTTTTATACTTCACGCTGTTTGAACATCTGATAAGTGATCGTTCCATGAGCGACAGAAAACAGTGCGAAGAACGAGAAGTAAAGCAAACAGCAAAAAATTTATGTTTTGAGTAGCTTTCACTTTGTCTCCCAAGCTATTTGATCTCATAATAAACGCTGGATCCGAGCTAAAGAGCCTGTCTAAAACGGGAATCAGCGGTATGTACAAGATTACTTCTAATGAGTGTTCATTGCCAGGGCCGCGATGTAAGCGGTAATGGTCAACGCTCTGTGCAAGGCACCCATTATGCGACGCCGTTCAAGAAGCTTACCGCATGATAGCGCAGGTCCTAGGTGCGGAACATGACCTCAAGAAAAGGGCTGTGCCGTAGGTCGCCGTGCATGCCCAAGCAAACCCGCTGTGAAGGCAGTGATTCCGACGATGGCTGCGTGAGCCACAGCACTCATCATGAAACCACCGGCAGCAGTGATGGTGGCGGGCATAGCGCATGCAAGACAGTTTCTAATGAAAACGGCGAATGAGACCTGACGAGTGCCTTCGCTCAGGGATAACTCGATAAATTTCACTGCTCTCTAAAGGTGTAAATAAAAAACAAGATCATGAAGCGATCAATGAGACTCAAGGACCGAGTGTTTGACAAACAATAAATGTTTGTCCACCTCGAGAAGACGAAGAAAGCACTCGCAGGAGCGTGTTCTGCATCCTGATGAAAACTCGAACATTTTCAAAGGAACAATAACAAAAATCACTTTTCACGTTAACGACATGTCACTGACATTTCACAGTTGTATACAACATGCTGCGCCAGCGGCACTTCTCTCTTCGATTTTAGGTCGATCCGAAAGCCTAAAGATATGCAGCCGAACGCTTAAACCACTCAGCCACGACGACAGGATAAACCTCAGAATTTATCAACGCTGTTGTCTGTGCAGAAAACTCACCTGGGTAGCCTTCGATATCAACGCCCCGTGGTGGTGGCTGGTGAGACGGCTGACGGCTCTGCCAGGCTGGGCGCTGTTATGAACGAGATGCTCACCTGCCGAGGAGGATTAAAGCAAAGATTACATTGACCGGGATGACGACGTAATAGCGGCAATTTCGACGGGTCGTTTGATCCCGCGACGACCACACGACAAAACAAAAGATGTGCTGGGAACCTGCCTGCGGAATCTTTGCCACGCTCTTCAGAATAAGGGGAGGGGGAGATGACCTTCCCTTTTTCTGGTTTGCCGCGGGACGCGACCAACGATGGACAAGACGACGGAGGGAAGAGGGGACAGCGCCTTCCTTTAATTAACCTTGTCTGACCTGTATATGCTCCCATAGGGAGCAGAGTTGCGCGTCTGTTTTTCCTTGCCGCTCCGAACGCCATTCGCCGATAGGCGATCACATGATTTTCGTGACGTCGTGTTCAACCATCCGCGGGAAAGCTGACTTCACAGGCATAGTGTTGCTGTATATGCTCCCACAGGAACACTCACTACACAGGCACAATGCAGAGCGACCCCTCGCCAGCTCGACGCCTCATGTAAGCCCACGCTGTCGGCTACTTTTCGCACATTTTCCTCGCACACCTGCGGAGTTAGGTTGAGTGGTCTGCTGTGGTAGTGAAGGACGCAGCCGTCAGCTATGAATGGCAGCAGTGCGGCCAACCGTAGCAACCACACTGGAAACGGCAAAGCATTTTACGAAGTGCCATTTGGGAAGGTAAACGGCTGAAGTGCATCGACGGCTGAAATAGCTTTTGAGAATGGGCCGCGATAAAAGCGCCCAAATATTATTATTTAGTAACTGAGATAAAAACCTAATGCTTTTGATGACAATTAGGAAGGTTGTAATATTCACGAGAAAGAGTAATTTCAAGGTCTTTTAACGGTTCGTTGTTTCACTGCATTTAGCAGTGGGGTACCTAATGCAAAATATTTTAGGCGAACTGCTGAGGTTGAATTTTTTTTTATGTCAGACTTGCCTGTTCAATGCATTGGTGTTGCTTTAGTCAGCTTGCCTGCAACAAGATGCAGAATTATTTTAACGTGGTTCTAGTCGAATGCGTTTTCGTATTCTCCGCGCGTAACTCGCACAGTCCACGCGGCGGTGCTAGTTGTGGAAAAAGTATTTCACTGCTATACTCTTTTTTTCTTCTTGAGACGAGCACGCAGGAAGACAGGACGGGACAGACGCGGTCCCATCGGGAACGGGATTGCTTGTGCATCAGAAATTACTGGTTAGAAAGGAAAACTCACAGGCCATTATTAGCATTTTTTCGCCAGGTTGTCATGACTACAATTTGCTGTTAAAAATTGGCAGTTTTTTTTTCATGCTATATGCACACCGTGGCAAATCACATGTTAGTTTTCGGCGTTGCTTTTAAAAACGTGCGATCGAGTGCAATTTGTACGCAAATAAAAAAAAACAAGCCCAAACGCTCTTCACTGCGAACCCGTGAACACATGCGCTGTACGCACGAGAAGTGGCTCTCTTGCACAGCTTGGGACACGATGGCGGACCATCGCGCAATTCACCTCCCTGCGGGAGCATGTAAAGTAACACTAACGAGAACGTCCCGACCGCACGGAGAGCCGGCTGAAGTCGTAGCCAGGGCGCCGCACCGGTGTTTTCGATAGACACGTGCAGCTTGGGGCAAAGTAGCAGAGGACCTCCGAATCCTCCTCGCTCATTCCCACGGTGCTCCGCGTGATATGTGCTGTGTTACTCTCCCGATCTGCGTCTCTCGTTAAATTGGCCTCCGTCTGGTGAAAGGGGCGGAGCCTTAGCGTATTTAACAAGCATCCTGAGCCGTAACGAGCGCTCTGGGCCCCGACGACAAGGCTCATCCAGTCGCTCGACGCTATGAACTTTTAATGTGTGACTGTTTGCTTTTGTATATATTATGTAAAAATGTTTCCCTAATTGTCAGTAAATCTCTGTGTGTTTATCGTTCAAAAATGTCACCTTCTATTCTTCCTCATCCCTACTCTGGCCAAACAACGCTACCCTGCATCACAACAGCCGTTCATACTACCCGAGCCGTAAGAACTGGTTGTAGCGGTGGGAGAGAAGCGAATTAGGACAACGCCCTCTCACGCAGGCAGCCTTGCTGGCAATGAGCGCGATAGCGGCGGTTTGCTGTCCCAGCGTAGAAGCCTGATGAAGAGGCCCTGGCTGTGCTGGATGACCGGTGGCTGCCCATGAGAAAGTTCGCAGAGGCCGCGCTGTGGCCCCACTCCCCGCAGAGGAAGCCCAGTCCTTGCTCGGCTATCCACCGGAGTCGCGTGCAGCGTCGCTCCAGCCGACGCAGTGATCGAAGGGACATTCGGAAGGTTCGTGAGAGACGCAGACTCCATGGCCGCTTCTCACAAAAGAAGTAATCTCCGCAGAAACGCAGGTGTCCCAATCACCGATCCTTCTAGCGATAAGGCAGAACGCAAGCGCATGATCGATTCTCTTTTCTGCCTCGTCTTTTTCGTGGGGCTTGCACTAAGGATTATACTGGAATTATGCTGGCTCTGGCAACAGGCGCGAACAATTTTGAACTTAAAACATGGCGCAGAACATTGCGCGGAAAAAGGAAGAACTTCTTAAAAGAGGATTAACTATTAATAATGAATTGCAACAGCACAATCACAGGGTAAGACGAGTTATCAGCGCTAGCTAGCTGGTGCTCGACTTGATTAATAGAAATATATTGCCACTCTCGAATACCAATGCCACTGAACTGACAGTGAGCAAACAAATTGTTGCAATAACCAATCTACGATTGGTCGGGTTCGCGCCATAGGGTAAGTATATTCTGCCTCATAATCTGGCTGGCCTGAATTGCCAATTCGGTTTCAAAGGCTGGCATTCGCCGCATGAATTAGACCCCGTGGGAGTTACTTTGCTCTCGATGCGGCAGCTTTGTACATTTGTATTGAAAGCCACGCCTCCAAGTTTGCGACATACGTGAGCCGTGTTACTACCCGAGAAGTTAAATGTCACGAGCAACGCATAAAATACCGGTTTACTCTGTGCCGGCAAATAGGCACAAAAGTGTGTCACAGCCATTGCAGCAGATGAACTAGGAAACATGCATGCAAAGTCGCCAAAAAGCGCGTGTGAGATGGCGGCGACTTGAGAGGAGACGACGAGTCGGAGCAAACAAGAGCGAGGACGAGACACGCAGCAGAGCAACCATGCGTAACCATACATAGCTGTGCGAGACGCAAGCGAATGTCGGGATAACACTTCTCAGGAGGAGGAGAGGAGAGGCTAGGAGCGTGCAGCTATGTTTGCTTCATTTATGAACTGCCCAAGAGCTTGAAGCGAACGGCGATAGATGTGGCGTGAGCTTTTCGGCAAACGTGGATAGTAAGCGGCTGCAAAAGGTAGACTGAGCGCTCTTCAGCATCGGCAGAGATTACACGCGCACTAGAGCCACATGAGAGGGATGTGCACGAGGACAGCAAGTTGAGCCTAAGTTTCCACCCCCCCCCCCCCGCTCTCATTGCTCAGACCTTTGCCCCCGCCGCTGAGGAGAAAGCGACGCCCTGCTGTCCACACACATTCGAACTGAGGGAGAGGTTGTTTAGATTTCTAGACATGGTGGAAGGTTGGGCTTGCTGGGGTGTCATTATTGTTGCAGCGCTAAAGACGGGGACGAGACGAGTACGCAGACAGGGAGCTTCGCCGTGTCTCTCCTTGCGCCACGCGAGAGTACGGCGCTCGGAGAGCGAGTTTCCAGGGAGGGGATTCTCGGTGATTTTCCCAAAGTTGCTTGTGTAATTAAACGAATTTAGTTGAAAATTTGGCGTCAGATGTAAAAGAATTAGGACGCCCTTCGCGAATTCTACCAAATCAATTACGTCCAAAACATAACTTTATTTTATGGAATAGATTCACAAACGATGTTGTGATTCCAGTTACAGCACTCGTTGAAACGAAAGTATCTGCAGGTCGACATTTGTATATCACTGAACGTTTGCTTTAAAGCCAGTTCCCCCATGGAAAGCTTATTTTGCAACCCGCGATATATCCCTAAGAATTCAACTCCCAACTGAAGCCGCCGCTGTGGCTGAGTGGTTATGGCGCAAGGCTGTTGGCCCGAAAGACGCGGGTTCGATCCCGGCCGCGGTGGTCGAATTTCCATGGAGGCGAAATTCTAGAGGCCCGTGTGCTGTGCGATGTCAGTGCATGTTAAAGAACACCAGGGGGTCGAAATTTCCGGAGCCCTTCACTATGGCGTCTCTCATAGCCTGAGTCGCTTTGGGACGTTAAACCCCTATAAACCAAACCAATCAACTCCCAACTGCTTCTTGATTCAAGCAACTTTCATGACGCAGTCCTTTCATGGTAGTTCAGGCAGGAGGCTGTGCCTGTAGTCTCCTCCCACTTTGCATTTCCCAAATTTTTCTGCTCGGTTTTAGGGCAGTCTCGTACATTGCAGTCTTGTACGTACTTTGCAGTCTTGAACTGTCGCGATCACAATATTGTGGGACGTCGGAAAGCGTGGCAGAACTGCGTTCTGCGCCATCTAACGCCACACTCCCGCTCCTTCCTTCTTCTCAGGCATGTCTGTAGCCTCACTCCTACCTTACGCGCGGCGCATGAAGATCGGCACGAGCGCCAGGTGCCGCTTCGATATCCAGGTCTGCGCAAACGGCTGCGATGGGTGAAGCGGATAGTTGCCGCTTTCGCGGACGATCAATTCTGGGGAAAGGGGAGCGGACCTCCAATGACGATTCGTTTCGTTTTTTTTCGCCGTGTTTCTGTAGACTAGAACGTCCTCTGCAACGTCATTGCTACCATCACGTGTCCATCCACATTCGCCGAAGCTGTTACCGACCAGTTTTTAACACTTGTTCAAACTGACGTTTTGTGCCCACCGCTTATGTAATACCCCCAATGGTTCTTGAAGGCCTTAAAATAAACTAAAATAAATTCTGATGAGTAGTGAGGCCATTATTGCCTTTAACTCTAATGGCTTGACACACTATTTCCTGAGCACCGCACTCTTGTGTCATACAAAAATACTATTTCATGTTCCTGCCACACACAACTCTACCGATCTGCTGCTGAAGATGATGCCACCGCGCAGAAGCTGTCGATTGATTTGCTGTTGCTCGCACTTCCATGAAAATGATGTAACCTAGCAGCTATTGCCTTACGCATCAACTCTGTACGAGGATATCCCGAGAACACATACGACACCGTGGATTCCCTGACATGCGACTGTTCACAGTTTTTTCACCGTTCCCCTTTGCACTCCGTTTAACACGAGCTTTTCTGTACGTAGTTATGACGGCCGCTCACTCAGTCCACTGTAAGGTGTGGCCCTTTGATCAATTTTCGCAGTTGATTCCGTCTTTCCTTTGTAAGGGGATCTATTTCCCCACCATCCCGCTTATTGTCGCAACAGCATGCTGAGAATTGGCTTTCATTATCGCGAAATTTTATTGGCGGACAATACGCACCTAATATCAGTGAAACATTTTTCTTATCCACATACCATTTGAACCAAAAGTCGAGCTAATCTCAGCTCGAATCCAATGTTAGAAATGCCTCACTGCGATGCTTAGCCAAACAGCGTTCTATACTTGAGGCAATCACAAGATGTCTGCTGCTTTTGCACGCAAAAAATCCATCAAATGATATACGAATTGCCGCTTTCCGCTCCGAAATATGTGCGTGTAGCTCTACTTACACAAAAGCCCACTTTAAATACATTACAAAGTGAAAAAGTGAGGGAGAAACATCCAGGTGCTTGCAATAGACACTCTCAAGAGTAACAAGCTCAATTCGTCATCGTCATCAGCCAGACGATGCTAACTGCAGCGCACAGCCCTATCCCACGTCTCTCGAATTAACTACATTATGTGCCAGCTGTGGCCACCCTATACCCGCAAACTTCTTAATCTCATTCGTCCAACTTTTTTTCTGCCTTGCTTGCCTTCTCTTGGAAGCCAGTCTGTTACTCTCAAAGACTATCGGTTATCTTCCCGTCGCATTACATGCCCTGCCAGAGCCCATTTATTCCTCTGGATTTTGACTAGGAAATGATAAACACGCGTTTGTTCCGTGACCCACACTGCCCGCTTCCCGCCTCTCGACTTTACACTTATTATTCTGATTCCCTTAGCTCGCTGCGTTTTCCTTAAGTTGAGCCATTTTCGGTATCCTCCACGCTGCTGCCCCATACGTGAGTACGTGTAAGACACAACTTTTACACCCTTTCCACTTCAGGAAAAATTGGTAACGTGCCATTCATGATCTGAGAGAAGCTAAGAAATGCGCTGCAACCGATACTTATAACCGCAAAATCACCCATATGCTCATCAATACCAGCCAAGAATCTTGTGACTTGAACCGTTCTTGTGTCATTGCCTAGAAACAGCAACCCCATGTTAGTTAAAAGTAAAAAGAAAACCATAAGAAGCAGTTACCTCCAAATTTAGCGCTGCTGCCCCAGAGTTTCACCGCGCCCAACACGATGGTGACCTCCAAATTTGGTTCAGGCCACCCGCAAAATTTAGCCGGGGCCACCTCCAAAATTTGGCCTTTGAAGATTTGGACCAAAACCGATGTCTAGCTATAATGGACAGCGCTCAGCAGGCTGCCGACCTCAAAATTTGACCCCGGTCATTTCCAAAATTTCACCTTGGGGTATGGAAATGCTTTCGCACTATGGTATGTTTAACACCGTTAAAACCCTGACAATTATTTCTAGTTATTTCGCTCTCGTTGTTCGGATCTGCGGTCACTACCTCCTTTAAGCAAGCGTAATCACTTATCACTTCCAGTACCTCGCTACTAATTGACTGCCGTTCTCTTCCGAGGCTGTTGAACATTACTTTCGATTTTACATATTAATTTTTATACCAACCGTTGCACTCTGCCTAACTCATTTTACCATGCTTTGCAGTTCATCTCTTGAGTCACTTAGCAAGGCAATGTCATCAGCGAGTCGTCGATTTCTAATTCACTCGCCTTTAACTCTTGCTCTCACCGGTTCCCAATCCAGGCCGCTGAATACCCCGTGTAAACAGGCGGTGAATAGCATTAGCGATACCGTGTCTCTCTGCCTAACACCCTTCCTAATTGAAATTTTATTGCTGACTTTACTAAGGACCATGGTAGTTATGCAGTTGTTATAGATATCTTTCAGTAGTTTTACATAAGGCTCAGCTGCGCCATGTACCGCAATGCCTGAATGACTGCTGTATGCTGTATCAGGTTTGTACTGAGTCAAATGCCTTCTCGTAATCTATGAAGACAACGTATGGGGTTTGGTTGTACTCTGCACATATCACTATTACCTGATTGATAGTGTGCAAATGATCAGTTTTCGAGAGTCCTTTACTAAAGCGTGTCTGATCATTTGGTTGGTTGGACGCAGAGAAGAGACCTACATACGAGTTGAAGACTAAGGTTGTCCTAACTCTACTAGCAGATAGGTAGCTGAATGGTATTTCAATTTTTCAAGTCCTTGAGGCTTTTTTCTTATGAATTACGATTATGTTGGCCTTTTCTCAAACTACACTTGCGCTCGATGTCAGAAGGCACTGCGTATACAATCTCCCCTGTGTCCTTCAATCGATTTGCTGTTACGTGATCCTCAAAAGCTGCTTTTCCCTTTGCATAGCTTCTAAGTCTTTCCTTACTTCCTCTTTCTTTATAAAGGAGATATTTCATTGCTCTGTGATACTTCCCTTCTCATTTACGTCCTGATTACATTGGCTGCTATATAGCTTTGTGTAGAAATCTTCAGCTACTTTCACTATAATATTTTTATTGCTAATGTTATTGCCCGCTGTCTCTTAACGCGTACATGTGATTTTTTCCAATATCGAGTTTCCTCTTCACAGCTTTTAGGCGGCCTTCGATCATTACATCATTCTCGATTCTATCCTTAATAAACATCATGATTTGAGATACCTTGCCTAATTGATCAGCTTTCAATGCTATGCGAGCTCTAATGGGGATTGATGCTGTCATGCTTTGGCGTATCTTAATCTGATCTTTCGTCTCCTGAAAGAGCTTGCCCATTTAAGAAGAGTATAGAACAAAACGAATATTTTTTTCCGTTTTTCCACGTCGACAGAAAAAATACTCAATTAGCGTACCAATCCAACCAACGCTATATAACCATATATGCATCACCAGATCACTGATTGACCAATATTTTGATCAACCATCATTCTTATGTTAATAATGTCATATATAAATTTATAAAAAAGTCATTAGCACAAGTCAGAAACAATTAACACTCTTTATACCGAAAGAACATCTTCTAGATCGGTATCTCATACTTGCAAAATTGACTGTTCTGGTTGTAAGGTAATAAGGTAGTAAATAGTTACAAAGGTGCCTGAAGCCTAAATGTTCTCCACAAAGGCAACTGACGCATTTTATTTGTGCGGTGTGGTAACGTCCATGAAAAATTGATGCGCCAACATCCTAATATTTTCTAGCTTAGGGCTTACAATGTGTGAAACCTGGCGCACGAGGTCGCTGTCTTTGTCTGTGCGGGTAAGATCATTATATAGCGTGCATATATTGTCACGTTGGCGGTAAGCGAGCGAGAGTCACGTTGGCTTTAAGCGGCCGAGTGTCAGCAGCGGCGTAGCCCTGGACGAGCACTTCTACAACACTTCGTTCTCCTCTTCTCGATAGGCGCGTTCGTCTGCTCAAGCGCTGGCGTCATTAGCAACCCCCCCCCCTCCTCTGAAAGCTTCGCCTCGAGCTGAAAAGAAAAAAGAAAGTGTCCGCATAAAGTTAGAGATAATCAGTGGCAACTATTATGCGCTATTTTAAGGAACCTGATTTGGGAAATGGCCCGAGCAAATCCATGCCGGCTTGCTGGAACGCCTGCGCAGGTGGCTTAATGGGCTTGATGAATCCAGCTGGCTTCATGGGCAGAACTTTGTGGCGCGGGAAATTCCGGCAAGTGTGGACGTAATGCGCAACGTCAGGACCCAGGCGAGGCCTGTAGTATTTGTCTTTAATCCTAGCTTTTGTTCTAGTAACACCAAGGTTCCCGAAAGCTGGTTCATCATGGCACGCGTGAAGAATTTCGCCATGTAGATTCACAGCGGCGACCACGAAGTATTACGTACTGGTGGCGGCAAAATTCTTCTTGAAGAGAACACCGTTTCTTATGCAGAGACGCCAAATCTCGCCTGAAGGCTTTAGGAACTCTCCTGCTGGAACTTTCTAGATAATAAATGATGTCGGAGAGGTCGTGGTCGGTGCGTTGATGCTCGGCAAAATCGTTGGCATGTATTGCATTCAAGAAGACTTCATCGTCGTCAGCAGCGTCGTCCGGAGCTGCTTGCATGGGAGCACGAGATAAGCAGTCGGCGTCTGCGTGTGTGTGACTGGATTTGTAAATGACGGTGATGTCGAACTCTTGGAGTAGAAGGCTCCTTCGTGCGAGGCGCCCGGAGGGATCCTTGAGGTGGTCAGCCAGCATAGTGCGTGATGATCGGTCACTACTTTGCAAGAGCGGTCATAAAGGTATAGTCTGAAGTTCGACACTACCCGCACGATGGCGAGGCATTCTTTTTCAGAGGCAGATAGTTCGCTTCTGTTTTCGATAGTGCGCGGCTGGCATAGGCGATGACACGTGGCTGGTATCGCCGAACTTGAACTAGGACAGCGCTCAAACCAACGTTGCTTGCATCGGTGGGGACCCTTTAGTCTGCAAGTTCATCAAAGTGCGCCAGCACAGGGGATGACTGCAGGCGGCGTTGAAGCTCTTGAAACGCCATCGCAGTGGTGGTTCCCACTTGAACGGTACATGCACCTTTCTCAGATCAGTAACGAGTGCGGCACTTTTATTGATATTCTCCACGAAACGCGATTATACGCGCATAGTCCGAGGAATCGATGAACTTCCTTTGATCACACGGCGGTGAAAAATTGGCAATGCCGAATGTTTTCTCGGGATCCGGAAGGACTCCTTCGTAGTTAACGACATGGCCTAAAAACTTTAACTTTTCGTATGCAAAATGGCATTTTTCTGCTTTTAGTGTAAGCCCTGATGACGTTATGGCATGCAATACGGCCTCGAGGCGACACATGTGCTCCTCGAAAGACGGGGCAAAAATGATGACGTCGTCCAGGTAGGCCAGACAAGTCTGTCACATCAAATCTGCAAAAACGTTATCCATGAGCCTTTGGAATGTCGCGGGTGCGTACAAAGAACAAATGGCATCACCTGAAACACGTACAGGCCTTCGGGAGGGATAAATGCCGTTTTTTTCGGTCCCTCTCGTCTATCTGAATTTGCCAATATCCAGACGTCATGTCCATGAAGGAGAAATATCTGGTGTTGCATAAACAATCCAAGGAGTCATCAAATTCTGGGTAGCGGGTACACATCCTTTTTAGTGACGTTTAACCGACGGCAATCAACAAAGTATCGTAAGGTGCCGTCCTTTTTCACAAGTATGACAGGTGCCGCCCACTGGCTCCTAGAAGGTGGAATAACGTCGTCGGCGAGCATTTCTTTCATTTGTGCGCTGATAGTCTCGCGTTCTTTAGTGGACACTAGATAAGGTGACTGCTGGAGTGGTGGAGCATTTTCATCAGTAATTATGCGATGTTTCGCAAAAGGTGCGTCCGCCCGACGCGTGACGACGACGCGAAGGCACCACGGTTGCGATAGAGCAGTTCCCGCACTTTGTCTTGCTGCTCGAGCGGCAGGGTTGGGTCAATGTCGTCCTGAACTCCAGCAGGTCTATCAGGCTCGGTCCTTGAAGCAGTCGTTAAACTGTGTGTACACACCTAGTTTCACTAAGAGCGCCAATATACGCCCCAGTCGTCCTCTTGTTAAGGTGCTGCTGTTTGTCGCTGAAATCTGTGAGAACGTCGTCCGTGCTATCTTCGAGGAAGACAACCGCCCTGGCGACGGAAAGTCCTCTGTCCAGAAGCAACAACTGCTTGCTTTCCACGACACCCTCAATTTGCCGTATGTTCTTTGAGCCGACAGTCACCATTACACTAGAACGTGGAGACATGGCCACTTGTTTGTCTCAAATGTGCAGCGCCGCTGGGAGAACACTATCGACCGATATGGTCTTCTCGGTCGAAAACTTGACGGACTGCGATTGCAGACCAATCACGGCACTGTTTTCAGTAAGAAAGTCCATGCCGAGTATGACGTCCCGGGAGCACTCGGCAAGCACTACGAACGTTGCCAAGAATATTTGGCCTTGCACGGTTACCCGCGACGTGCACGTTCCCGTTGGCGTGATCAGATATCTCTCTGCAATACGCATCTGTGGGCCATACCAAGCGGTTGTGATCGTTTTTAGTGCCGCAGAAACATTTCCACTGGGCACATAATAATCGGCGCCAGTATCCACCAGCGCAGTTACATCCGCGCCGTCGACCGAAATCTCTAAGTCGGCTGTTGCTAGCGTCTTACTTTGGGGATATCGAGGTGGTCGGTTTCAGCTGCAGTGCGTCCAAGGAGTCCGGCATCGAGAAAAGGTGTCGTGGCCACGGAGCGGTACGTGAGGACATCGGCTTGTCCTGAGGCACTCTGGCTGATGAGTCGTCGGTACGGCTAGGGAATTCGGCGTTCTGTGTGAACTGTCTTGCGGCGATGGGGGATCTTGCACATTTTTTCATTGAGCAGCCACACCTCCAGAGGCTGCTGCCTCTAGTTTCCCCTACGGAGACTCTGAGACTGGTGTAGTCTTGGGGAACTGTAGCGACGCGGAGGTGGTGATCGAGAGAAGCGGCGCTGTACTGAGTCCGCTTGCGAGATGTAGTCTACGATCTCCTGTGGCCGTTCTCCACACATCGGACGGGGACGGCCGACAGAGAATCCCCGAAGGCCCATCTCTCTGTATGGGCAGCGGCGCCAAACATGTCCAGCCTAACCGCAACGGTAAAACAGCGGCTGATTGTCTGGCGCTCTCCAGATATCCGTTCTGCGTCGTCCTAGGCGATGTGGAGAATTCGGCTAGAGAGGTTGAATCCGTCTAGCGGCGGAGGCAGGTGCGTAATGACGTGGGTTCGGCTGGGACGGGATAAAATGATAAAATGACGTGTGACGGCGGCGTAGCTGAGATCAGGATGCGGCGGCTGTACCGGATCTGGGAGAGGTAGTGGTGTGCTCGTTCTTAAAGCCTGTTGTACCTCCACGCGAGCAACATCAGCAAGTGTGGCAACCTGAGGCTGCCCCTTAGCCGCAAAGAGCTTCGCCAGTTCTTCTCGCAAGATGGATCGAATAATCTCACGTAGAGATTCGGCCGAGTTCATCGTGGCTCCCTCCACAGTGGCCGTGTACATCGATCCTGTTGTGCGGTCGTACTGTCGGGCCCTCATGTCGTCTTTTCGATGGAGGTTGCCTCCTTTACGAAGTGCAGTTACAGTCACAGGAGGACTTCGAACCAGGCCGGTGAACACCTGTTCCTTAACCTCTTCCATGAGGAAGCTGACCTCCTCCGACATGCTTGGGTCCACACGTCGGAAGAGTCGCTTCACTTCTTGGACATACACCATCACGCTCTGGTTGGGGAGTTGATGTCGGGCCCGCAAAACCAGGTCAGCCTTCTCCTTGCGTAACGTGCTGTCTTTGGAAACTTAGAGGAACTCGGTTTTGAAGGTATCCCACGTTCGAAGGCCAGGTTCGTTGTTGATAAACCAGGTCCTCGCGTAGTCTTCGAGTGCGAAATAAACATGACTCATCTTGCAGTCAGCGCCCCAGCCGTAGTAGATGGCCACCCGGTCGTACTGGTCCAGCCAGTCTTCGGCGTCCTCGTGGGGTTAGCCGTGGAAATGCGGTGGCTCTCGCTGTTGGTGGAGCAGAACCGGCGGAACTGTAGCCGGAGGATTCATTGTGGTAGCCCTTCGTGGTGGATTAGAAGTAGATAGTAGTCCAAATTTGGGAGGTATAGTTTGCAATCGGCGACTGACATCGTGTGCTGGCGTGTCTACCTTAGGTATTTCTCCGGGGCTTGAACTGCGGCTTGAAAGGGCGTACGGTAAATTAAAGGCGTACCCCGCACCTGCACCAGATGTCATGTTGGCGTTAAACAGCCGAGAGTCACGTTAGGGTTAAGCGGCCGAGAGTCAGCAGCGGCGTAGCCCTGGACGAGCGCTTCTACCACACTTCCTTCTCTTTTCGATAGGCGCGTTCGTCTGCACAAGCGCTGGCGTCAATATGACAGACTTGTGTGCATTAATTCTCATTCTCAAAATTTTCCACTTCCACTGTCAGAGTTTGGCACAAAGGCCTCCAGATCGTCAATTTGACGCAGATGCTCTGAACCTTCATTACGTTCAGTGCGACAACTCGGGAGTGATAGTCAGTGCCAAAAATATATGCATAGCTTTTGTAACGTCCCCGCAGCAATGTGAAGAGCGCGCCGACAAAATCAGGCTACAAGAAAGCCCTTTAATATTCACGTGCCAAAGCAAGCAAAGCACAGTGATGCGGAGGAGGGGAAGAGAGCTCGCTGTGTCTTCGAGAGTGAGAATTGGCTAAATGCTCTTGCTCATGGATAAAAGTACTTGCTCTATAGGTCAGAAAAACAGCAAATCAATCCAAAAGACTGCAGGTGCCGACAGAAGTTGAAGAGAAACGACACACACCCTGTAATTTTGTAAGGTGAAAGAAACGCTATCTGAAGACAGGGTAATATTATGTAGAGCTGCCTTCCTCCATTCGAACCCCTTACAGAAGCTTCCTTGTGTGTTTATTTTACTTTTGCAGCACTGCTTTCTTGTTTTGCATAACTTGCGGTTTCACAATGGCATTAACTGTTCCCCAGCAAGGTACTAAAATTGCAAAATCATAGATGTTCCGCGAAACCAAATGTTAGTAGTTCTAATAATTGACTGCCTTCAACTCATTAAGTGAAGCAAATATTAATCTTTCATTGAGGGAATATTAAAACACTACTTTTGCATGGCACAAATGCAACTTAATTTAAATTAATTTTTCTGGCGATAGATTCACTTAGCAGACTTCAAAACTGTCAACGCCGCAGAGTTAAGGAGCCCGTGTCGTAGCAATGTCATTTTCGTCTTAGCGTCTGTGTCGTCGTCGGTGCTGGTTTCCGCGAGCGAAAAAATCCACGAAAAATCCCCAGATAAGCCACGTAGGTAGGGAACCTATGTGGCCCACGTAGTGCATGTGATCTTGTGGCGTCATCAGAACCAGCCCATCAGATTGTGAGCAAACTGCCCACCGTGGCAGATGGCATCTGAATCTTTGATCGGTTGGGAAATGATTCTCGGGAAGAGCAACTTGGTCCGCTCGAGCCCCACCGAGGGCAGCACCTGCCATCGCAGGGCAGTGGCCCATTGCCTAACCGCTGCACCACTGCGCCGGGACTAGAATGAGGACTCCCACTCATCTGTTCATGTTAAGAAGAGATGACTAATTCTGTATATATCGCGATTAACAAATTGCCACTATCGAATCACACCCTTAAGGCGGAGCTTGTGCTTCCTTATCATTTTTGTTTTCCTTTTAAGTTGGTGAGAAAGAATTGCTACAAGTAATTAGCGAATAAAATACAAGAAGACATTTGAAATCCACCGCGGTTGTTGCTTGTTCACAAACGAATTAAATCCGTGCAGATAACAGACAAAATAGCCCATTGCTTTTGAAATCACACTTAATCAGTTCGGCTATCATTTTTAATCATCGTTTGTTCACAGATTATTAAAAGTACTCAAACGAGGAAATTCTAAGCAGCTCCTTCACCCAACATGCTCCTCCGGGTGCCATAGCGAGCGTTGAGAACAATCAGGAAGTTCACCTCGTCACACTGCGTAGAAGGGTTTGCATAGATGAAACAGGAGGAATAAAATCGCAATAAGATATTTCTTCGCTCCTGGCATTTTTCCGAATCCCATCGAAAAGTGCTGATATGTTCTGTTTGTTCTCAGAACAAATGGTTCGAGCTAACACTACACGGCCTGGCATCGTAAAAAGATGTGACGAGAGCTGGCTAAATCTCCGCAACTAAAGTGAACTCGGAAATGCAGAAATGTAAAGTAGGGGCAAGCAAGCCTCAACCGGACAAACACAAAAATTTTAAATCAGCCCATTTTCTACTCACTTCGAAATTTGAAAAACATCGACATCTTTTCAATTCTGGTTTAATTTCTAAATAAGTGTGAAAGAAAACATGCTTTTATGCCGCCTGGCGGATCCTACTGGCGCATTTGGCGTCGCTTATTCGGTTGAAAGAAATGCAAAATGGAGCGCTGAGTACTGAAACTTTTATACGTTTATATTGCACTGAGCTTTCATGTTTATCCTGCGCTGAGTGCGCAGTATAGACTACGCGCTGTTGGCGAATTTTATTTTAGCGATTTGGCAGCAAGATGCATCACACTGATGTGCCACCGGCGCACAAAGGGCCACCATGGAGCAGAAGCACTGTGCGGGCTGCACGGAGTCGTCTATAGCGCTTCTCGTATTTTTGAGCATGTACGTAAGATCACAGTCGCTATGAAGAGCAATATGCCGCTGATCGCAAATTTTCACTCAAGCATGTCGGCGGGGGAAATCAGCCGAGAACCTTCTCCGTGGATGACCCTGTTGCGTCCTGCCCCTCTTCTTTTTCGTCTGTGTACGTCCCACGCTTTTGCTGTGGCGGTGTTTCTGTATGGCTTGTGTTCCGCGGAATCCCCAGGGCGCAGGCAGACATAGGAATACCACGTATGCCACTCACTCGAGACTGGGTTGTTGGCTGCAGTAGAAAACACAACATGAATATGTACACAGCAAACACCGTAATTAAAGCGGAAATATACCTACGCAGACAAAAATCGCACATGAAGTAGCCATTTCGTACTTTTCTGCTAGACTGGTCAAGAGGGAAGGTCTCTAGAAGGCAAGTAAAATCAAAGACGTTGTGTTGCCACCCACAACAAACAGGAAAAACCGTGCCCCAGAGACGAACGCTATCTTACGAATCAGGGCAGTCTAGCGTTCCTGAATCGATCATACTTTTCAGCTGTGAAGAAGATGGGCATTAGCCCAGGTAAATTGGCATCGCTCTGCCTGACCTCAGCCTGAACTCAGTCTGAGCTCAGCCTAACCGACGGCTCGCCACCACTGCTTCACCGCTGCTTCTATCGTCCTCAGCGTTACCGCTAGCTTCTCCGTACGCCTTAGAACTCCGAAGCCGCTCGCTACCGACCCCCAGTATGCGCGCAACAAAGCTGAGCAACAAACAATGCTGATATGAAACAAGCATTGCAGCACGTTACGAGACGGAGTTGCGAACTAACTCATCATTCCCGATCATTGCTCCGGGTCAGGTCCCTTTTATTGTACTAAATAGCTATCAAATTCTTCTTGTTTGACACTGATCTGTCACCAAATATCTGCCGATGGTCTCAAAGCTAACAATCGTTCTCATGGGCTCGTAATCTAATCAAAAACTGGGAGTTCTGCGTGTGAGGTGTTCCCATCAGTAGCACGCCTCCTATCGTTCAGCAGGTCCCCGTCAACATGTGCAAATTAGGCCAGGCGCAGAAAGAAATATTCTTCCAATTTCCTGGTGCATGCTCTTAAGTCAATCCATTGCAACAGAACCGAGGTGAACGCTCCTTCAATGGGCGCAGAGAACTTCGCGTGACCTGTTCCGCGCAGGCCAGGAGTAGGGATTTGCAGATTGCAACTTTCTGAGAAAAAGCACTGTTAAACAGGTTTTGCTGTAAAGTGTGAGCACATGGAGGTAAATTCGTCGAGCAGAGCCTTCCGAGCCCCGTCATAAATCTTTGAGCCTGAAACAGCAGTTAATTATCCGCTCTGGTGGCTCTCTGCCCCGCATGCGTTACGAATATTAAGGCTCATGCTCCCGCGTCCGTCCGTCCAGCAGTTACGCTCTTCAACTCGATAAGAAAAAAGATCTTTTTGCACAATGGTATTCGAACCGCCATCCGTCCGTTCCGTAGCCGAGCGTGCTAACGACTACGTTACTTCCTGCCAACGCATATGTAGTTCTCCTCGTCTAGGACGCTGAAGAGTGTTTGCAGAAACGTTCTAAATCAGAGGGATGCCTCCCAAACGCCCTCCAGTGTCTCCAGCATTTAACAGTCACAAACAATTGTGTACTTAACGTGTTAACCACACATCAATGACACAAGCATCAACACAATTCTAAAGGATTTCGCCTCACCACACTTTATGTCTGCAAAGTGTCGCTCTGAATGTTTTTTTTTCGTGGTAACAAAGTGTCTGCTACTTTACAGGCATGACCTTCCATGGGATCCGGGATGAATTAGTATCTTCTGGCTGGCAAGGTCACTGTCATCACAGCTTGTGCAGAACGGCGCCGTAGCAGCAGCGTGACGTTTAAACGTCGACGCTAGTCAACGCTCTTCACAGAAGCGCCATACGTTGTTAATTTGCTCACAGTACAAACAAGAGTGCTACATGAAAACTTTCATTAATTTCAGGCGCATTTCTCTCTGTTACGTCTAAGGAAAAAACGTGTCTGCCGAACTAATAGATTTTCAATGCTAGTCTGCTTATTTCTAACCAGCGGCGGCTTCCAAAAAACGTTAGAGAGCACTGCGGCTGCCCGCATTGGAGGAATGCGAAAGCATTGGCGCCCCTTCGGCACTCGTCGCCTCTCTTTGCCCCTCTTTGAGTCCATTGACGTTTGATTCTACTTAATTAAGTAATTATTCTTTGTCGGTCAAAATGTTTGTTCGATTATTAATCACTCATCAAACACACTTCAATCCATTTCAAACTTTATATTTACTTATTTTCCTTAGTCGCCGCGGTGGCTAAGTGGTTACGGCGCTGGGCTGCTGGCCCAAAAGACGCGGGTTCGATCCCGGCCGCGGCGGTCGAATTTCGATGGAGGCGAAATTCTAGAGGCCCGTGTACTGTGCGATGTCAGTGCACGTTAAAGAACCCTAGGTGGTCGAAATTTTCGGAGCCCTTCACTACGGCGTCTCTCATAGCTTTAGTCGCTTTGTGACGTTAAACCCACATAAAACATTACTTATTTTCCGCTATTTTGATCTCCACAGCTGTTTTCCTGTCCACTTATTATATGGCCGTCCGTGTTATTTCAACCTTTTTAGGGCATTATTGGCTCCTAATGTTTAACTAACGATCCTATTGACGTAAAACCTTTTACGCATCATCCTAACATTGTCTTCTATCGATCACATCTGTTCATTTGATGTTAGGTCTTTTGAGAACGTCATAATCGCTGCGGACACATTTTGTAACACGCATAGGGGACACGAGCCTGTCGACATAGCCTAGATGTGCTTTCGCATTAATAAATCCCCGAGAATCCCAAAATATGCGGCTGGCGCTAACATTGTTGAGACTCGTTGGGAGGACAATGTAAACAAGACATAAAAATAAAAATTGCCTTTCTGCGCCCCATATGGTGGAAAGGGCTAACGTAGTAACGTTACTGGCAGATGCGTTAGATAGATGCTTGTGCCATCAACTAAGGGTATTTACTCTTAATAAATGTGAACGCAGACAAGAGCAATGCCTGAAGCCAAACCTCACGAGTAATATTCACAATGCGCAGCAATTTTTAAACCTACGTCAGGTTTTCCTTTTTCTATGTTTTTTTTTGCAGTACGGGCACTCCAACTCGATAATCGGATACCGGTCACGACCGCAGTGGCAAATTCCCTCAAAGAGGCCATTCAGCCCGCTGCATCGACCGATTGTCATGACATCGAGCTTGATCCCATTTCACGGAGGCATCTGCCAGCAAACAGCATTTCACTCTTTGGAATTAACCGTGAAGTCATGAGAACCGTTCGACGCCATAGGCCTCTGGGTCAACTTTGAGCTGCATCCGCCACTGCATTCTAGAGTTGTATTCGACCATAAGTGGCTGTATTGCAACTCAATCCCAATATGCATCCTTCAGTTAAATCTCTACCCAGATATCGCGAAAAATTTCGAGATTCTTCGATGCTAGTGTCTTCAAAAAACTTACCCAAGAAGCCTTCAATGCAAAATCACCTGAGCGATCACTGGCCGGACGGCTCACTGCTCTACGAGGCATGGGCGTTCTCCTTTCCATGCAGCCTCGGTGACCATTGACATTGATTGCGGAGGCAGCAGCCAACACTACTTCCTCGTTTTCCGCGTTCACTGTCGCCACTTCGGAGCAAGACGTTGAGGCACTGGCCTAGCTCGATGACCGGAAGGCGACCAGATGACCACATCGCATAGCCCGCGCTAGGAACGGAGTTCCTAGTCAAGCATCTGAAGCCTTTCTCGACGGTGCCACACCAGCACGCTGAAGTGAGGAGCCCCATTGGTGCAGCCGACGTTGCAAGAGGAGGGCCATGCGCAGTGAAACAGTCCCAGTGCATGGCTGCTGCTAAGGCAAGAAAACGCTGGACGTAGCGTCTACATACGATTTATCGATTGCTGGAGGAGGGGTGCAGAACGCGTGAGCACGAACGATTCTATTATGCTCTCTGACTCTTCTTCGGAAAGCTTGCGCAAGGAATAGGTCTGGTCAGGCGACTTCGGTGTAATGCTACTACGCACGAGATATAATTGGCCCGTCCACTGCTAAGAGTATGTAATGGAAGTGGAGAGCCTTTGCAACAACTCGAAAACTAAAACCAACCTGTTTGCTGAATTGGCCAGACTGAGCTTTTTACTTTCAACACAAAATGGTAATGTTCCGACATCCTAGTCGTCATGTGGTATATTTTCGACTTTAAAATTATTTTCACCCTTTCAGCTTCTCTGGTTTCGCAACGCCTTTGCTGGTGTCCTCGAGTAAATATGGGTCAGGGCCCAATGGTTATCAACCGAATGAGAGCGAATATAATACACATCATTTCCGACTCATACTGAAGGGTATGGGCACGGACTATGGTACTCAAGCGTTTTCATATTGTAGAGTAGGAGGAAAAAATTATTTTTTCGACGTCAGTTCAGGGCGCTCTTAAGCTACATGGGAAGCGTAGAAGATGAATTGCGGCGGTCCTGCTGACAAAGATGCATTTGGGGGATATGACGTAGGAGGGAGTTTAGAACCGTTGCAAATTAAAAGCTTTGGAGGGGCAGGGAGCCACTCCTGCAAGTAGGAAGCACGTTGGGAACGAGGAAGGGACGAGAGTACTGATGCTGATGTGCCTATGCCTACCACTGCGAATCAAGACTTCGCACTGGCTGGACTAGCGAGCACAACATTTTTTCGCTGTCTGGATGAAGGGTGCTGAAAACAAATTGGTCTTTCTCTGCTAGTAAAGTGAGCTGCTGAGAGGCGATTAACCTGCACACACACAAAGAAGGACCCGCCGCTGTCAACAAAGCAGGAAACACATTTTGAAAGAGAAGCGTTAAGACTGCACTATTTAGAATACGCTTCCGTCAGTAGCTTGAGCCCTCACACTCCCTTCGGACCCGATTAAAGAGTTCAAGGAGATCCGCATCCTCTACCTCTTTATTCCGCCGGGTCTCCACTAAGCGTGAGGGCTTACGAAGCAAAGATGTCTTGCGACTGGCACAAGCCTTCGTGACGAGTAGAATTCTCTACTCAACCCCCTACCTTTGCATGCGCAAAGATGACGAAGGCCTACTCGAGGTCATACTCCACAAAGTCATTAAACGTGCTCTTGACATTACCATTGCGACATCCAACAGCGTTTGTTGGATCTGGCGATTGTCAACACCTATCGGGAACTCCGATACGCCCATCTCCTCAACGAATACACGTGCCTATCACAAACGTCATCCGCTCGCCGCATTTTCTACCGACTACATATATAACACACCATCACCTTTGAGGAATGGGTACGAGCGCCAGAACCCTGGAGACGGGCCCTCAGTGTCCGACCTATTCCTCGCAACTGTCACACTCTGGTCATAACGACCGTAGCCAGGTGCGCGCGGAAGCGCCGCAGTGACATTGTAGTCGACAACAGCACGTGCGATACGTGAACATTGGCGGTCCCCACCCTGGGGGTGGTTCACCGCGGCAGTGGTCGACAGCACCAACAAAGTGGCTAGGTTCACGTTCCGCGCGTGCAGCACAGGACGCGCGGAGGAAATCACGATTTCGCTCGCCCTCCCACAAGTGAAACGCATCATTACCGACTAGAAGGGGGCCTGTCAGAACTATGAGCTGAGTTGGATAGCTCCTCTCGCCTGGCGCATCCTATAAAATCTCTGTCGCTACAGCGACCCTCCAAATGGCAACCTCATCTGGGCTCCCGGCCACTAGGGACTCCAGGGCAATGAGCTAGCCGATGAGGTGGCCTGCGCGCTCTCTTCCTGGGTACTCACACTTGCCTTGGAACCCTACTCTGAGGTCAACTAATCTCTCATTACATTTGCATACACCACAACATATTGTAAAGACAGACATAGCCGCTTTCTTAAACCCTGTAAAGGTCTCCGGAAAGCAGACGAACGGCTCAATCCTTCTCAGTTTTTTTACAAATACAATGCTGTGACCGGCAATGTTGAGACACTTCAGCTCAGAATTTGATGGCGGTTGTAACCTGTATGGAGCCACGTTATTTGACAATTTCCACATGGTGTGGGCCTGCCTTTCCAATCCCCACCCTTCCCAATGCTCTTCTCCCAACCGTTCTAAGGAGGCCAGGGAGGCGGCGCTGCTCAGCTGCCAAGACCTACAGTCCCAACGGACCTTCGCCGCTAGGGACGAGTTCATTAGACGCCATTGAGGCTTCGGAATAGGAGCTCTACCTAGATTTCTGAGGACATGAGCCAATAGATCCTGGGCCGGAACACCTCCTTATACATAATCAATAAATGTTTATCACCGTCACTATCGCCGCCAAAAGCTATGATATATCGCAGAATAGCATCTGTAGCTTGTAAAACTGCGCAAAAAGTCCAAAGTATCCTAACCCAAGTGAAACATGAAAGAAAGGTCGATCCTTGAAATCTGAATTGGGGTGACCCGGCTTGAGGCAGTGTACTTAATAGTGGGAGCAGAATCTACTTTGAGCTTTGCAAAGGTGACTGCGCTTGGAATTTGATTTTGATTGCAAAACTGTACATAAATTCTAGCTCCTAACTGATACAGTATAATGACCGTTATTGCAAAATGTGTTCGAGCTTTTCCAGTGCTGTACGTAAAAGAACAAATCACAGGAAGAAATAGCGTTAACTTAATTTATTCTTGCATTATTTTAAATCAGAGTTTACTTTGAAGGTTTGCTGACTGATTAGGCTTGGCGGTAAACCCTGTGCACATGTTCTCTGAAACTTCACAATTCTGGTTTGGAAAAATTGCCTTATGCTTTTTAGGCCTTTTGTATCATCTTATACAGAGACATCACGAAAGCATTCATGCAGTACATATGGCATGCACTCCACGTCTTGTAACTCTCGTGCTAGCCGCTGAACAATCAGCTCGCAAACTACTTGTCACCATTGACAAAATCACTCCAGGACAAGAACGTCTTGGCCCCCATGGATACAAAACCATTACACAGAGAATGATCATCTATAATTATCTAACGAAGTCTTGCATGAAATATTAATGCGGTAGACTTTAGTGTCTCATAGTCGCGTCCATCCATTACATTTCAGGTCACGTGATCTCTCTGCCACGCTTGCACCAGCTGCTCTTCTTCTCTGTCGTTAAATATATTCAAGCGTGGCAAAAAGAAATGAGTGAAATGAGTCTTAAATGGTTTTCCCCTTCCCACTGTTGAGACATCTAAGTTCCTCCTAGTAACTTTTTCTGATAGTGGAGAAAGGAACCAATATTTGTTCGGGATAAGCTTTCCTTCAGACGCAGGAGGAGCGCATGCCTTTTTTATGAAGTAATGGCGGTACCTCCAGCAAAAGCGCGGTTCACACCCAGTTTCTCTGGACTTTGTTGTGCTTGTATGAATGCCTATTTTATGACAAAATGGTGGCCCCTACTGCAAAAGTCCGGTTCACACCCAGTTCTTCCAGGCTTAGTTGCGCCTGTATGAAGTGCCTTTTTTATGACGTTGTGGTGGCACCTCCAGCGAAAAGCCGGTTCACACCCAGTCTCTCTAGTCTAGACTTGGTTGTGCCTGTATGAAGTGCCTTTTTTTAATTACGGGTTGGTGGCCTCTCCTCCGAAACGCCGGTTCACACTTAGTTCCTCTAGGCTTTGTTGTGCCTGTATGAAGCGCCTTTTTTAATGACAGGGTGATGGCCTCTCCTCTGAAAGCCCAGTTCACACCCAGTTCGTCTAGGTTTTGTTATGCCTGTATAAAGCGCTTTTATGACGGGGTGGTGGCACATCGGTCCACAGGACGGTTCGCACCCAATTCCTCTAGACTTTGTTGTGCCTGCATGAAGTGCCTTTTTATGACGGGATGTTTGCACATCCGACAAAAGCCCGGTTTACACCCAGTTCCTACAGATTTTGTTGTGCCTGTATGAAGCGCCTGTTTTTAATGACTGGGTTGTGGCCTCCCCTGCGAAAGGAGGTGCTTCCGGCGGCAAGACTGGCAACACGGCGTCCAGCGACGCGCCGCGACGCGGCGTTAACAAACGCGCGCCGGCCAACCCGAAAACGCCACATTTATCCAACAAGAAGCCGTCAACGAGGATGACACCGAAGACGTCACATGACCAGGGTGCTCCAGCTTTCCAGGGCGTGGAGTTCCCAGACCTCGGAGGCAGCGGCCGGTCAACGCCTGCGGCTTCCAAGAACTCATCGAACAAGGTAGGCAGCTGGGATGGGGTCGCCTCCTCTTCCACCTCTAACTCTCCTTCTTCCCTTCCCTTTGAAATCATTGAGATGCACCGCGAAATGGCGGCACTTCGCGCGCAGGTAGCTCAGCTAGATGCGGAAAACAAAATTTCGTGCTCTGCGCAGGCAGAATCACCATCCCCGCCGTCGTCGCCGGCGGTCCCAGTGGTGCGTCCTGAGGAATCTGAGCCTATGTGCGACAGCCCTCAGGAAAAGGCGATGGACAGCCGTTTAACCGCTGTAGAAAACACCCAAGCAGAGTTGGTAGGCCAGCTTTCTAACTTTGGTAAGCTAGTGGAAGACATCACTCAGAAGGTGACCATTGCGGTCACCAATAACTATAAAACATGAATGAATGAGACTGGCCCGCGCCTTGGCCACAGGCCTAGCCCACTAAAGGACGTTAGCCGTCCACCAAAATTTACCAGGAGTATTGACCTGGGCGAAATTGCCGAAGATTCCGTGCAGTCCCTCACAATTCAGGGCCTGGGAGCCGTAGCTGCGGCGTCTAGCCCAGCTCAACCCCAAATTCAACATGGCAGTGGGAACTAGGCCCACCCGCCCACAAAACATCAGGCTTTCTCCGTCGTGCAATGGAACTGCCGCGGTTTCAAAAACCATAAAAACGAGCCCACTTGAGATTATATCTCGACACATTTGAGCATACGTCAGCATTAGTCGCACTCCAGGAACCTGGGGCGGCGGTGAAGCTGTCAGGTTACAACACTTTCCATCGGGACCCGTCCACCTGTCTTCGTGTCCACAAAGGCTTCACCGCGCAGGAGGTCGATCTCCAATTAAATCTATCCTCTTCGTACATGATGGTGACAGTCCTCCCCCTGCGTCGCACTGAACCACCCATCCACATCTTAAATATATACTGCCCCCTAAACTTAAGAACATTAAGTTCTCGAAAATCTTCTGTAAATCACTAAAGATAGCAGGTCGTGACCCCCTTCTGATTGTGGGTGATTTTAACGCCCACAGTCACTTGTGGGGCTATCGCAAGGAAGAGTCGGGTGGCAGAAAGCTTGCGGAACTAATCTCCACGCTGGGCATTACTCTCCATACTGACCCTGTCTATCCAACACGTTTGGGTAACTCCGTAACTCGAGACACCTGTCCCGATCTCACCCTCACCCGCAACATAAGACACGCAGACTGGGTCAACACCGAGGACACCCTTGGAAGTGACCACAGCATTATCAACACTATCATTTACACTCGCCCCTTACACCGCTCCATAGCGCAGGCCCACCTGCCAGACTGGACGGCTTTCCGGCAATCGCTGCCCCCGTACAGTCTGCTCCAAAACGACTTTTCTTCCTGGGCCCACACCCTCCTCCGAACGCTACACAAACACGAGAAGCAAATACAACTCACAGATAAGGTGACGGATGTAGACAACCATCTCCTTCATCTTTTGGAAGGGCGGCGCAGCCTCACTAAGAGGTGGCGCCGTCAGAAACATAACAGGAAACTCCGCTTGCGGATTAACGACATCACCCAGAAGGCGGCTGAGTATGCTGGCCAGCTCGCCGAATCAAACTGGGTGGATCGCTGTAACTCTGTTGCTAGAGAAATGTCTACTCGCAACACTTGGAAGCTATTCCGCAGCCTGCTAGATCCAACTCATACCCGCGCAGAAACACAGAAACATCTGCAACGAGCGATTCACAATTTCAAAGGGAATACGGACCAACTTGCCCAGACTTTACAGGATCAGTATCTGTATCAAGTCCAAGACCCCTGTGGACAGGAATATCTCTATGCAGGCAGAGATAATCCGGATCTGGATCGTCCGTTCCAGCTCCATGATCTGCAGGCGGCTCTTACTAAAATGAGACGGGGTACCGCGCTGGGCAGGGACTAGGTTACGGTCAAGCTTTTGGCCAACCTTCCTGAGCCGGTGTATGATTCCCTGCCAAAATACATCAACGCAATCAGGAAAAACGATACACCCCTCCTCCTAGAATGGAAAACGGGTCTTGTCACCTCCATCCCAAAGGCAGGCAAGCCCATCAATACCGATCATCTCCGACCTATACCTTTAACGTCTTGTGTGGGCAAGCTTATGGAGGCCATGCTTCGAGATCGCCTCTCCCAATATCTGGGGGCCCGTAACATTTTCGCAGACACGATGTTTGGATTCCGGCCTCACAAGTCGGCACAAGGCATTTTGCTTCAACTCAGCCACGAGATACTCACGTCTGTCGAGCACCCTCATAATGACAAGGTGGTTCTCTCCTGAAATTTGAAGGGTGCCTTCGACAACGTGAAACACAGCGTCATTCTCTCTCACCTCAACGAGACACACTGTGGACATAACACTTTTAATTACATTAAACATTTCCTAACGGACCGTGAAGCCATTATCCGCATTCAGGGCAAAGAGCACGGTCCTTACACTATGGGTACACGGGGTACACCACAAGGAGCAGTACTGTCTCCACTACTCTTTAATCTCGCAATGCTCCATCTTCCTGCCCAACTGGCTGAGGTTGAATGTGTGCAGCATGCGCTGTATGCCGACGACATCACCATTTGGGCAACAGAGGGCAACATTGGTCAACTGGAAGAACGTCTGCAAACAGCGGCGAGTGTAGTGAAACGCTGTGCTGTGTACTGTGGTCTCCAGTGCTCTCCTAAAAAATCAGAATTCGTACATCTCCGCCCCTCGCAGAGATGCAAGACCCCAATACTTCTCTCTCTGGCTAGCGGAGCCATACACGAAGCCACTGAGATTAGAGTGCTCGGACTATTTGTTCATCAGAACCGTCGCGCTGACACAACCATAGCGAAACTTCGCAAGGTTGGCGATCAAGTGGGCCGCATGGTGCGCCGCGTCTCCAACAAGTGTGGGGGCCTCAGAAGTAGGGATGCGATGCGACTCGCCCATGTTTTTGTGACGAGTCGAATTCTATATTCGACTCCATACCTGCACTTGCGCAAGCATGAAGAAGACATCTTGGAGGTTACTCTCCGCAAGATGATCAAAAGGGCGCTCGACCTCCCGATCTCTACCTCAAATGCGAGGCTCCTTCCTTGCACTGGGGGTGGTGAACACCTATCGGGAGCTGCGCGAGGAGCACCTCACTAATCAATACATGCGTCTTACCCAGACCGTGTCCGGTCGTCGCCTACTGGGCCGGCTACATATACAACATGACCATCACATTGAGGAAAGGGTACGAGTGCCAGAACTATGGAGAGGCGCCCTCTGTGTTCGACCCCTTCCTACCAAAATGGACAAAGAGAACCACAATGGACGGCGTCAGGCGCCGGCGCATGCCCTGCACCGCCATTATGGCTCCAAACACAGAGTTTTCTATGTAGACGTTGCGGGCCCACATCATTAACAGGGGAGGATGGTACACGGCCGCAGTCGTTCACGAGGGAAGACAGGTGAACGGTCTAACGTTTAAGGCACTTAGCACAACCCACGCGGAGAAGGTGGCAATCGCCCTAGCCGCCTCCCGCGTTGATTTTAAATTCACCATATCTGAGTCGCGATAATTATGAACTGTGCTGGATAAACGCCAACAGCGCAACGAATACTTCGGAGAGCAGCTCAGGATCAGGACCCCACGACCCGATTTCTCATTTGGACTCCAGGCCACCAGGGCCTACCAGGGAATGAGGCCGCCAACTCGGTCGCCCGCACACTCACTAACCTTGCCCATGAACATAGATCCTACCAATCTGGACCAGGAGTCCTATCCTCTATTAACTTTCAAAGATATCTCCACTTATTACCGGTATTCGCATCGTCAGTACCCGGCTCCTCTCAAGGGGCTAGGGAAAGCGGACGAGAGAATTCTGCTTAAACTTTTTACAAACACTCTACTGTGCCCGGCAGTGCTCAAACATTTCGACACTTCTTTCTCTGGCCTCTGATCTTTCTGTGGGGAGGTGGCTGACACGTTCCACATGGTCTGGGCATGTCAACACAATCCTTCTCTTCCGCCCCTAACCCATTCCCCTAACCGAGAGGGCTGGGAGGCGGCCCTGCTCAGCTGCCTGCACCTACCGGCCCAACAAGCCCTAGTTCAGCGAGCTCGAGTGGCGGCCAAGACCAATGGGGTCCCTGAATAAGGGACTCTACCTAGTACTGTAAGGGGAGCGGCCCACTACAGATTGCTCCCCGCGCAACCTCTCTGCAATATTCAAATAAATGCTTTCACCACCACCACCTGCGAAAGGAGCTCGCCCGATGACAGCCGTGCGGTGTGAACGCTTGTTTCGGTGCTCCTTGGATTGCGCGCGTTGACCGGGACCGGACGTACGCACGACTGAGAGAGCATCGTGTCTACAACAAATGAGTTCTTTCCCTTTATATTTAAGAGTTTAGATTTATGCTTGTTTTAAATCTGGGCTAGTTTGTTGAAGTTCTCGCGAAAGAGCAGGTTAGTGACCTCACGGTAGGGACTTTTCAGCGGGAGCTATAGATCTGCAGCGCTCATTTGTGAGTTTAACTGGTTTAGACAGGTAGTATTCGTTTTTTTGAGGTGATCGGCGTTTGCGGTGGGCCGAATTTTATTTGAGCCCTTGCTTGTGTGTGTTCAGTTTCTAGAATGTAGATATTATATCAATTTGTGGCAGCAATAATCGAGTGCTTCTAAAATGGCCAAGCAACTGAAGGTTAAATGCAAGGAGTGTGAGGCGTGGGTGAATTATAAGGAAACACGGTTCAAATCTGAAGAAGAGGCCGAAGGCGTAAATATTGCGTGCAAATTCTGCGTATTAAGTGCACGTCTGGACAGGCCTGACGAAGCGAACACCAGCCTAGCGCTGCGTATGGATGCCCTAGAAAAAGAGCTGCAGGTAGAGAGGGCAGAGAAGCGGAAATTTCAAGAACAGCTTAGTCAAGTGTTGGAGGCAAAAATGGCTGACATCACCAAGCGAAGCCACATTAGCGGACATTCCAGCGCCAGCCACGTGGATGGGGCCTGCGCTGGCATGGACAGCGATAAGGAATTAGGTCAGGCAGGTTCAGACAGGAACAGCTACGCACACGTGGCAGCTAGGAATTCTAGAGGAGGTGGAGAGAAGGGGAACAAGCTAACTTCCAGGAATGAGGACGCAGTCACAGATAAGAGGCGGAATAAAATTCAGGAAGATAGGAGAGAGGAAGAGAATACCCTAGTGCTTATCGGTGGTGACTCAAATATGAGAAGGTGCAAAAGAACTATAACGGAGCGTGTAATTAGTGATAAGCGGGTAACAGTCGGGGCATTCCCTGGCAGGAAAATGAAAGCAGTACTGCGAAAGACAAAAAGCGAACTTTCTGAGAATGTTGCAGAACGCAGTTTGGTAGTGGAAGCGGCGGAGCTAAATGGCGTCCTGAATGGTGAAGCCGCAAAAGTAGTGGAAAGATTAGCGGAGGCCGTTGACCATTTAAGGGCAATAGCACAGCAAGTCCAGATCGTGGTGTGCACAGTTCCGGAGGTGCTAGGACGGAACGTAGAAGTTTCCAAGGATGTTGTGGATGTTAATCGAGGGATAAGGAAGCCAGGAGAAAGGCTTTTAAAGTGGCAGACAAAAACAGGGGAATTCATAGAGCAGGCTTTGGCTGTGGCTTTACACGAGATGGCATTCATTTTAATGAAAGGCTAGGAGCCGAGATCGGAGCGCGCCTGGGAGGCCAGGTAGTAGCTTTTTTAGGGGGTCCACTGAGCTCAAGGCGTAGGGGTAGGTAGAATCAAAGTAGAAAGTGTAGCAATGGAGGCTGACCGCAACAAAATGGCCACTAGGAGCTCCGGGAAGAAAACTACACAAAATAAATTTAACACCAGGTTCAGGTACATAAATACGCAATGCGGTAGAAAGAGACCGAAGTGGTTAGAAATAGAACACCTGTTAAAACACGAAGTGGTATGTGTATACGCACTATGGGTGTAGGTGGGGAGGCGAGACGCATCTCAGAGATCTATAAGATCCACCACTTATTGATGACTACCTCTGGGAATGAAGCAGCAGAACAACAGCGAAGAGAAAGGAAGGAGGAGTAGGTGTGCTCGTACATAAAAGAACAACTTGGTAAAGAATAAAGCCAAATTGCAAAGACCATGTCTGGGTATCAGGTACATTTGCCGATAAAAGGAAATGACTAGGAGCAGTTTAGTTAGGGACAGGATACAAATGCAGGCAAGAAAACAAGTATCTAGTTAAGAGTCTCAATCTTGATATAAAGCAGTTTGGAGGTGTCGATATTATTCTGCTGGGTGACATGAATGGCCACATCGAGGATCTGGATGGGTACAGAGATGTAACGAAAAGTTGATGCAAGACTTCTATGATCGACACAACCTAGTCATTGTCAATATAGAAACTAAATGTGAGGGACAAATCACGTGAGAATCAAGTAACAGGCAAACGACTATAGACTACTGCTTAATGTCGCAGGGGATGATCGCAATAATGGAAATAGACATAGAGGGGAAGTACAGCCTCGGAAGTGTTCGTAAGCGTATTAGTCTACAGTTGGAAGCCCTGCTCAAAAGACAAATGCAGGGAAGTCAAAAAGAGTACAGCAAAATGAAATGGGAGAACAAATCGCGCTAGTAGCGCCCGGCATAGAGAAAGCGATCGAGAAACATGCTATAGAAAAGTCGGAGTATAATCGGTTAGAACTAATAATTAGTACAAAAATAAAAGAAATAAAAGGAGAGTAAACCGCTGGTTAGGAAAGAGGAAGCCATGTGGTTGGGGGAATAAGGAAATTAGGGAGGTCATTGAACAACGATGGCTGCCATAATGGGTACACAGAGAAGCAAATAGGACGCAGTTATCTGAAGAGGAAGTAGGCCGAAAATGGGAATATTATCGAAAAAAGAAAGAGCAATAGCAGGTGCTCGTCCCGGCTAAAATAAACAGTCCTCTGATCGCTGGCTGTCTGAAGTTCGCGATGCAACTAAAAGGGCACCAAGAAAATTCTGGAACCACTTAAGCTGGCTGGCCAAAGCGAATCACAGAAAGGAGGAACACATCCACGATTCCGAGGGAAAAGGGTTAGAGAGGGAGCTTACGCTGTGAGAACTACATTGTATCAGTTTTAGCTGAGTCATTTAGGAAAGACGATAGGGCAATCACCCCAAATGAGGGAGCACAACACACGACATCACAATACAAAACAGCTTAGAACTGGCAATCGTAACGGGAAAAAGGCGGAAGCAAATATTCCGAAAAGCACATTCGCAGGGATAGAAGAAATTCCAGTCAAGCTAAAAATTGAACTTCGCCCAGGAGGTAAGGAAACATCGATAACACGATTGGAGGCAGTCATAACAAATAAGCAACTTCCGCACAGCTGAAAACAGTGTAAAATGAACTTGATTTATGAAGGGAAAGGCGATAAGACGAACATAAAATCCTACCAACCGATAACGATAACAGTAGTTATATACAGGCTGGCGATGCAGGCGGTGAACTTAAAACTTCAGTCATGGGAAGAAAGTAAAAGAATGCTCGAACTTCAGACCGCGTGCAGAAGTGGTAAGCGCTTGGATGATAGCTTGTTCGTGCACACCCAGTGCACAGAAATAGCTAAGGCGGAAAACAGACCTCTGTATTTAGCCTTCCTGTACATAAGCGGTTAATACGACAACATGAACAGGCAGCTACTGTGGAACATATTAAAAGATGAGGTATCCGTCATGGGTTAATTGTTCTTCTACAGGAAATATATCGAGAAACTAAAGTTGAAATTACGTGGCAAGGAATTAAGAGTATGAAAACTGTCGAAGTACACACAGGATTAAGGCAACGTTGTCCTCTATCACCGCTGCTGTCAATGCCTTATATGATAAATATGAAAAGGCTACAAGGAAGCAATTTAGGTTATAATATGTCATACGGATGAGGCGGAAGGGGTGTTGAGCAATGACTACCGGGTTCAATGTATGCGGACGATGTTGTGCTGTTAGCAGGTAGCCAGAAATATTTGCAAACTCTAGTTAATTGCTGTGGATACAAAGCAGACAGTCTAGGATTGAGGTTTAGCGCAAATAAGTCAGGTGTGATGATTTTCAACGATACAACTGATCAGTAGCTTACAATACAAGGCCATGAAATACCCCGAGTGACGGAATACAAATATCTCGGGGTATGAGTAAACGAAAGGCAGGTGTACACGGAAAAGCACGAACAGTCTCTTATATCAAAAGGGCGAAGAGACGCCGGGATAATGAAACATAGGGCATTGTGGCGGTGCAACAGGTATGAAGTACTGAGAGGTATTTGGAAAGGAATAATTGTGCCGGTGCTTACTTTCGGGATTGCGGTTCTGTGCTTAAGGGCAGAAGTTCAGTGGAGATTAGAAGGGAATCAGAGCGCTATTGGAAGATTAGCACAAGTGCTCACGGCGAAACCACAAATGAGGCAGTACAGGGGGATTTCGTTTGAAGCACGGGAAGCTCAGCGTAAAATACTATACGTAGAGCGCCTGAGGAAATTGGACCATACCAGGCGGGAAGCTAAGGTATTTAAATACGTATACAGAAAGAGCGTTCACTCACACTGGCGGAAAAGAACTAGGAAGTAAACCAGTAAGTATGGCAGACACGAGGACGGAGAAAAAAAAAGAGCATTAGACGACAGGTTAAAAACGCGGAAGGTAAAAAACAGATAGATTAAATGGAAAAGAAGCACAGTGTAGAACTACATCGGTACTGCAAAATGCAGATCAGAAAGGAAGCGTTTCACGATACCTCAAGAGGCAGTGCCCTACGCGCAGCTACAAAAATAAATTTAACGAAGTTAACACATGTGCTGTGTGAGGTAAATCTGTAGGAACAATAAAACACCCCATAGTAAATTGTGGTGGCATCCATCCCGATGGCGATGCAGGCACAGTCACTCTTCCTGAGGCTCTAGGGTTGCGACATAACAATAGTAATGTAAATGAATCTGCGGTGGAAATTAGCAAAAAGAGATATGAAGATTGCTGGCTCAAAAGCAGACAGGAAACAAAAGGTTAAAGTATTTAAAGGAAACGGCAAATTTTATTAACTTACAATAGAGTTGAACAAAAATAAAAGAAAAAATTCTGAGCATGATAGCAACTGCAATCTCCAAGATTCAAAGGGGTGCTCCTACCTTCCATCCAACATTATTCCAACCAGGCCGGTTGACACCCAGTTCCTCTAGAACTCAGTTGGGCCTGTATGAAGCGCCTTTTTTAATGATGGGGTGGTGGCGTCTACTGCGAAAACCTGGCTCAAACCCAGTTTTTCTAGGCTTTGTTGGGCCTGTATTAAGTGCCTTTTTTTAGTGACGGGATGGTGGCACCTGTGGCGAAAGCCCGGTTCACACCCAATTCCTCTAGACTTTGTTGTGCCCGTATGAACCGCCTTTTTAAATGAGAGTGGTGGCCTCTCGTGTAAAAGCCCGGTTCACACCCAGTTCCTGTAGACTTCGTTGTGCCTGTATGAAGTTCCTTTTTTTAATAACGGAGTGGCGGCACCTGTGGCAAAAGCCCTGTTCACATCTAGTTCCTCTATACTTTGTTGTGCCTGTATGAATCACCTTTTTTATGACGGGGTGGTGGCACCTCCGTCGAAAGGCAGGTTCACAATCAATTCCTAGTTCCTCTGGACTTTGTTGTGGACGTATGAAGCCGGTTTACTTGAATTGTTTTCCAGGGTGCATGGCGCAATTGAGAGTAAACTGTGTCAAGGAAAAAAAGACTGACATTTAAGCTGAGTGTCCCACCTAAAGGAAAACAAGCTTTTAAATAGAATTGAGCCCCTCAGTCCAGAAGAAACAACTGAAAAGTGCTGAGTGTCTCGTAGCCTAGTCTGCTGTATTTTTACCTATCTACAGTTCTTTAACCTGTGAGGATTAATTAGCTAAATTTTCATTCATTGCTTTCAAGATGAAAGTGTGAATTAAGAAATTGTAGTTCATCTTGAAAAGAACCACCTGCAACTTCTCCACCAAGGTTCTGTTTATGTTAAAAAACCTTCTTGGAGGCCTTGAAAGATAACTCGCACAAAAAAAAAATTATTCCACGCCACAGCGGTGTTGCTTCAGCGAATCGAGACTTGTCTCAAAGAAAGAAATCAGCTCTTACACTGTAGTCTATGGGGATTTGCGCCTGCACTGGGCGAGATATACCCGTAAATGAGGCTGCGTAAAAGATACCTTTGTGCAAACATTCTACTCAGTATTTTTTAAAGATGATCTGCAATTTTTAATGATGCAGAGCAGGCCGCGCCACCATGAGCAGCGCTGAGTTGGCTTCACTGGGATAGAACACCCCCTCTTTTCTTACTGCTTGGTTATCTTTATCTTTGTCTCCTTCTGGTCGGTCATCATGAATGCCACATCTTATTTTCCCCTCAATAAAAAACATTAAACGCTATTGCGACAATTGTTTTAGTTTTCTCCACGAAATATACATGCCAGCAGGTATTCGTATGCCTTGTCATTTAAAAGACGTCATGCTTAATGCGCGCACACTGTGAGCAAAGTGCTCACGAATACGAAATTATCGACTGATATATATAACTTGTTTTAAATCCAGCTGCTCTTAACGAGGCCAATGAGTAAATGAGCAAAGTAAACTAAATAATCTAGACTGAAGTGTTTCTGGGTACTAATTTAATTTTCGGTTTCCTAACAACAAATGGCCCGCACATACTCTGGGGATCGACGAAAAATTGGAAGACATGGAGCTGCACATTTACGCGGCCAAAAGGAAAAAAAGGAAAACGTAGATAATAACGCATGCCGAAGAGCAACACCGGTGGGACCTAATTGCAGACGAGCATAAAAATAAAACATGTCCATGGTTTCAAGCACACATCTCGGCGAGATGTTTTCTTCTTCACGCTTTCACGTACCGTTTTTCTTAGGGAGTGGCGTGACCATGAATAAAATGAAAGCTTGTGATAGGCTGAATTTTAATGGCGCGTTTTTGGCTATCTGTGCATGCGGCTGATATGCTATCTTATTAATGCAGAGGCTTCAGCTGCAGGATAGAGCAATCGGTAATGATGTTAGACAGCTTAGTCTATGCATTTCTTAAACTGTACGACTTGTAGCGAATCATGACGGCCGCGCCTGATGCCCCATAGGCAGATCACTGACGAAGCGCCGATGAAGACGAAGCGCCGATGAAAGAAGAAGCGCCGCCGCGCTGCACGAGATCGCTTGGTTTCGGACTGCTCGTCGGCGCTGCCCGCCGTCCTGCTCGCCGTTTTGTGTCTCCCGCCGTGAACTCTTTCCCCTGATCTATTTGTGCACAAACCCCCTTTCACTTGTTGGACGCGCGGATTTGGTGACGTCCTGCAGTGTCAGAGCCATGCGCTTCCGGTCATCACCATGCCCAAAGATTCCAGTCCCAGTCCTGCCGCACTGCCGCACTGCCGCCGACCGTCGTCTGTGCTGGAGCTTTGCGCCAGCGCGATCCTGCTGTATTCACTGGTACCGGGGACCATGACGTCGAGGATTGGAAAGCCTAGTACGAGCGGGTCAGCACCCATAAGAAATGGGACGGTGTCCTCAATCTGAACAACGTCATCTTCTCTCTCACGGACGTTGCGAATGTATGGTACCGCAACCACGAGGCTGACATCACTTCGTGGTCCGCCTTCCAGCAGAATTTCGCCGACGTCTTCGGCCGGCCTGCGGTACGCAAGTTGCGCGCCGAGCAATGTCTACGTGCTCGGGCTCAGCTACCTGGTGAAAATTTCACCAGCTACTTTGAGGATGTGATGGACCTGTGTAAGCATGTGGATTCTTCGTTGCCGGAGCGCGCCAAGATCGACCACATCCAAAAGGGCATCGACGACGATGCATTTCAGAAGCTTCTGGCCAAAAATCCAGCAACCGTCGTCGACGTCACTGCCCTATGCCAGAGCTACGATGAACTACGCAAGTGCCGTCTTCTCACTCGCTCTCCACTCTCGCAGCCGGAGCCTCTGGCGGCTTTGATGTCTCACTCCGACTAGTCGCCTATGTTATCCCAGATAAAGCAGTTTGTTCCCGTAGAATTTGCTCGTCAGCTCTTTCTCGTCCACCCGAGTACTGACGCTGCTTCTCCTCTTGTGCCTTCGCTTCAGCGCGTCATCCGAGAACAAGTCGCCGAGGCTCTTCCTACCCTGCCTGAAGTTCCTTCCGTCCCTCCTTTGTCGTACGCCGAAGCCGCGGCACGTTATAGCCCCTCCACTCCTGTGGTGGCGCCCTTGACGTACGCCGTCGGGGCCGCGCAGACTCGCCCTGTGGCGTTTCCACCCAGTCAACCTGTCCTGCGTCCGGCACCGGTCCCACCAGCGGCCCCGCTTCATCTTCCCTCTTCGCCACATTACAACCCTTGGCGCACACCGGACAATCGTCCTATATGCTCTTCGTGCGGTTTCTCCGGCCACGTGGCCCGCCTCTGTCGTCGCCGCATGGTCGTCCTTTTAGCGTTCGCGCCTTCTGCCGGCTCACCTCAGCTGCTTCGGGCTGCTCCCCCTCCGGAAGCGTACGCCGCCGACCAGCGTCCGTATACGACCCGTCGATCCCCTTCCCCACGTCGCCGTTCACTCTCATCTATGCGCCGTCGCCCTACGTTCACTGACGAGGGAAACTAAGTTCCGCAGTTTAAGGGGCCAGAAGTGCGTGCTCTTCCAATAGTTCAAGATCTCATCGTTCTCCCACGAACATTCTAGTGGTTCCTGTTGACGATCTCTTTGTGTCCGCGCTTGTCGACGCGGGTACTGCTGTGTCAATGATTGATGAGGGACTGTGCCGTCGCTTACGGAAAGTGACGATGTCATTTTTTGGTTTGTCGCCTCGCACTGCAACTGAAGAGAGGATCGCACCTTTGGCCACATGCACAGGGCGGGTTGTCATTGCTGACATTTTGTACATTGTCGAATTCTTGGTCTTGCCGTCTTGTTCCCACGACGTGATTCTCGGGTGGCACTTCCTGTCAAAACATAATGCCGTGATCAATTGCGCCTACGCTGAGGTAGAAGTTTCTGCATTGTGTGACGAACTGGCCGACGACCTCCACTTCGTGTGTCCGCAGAAGCTCACCGTCACTGAAGACGTCCATGTCGCCCCGGAAGCTTCAGCGCTTGTATCCCTCTCGTGTCCTGCCACGCCAGCCGTCACCGTTTTTTTACGCCGTATTCTTTCTTTGTCGACCACAAAAACCTGCCGCAGCCGTCTGCTGTTCTCGATGTTCACGGAGGTCTCACTAAGATGTTTATCAACAATCCATCTCCTTGCCCGCTTACTCTGCTACGTGGCAAATCTCCGGGTTCAATTCAACTTGCCCGCCTTCTCTTTGACCAGGATGCCCCCGTGATCTCCCGCCGTTCCTCCATCAAGGCTCTTCATTCCGATTCGGCACCTGATCCATTGCCCGACGCCGCTTTCCAAGCCGCCATCGACGACGCTCTTCGTTCCGCCCACCGGATGCAGCTTTCAGCCCTTCTGCACACGTTTCGCTCTGCTTTCCAGGTCACCCACACTCCTCTAGGCCGGACTTCCACCGTGGCTCATCGAATAGAGACCGGTTCTCGCCCGCCTTTTTGACAGCGGCCATACCGTGGGTCGGCAGCAGAGCGCCGCGTGATTAGTGAACAAGTTCAGGACATGCTACACCGTGGTGTCATCCGTCCGTCTAACAGCCCTTGGACTTCGCCGGTGGTACTTGTAAAGAAGAAAGATGGTTAAATCCTATTTTGTGTCGACTACCGCCTCCTCAACAAAATTACCCAAAAGGACAATTACCCTCTTCCCCGCATCGACGACGCTCTTGATTGCCTCCCAGGCGCTGAGTACTTTTCTTCCCTTGACCTACGTTCCGGCTACTGGCAAGTACCGATGGCTGCACCTGGCAGAGAAAAGACAGCATTTGTTACACCGGACGGCCTCTACGCGTTCAGTGTGATGCCGTTCGGTCTGTGCAACGCGCCCGCCGCATTCGAAAGTATGGTGGATAACATCTTGCGGAAGTTCGAGTGGCAGACATGCCTCTACTACTTGGACGACATTGTTGTCTTTTCTGCCGATTTCACCACGCACCTCGCACGTTTACAACAAGTTTTGACTTGCCTGACTGACTCCGGCCTGCAGCTGAATCTCAAGAAGTGGCACTTCGCAGCTCGGAAGTTGACCATCTTGGGGCACATCGTCTCCAAGGAAGGCGTTCTCTCTGACTGTGGCGCAATTTCCTAAACCTATGTCGTTCAAGTAACTTCGAAGCTTAATAGGTTTGTGTTCCTATTTTCGGCGCTTCGTACGCGATTTCGCGTAGATCATTGCGCCACTGACGAAGCTACTTGGCGGAAACAATGGCATGTCTGGCTGGTCGGCCGAGTGCGACGAAGCGTTCACTACCCCGCGCCATCTTTTGACTTCCCCGCCAATACTCCGACACTATGACCCAACAGCACCTACCGAGGTTCATACGGAATTGAGTGGCATTGACCTCGGAGATGTCTTGCGTCAGCGATAAGATGGTTTGAAGAATACGCAGTTGCGTATGCGAGTCGCGTGCTCACCAAAGTTGAATCCAACTATTCCCTCACGGAGAAGGAATGTTTCACTATTGTATGGGCACTAACGAAGTTCCGGGCCTATCTGCACGGTCGCCGGTTTGACGTCGTCACGGACCACCATGCGCTCTGCTGGTTATCGTCTATTAAAGATCCATCCGGTCGCCTCGCTCGACCGGCTCTTTGCCTTCAAGAGTTTGACATCCGCGTCATCTACCGTTCCGGCCGTAAGCACACGGACGCCGATGCCTTGTCTCGGTCTGCCATTCCCAGCGATGCTGCCTGCTCCTCGGCGACAGATTCCGTGCTTTCGCTTCTTACCATCACTGATATGCCTGCGGAGCAGCGGAAAGACCCGTGGCTTGCTTCCCTTATAGACGCCGTGTCTTCGTCATAAAACGTTGTGCCTTCAAGAACATTACGGCGTCAAGCTCCGCACTTTGCCCTCCGAGACGGCCTTCAATACCGCTGCAACTACATGCCTGATAGTCGGCGGTGCCTTCTCGCGATTCCCCGCCATTTACTATCTCAAATTTGCGCCTCTTACCACACTGACCCTCAGTGTGCGAACACTGGTGTGCTGAAAACATTCAAAAGACTTTCTCGGCGTTACTATTGGCGCGGCATATACGCCTATGTTCGGAAATACGTCCAATCTTGCATCGCCTGTCAGCGGTGGAAGACACCCGCTCCTCGAGTGACTGGCCCATTACAACCATTCCTTGCCCGGCACGTCCTTTCGATCACATTGGCGATTACCTTTGCGGTCCGCTTCCGTGTACGGTCTCTGGGAACCGTTGAATTATCGTCGGCGTCGACCGCCTCACCCGATATGCCGAGACAGCCACCCTTCCTGCTGCTACTGCCCGCGAAGTTGCGATGTTCCTGCTGCATCATTTTATTCTTCTCCACAGCGCGCCGCGTGTGCTCCTAAGTGAAAGAGACCGCATCTTCCTTTCCCACGTCATTGAACCTCTGCTTACCGAATGTCGCATCGTACATCGGACCACCGCTGCCTACCATCCCCAAACTAACGGGCTGAACGAGCGCTTCAATCGTACTCTCGGAGACATGCTCACGATGTACGTCGCAGCAGATCAGACAAACTGGGACCCTGTCCTTCCTTCCTTGACGTACGCGTACAACATCGCCACGCAGTCAACCACCGGTTTTACCGCTTCTTCCTGCTGTATGGGCGTTAGCCGTCGTGGACGATGGATACCATCTTACCATACACTCCTGACGCCTCCGAGTGGACGCCCCTCTCCGAAGTCGCAAAGCATGCGGAGGAATGCCGCCAGTTGCGCGGCGCGCTCTTTTACCTCGGTATCCCAAGACCGCCAAAAGCATCCTCAGGATAACGATAACAGGCAACACGTTTTTCTGATAGGATCCATAGTGGCTCTTGGTTCCAGGCACACCACCAGGATTACTGTCAAAATTCCGTACAAAATATCACGGCCATTATCGCATCGTCCAGCAGACGTCGCCTGTGAATTACATCGTGGAGCCCCTCAACCCCTCTTCGGACTTGCGCCATCGCGACCGAGGAACCGTCCACGTCAGCCGCCTGAAGACCTACTACGACCCGCTCCTCTTGTCCTGGCCACAGGTCGCCAGGGTGACTCCTCTTCGCTCCTGGGGAAATTGTAGCGAACCATGACGGCCGCGCCTGATGCCCCATAGGCAGATCACTGACGAAGCGCCGATGAAGACGAGGCGCCGATGAAAGACGAAGCTGCTGTCTGTTATTTAACTGTCAATATTGTTTTCTTTTTTTTAATCATTGATTTTTCAAAATTCACGATTGGTGCTACATTTTTGTCATCATCTTCCATGGAAACTTCTTTGTTTATTCAACTACACCTTGGCCAATCCCCCCGTGTGGGTATGTGCCATATACCTGGGGTGAAGAAGAAGAAAAAGAAGACGAAGCGCCGCCGCGCTACCACGAGATCGCTTGGTTTTGGGCTGGCCGTCATCGCTGCCCGCCGTCCTGCTCACCGTTTTGTGTCACCCGCCGTGAAAACTTTCCCTGATCTATTTGTGCACAAACCCTGTTTCAAACTGAACAGTGATGGCATATTAAATCGACATATTGCTAAGGTGTCGAAAGGTGGGAATAGAAGGCTAGCCACGTTCCGTTAGGATGTCAGGGGCCACGGTCACAAAAGAGCGGCAGCTTTGGCTGGCCGCGGAAAAACTAGAGCACTCCCGCCCCGTATCACTGCTAACCTTCGCGCTGCATCGCCTGCTTCGAATAAAATTATTTTGATATTCGAAAACCATCACTTTTATCGACGAATCTGCTGCCCCGCTCGGTGATATACTCTCTGAAGAGGCGTTCACAAAAAACACGGTGTGTTGTACCTTCTTGTCAGCCCTATGGAGAACAAGCTCGCATTTCCTAAACAAGTCCATACACCACGGTAAAAACGCAATGGAAGTTTAGCTCGCTTACTCGATAACTTCCAACTCGATTTACAGATTATTACTTTGAGTTTTTTCATAAAGTATGGCGTCTGTTAGACAAAAATTAAGTGACAGACAAAAATTAAGTAGCTCCTGTCTGGTAACATAAACGCCTCTATGCAAAAGTATTTAATGAATACTTTAGGCATCGTGACTCGAGATAGTCAGCGGGATAATTAACATCGTGAGCCAAACGAGGATTAGTGATAGGTCAATGCAATTGGGACGACCAGCAGACTAGCCACACATGAGCGCCGGGAGGAAAGCAGCGGCGGAATTTTTGTCGTTACGAAGCAGAGGCACGCGGAACTACATCTGCAGACTTGTCGGTACAAATGCACTCATCTAGCCATCGTCGTAATAGTTTCCAGCTGGAGCAATTTATGCGCTTATGTAAAGCACTCATGTATTTCAGAGGTGAAGGAATAAAATCGTTCATACTGAAAGGTCTCGTGTAACTGAGTGCGATTTTGCGTTGGGACTGACGGCTTTGTGGGGATTGCTTTTTCAGTCCTTTTACAGTGTGATTTACCGCGTGAAATGTGAAAAGGGACAATGGCTCAAGTCGTTCATAACAAGCAACTATGTTCCTCGCCGTATGGACCATTCTTGAATATTTTTCTTGACGAAAGATTGAACGCCTTCCAGGAGAAACTAACTTGGATCCGCTGAGCGCGCATCATCTCGCTCCCGTGATGTAAACGCAGGTAAGTATGGGCTCAATACAAATATTAATGTCAGTATCAGATGCGGGCCCCTGGCCATGGTTTAGCGGAGACAGCCCAATCATAATTTATCTGTCGAACGTGAAGCCCCGCATCATATGCTGCTTCACTGTATGTGAACGAAGAGTTTTCCTGTTGGAGTCTTCATAACGGCGCCCGCCTATAATCTGAAACAGCCGATCTCGTGTCAGCTTTGCGAGTCTACCGCTGGTATCAAGAAACCTTGGAGCATACTCCTCCGAGGAATGATTGCACCTTACCCTCCATGTGCGCACAGCTGATACACAAGTCTGTTGAAAAGCCAAAACTTGTTCTGTGCTATCCTTAGCCTTCTATTCCGCTTCTCTTCGCTGGATTTAACTCTTACTTTATGTCAATTTAAAATTTTTCGATGCGTTTCGCGATTTCGGCCCGCTCACCCAGTAACTTCGACATGTATTAACCACTCTTACACGGGTTAAGAATAAATTCGGCTAACCTTCCTTTGCAAAAAATTTCTGGCTCCAATTGATCCAATACTGCAGAGACCTCTAACCGCACGAGAAGGCTAATTAATTTTTAATTGGTGGGTTTAGCATACCGAAGCGGACTTATGCTATGAAGGATGCCGTAGTGGAGGAATCCGGAATCATTGAGACTGCTTACGGTACTTGAACCTTCACTTGCATCGCGCAGCACCCGGGTGTTTTCGTATTTCGCCTACATCGAAATACAGGGACCGCGGCCGGCATCGAGCCCGGGACATTGGGATGAGCAGCTGAACGCCAAGCCACAGAGCCAGCACGGCAGGTCGAAGACGAAAGGAGAGTGAGGAAAGGCACACATACTGAAAGGTCCAACGTATACTTTCAAGTGCAAAATCGTACGAAGTTGAATTTACAGCACTGAAAAAACGCTCCAAGTAACAACTAGGGGCGTGCGAATGCCTCGAAAATTTTGAACAACCAATTGAACATCCTTCTGTTCGGTTATTCGAGCGAATAAAATAGTGTATTGTCATAACCGCAGAGGTGACTTTGTGGTTTGAGCATCTGGCTCGCAAGCATGAGGTTCGGGGTTCGATCCCCACTGCCGCGGTGTATCCACCGGTGATACAATGGGTATAAGCTTTCCCCTGCCGGTTGTTCGGCTTCTTTAGGATTAAATGCTTGGGAAATAGGTCTTTGATCCCTCCTTGTGCCGTGGAGCCCTTTGTCGAAAGCTGTCCTTGCGCCATAAAGATTAATCATCATTAAAAATTCATAATCAGTATACTGTCAAAATGACTCAAAACTGATCGAATATGTTCTCATTCTGATAAAACAACAACGCGAAAAAATGGACGAGAGATTTGAAGTAACACATGACGAGCGCTTGCTATCAAGAAAGGCGTATATTCGCAGGCTCCGTATAAATAGGAAGCAAGAAAAACAAGACAAGGGAATAAACTAAAGTATAGCTATTACAATCTAAAAAGGAGCTCTTTCTCCGTCAATGCAAGAAAAGGGTCGCTGACCCAATGATCTGACTTGGCATTGCAGTAGGCTTACCTAACCTCCCGTGTCTTCTGATCCTGACGTATAAAGAATACAGATGTTCGGTCCATGCGAGTTTCCAAGGTTTTATCTGTTTCCTGGTGTTTTTGCTCGTGGCACACCAGGTGCATGTCAGTGCTATTTTTATCGCACTCCGGTGTTCAGTGAGTTTGGTCGAAGTACAGAGCACCGCGTGACACGGGGATCTAGTATACCACGTTTCTCTTGGAGTCTACAGTAAGTTTTGTTGTTTCTGTAGACTTTCAAAAGATAGCACAAACCCACACTGGGGAACCGGACGAGAATCGGGAGGCAGAGGTTTATATTCACCTGTACTCAATAAAGGCAAATGAAAAGCACGCCACAAAGCAATACCGGTGGATTCCACCTGAAGAAATGCATAAACACAAAAGAGATAAGAGATTTGATTAATCAATAAAAAGAGAAGAATTAGAAAAATAACAATGAATTCAAAATGTAATAATGCATAGAAGATAATCTATTCTAACACTTAGCAAGAGAGTCGATGAGATTCTACCAAGAAATTTTGAACAGCGATACAATCATATCTGTGGCTGAACCAAAGTGTGGTGGCGCCAAATGATGGCAAGAGCGGGCTGCACAAACTAAGGCCAAGATGCTGCAAGGGCTCCTCCAGCAATCTTCTCCTCAATGAGGCGAAACGGCGACAATGAAGCCGAAAGCCATCAACAGATTCGGGCTCACGGCAAAATGCACAGAGGGGGTTTTGTATGTCTGATATCACATTTTGTGAGGTGAAACGGCGACAATGGAGCCAAAAGCCATCAATAGATTCGGGCTCACGGCAAAATGCACAGATGGGGTTTTGTATGTCTGATTATCGCATTTTTTAGGTGAAATGGCGACAATGGACCCAAAGACCACAAATAGATTCGGGCTCACGGCAAAATGCACAGAAGGGGTTTTGTATTTCTGATTATCGCATTTTTTAGGTGAAACGGCGACAATGGAGCCAAAAACTATCAATAAATTCGGGCTCACAGTAAAATGCACAGAGTGGGTTTTGTATGTCTGATATCGCATTTCTTTAGGTGGAACGGCGACAATGGAGCCAAAGACCATAAATAGATTCGGGCTCACGGCAAAATGCACAGAAGAGGTTTTGTATTTCTGATTATCGCATTTTTTAGGTGAAACGGCGACAATGGAGCCAAGAACCATCAATAAATTCGGGCTCACGGCAAAATGCACAGACGGGGTTTTGTATGTCTGATTATCGCATTTTTTAGGTGAAATGGCGACAATGGACCCAAAGACCACAAATAGATTCGGGCTCACGGCAAAATGCACAGAAGGGGTTTTGTATTTCTGATTATCGCATTTTTTAGGTGAAACGGCGACAATGGAGCCAAAAACCATCAATAAATTCGGGCTCACAGTAAAATGCACAGAGGGGGTTTTGTATGTCTGATATCGCATTTTTTTTTGGTGGAACGGCGACAATGGAGCCGAAAGCCATCAATAGATTCGGGCTCATGGCAAAATGCACAGATGGGGTTTTGTATGTCCGATTATCGCATTTTTTAGGTGAAATGGCGACAATGGAACCAAGGACCATAAATAGATTCGGGCTCACGGCAAAATGCACAGAAGGGGTTTGTATTTCTGATTATCGCATTTTTTAGGTGAAACGATGACAATGGAGCCAAAAACCATCAATAAATTCGGGCTCACAGTAAAATCCACAGAGGGGGTTTTGTATGTCTGATATCGCATTTTTTTAGGTGGAACGGCGACAATGGAGCCGAAAGCCATCAATAGATTCGGGCTCACGGCAAAATTCACAGAGGGGCTTTTGTATGTCTGATATCACATTTTTTGAGGTGAAACGGCGACAAAAGAGCCAAAACCATCAATAGATTCGGACTCACGGCAAAATGCACAAATGGGGTTTTGTATGTCTGGTTATCGCATTTTTTAGGTGAAATGGCGACAATGGAGCCAAAGAACATAAATATATTCGGGCTCTCGGGAAAATGCACTGAAGGGGTTTTGTATTTCTGATTATCGCATTTTTTAGGTGAAACGGCGACAATGGAGCCAAAAACCATCAATAGATTCGGGCTCACGGCAAAATGCACAGAGGGGGTTTTGTATGTCTGATATCACATTTTTTTAGGTGAAACGGCGACAATGGAGCCAAAAGCCATCAATAGATTCGGGCTCACGGCAAAATGCACAGAGGGGGTTTAGTATGTCTGATATCACATTTTTTTAGGTGAAACGGCGACAATGGAGCCAAAAGCCATCAATAGATTCGGGCTCACGGCAAAATGCACAGACGGGTTTTGTATGTCTGATTATCGCATTTTTGAGGTGAAACGGCGACAATGGAGCCGAAAGCCATCAATAGATTCTGGCTCACAGCAAAATGCACATACGAGGTTTTGTATGTCTGATATCACAAAAATTTTTGAGGTGAAACGGCGAGAATCGAGCCAAAAACCATCAATAGATTCGGGCTCAAGACAAAGTGCACAATGAGATTTTTGTATGTCTGATATCGCATTTCTTGAGGTGAAACGGCGACAATGGAGCCAAAAACCATCAATAGATTCGGGCTCACGGCTAAATGCACAGAAGGGATATTGTATGTCTGATCTCGCATTTTTTTAGGTGAAACAACGAAAATAGAGCCAAAAACTATCAATAGATTCGGCCTCACGGCAAAATGCACGGAGGGGGTTTTGGATGTCTGATATCGCATTTTTTGATGTGAAACGGCGACAATTGAGCCTATAACCATCATTATATTCGGGATCACGGCGAAATGCACAGAGCAGAGGGGGTTTGTATGTTTGATATCGTTTTTTTTCTTCTTCTACGAGTGCTCGCAATTTCCTTTCCGGCGGTCTTCTTTTCTACCGCACTATAAATTCTGTTGAGCTTGTATGAAGCAGAGAATGCAACGTCAACTCGAGAGATGCAGACAAGGAAACATCTAATGGCGAGATGGCTCATGGCTAGCCAACTGCCAGGTAATACAGTTTAGCCGCGATACGGTGCCACTGTAGGAGTTAGTAGTGTGGCATTACTCCCCTTCTCTGAAAGACACCGACTCGGTGCGGCAGCAATGGGAAGCAGGACCAGAAGGGCAGTCGCATGTGTCTGGCGTACGGTGTAGACACGCGCGAGGGGCTAGCGGGCGTGGTGTGGCTTCATCCAGGCGACATGGACAACTACGCAGGTCGGCCGTCTAGAAGAACGAACGATTCTCTGGAGAACTTCATAGGTGACTTCACTGAGCTAGCGAAGCGCCTCGTGGGGGCCAAACTATCGGCGTAGAAGCTTCTCAGAGCGCCCTCGCATGCGAATTTGGCTCCACACCCGGACTTGTTCGCCGGGCTGGTAACGCACATTTCGGTGGCGGAGGTTATAGCGCCGAGCGTCGAGAACTTGCTGGTGCCGGATTCGCTCTCGAGCGAGTTGCCTGGTCGCCTCAGCATAAAGAACAATTGAGCAGCCCCCATAACAGAGGACGTAGTGCTAGCTGGAAGCAGCACTGCATCCAGCATGGTTGTGGCTTCGCAACCATGTACTAAACGAAATGGAGTGAAGCGTGTCGTTTCCTGGACTGCGGTATTATAAGCAAATGTGACGTAAAGGAGTATGGCGTCCCAGTTCCGTTGGTCCGCGTTGACATACGTGGAAATCATGTCGGCGATCATCTTGTTGAGCCGTTCGGTGAGGCCGTTCGTTTCAGGGTGGTAAGCGATTGTCTTGCGGTGACTGGTGCCGCTCAGGCGCATAGCCTCCTGCGTAAGGGCCGAGGTGAACGTTGTTTCCCTGTCAGTTAAAACGATGGTGGGTGCACGGTGACGAAGCACAATGTTTTGGATTAAAACTTCGCAATTTCTTGAGCGGTACCACGGGGAAGAGGTTTAGTCTCACAGTATCGGCTGAGGTAGTCGGTGGCGACCACATTGTAGCGGTTACCCAGCGAGGACTCCGGAAATGGGCCCAGTAAGTCCATGCCGACTTGATGGAAGGGGACCTGAGGCAGATCAACAGGCTGCAGTAGGCCGGCTGGCTTAATCGGCGGCGTGTTGCGATGCTGGCACTCGCGGCAAGTTCTTACGTAATGCCTCACAACTGCAGCAACCCTGGGCCAGTAGTACTTTTGCCGCATTCGTGCCAAAGTTAGACAAAAACCCAGGTTACCAGAAGATGGGTCATCATGGCACGCCTGCAGGACTCTGTCGCGAAGAGCCGTAGGCACGACTAGTAGATAAACAGCTTCCGTCTGGCTGTAGTTTTTCATATACAGGATGCCGTCACGTAAACGGAACGATGACAGTCCGCGTGACAAGATTCGTGGAGGAGACTGGGCGCTTCCTTCCAGATACTCAATGAGGGGCCGTAGTTCACTTTCGTCTCTTTGGTGTTGAATCAGAACGGACGTAGAGATGGCACCAAGAAAAATTGAATCGTCGTCGGGGTCAGCTCGGGCGTCCTCGATAGAAGCACGAGACAAACAGTCGGCATCACTGTGCTTCCTACCAGATGTATAGACCATGGTGACATCGAATTCCTGAAGTCGAAGCCTCCAGCGTGCAAGCCGTCCCGAGGGATCTTTGAGATTCGCAAACCAACACAGCGAGTGGTGGTCACTGACGACCCTGAAAGGGCGGCCAAATAAGTACGGGCGAAATTTGGTTACTGCCCACACAATAGACAGGCATTCTTTTTCGGTGGTGGAATAGTTTGCCTCAGATCGTGACAAGGTGCAACTCGCGTATGCGATTACGCGTCTGAGAGTATCCTGCCACTGCACAAGGACCGCACCAAGGCCGATGTTGCTGGCGTCTGTGTGCTGTTCAGTGGTGGCTGACTCGTCGAAGTGTCCAAGGATGGGCGTACTTTCGAGATGAGTTTGGAGGTCTTCAAAGGCCTTCTGTTGGACCAGGCCAAAGAAGAACGGAGCGGAATCATTCGTGAGGCGGGCGAGGGGCTCAGCGATCTGGGAGTTCTGCACAAAACGGCGATAATAGGCACAGACACCCAGAAAGCGGCGCACGCTTCGCTTATCGGTGGCCACACCAAAAGCAGCTTCGGCGCTGTCTTATCGGGGTCGGAGCTAACCCCTTTAGCACACACAATGTGGCCCAGAAACTTCAACTCTTCGAAAGCGAAGTGACACTTTTCGGGCTTCACGAAAGACTGCCTGACAGAATTGCTGCGAACACAGCGCGCAGACGTCTCAGGTTCTCTTCGAACGTATCAGAAATGACAACGTCGCCCAAGTGCACCAGACAGGACTGCCTTTTCAGATCGGCAAGAACGGTGACCATCAGCCGCTGGAATGTTGCAGGAGCCGAGCACAGGCCGATAGGAAGCACCCGTAATTCGTACTGACCGTCCGGTGTAATAAAGGCGGTCTTTTTCCGGTCGCGTTCGTCCACCTTGATTTTTCAATAGCCGCTGCGTAAATCTAGCGATGAGAAGTACTTGGCGTGGCGCAGCCGATCCAAGGAGTCATCAATGCGTGGCAGAGGATAAGTATCCTTTCTTGTTACTTTGTTTAAACGTCGGTAATCAACGCAGAACCATAGGATTCCATCTTTTTTGCTACTAGAACAACAGGCGATGCCATTGGGCTCGTCAACGGCTGTATCACGTCGTCTCGGAGCATTTCTTGAACTTGGCGGCGAATGGCATCACGCTCCTTTGAAGGGATCCGGTAAGGCGGCTGACACAGCGGCCGCTGGTTGGCGTCGACTATAATTCGGTGCTTTGTGAGCGTTGTCTGCCTAACCTTAGAAGTCGAGGCGAAGCAGTCATAGAAAGACTGGATAACGCTTTCGAGGCAGCGTTTCTGATTAGACGGGAGGTTCGGGTTCACGTCAGTTTTTATTGGAGTGGTCTGTGCCTCCACTGATTCCGAGGCTTCGGACAAAGCGTGCTGTCCCGCGAATTCGCTGAGTTCTTCGAAATACGCAATAACTGTTCTGCCAGGCAAACAGTCAGGTTCAGAGAAAAAATAATCACCAAGAGTTTGGTTTGGCCATTGTTAAGCTCAACAATTCCGCGAGAAACACAGACTTGCCGACCAAGGAGCAGCGACATGTTGGTTTCAGCGATGCGACGAGTTCCGGTGATGTTGTTGCCATCTACGAACATGCTAACTCTTGACGGGATCAATACGTGGTCGTCAAAGACGCATAACTTAGTCCTGCGTGGCTCGGGATCACTGTCAACAGGGGGTTTGGAGGGAAATGGCACGACCAGCTCCTAAAGGTTGATGACAGCACCGTACTCCCGAAGGAAATCCAAACCGAGTATCAGGTCTTCGAAGCCCTCGGGTAGCAGAACAAAGCAACCAGGGAAAGAAGCACCGCGGATCTGTATTCGTGACGTGCAGACGCCAATTTGCGTAACCACATGGCCGCCGGCGGTGCGGATCTGTGGTCCAGACCAAGGACCTTTCTGAGGGCCGTGGATAACCGACTGTTCCTTACAGAAAAATCAGCGCCGATATCCACTAGTGCGGTCACATCGCGATTATCAGCGATTACTGGGATTTTGGCAGGCACCAGTCGGTCACAGAACGTCGTTGTCGTTGAGGTCGTCGAGTGAGGACGTCGTCGGTCGGATCGTAGCCGCGAATCGTCGGTAGGAGGCTCTCGACTTGATCTAATAGCGGCGGCCCTACCCCCGGGGGACGCCGTCTTCAGTTTTCCCGATGTGGTGACGCGTCTCTGAACTGGCTAGGAGAAGACGGGCGGCTTGGCGAAGAAATCCGCTTAGGGGATGGCGAGCGGGACTGGCGTCGTTGCGAGGTCGTTGGCGGCACGTTATCGGACAGATACTGCTGGATGTCCTGCGGCCATTCTCCGTAGAGTGATCGAGGTGCGCCAGGTGAGAACCCCCTTAAGCCCATTCTGCGGTAGGGGCCGTGGCTGAAGATGTGGCCGGGCTCCCCGCAGTGGTCGCAGAGCGGCCTATTGTTTGGTGTATGCCAAACGGGCGCTTTGCTCATGGTGGACCGGGGCTCCTGCGGTACGACGGGTACAGCTGCAGTTGGGTACCGCAGTGAAGGCACTGGAGTCATGGGGAAAAGGCTTGTATCAATAGCCCAGGACATGTTTGTAGTGCCTGACTGTGTGTCATCACATAGGGCGCCGGCTGCGGAGTTCGAGGCAACTGAATAGCTCGCCGGACTTCATCTCGGACCACGTCCGGTGTGGCAGCGACGCTGGCCTGCGGAGCTTCGAAGCGAAGCTTCTCGAGTTTTTCGCGCACCAGGCTCTTCACAAGCTCTCAAAGCTCCTCAGTGGGCAGCGACGTGAGTGTACAGTGGTGAGCGGCTGCTACACTAGCCTGACGGCCGTAGTGCGCGCCCCGTTCTTGCAGCGAACGCTCCATGCTTGTTGCCCCCTTGGCAAAGTCGGCCACCGTTCTTGGCGGTTCACGTACCAGTCCTGCAAGCAATTGCTCTTTTACGCCGCGAATTAAGAGCGTACGTTCTTAGCCTCGGGCATAGCAGGGTCGGCGCGACTGAAGAGTCGCGTCGTGTCTACGATGAACATGGCGGCGCTCTTGTTCAGCTGCTGCGACCTCGACTGCAAGTCGATTTCAGCCTTCTCCTTTCGTTCGCTGGTGTTGAACGTGGCCAAAACCTCTCAGCGAAAGATCTTCCAGTTTGTGAAGGAAGCTTCGTGGCTCTCATACCACGTCTTGGCCAAGTCCTGTAGTGCGAAGTACACGTTCCGTTATTTGCGCTCGCCGTCCCACTCGTTGAAGCCCGCCACACGATCAAAGTTGGCCAACCAGTCTTCAACGTCCTCAAACCTCTCACCGTGGAATGGTGGGGCCCACCGAGCCGTGTGAAGGACGAACGGGAGGGGGGGGGGGTCATTTCCGGAATGCTGACTTGTCTGGCTAGCCGTAGCGGACGTCATGGCAATTACTGATCTTGTGATCTGGCGAAACTCTGGTTGTAGGCCTCGCAGGCGGCGGCTCGCCTTGTCGACTGGTGTTGCAGCCACGCGTTTAGAAATGACGTCAAGAGTGTCCTCCAGGTCAGCGTACATGGACCGTTACCCAGCGGCTCCACCAAATATGTAACCGAGGAACGGTTGACGTACGCAGGGCTGGTTTACTTATACGCGCAAGGCGCTGTTGGAACTCACAGAGCAGCAGGCAGCTCGAGAGATGAAGACGAGGAAACATCTAACTCCGAGATGGCTGAAGGCTTGCCAACTGCCAGGTAACACAGTTTAGCCGCGATACGCTGCCACTGCAGGAGTTAGTAGTGTGGCAATATTTCTGAGGTATTTTTCTTCAAATTAAAATTTGGCGTAGTTAATAGTTCAAAACCCACTGGGCAAGACCTCACCATGCCACATCGTCTGTCGCTTCTACATTTGAAAGAATACAGCTTATCCCCTGCTTGTAGCCTAGATATAAATTCTGTTATTCCCCGCCAATTTTTTTTTTCGTGGCCGCAGGATGTTTCATTCGTAAAATCATGGCAAGTGCGAAACGTTGCTTGTCATACACCTGCGTCGTCATTCATGCAGAAATTCGCCATAGCATTTCGGCCAGTCAACTAAGTGTATACGCTGCGGGCCTATAGTAATTCACGCCCAAGGCGGTCGTCAACAAGTGACTAACCTCCGCAAGGGGGCGTCTGCAGAGTGCAGGCGTTGGTGAGTGGCGACACCACGGGTTCCCGAGCAGCCTCAGGTACATCCCCACAAAGGAATGATGGTGAACACAGCATCACCACAGACCCCAGCACCCGCTCCTAGCCGTGCGTGGCAACGCCGTTTCCGGGGAAAAGGGGTTCCTGGTGGTTGAGCCGATGCCGAGCATCTGGACCTTTAAGGCCTCTGGGCGAAGGCAACACTCCAATTTGGCCCCAGCTTCCTGTAGACGGCAGCTCCGGCCGGACACGACCGTGGGAAATCTGCAGTCGCCTTTTCTTATCCTCCCCTCCATCTTTCACTTTCCTACCTCTTTCTCGCAATTCTCCTGTATCCTACTCACTTCTTGGATTTCCTTTTTTCCTTGCGGCGAGGGTTAACCTTTTGTGACCAACTACCCTGATTTGTGTCATATTTGGTTATAGTTGAGGTGTACAGCTGGCGTGGGCAGGACTTGCTAGCAAGTCCCTGTCCCGTCCTCTTTTTGGACTCCGTAGTAGGTGGGTAGCACCATGACCGAAAATATTTTTTTATGGCTACCCCCCCCCCCCTTTCAAAACCAGATCGCTCTCTTAAAAGTAAAAGTGAGCGGAACGAAGAAACAGACTTTTTACCCAAAAAGAAAACAAGCTGCCCAAAGTTATGTATCATACATAGCGCAGTAGACGGAAAGATGGAAGAATTATGTACCCCTTTCTGGTATCAAAGTGCATAACAGATGCCTTGGGCCCCGGATAAAAGCTTTCGAAATTGGCCGGTAACGACTTATTACTAGAAATCAGTGACCATATCCAAAACTCCAAAATCGGAGACATTGTATCTATTGGAGACATCAAAATCTCCATAACAGTACACAGATCATTCAACACTGTCTGTGGTGCCATCTCGGAAAACGATTTAAGTCACCTAACCGAAAAAGATATGCTAGAAGGTCTCAGCGACCAAAATATCACAGATGAGTATCGAAATAAAATCCGCAAGGACAACAAAGAAATAGATACTAAACACCTGGTTCTCACATTCAGCACAAGCGCATCACCCGAAACCATCAAACTCGGATACCATAAAATAAACGTCAGGCTCTACATTTCGAACCCACGAAGATGCTTCAATTGTCAGAGATTCGGGCACGGCTAACAGGGTTGCCGCGGCCGCAAAACCTGCGCATAATGCGCTTCCAAGGACCACAATTCAGAGAAATGTGACGCAGCACTGCGCTGCGCAAATTGCGAGGGAGACCACGCTGCGTACTCTAGGGCATGTCCGTCCTGGAAAGAGAAGAAAGAAATCATCACGATAAAGACCAAAGAAAACATTTCATTTAAAGAAGCGAGGAGGCGTTTTGCACTTACCAACACATTCTCCTTCACAGCAAAACCAAACTTCGCTGATGTGGTGCGCAGGGGCGTAGCGCCACACAGCACTCCGGCACCTGCCAAGGCCGCTTTCACAGAGCCTATGGCAGGGCCATCCACTCCCCAGGCAGGGTCAGCGAAAGCTCCCTGCCACTGTCAATGCAGTGAGCGCCGGTTCATGGGTCGGCATCTCGCAGGACTTTCCCATGTTAGGGGAGGCCTGAAGCTAACACAACCACGGCTGCGCGGTCCTCCAGCACCTCTGACGAGGTTATGGATATAACTCCCAGTCCGCCCGCATTGCAGCGGCGGAACAGCTCTCTTGAGCGAAAAAGACTGACCCTTCATAACGGGCTCTGAGCATAAGTAAACGCCTTAGCCTTCTCGCCACAAAAAACTAAACATGGCCTTCCTAATTCAATGGAATTGTAGAGGACTTATGCCGAATCACAGTGACATAACGCATATTTTAGGGTCATGTTACCCAGTTTTATGTCTTCAAGACACAAATCTTGGTCCACAACATGTGCATATTCTGAAACATAATAAAATTTTTAGACGCGATCGCGAGCAGGCAAATCGACTCTCGGGAGGCGTCGCGATTGTCGTTCAAAGCGGTGTCCCTGCTCAAGAAATCAAACTTTAAACAAAGCTTGAGGCAGTTGCAGTCAGCATCGTCAGCTACAAGACACTAACAATTTGTTCTACATACATTCCTCCACATTTTACGTCCACACTTCGTGATCTACCAGAACTGATAGATGAATTCCCAGAGCCATATCTGGTAGTAGTGATTTTAACGTTCACTCTCCTTTTTGGGGAAGCGAGCGCTGCGACTCTAGGGGGCAAACAAATGAAGATTTTCTGCTCACAAATAATATATGTTTTTTAAACGCGAAAAAGCTACGTACTGCTCTCCAGCCTCGGGCAATACGAGCGGTTTAGATTTGTCTTTTAGTTCAGCATCTGTTTATTGATTTTAAATGGGATGTCATTGACAAGCCATATGGCAGCGATCACCTTCCTGTATTAAGTTTGGCATCTCCACCAGAAATGATCCCAACAAAACCGCGACGTTGTAAGCTGGATTTTAACAGACTGGGAAATTTTTAGAGCACAAGTCAATTTAGAAAATATCGTTTTATAGAACCTCAGCATCGATGAGATAAACGAAATGTTCACGAATTGTATAATTACTGCCGCACACTTAGCTATTCCTCAGTCTTCGGGAGTGGTGCGGCATAAACAGAAAGTGTAGTGGACGAAAGAATGCAAGGAAGCAAAAAAACAACAAAATAGAGGTTGCGGTAAATTTCACAGGTACCCAATACCAGAAAACCTCGCACATTTTAAGAAGATGAGTGCCAATGCTCGGTACGTCCGCCGCAGTGCCGAAAAAGCCTCTTGGCCGAGTTTTGTTTCATATATAAACAGTCAAATCACATCAGAAAAATATGGGAGCAGTTCGAAAATTAAATGGCAACTTCTCACCATTCACAATTGCTCTTCTAACAATGCCTGGCACACAATTAAGCATAAGGGAACAGGCATACATCTTAGGGCGACACTTCGCTGCAGTTTCCAGTTCATCTCACTATACGCAGTCATTTCTGAAATACAAAAATAGAGCCGAAAAAAAAACTTCCGCTAAGTGGAGAGGGAAAGAAACAATACAACAATTTAATTACTCTCCAAGAAATAGAGTATTGTCTGCCAGAAAGAAAAACGCAACAGGACCCAATCAGATACATTACGAAATGTTTGCCCATCTTTCTCAGTCTGCCATAGAAGCACTCCTGAATTTCTTTAACAAAATATTCACAGAAAGAAAAATGCCTAAGGGGTGGAAAATGCAGTGATAGTGCCTGTCCTGAAACCAGAAAAACCACCAACTTTCCCTTGTAGGTATAGGCCAATAGCACTTATAAGCTGTCTGGCCAAATCAGTTGCAAGTGTCCTGAATATAAGACTAACATTTGTCCTTGAATCCCACGAACTTTTTGATGTCCTACAATGTGGTTATAAATAGGAGTGCACAACAACAGACCATTTAGTTCGCCTCGAAAACACAATAAGAGAAGCTTTTATACACAAGCAGCACTGTCTTGCCGTTTTCTTAGATATGAAGAAAGCGTATGATACAACCTGGAGGTTTGGGATCCACTGCGACCTAGGGAACCTAGGTATCTGCGGCAGGATGTTGGGCTGCCTGAAAGTGTTCCTTTCCGACCTCTCACTTCAAGTACGCCTAGGATCAGCCCTATCCAGGAACTTCGTTCAAGGGAACAGGGTTCCCAAGGGGTGTATTTTATGCTCAACACTTTTGTTGTAAAGATGAATTGCATAAGTAAAATAATCCGAAAGTCCGTCCTGTATTCAGTGTACGTTGATCATCTTCAAATAGCCTGCACATGCTATAACGTAGCAACATGCGAGAGACAAATACAGTTGACAATGAACAAATTAGTGGCATGGGCAGATAAGAAATGTTTCCTGTTTTCCACGCAGAAAACAGTCGCCATCCTTTTCTCGCTGAAACCAGGCGTACAAGCCGACCCATTTATACACCTGAATAGAAGACAGATACCCGTAAAAAATGAGCACAAATTTCTAGGTATAACTTTTGACAAAAAAACTCAACCTCCTGCATCATATAAACGAACCGAAAAGAAAGCCTCCGGATCCCTAAACATACTCAAAGTACTGTCTAGTAAACTTTTGGGGTGCTGACAGAACATGTATTTTACAAATTTATCGCTCCCTGGTACGCTCTACCTTAGACTACGGATGTATAGTTTACGGGTCAGCGAGACCTTCGTACCTGAAACGACTAGATTCAACACATAATTTAGCTTTACTTCTTTCCTCTAATGCTTACAGGACATCGCTCATAAATAGTTTTCATGTAGAAATCAACGAACCGTCACTTTCACATAGAAGAACCATGCTCACGTGTTCATACATTTTAAAAATCGGTTCACTGCCAAAACACATATGTTACCCAATAGTCACAAAGTGCCCAACTAGAACACTGTTTAACAATAAACCGCTCGCTATCAGGCCACTCTTCCTGCGCTTTGAAGAGATGTGCCTAAACCTCGGCGTACTAGATACATTACCTGACATTGCTCGGAGACGAGATCCACTGCCTCCATACTACAAATTTCCTGCAATCTGTGATCTCACTTTTATACAGTTCCATAAAAAACAAACTCCGCAACAACATATAGTACAAGAATCTCTTGCACTCGAATAAAAATACAGTAGTTTTACGCAGTTTTATACAGATGATTCAAAAACGAACGTCTACATAGGAAGCGCAGTGCTAGGAGGGAAGTCAGAGAAAACAGTACGACTTCCACAGTGCTATTGTATCTTCCCTGCAGACTGTTACGCAGTCTGTGTGGCTGTAGAAAAAATAAAAAACGAAAACCTTACCAACAGTATTATTTACACAGATTCCCTCAGTATACTTACAGCTCTTCACTCTTTAAATGCAGTCACTCCAATTCTTGGTGGCATCATACACAAGGTAGATACAGCCACAGCTCCAGGAAAAAACATAAAATTCGGCTGGGTTCCCAGTCATGTCGGAATAAAAGGCAACGAGAGGGCAGATTTCTGCGCTGCTAAAGCTCGTGGCAAGAAAATAAAAAAAGTAAATAAACCTTTTATGGATTGCATAAACTTAGTACACCTTAAATTAAGAGAAAAATGACAGCCGGCATGGAACGGCGAAGTGAATAATGAACTTCACTTAGTAAAATCGGTTTTAGTCCACTTTATATCATGTGTTCACCAGGAACGTTTTATGGAAGTTATTTTATGCCGCCTCCGGATAGGCCACACGCACCTTACGCACAACTTCCTGCTAACAAAATAAGACAAACTTGTTTGCGAATGCGAAGATTGTCTTAGTGCTAATGAAATTTTATTTCCATGTGTGAAAATTGAAACACTAAGAAAAGCATTTTACTCAGTTTTATAATGAATGCATTCCTTTTCATCCAGCACTGCTCTCAGATGATAATGCCATTGTTAACATACGTTCCGTTTTTAGTTTTTTAATAGAAGCAGGGGTACTTGAAAAACTGCAAAATTTGAACCACTGGTTCGCTTAATATATGATACACCTCAGTCACTTTCTCATTCCTGAGAATAAGGCTGAGGCTTTTTATTTGATTGGTTGGGAGCCACAGGATCCTTTTCCAGCCAAAGATAGCCGCTGAGGCTACCTGACCTTCTCTGGGGCTTTTACCATTAGCTCTTTGCAGATTTCTCCTGTTTTTTATGTCACTTCAATATTTTTAGGCTATCCTAACCATCGACGATTTTTCATATTCCTAAGCATTCTACAGAAAACCAATTTTATACCTTGAGCTTGGCAGATGATGGCCTTAGCTGTCTATGTGCCATAAAATCCAACACAACACAGCACAAGTGACTAACTTGATAGCTTCGAACAATATTCGTAGCTGGTTAAACTAGTCTGTCATTCAAATTCATCCAGAAATCACGGAAACTTACCCCACATCACTCCCTCGACCGCATTCGCAACACTCGCTACGCTGCTCCGTTTATCGCATCGGAGGTCACACGAAAGTCGTCAGATTTTTTTTCCTATGCCAGTCGACATCACGACGGTGATGTCGCGCCATAATCATCCGATGTTCCGGCCACTGCTTGAACAAACGGATTCAGTGCTTCTGAAAAGATTTTTGCACCAGTGCGCAATTTTAGAAAGCAGAAATTTCAATGCGGAACTTCCGAAATGCAGATTAGTGTCACATGCTTGCTGTTTGTGTGTGCACCGCGAATGGGATAACGAAAATGATCATAGTGGTCGTTTCCAGTCTAGGCTCCCGATGGCACCAGCTTCTCAAGATGGCGGCGACCATGATAAATTTTTGTATCGAATGCTTCCTCCATGCTTCCATTCGTGCCTATTTGGCTTAAAATGATTGTAGGCTGCTTAACGCAAAGGAACCAAAATATCCTCGAATTTAGCCACCACGTTTCTCAAGTTCCGTTTCTGATTCTCATGAATTGATGATTGCACTCTTTTTTGACATACCCAAGGCATCCAAATGTAAGGTCTACAAAGTTACGCGTTTCCTTTTAGACTTGCCGACAAAGGCAGATTGAAAAAATTACTTGCTCAAATCATTTTGTGGTTGTCCTAATAAATTACTCATTTTCGCCTTGTAAAGCTTTCGACAGGCTATTAACAAAGCTCTTTGAACCCAAACTCCAGAATCACGGGAAGTGAAATTCACGCATAGATACGTGGTACACTAAGCGCAGCTGGTGTCAGGAATGCACTGCCACGAAGAGGCAGCAGAAGTATTTGTAGTTTGTATTTTATCGAGCCTATCTTCTTATGCTTCGTCTCCCTGTTCGGCCTATTATTTCAATCTCACGGTTATTCCAAAGTCACCCGGCTAAAATAGAAGACAAAGTGTCCTGCCTGCGAGCCCTGTATCTGCGGATCCACATGAGCTCTGCTGGAGCACGAAAATGATGCCTCGAGCTGCAGCTGGCCAAAACATATATTATCTTAAGTCGCAAGGTATCAATCGCAGGAGGACATCTTCAAACTATCAGACTTTATCAGAAGTATGCCTAGATGGAACATGCGAATTTTAAGCCCTCTCTCATGATTATGTATACTATTTATGTCAGGTACAGATATCTCCCTTTCGAGGCTCTTCAGTCGGTACAGGATGTGAAATGTACTCCTTTTGACTAGATTCTGTAAGAATAAATCGTCATTCGTGCAATTCAGATTATTTTGGTGCTTTCGAAAAGCGTTGATGCGCACAAAATTCTTCAGCAGATACACTTACGTAATGCAGGCACTGGCGCTTGCGTGAAATGCAGAGGCGTACATATTAACTATGGTTTTTCTGCGTTCGTTTGCCATAATATTGGCTTAAACTGGTTGGTCGGTGCTTATCGCAAAGGGTTTACATCTTGTGTTCCAGCAATTCGCGGCACATTATGCTTTTAGCAGAAGCCAAAGCCGAGGCAAACGTTGCGCGCACTTTTGAGCGGGCCATGACTGCAGGCGATAAAGCGGGTGTTTCAGGGAAGGCGAAGCCGTCTATTACAACTGAGCGCCTGGTTCCAGCAAGACATTGTTAGCCGACAGTAATAAGCATACTGGTTTTTAGAAATTTGAAAATATGATTATGCTGGGCACAGTGGCTCAAGAAACTTGGACCGCTGCGTGCTCTTTTTGAAACACGCTTTTCCAGCACGTGTGATACAGTGACGACAGCATCGCGTCACTAGCGTAGAAGATATACCACACGGCTCTCTCCGTCCGGCCTATTGCTAGATGACGTTGGCCTGCATTGCGGTGCTAGGAGGTCACATGACAGGTCACATGACATGGGAGTCGCTTACAGGGTCGCTTCACGTGCCTAAAACACTCGGTCATTTTGAAAAGGCCATACCACGGCGAAAATTTCACGTGCCTTAGCGGCGAAGGTGACCTGGTTTTCGAAGCACAAAAGTGATATGGTTATTCCTTTTGGCCAGCTACAACCATCGCCTAACAGTAATAGAGCTAGTTAACGAGGTTCTCTCAGATCATGAGCGGCAGTTTACCAATAATCCTCAACAGAAAAGTATACAACAGCTGTGTTTTACCAGTACTAACGTACGGGGCATAAACGGGGAGGCTAAAAAAAAAGTGCTCCGCTTAAGTTGAAGACTAGGCAGTGAGCTATGGAACGAACAATGTTAGGTGTAACGTTAAGATACCGGAAGGGGGCAGATTGGGTGACAGAACAAAGGCGGATTAATCACTTCCAAGTCGAAATCAAGAGGCAGAAATTGTCTTGGGCATTGCATGTAATGCGAAGGCAAGATAACCGCTAGTCCTCAAGGGTAACGGAGTGGATTTGATGAGAAGGAAAGCGTAGCAGGGGCGGAAGAAAGTCAGGTGGGCGGATGAGATGAAGTTTGTGGGCATACGGTGGCCACAGCTGTCAAAGGAGAGGGTGACTGGAGAGACATCGGATAGGCCTTTGCCCTACAATGGGCAAAGGCCTATCTCCCGACAAGGCTGTGAACACGTCGTCCACCTTCGGTAATGGGTAGCGGCCGACATCAAGGCACGGGTTAACGGTCGTCTTGTAGTCGCCACCAATCCGGATGCTTCCATTTTGCTTGAATACGGGTACTGCAGGTGTAGCGTTTTCTGACGTCGTAACTGGGGATATAATTTCCATTTCTTCTATTTTAGACAATTCAGCGTCGCAAGCTATCTGCAACGCGAACGGAACATTCCTGGCCTTTAGGAATCTCTGCTTCATATCAGATTTAAGAAAACGTTCGGCGAGCTATTCCGTTATCGTGCCTAAGTCGTCTTTGAAAATGGGTTTGTACTTCGCCAGCAACGCGTCAAGCCCCTTTTACGCTATGAGGAGGATTGTCTGACCTTGTAAGGTTGTTCAGGTTCCAGATTTTCGCCCACTCCAGCCGGACGGCGTGGAGCCACTCCCGGCCCAGTACAGTTGGTTCCTTGTGGTCTACGACGTAGAGTAGAAGGATTGCAGAATGGGCACCGTGCTGCACGTTGACCGAGGAGACCCCTTAGGGTCGTACCAGTGCCCCTGTGCAGGTATGAAGTTTAACTGTAGTAGGCTCCAGTACAGCCGAAGGAAAGAGCTGACGGATTTGAGTCTTTGACATGAGAGAAACAGCCGCTCCCGTGTCTAGCCCCATGTTAACCAAGATGCCGTCGATGGTCATCTGTACGCTGACAGGGTCGCGCCGAGCTTCCGTCACGTCGCTTAGAATGAAGGTCGAAGCTATCCGCGACACAACCGTCAGCATCTTCATTCTTTTTCGTCTGCTTTTTCATAGAAAGAGTCTTACCACTGCTTCGACAGGCTCTCTGAATATGGCCTTTTTTCTTGCAACTGAAACAGGTTGCGTCCAAATGAGGGCATGCTTCACTCGTGTGTTGTAGCGAACCAGAGCGAAAACAGCTTTTGCATGTTTTCTGCGCCTCAGCGTGCAGATCGTTCACTGCGGCGTCAGTGCCGCGTACCTCAGCAGCACTATTCTTAGCCGCTTCCATTGCAAGAGCCCGCTCCGTCGCTTTCTGGAACGTAAGCTTGCTATCTTCTGTGAAAAGCACTCGCTGAATGTCTTGGCTCGTTCTCCAATGACGGACGGCTTCGGGGACAAGTGGTCAATCAAAACTTTCTTGAAGTCTTCGAGACGCTTCGTAGAAGGCAGTTCTGGACTGGAGCAGTTGACTTCAACAACCCGTAGGCCTTCGGACCGATAATGCTCAAGAAGGCTTGTACCTTGTCGCTGTCGAGTACTCGATTAACAATCATGAACGACGTAAGCTGCTTTTCGTACGGAGCCCAATCGCTGGAGGACTCGTCGAGAGGTTCCAGCTGGCCCAGTCGCAAAGCGAAATGCGTCACTGCTGCCTCGGCCCCAGTCAAGACGACAGTCACAGGCTCCGCAAACTGCAAAAAGATAGTCTTCTTCACCGAGTGAATTTCGGAAACACTTGGCTTCGAAACTGAAGAACTACGTCTTCAAATCCCTTATTCGTCGCCAGTTGTTGTGTTACATGGTTCATGCGAAGGAGCAGACACGTTTCCAGGGGTGAAGCGACGTTTATTGCCCCATGCTCGTCGGTGCGTCGCTGGTCCAGGCCCGCGCGCTGGCTGCGGCGCACGCCTTTTATTCGTTTTGCGCGCCTGCGCATTACGATTGCAGTAATAAGGCCGGACACCACACTGAACAATTCTTATGTTGCGTAACATCGAGATCAAGTGCCGCTGGTTCACTGGGTCAGTGAACACTGAAATCTCGTTTTCAGTAGGCACTGGCATATAATACAAGTTGAGGCAATTATGCGCCTTTTCTTTTCTGAACACCAGCGGAAGGTATATATTCCGTTTATTTTGAGGAAGTAAAGACGCATAACTGGCTCCCTGTTTTATTGGACATCACGATGGTAGGCTCCATTGGTGTGCTGCCGTGTGGATGCACGGTAGGTTTCATTACTGCATGATTTTGTCTCAACAGCAGAGATCGAAAGAGTGATCCAATTACACTGGAAGGGAAGTAAAGCCAACCAAGCTTCTCGTCCCGATCCAAGCCCACAATTTGCAGCGGCAGCATAACCTCCTTACACCAAACATCACACCCATTCTGCTTCTTCTGGAACAACACAAATGAGGTGACCACAACTGAGTATAATCAACTTCCCTGTGGTCCGGATAGAGCAGAAGACTAGAGCCAACTTTAAAAGTTGCTCTTAAACAGCGGTATATCTCATACGTAAACTACCAATTTCCTGGATTCTGGTCAAGTGTGGAATGCAAGAGCAGTGTCAAATGGACGAGTAGAACCGCCAACGTTTTGTAAAAGAAAAGAGTTCGAAGAACGATGAGACATAAAGCAAAGAAGAAGAAAGCTATGTTTGAGCAGAATATCTTGTCAACTGGTTGTTCACTGCAAAGTCCCGCTCTACGCGGTAATCGACAGCACTCTGTCCAAGGCACCTCTTTGGCGACGCAGTGTAGGATGCGTACCATATGATAGCAAGAGTTCCAGATGTTGAACATGACCCTAGTATATGAGCTGGGTCGAGGGTCGTCGTGCATACCCTGCCAGCCCCGCAGTTATGGCAGTGATCCCGGCGATGGCTCGGAAGTGCACTGTTCGTATCAGGACTATTCCGGTGGCAGCGATGGTGATGGCAGCAGCGCATGAGGCTTGTTCTGTGCCTGCGCAGAGGGATAGCACGGCACATTGCAGAGATTTATAGACATCAATTTAAAAAATGACTGATGGTTTAACACCACCTAGCACAAAATATTGTGCGAAATCACGAGTTTTTGCAGGTGGACACCACCGTCACACACCTCAAAGCGTGACTATGCAACTTTCCTTTTCTCGAAATCGAAGGAGTCTGAACCTTGCCCTAGTTTTGAGAAAAGAAAAGGCGCATAACCAGTTGTGGCGCAGGTGAATATTAATGAACACGACGCTCTGCAATGCACAGAGCGAGTGTACCGAAGTTTAACACGAGGCGTGTTCGGCTGCGGTGATAATAAGGAAAATAAAAAGCTGCAGCGATAACCAAGTGGTTTCGCGCAACGGCCTTTGAAGCTGACCTGCCGCCGTGGGTTCGTCTCCCAGTCGTGGATGCTGATGTGATTTCTTCTTTTGCCTTTTTTCTATGCTCCCAAGGTGCACATACAAGATGCGATTTTTAAAGACTCTTTACCTCCGGATTAGTGCTCCCGCAATAAAAGCACAACGTCATGAAGCCAATAATTCGTATCATGGGAGTGTATACGTGCAAATAATATATATTTTGTCCAATAGATCCCCACTGTCTAGACAAGACGATGGAAGCACTCGCATGGGTGTGTTGTACATCGTAAAGAAAAGTCGAACATTGTAAAAGTTCAATTCCTGGTCACGTTTGTTGTTAACAACATGTTACTGACTTTTCTCATGTGTATACCACACCGCTACACCGCCGGAACTAAATATATCGGTTTTCAGGTGCCCTTATTCCTCTGTGTGAATAGGTTTGCCACAGAAATAAATGAATTTAGAAATGTCCGACCGGCTCTGTTTACTGAGTTCATTGCAATAGAAACGACCAAAGGGCTCTTTGCTGGATGCTTAGAAATACTCGTGGTCTGTTTAGCACAAACAAAAGAGTAGGAACGCGCTCAGTACAACTTGTAAAGGTGCACAAATCGACACCGTACTGCCACAGCACACTTCTGCGCCAGTTCGTACTCATTCTGCTAAATCTTCGAAACTTGAACCAGACTTTAATGCCCACGGCTCTGCGATATCTGCGCCCGCTGTCCTTCTTCGCAAGCTATTTTGTTTCGCGATATCAAGGCGTCTCGTCTTTACACGTGCGAATGAGCATTAGGGAGCACTGGCTGTCAATGTAGAGTGGGGGGGAAATCCGACTGTGCGGCCTGCCCGTGGCCCCCCCTGCCACCGGATACGGGCCGGTGTAGTTTCGGCTACTAGGCTATGTTCCGGTGCAACGCCAGCGGTGGGGATGGGCTGGCCGGGGCCCGTCCCCTGGGGATGCAAAACCCCATGGGAGTGGCAGCGACTCCCAAGCGACTGAGTGGGCCAGTCGCGCACGTGAGGTCCGATGCCTGTGCGGAGGCAGGCCTGGTTTCATAATCAGGTTGGACTCACGGAATTGGGCTCAAAAAGTGCTCGAAAATCAAAAGGCCTCTGCACGCGGGGGCGTGCGTGGCTACCGGCTGGCGCGTCGGTTTCTGGCCACGGAGAGGCCAGGTCCGCGCGGGGGTTTCCAGCAGAAGGGCTCCTTGGGAGCGATGTCCTCGGGGAAGCAGCCAGGGATGGCTGACCGCGGGACGCCGAGGTAAGGGGGACCTTAGTAGGACCGATGCAAAAACCGTCGATGTTGTGGAGCAGCGGTGGAGTAGGCCCAGGTTATCTCACCCTCGGCCAGGTTCTTGGTTTGTGGCCCGGTCAGCCCGGCCCTGAACACTCCCTCCTCAGTAGGTGTGGAGCAAGCCAGGGGAGGAAATAAGTGCAAGGTTGGTTGGTTGGAAGCACAGGTGGGTCCCTGGGAGTCTAATTCCATTGGCTGGATCCACCACACATACTTCCGGAGTCTGAAAAGCCGCGAAAAACACTTGACGGTTAGTAGCTGGGAGCGTGACGCCAGTCCGAACCGGACCCCTGAAAGTCGTGGAGGAGCCCGAGGCAGCTGCCCCGGGTTAGGATTCCCTGTCTCCGAGTCGGAGCTATTGCGTCGTTGGGTGGTCGGGCATCCCGTGAGTGGAGCCGCACCATTGGACAACATCGACGCCCTCTCTGTACTGGCCAGACAGGAGTCGAGCGATGATAAAATGAGGGTCAATATCTCGCTGTCCCCATTCCCATCACATTACCCATAACCCTTCCCTGAGTCCCATTCCCACAACCTATGTCCCACCCCCTCCGCTACGTCCCAGGGGAGATCAGGGGAGTCTCCCCGGGCCCGCTCCCCCGGCTGTGGGCCGCTTAGTAGCATTACCCCATTTTTTTATTTTCCCACCTGCGGGTGGCAAAAGCACAACATTGCCTTCGGGCCTTTTCATTTATATTACGATTGGGTTAAGCCTGTGATACTTTAGTGGTACAGGCAGGAGCTTATTGGTTTACATTTTTTTATGGCAGCTCCACTATACTCTTTGTCAATGTAGAGTAGACAACGTGTTTCAGAAGACTAATTTCGTAGGTCTTGATAGAATGCATTTTATGCCCTAAACACCTTCCACTTCTGTGAAGTAAATTGTAAACTGTTGCGTTGAACATCACGAAGCGGCACATACGGGGTTTGTAGGGAGGCAGCTGTAGAACTCCGGAACAATTCCGTCCGCATGGAGTTCACACAGCTCACGAGCGTTTTTGCATTTTACCCCCGTCAACATGCGGCAATCGTGGCCGAAGTTTAATCCACAACCTAACGATCTGTATCCGAACGATAAAACCACTGAGCGACGGCGGGGAGTTAAATTTCGTGCGTTCTGAATGCTGTTGTCTATTGAGAAAACTCACCAGAGTAGCCTTCGATGTCAACACCCCGTCGTGGTGGCTGGGCGCACGGCTGTCGGCAGTGCCAGGCTGGACGCACTCCGGTGCGTGCAGCCTTGTTGGCTAGGAACTTGATAGCGGTGGTTTGCTGTCCCGGTGTCAGAGAAAGACGCAGAGGCCCTGGCAGCGCTTTATGACCAGTGGCTATCCACGTGACAGCATCGAAGAGGCCGCGTAGTGGCCTAAGTTATTACTGCTGCAGCGCAATTCTTGCTCGGCAATGCCCTGGAGTCACGAGCTCCGCCGTTGCAGCCGAGGTAGAGAGCGAAGAGACATTCGGAACGTCCGTTAGACACGCGGAGTCCATTCCTGCTTCTCACAAGACAAGTAATCTTCCCCAAAGTGCAGACGTCCGAGTCAAAAATCGTTCTAGGAGGAAGGCAGACTCAAACGCACGAGCGATTCTCGTTTGTATTCGACCTCGTCTTCATCTTGGGGTTTGTGCGAAGGATGGTAGTGGAAGTATTTGGGCACCGCCAGCAAGCGCGAACAATTAGGAAATTACAACACGGCTGGTAACATGGTGTGGAATAGGGAAGACTATTTAACAGAGACGCAGAAAGTATGACAATTAATTACAGCAGCATGCCCTCAGGGAGGAACAAGAGATGAGCACTAACTGGTCAGCGCATTGACTGACACAATGATGTCGCAGCGCATGACTACCACTGCCAATAAGCCCTTTGCCAATGCCACTTAACTGCACTGGTCAAAGAAATTGGCAATTACCTATCAATTACTAGTGGTTTTGCGGCTGGGAGAAACTCGGGGAACCACGGGTAAGATGGCAGTGATTCAGAGATAGAACACGACGAATCGGGGCAAGAGCATGAAGAAGTGCGGGTATGCGCCATCTTTTGAAAGGCTGACAACAACAACACAAGAAACGCCGCAGAGCAACCACGCATAACGATTGCAGATTTGGACGAGACGCGAGAACCCAGGAAGAGCGAGCTGTGCTGTGTTTGCTATTAAGCCACTGTCGCGATAACACATCTCAGGATTAGGAAAAAGAAGTTGGAATCAGGCAGGTACTGCTGTTTTATTGGTAAACATCACTGTAACTTTAAAATGAACGGCGAGAAGCGTGCGAGAGCGTTTCGCTAAAAGTTGCTACTCCGGAGTTGGAAAATGGCGACACAGCTTTTCGCTGTATCGGTAGAGATTAACACGCGCACTAGATGCAGTAGAGAAGGATGGACGCGAGGACACCAAGTGTTCTGCAGTTTTCACACTTCAAAAGTCACTGCGCAGACCACTGTCCTCACCTCGAAGTCGAAGGTGATGTTCTTCTCTCCGCACATATCCCAAAGCACGGAGAGGAATCAAACGAAACTGTTAAGAATTCCTCGCGCCTCGCGAGGCATGGATGTCGGAGAGCGAGGTTCCAGCGAATAGTGAGTCGGCCAACGTCGTATCCAGTGGCCGCATTTGTAACACGCGCACACTGTTCGGTGCGTTCTTCGATGTTCGTCTTATGGCTCGTTACAGGACACAGACAAAAAGACGTGTTGAAGGTAGCCTCGAAAGAAGGAGAGAGTACTCGAGTATGGAAAGCTGAGCGAGTTGGTTATGAATTGTTTGTTGAAAAACAGCGCGAAAGACGACGGACGAGAAGAGGCGAGACAAAGAACTGATTTTTTTATTAAGAAGACACTGTAGTTATAAGCAAGATAAAACGGTTGATATGCAGCAAACCTCGGAAGTTAAAAATAAAAATAGCTGCCGATTAGCTACAGCTGAACCTGGTTAGACAGCGAAAGCTGTGGTGTATAGGGCAATTAGACGTTGCTTGGTGTCTGTAACGTGAAGTGCGTTCCGCACACCAGATAGCGCACCCACCTTGGCAGGTGGCAGTTAATGGTTAATTGCGGAGGTTGCTCACGCAGTGAACGCTGCCGCCTATTGTAGCAGTGCCGCGTGTCTGCGACAACGTTGTGAGCGCTAATGCATGCAGCCCACCTCTCTCACCACGGCCACGTACCTCAAAGCGCGATTGAGGCGTCCACTGACCCAGGTAGCGAGTTATGCGCCTTTCTTTTCTCAAAATCATCGGAGCCTCGAATTTTGTGAACGCCAAAGCCAATGAACACAATGAACGTGACGGCATATAGAAACATGCGAGCGCTCGGTTTCGGCGGCGGTGGCGGCTGAGTGACGTCGTAGTTGTCACGTGGTTTCTCCTCGGATCAAGGTGAAACTCCCGCACACGGCGCACACGGCGAAGAAGCTACGGAGGGGAGTAGTAACACTTTTGCTTTAAAACAAAACGTTCAAACGATACAGCCTTGTCAAACACACGTGCCCTCGTCATCTACACAATAGCCTAAACGCAAGCCAAGTACAATCCTTGTTAAAAGTATGCAGCCTAAGCAGTCTGCTTCTGAGCCCTGTATCGCGGCTCCTCTTACATACTCAGATACCCTCATCTCACGAAGGAGGAAGGAACTTAAGTCATCAATGCTCTCAAGCTTAGGACTGCCAAATGAGATTAAGAGCCACGCTACACGGCTTGGAAGCAAACCCCCTTGGGCTGTATATTTTTGGCAACGATTGTATATCACCACAACGCATGCAAAAACAATCAGTATTAACTTGCGAGAATATATTGCTGAAACACAACATCACTTTTATGCAGGCTCACTCAGGATTTCGCTCCACAAATTTCCCCTTCTATTAAAATAAAATGATGCTTTCACCGCTTCACGCGACCCTTCCTTTCTGTTGCAGTACAGGATCCGCGTGCCCTTCAAATCTGGTTGGCAGCCGCTGCAGTCTCGACAGTACAGAGCTAGCTTCGAACTAGGTGGTTTTCCAAGGAATTTCAGTTTTTGAGGCGTGTATTTACACAACGCCCCATCTGTCCAATCTATGCCTTGCCACAGGACAAAGAAACTCTATACACTTCCCTTACCTACATGACAAAAAAGCCTCTTCATCGCAAGAACTGTACACGCTCCTTGCGTTGTTAGCCATGCAGCTCACCCGCTTACCGACAGCCGGGCAAATCCTTCTGAGTTTGTCTTACGCCTTTAAACTTACTCTGAACACGTATCTATCACTAATCTTTTTTTTTAAAGCAATGTTCATATGATCGGAATTTTCGTGAACGTATGGGATGGCCACTGTCTTTTTCTGCGTTCAATTACATTTCTGCGGCTGAGCATTTAACTTAATCTTAGCGCAAATTAACGCCAAGGTCTCTGTCGGAAAGCCGGCTTCCTTCAGGCGGTCAGCCTGCAAGAGTAGGCTTGCCTCCATCCTGTGGTTACACTACTTAAGAAGTGATGTTTTAAGACATGTGGCCGCAACTCCCTCCTTACCTCTGCTTGAATGTTCTGATTCATAGCTCAGATATGACTTGGCAGACATGGGGCAACATTCCCAGCAAATAGGTCATTAAAATAACATGATCTTATTATCCACAAGCTGGATTGATCCTTCTTTTGGTCGCTCAGCCTTAAAATTCAGTCCATCCAAGCCCTCCTGGAACACCCTGGTAACTTGCCAATAGTAGCGCCATCTGAATCCCGTCCACGCGCGAAAACGAGGAAATCATCGGCATATCTCAGCACCCTGATGACCTTGTCATCCAACTTCTGTTCTAACTATTTGTCTATTTCTCTAAGATACATGTCGCTCAGAACCGCGGCCACTCGGGAACCAATACATATGCCAGACCGCTGAACGTACACCTTGTCATTCCATTCAATATAGGTAGAGACCAGGAAAAATTCCAAAGCCTCCAGAAAGTCCTCCACTAAAGTTCCGCAGATTTGTATGAAAGCCACTTCATCATTATCGCTGGTGATGCACTCTTTGACACATTTCATTAGAGAGGAACGTGGGAGTGAATAAAAGAGATGTTCTATGTCAAGACTGAAGGCAGAGCAATGTGCGAGAGACTAAACCGACAGAAACTGTACGACACCCATCAAGCAGCTCTTCAGAGGCAAGATGGCACTTCTCTGCTTTTAATGTCCGGACAAACGACTTGATGGTGTCTCGTACTGTTCGAAGTCTTTTCAGGTGCTCTTCAAAATTCGAGGCGAAGACAACGACGTCATCTAAATATACCAGACAAATTTGCCACTTCAGGCCTGCCAGTACTGTATCTATTACTCGCTGCAACGTCGCTGGTGCGTAACAGAGACCAAATGGCATCACCTTGAAGTCAAAGAGCCCATCCGGAGTTATGAATGCCGTCTTCTCGCTATATCTTCCATCTATATCTTCCGCTATATCTTCCAGAAATACTTGCAAACTCTGGTTAATTGCTGTGGATACAAAGCAGACAGTCTAGGATTGAGGTTTAGCGCAAATAAGTCAGGTGTGATGATTATCAACGATACAACTGATCAGTAGCTTACAATACAAGGCCATGAAATACCCCGAGTGACGGAATACAAATATCTCGGGGTATGAGTAAACGAAAGGCAGGTGTACACGGAAAAGCACGAACAGTCTCTTATATCAAAAGGGCGAAGAGACGCCGGGATAATGAAACATAGGGCATTGTGGCGGTGCAACAGGTATGAAGTACTGAGAGGTATTTGGAAAGGAATAATTGTGCCGGTGCTTACTTTCGGGATTGCGGTTCTGTGCTTAAGGGCAGAAGTTCAGTGGAGATTAGAAGGAAATCAGAGCGCTATTGGAAGATTAGCACAAGTGCTCACGGCAAAACCACAAATGAGGCAGTACAGGGGGATTTCGTTCGAAGCACGGGAAGCTCAGCGTAAAATACTATACGTAGAGCGCCTGAGGAAATTGGACCATACCAGGCGGGAAGCTAAGGTATTTAAATACGTATACAGAAAGAGCGTTCACTCACACTGGCGGAAAAGAACTAGGAAGTTAACCAGTAAGTATGGCAGACACGAGGACGGAGAAAAAAAAAGAGCATTAGACGACAGGTTAAAAACGCGGAAGGTAAAAAACAGATAGATTAAATGGAAAAGAAGCACAGTGTAGAACTACATCGGTACTGCAAAATGCAGATCAGAAAGGAAGCGTTTCACGATACCTCAAGAGGCAGTGCCCTACGCGCAGCTACAAAAATAAATTTAACGAAGATAACACATGTGCTGTGTGAGGTAAATCTGTAGGAACAATAAAATACCCCATAGTAAATTGTGGTGGCATCCATCCCGATGTCGATGCAGGCACAGTCACTCTTCCGGAGGCTCTAGGGTTGCGACATAACAATAGTAATGTAAATAAATCTGCGGTGGAAATTAGCAAAAAGAGATATGAAGATTGCTGGCTCAAAAGCAGACAGGAAACAAAAGGTTAAAGTATTTAAAGGAAACGGCAAATTTTATTACCTTACAATAGAGTTGAACAAAAATAAAAGAAAAATTTCTGAGCATGATGGCAACTGCAATCTCCAAGATTCAAAGGGGTGCTCCTACCTTCCATCCAACATCAATCCAACCAGGCCGGTTCACACCCAGTTCCTCTAGAACTCAGTTGGGCCTGTATGAAGCGCCTTTTTTTTAATGATGGGGTGGTAACGTCTACTGCGAAAACCTGGCTCAAACCCAGTTTTTCTAGGCTTTGTTGGGCCTGTATTAAGTGCCTTTTTTTAGTGACGGGATGGTGGTACCTGTGGCGAAAGCCTGGTTCACACCCAATTCCTCTAGACTTTGTTGTGCCCGTATGAACCGCCTTTTTTAATGAGAGTGGTGGCCTCTCGTGTAAAAGCCCGGTTCACACCAGTTCCTCTAGACTTCGTTGTGCCTGTATGAAGTTCCTTTTTTTAATAACGGAGTGGCGGCACCTGTGGCAAAAGCCCTGTTCACATCTAGTTCCTCTATACTTTGTTGTGCCTGTATGAATCACCTTTTTTATGACGGGGTGGTGGCACCTCCGTCGAAAGGCAAGTTCAGAATCAATTCCTAGTTCCTCTGGACTTTGTTGTGGACGAATGAAGCCGGTTCACTTGAATTGTTTTCCAGGGTGTATGGCGCAATTGAGAGTAAACTGCGTCAAGGAAAAAAAGACTGACATTTAAGCTGAGTGTCCCACCTAAAGGAAAACAAGCTTTTAAATAGAATGGAGCCCCTCACTCCAGAAGAAACAACTGAAAAGTGCTGAGTGTCTCGTAGCCTAGTCTGCTGTATTTTTACCTCTCTACAGTTCTTTAACGTGTGAGGATTAATTAGCTAAATTTTCATTCATTGCTTTCAAGATGAAAGTGTGAATTAAGAAATTGTTGATCATCTTGAAAAGAACTGCCTGCAACTTTTCCACCAAGGTTCTGTTTATGTTAAAAAACCTTCTTGGAGGCCTTGAAAGATAACTCGCGCCAAAAAAACTATTCCACGCCACAGCGGTGTTGCTTCAGCGAATCGAGACTTGTCTCAAAGAAAGAAATCAGCTCTTATACTGTAGTCTATGGGGATTTGCGCCTGCACTGGGCGAGATATACCCGTAAATGAGGCTGCGTAAAAGATACCTTTGTGCAAACATTCTACTCAGTATTTTTTGAAGATGATCTGCAATTTTTAATGATGCAGAGCAGGCCGTGCCACCATGAGCAGCGCTGAGTTGGCTTCACTGGGATAGAACACCCCCTCTTTTCTTACTGCTTGGTTATCTTTATCTTTGTCTCCTTCTGGTCGGTCATCATGAATGCCACATCTTATTTTCCCCTGAATAAAAAACATTAAACGCTATTGCGACAATTGTTTTAGTTTTCTCCACGAAATATACATACCAGCAGGTATTCGTATGCCTTGTCATTTAAAAGACGTCATGCTTAATGCGCGCACACTGTGAGCAAAGTGCTCACGAATACGAAATTATCGACTGATATATATAACTTGTTTTAAATCCAGCTGCTCTTAACGAGGCCAATGAGTAAATGAGCAAAGTAAACTAAATAATCTAGACTGAAGTGTTTCTGGGTACTAATTTAATTTTCGGTTTCCTAACAACAAATGGCCCGCACATACTCTGGGGATCGACGAAAAATTGGAAGACATGGAGCTGCACATTTACGCGGCGAAAAGGAAAAAAAAGAAGAACGTAGATAATAACGCATGCCGAAGAGCAACACCGGTGGGACCTAATTGCAGACGAGCATGAAAATAAAACATGTCCATGGATTCAAACACACATCTCGGCGAGATGTTTTCTTCTTCATGCTTTCACGTACCGTTTTTCTTAGGGAGTGGCGTGACCATGAATAAAATGAAAGCTTGTGATAGGCTGAATCTTAATGGCGCGTTTTTGGCTATCTGTGTATGCGGCTCATATGCTATCTTATTAATGCAGAGGCTTCAGCTGCAGAATAGAGCAATCGGTAATGATGTTAGACAGCTTAGTCTATGCATTTCTTAAACTGTAGGACTTGTAGCGAATCATGACGGCCGCGCCTGATGCCCCATAGGCAGATCACTGACGAGCGCCGATGAAGACGAGGCGCCGATGAAAGACGAAGCGCCGCCGCGCTGCACGAGATCGCTTGGTTTCGGACTGCTCGTCGGCGCTGCCCGCCGTCCTGCTCGCCGTTTTGTGTCTCCCGCCGTGAACTCTTTCCCCTGATCTATTTGTGCACAAACCCCCTTTCACTTGTTGGACGTGCGGATTTGGTGACGTCCTGCAGTGTCGAAGCCATGCGCTTCCGGTCATCACCATGCCCAAAGATTCCAGTTCCAGTCCTCCCGCACTGCCGCACTGCCGCCGACCGTCGTCTGTGCTGGAGCTTTGCGCCAGCGCGATCCTGCTGTATTCACTGGTACCGGGGACCATGACGTCGAGGATTGGATAGCCTCGTACGAGCGGGTCAGCACCCATAAGAAATGGGACGGTGTCCTCAATCTGAACAACGTCATCTTCTCTCTCACGGACGTTGCGAATGTATGGTACCGCAACCACGAGGCTGACATCACTTCGTGGTCCGCCTTCCAGCAGAATTTCGCCGACGTCTTCGGCCGGCCTGCGGTACGCAAGTTGCGCGCCGAGCAATGTCTACGTGCTCGGGCTCAGCTACCTGGTGAAAATTTCACCAGCTACTTTGAGGATGTGATGGACCTGTGTAAGCATGTGGATTCTTCGATGCCGGAGCGCGCCAAGATCGACCACATCCAGAAGGGCATCGACGACGATGCATTTCAGAAGCTTCTGGCCAAAAATCCAGCAACCGTCGTCGACGTCACTGCCCAATGCCAGAGCTACGATGAACTACGCAAGCGCCGTCTTCTCACTCGCTCTCCACTCTCGCACCCGGAGCCTCTGGCGGCTTTGATGTCTCACTCCGACTAGTCGCCTATGTTATCCCAGATAAAGCAGATTGTTCCCGTAGAAGTTGCTCGTCAGCTCATTCTCGTCCACCCGAGTACTGACGCTGCTTCTCCTCTTGTGCCTTTGCTTCAGCGCGTCATCCGAGAACAAGTCGCCGAGGCTCTTCCTACCCTGCCTGAAGTTCCTTCCGTCCCTCCTTTGTCGTACGCCGAAGCCGCGGCACGTTATAGCCCCCCCACTCCTGTGGCGGCGCCCTTGACGTACGCCGCTGTGGCTGCGCGGCGTCGGACTCTGGCGTTTCCACCCAGTCAGCCTGTCCTGCGTCCGGCACCGGTCCCACCAGCGGCCCCGCTTCATCCTCCCTCTTCGCCACATTACCGCCCTTGGCGCCCGCCGGACAATCGTCCTATATGCTTTTCGTGCGGTTTCTCCGGCCACGTGGCCCGCCTCTTTCGTCGCCGCATGGTCGTCCTTTCAGCGATTGCGCCTTCTGCCGGCTCACCTCAGCTGCTTCGGGCAGCTCCCCCTCCGGAAGCGTACGCCGCCGACCAGCGTCCGTATACGACCCGTCGATCCTGTTGCATCTGGGTTGCAAGCCCCAAGGGTAGCGTTGGCCTGGCGGCCTGGGGCAAAGCAGGAAACATCCGAAGGTCCCGGCAAAGGATGAGTCGACTGGCAACAGAACAACTTGTTTATTCTGGCATCGCAAAAGAGCAGCCGGTCAGGGCGACCACGTTACTCGAAGGGCGAAATCGAAGTCTCTTTGGCGTCCGGGGCAGCCCCCTTTATACCCACGGAGTCGAGGGCAAGAGGGAACGGCTTGGGAAGAGTCATCCGATACGGCGACGCTTGAACATGTTCAGGCGTGACGGGCGCGTCCGCCAGGCCGGCGCCGGTCAGACCTCCTCGCCTCCCAGTTGAGGAGCTCCTCTCCCCGGCTGCCGCGCTTTGACAAGCGTGGGCAAAACATGCACACACACACACACGCACGCACGACGACACGTGGCACTGAAACATGCCTGGACGCGCTTGGCGGGAGGCGTTGCGGCCGCGATGAACGAAGCCGCGGCGTCCGTTGCATCCGCGCCGGCTATACCGCGAGTCGTAGGTAGGCGAGACGTAACAGACCGCCCCGCCGGGAGAAGGAGATCCCGATGGTCAGGGGACTGCATCCGCTGTCCAGAGGGATGTCGCTCGATGATGCTCGTAATCGAAACCGATCGTCCCTCGACGTTGCTTGAGCGCAGCGCACAGAGAAGGCCTCGTTCTCGGGTTCAGGATCACATAGGACACTGTAAAGTCACTTCGGGAGAGTTGCCATTTTTGTGCTCGTTCCCAGCAAGCGTTAGAACTACGCCGAAACGCAACCGCTCAGTCAGCAAGCACGAGACAACCCTCACTAAGCTCTGCCAGGCTCTTTCCCCTTTTATACTACTGCCTAGTTCCTTACAGTAGTCAAGCAGCACTCAGAACGCGTCCACAAATTGGAAAATTGCACTAGAAAGCACATAATCACTTTGAAACACTAAACAAAAGCAATATGTTAAAAATCCTGCCTCAGGAAGAAAACATCAGTAACCAACAACTTTGAGGCGGATTCCTACGTTAGGGGCTTCGACTTAAGCCATCGGCGTTACCGTTGAGACTCCCCTTTTTGTAACGCACCTCAAAGGAATATTGTTGCAAAGCTAGGCTCCAGCGCAGGAGGCGGCCATTTTTGGGAGAGATGGTCTGCAGCCATTGGAGAGGGCAGTGATCCGTCTCAATGATAAACCTCGAGCCGGCTAGGTAGCATGACAATTTCTGAACGGCCCACACGAGACACGCACACTCTTTCTCGGTGGCGCTGTACGCCTGCTCACGACAGGTCAGCTTACGACTAGCATACAGGACGGGGTGTTCCACTTCTCCATTGTCCCTTTGGCACAGTACAACGCCCATGCCTCGCTCACTAGCATCGCACTGAACAACGAACCCTTTGGTATAGTCTGGCGATCGTAGCACAGGCTGGCTTGTTAGGGCGCTCTTTAGGGCGCTAAAAGCTCTCTCCTTTGTCTCGCTCCAGACGACTGTTTGGGGCTCTGTTTTTCTTAGAGCATCCGTCAGGGGAGCCGCGATATCGGAGTACCTGGGGATGTACCTCTGATAGTAGCCGGCGACACCCAAGAACGACCGAATATCGGTCTTCGTGCGCGGTTGCGGGAAGTCTCGCACAGCGGCCACCTTTATTTCAGAGGGGCGGCGACGACCCTGTCCAATCACGTGACCGAGGTAGACAACCTCGGCCTGTGCTAATTGGCACTTGGGAGCCTTGACTGTCAAGCCCGCTTCGCGCAGGCGGGTTAGCACTGCCCGCAAGTGTGCCATATGCTCAGACCAGGATGCGGAGAATATCGCTACGTCGTCTAAATACGGTAAAGCAAATTCTTCCTGTCCCCGCAACACTTTGTCCATGAGGCTTGAAAAGCAGTATGGCGCGTTCTTCAAACCAAAACTCAAAACTTTAGGACGGAATGTTCCCATTGGTGAAATGAACGCCGCATACCTACTAGCCTCTTCTGTAAGTGGAACCTGCCAATAACCCCTGACAAGATCTAGGGTGGAAATAAACTGAGCGCTACTAACTTTCTCAAGGCGCTCCTCGATGTTAGGGATCGGATAAATTTGATCCTTAGTGATAGAATTAAGCCTGCGGTAGTCGACGCAAGGACGAGGTTCCTTGCCCGGTACCTCAACTAAAATCAAGGGGGAGGTATAATCACTCTCACCCGCCTCAATAACACCGAGCTGTAGCATTTTCTTTACCTCAGCCTCCATAATATCGCGCTGGCGGGGTGACACCCGGTACGCCTTGGATCGTACTGGCTCTGGCGAGGTAAGTTCTATATCATGAGTAAGGACAGAAGTCCTACCAGGCCTCTCAGAGAACTGACCTTGAAACTCTTGTAAGAGTTGGTGTAGTTCGGTTTTCTGCTCAGCCGACAGCGGTGCTTTAATGATTAAGTCACTAATGACCTGATCGGTGTCTTCCCTGTTCGTAACTGAGCCTAGTCCCGGAAGCTCGACCGGAAGCTCTTCTAACTTTCCCTTGTCGGGCATTTCCTCTCCAGTACCTGGTGCCTTCAATGCTACAGGCTCAATTTTATCCAGTTCTGACGTGCTCGGAATATCAGCTTGCTGCGCCTCCGACCCTTTTTCATTGTTCGACAACGTCGGCCCCGCAACCACCGCCTTTGCAGCGAGCTCCCGAACTCCTGATCTGGTTAAGGCCTGAACGCTAGCCTCACCAAACAAAAGCCCCTTCTCGCGCAGGAGGTGATCGGACCTGTTCGAAAATAGGTACGGGTACTGGGGGGGCAGCCTAGATGACACTACGGCCTCCGTCTCAAGTGCTCCGAAAGGTCCTTCAATAAGCACTTTTGCTACGGGCAGACACACGCTGTGAGCTTCCACTGCTTGCTTGATCCATGCGCACTCGCCCGTGAACATATCGGGTTCTACGTAAGAGGTGTGAACTACATCCATTGTAGCTGCGGAATCACGAAGCACTCGGCACTCTTTCCCGTTCACGAGGAAGTCTCGCATGTAAGGCTCGAGAAGCTTCATGTTCTCGTCAGTGCTACATAATGACAAACACACGACTTCTCTTTTTGTTTCTGGACACTGCGCCGAAAAGTGACCCGGCTTCTGGCACGTATAACACACGCGCGCTTGCCTCGCCTCGAACCGCTTTCTCCGTTCGGCTTCGGCTGCCGCCGTCTCCTTACGTTCGGTCGGACTGCTTTCACTCGCATCCGCACTACGCGTGTCCCCCCTTGCTCTCATGGGTGTGAACTTCGGCCTCTCAGACTTGGAGCCAAATTCACCCTTTTGACCGTCCTTAGCTCCGCGAGCCCGACGCGTCACAAACTCCTCGGCTAGCTCGGCGGCTTTAGCCACTGTACTAACGTCTGGCCTATCCAAGACCCAGTACCGCACGTTCTCAGGTAACCGACTATAAAACTGTTCCAGCCCGAAACACTGCAGAATTTTCTCGTGGTCACCAAACGCTTTCTCTTCTTTGAGCCACTCCTGCATGTTTGACATAAGCCTGTAGGCAAACTCTGTATATGACTCATTTCTGCCTTTTTCATTTTCCCGAAACTTCCGACGGAACGCCTCCGCTGACAGCCTGTACTTTTTTAGCAGACTCGATTTCACTTGGTCGAAATCCTCTGCCTCCTCTCTCTTCAAGCGAGCGACTACGTCGGCCGCCTCGCCGGGTAACAAAGTGAGCAAGCGCTGTGGCCACGTTTCCCGAGAGAACCCCTGCTTCTCGCACGTTCGCTCAAAGTTAACCAGGAACAAACCAATGTCCTCTCCAAGCTTAAACGGCCGCATCAGGTCAGTCATTTTGAACGATACCCGTTCTCCTGCACCGTGTGCCTGACTTCCATTACGAGCGCGTTCCATCTCTATCTCGAGACGCTTCATTTCCAAAGCGTGTTGACGGTCGCGCTCTTCTTTCTCTTTCTCTTTTTGTTCTTTACGTTCGCGCTCGTCTTTCTCTTTTTGCTCCCTCTCCTCAATGGTCTCAAGGCATTCCGACAGCTCGTCATCCTCAGCCTCCAACTCAAGAATAGCCCTTAGCAGTTCTGGTTTTCTGAGTTTGTCTGGGACATTCAGACCCAACTCTCTTGCAAGCTCCAGCAATTTCGGTTTGCGCAACGACTTCAAATCCATGGCTGCTCCGAATGCTGCTTTCTCTACTGCCTACTATTGTCTTGCCGCAAACTAACCCGGCAGCAACGACAACACAATTACCAGCTCTGTTTCTGACACTAAGAAAAGCCTGGCAAAACTCAGAAGAAGAAAGTCCCGCACTCACCAAACCTCGCAGCCACGAATTCAGCGCAGTCGTTCCGCTGCAGGCAACCAGTCATCACACAGGGCTCGTTGCACTGCTCCCGGATGGTCGTTGTGCTGCTCAGCATACAGTTGACCGCATATCTTCGCTGCTGGCCTCCGTTGTCGGGATCTCACCGCTGGCAACCAGTTGTTGCATCTGGGTTGCAAGCCCCAAGGGTAGCGTTGGCCTGGCGGCCTGGGGCAAAGCAGGAAACATCCGAAGGTCCCGGCAAAGGATGAGTCGACTGGCAACAGAACAACTTGTTTATTCTGGCATCGCAAAAGAGCAGCCGGTCAGGGCGACCACGTTACTCGAAGGGCGAAATCGAAGTCTCTTTGGCGTCCGGGGCAGCCCCCTTTATACCCACGGAGTCGAGGGCAAGAGGGAACGGCTTGGGAAGAGTCATCCGATACGGCGACGCTTGAACATGTTCAGGCGTGACGGGCGCGTCCGCCAGGCCGGCGCCGGTCAGACCTCCTCGCCTCCCAGTTGAGGAGCTCCTCTCCCCGGCTGCCGCGCTTTGACAAGCGTGGGCAAAACATGCACACACACACACACGCACGCACGACGACACGTGGCACTGAAACATGCCTGGACGCGCTTGGCGGGAGGCGTTGCGGCCGCGATGAACGAAGCCGCGGCGTCCGTTGCATCCGCGCCGGCTATACCGCGAGTCGTAGGTAGGCGAGACGTAACAATCCCCGTCCCCACGTCGCCGTTCACTCTCATCTATGCGCCGTCGCCCTACGTTCACTGACGAGGGAAACTAAGTTCCGCAGTTGCTCTTCCAATAGTTCAAGGTCTCATCGTTCTCCCACGAACATTCTAGTGGTTCCTGTTGACGATCTCTTTGTGTCCGCGCTTGTCGACACGGGTACTGCTGTGTCAATGATTGATGAGGGACTGTGCCGTCGCTTACGGAAAGTGACGATGTCATTTTTTGGTTTGTCGCCTCTCACTGCAACTGAAGAGAGGATCGCACCTTTGGCCACATGCACAGGGCGGGTTGTCATTGCTGACATTTTGTACATTGTCGAATTCTTGGTCTTGCCGTCTTGTTCCCACGACGTGATTCTCGGGTGGGACTTCCTGTCAAAACATAATGCCGTGATCAATTGCGCCTACGCTGAGGTAGACTTCTCTGCATTGTGTACCGAACTGGCCGACGATCTCCACTTCGTTTGTCCGCAGAAGCTCACCGTCACTGAAGACGTCCATGTCGCCCCGGAAGCTTCAGCGCTTGTATCCCTCTCGTGTCCTGCCACGCCAGCCGTCACCGTTTTTTTACGCCGTATTCTTTCTTTGTCGACCACAAAAACCTGCCGCAGCCGTCTGCTGTTCTCGATGTTCACGGAGGTCTCACTAAGATGTTTATCAACAATCCATCTCCTTGCCCGCTTACTCTGCTACGTGGCAAATCTCCGGGTTCAATTCAACTTGCCCGCCTTCTCTTTGACCAGGATGCCCCCGTGATCTCCCGCCGTTCCTCCATCAAGGCTCTTCATTCCGATTCGGCACCTGATCCATTGCCCGACGCCGCTTTCCAAGCCGCCATCGACGACGCTCTTCGTTCCGCCCACCGGACGCAGCTCTCAGCCCTTCTGCACACGTTTCGCTCTGCTTTCCAGGTCACCCACACTACTCTAGGCCGGACTTCCACCGTGGCTCATCGAATAGAGACCGGTTCTCGCCCGCCTTTTTGACAGCGGCCATACCGTGGGTCGGCAGCAGAGCGCCGCGTGATTAGTGAACAAGTTCAGGACATGCTACACCGTGGTGTCATCCGTCCGTCTAACAGCCCTTGGACTTCGCCGGTGGTACTTGTAAAGAAGAAAGATGGTTAAATGCTATTTTGTGTCGACTACCGCCGCCTCAACAAAATTACCCAAAAGGACAATTACCCTCTTCCCCGCATCGACGACGCTCTTGATTGCCTCCCAGGCGCTGAGTACTTTTCTTCCCTTGACCTACGTTCCGGCTACTGGCAAGTACCGATGGCTGCACCTGGCAGAGAAAAGACTGCATTTGTTACACCCGACGGCCTCTACGCGTTCAGTGTGATGCCGTTCGGTCTGTGCAACGCGCCCGCCGCATTCGAAAGTATGGTGGATAACATCTTGCGGAAGTTCGAGTGGCAGACATGCCTCTACTACTTGGACGACATTGTTGTCTTTTCTGCCGATTTCACCACGCACCTAGCACGTTTACAACAAGTTTTGACTTGCCTGACTGACTCCGGCCTGCAGCTGAATCTCAAGAAGTGGCACTTCGCAGCTCGGAAGTTGACCATCTTGGGGCACATCGTCTCCAAGGAAGGCGTTCTCTCTGACTGTGGCGCAATTTCCTACACCTATGTCGTTCAAGTAACTTCGAAGCTTAATAGGTTTGTGTTCCTATTTTCGGCGCTTCGTACGCGATGTCGCGTAGATCATTGCGCCACTGACGAAGCTACTTGGCGGAAACAATGGCATGTCTGGCTGGTCGGCCGAGTGCGACGAATCGTTCACTACCCCGCGCCATCTTTTGACTTCCCCGCCAATACTCCGACACTATGACCCAACAGCACCTACCGAGGTTCATACGGAATTGAGTGGCATTGACCTCGGAGATGTCTTGCCTCAGCGATAAGATGGTTTGAAGAATACGCAGTTGCGTATGCGAGTCGCGTGCTCACCAAAGTTGAATCCAACTATTCCCTCACGGAGAAGGAATGTTTCACTATTGTATGGGCACTAACGAAATTCCGGGCCTATCTGCACGGTCGCCGGTTTGACGTCGTCACGGACCACCATGCGCTCTGCTGGTTATCGTCTATTAAAGATCCATCCGGTCGCCTCGCTCGACCGGCTCTTTGCCTTCAAGAGTTTGACATCCGCGTCATCTACCGTTCCGGCCGTAAGCACACGGACGCCGATGCCTTGTCTCGGTCTCCCATTCCCAGCGATGCTGCCTGCTCCTCGGCGACAGATCCCGTGCTTTCGCTTCTTACCAATGCTGATATGCCTGCGGAGCAGTTGAAAGACCCGTGGCTTGCTTCCCTTATAGACGCCGTGTCTTCGTCATAAAACGTTGCGCCTTCAAGAACATTACGGCGTCAAGCTCCGCACTTTGCCCTCCGAGACGGCCTTCAATACCGCTGCAACTACATGCCTGATAGTCGGCGGTGCCTTCTCGCGATTCCCCGCCATTTACTATCTCAAATTTGCGCCTCTTACCACACTGACCCTCAGTGTGCGAACACTGGTGTGCTGAAAACATTCAAAAGACTTTCTCGGCGTTACTATTGGCGCGGCATATACGCCTATGTTCGGAAATACGTCCGATCTTGCATCGCCTGTCAGCGGTGGAAGACATCCGCTCCTCGAGTGACTGGCCCATTACAACCATTCCTTGCCCGGCACGTCCTCTCGATCGCATTGGCAGATTACCTTTGCGGTCCACTTCCGTGTACGGTCTCTGGGAACCGTTGAATTATCGTCGGCGTCGACCGCCTCACCCGATATGCCGAGACAGCCGTCCTTCCTGCTGCTACTGCCCGCGAAGTTGCGATGTTCCTGCTGCATCATTTTATTCTTCGCCACAGCGCGCCGCGTGTGCTCCTAAGTGAAAGAGACCGCATCATCCTTTCCTACGTCATTGAACCTCTGCTTACCGCATGTCGCATCGTACATCGGACCACCGCTGCCTACCATTCCCAAACTAACGGGCTGAACGAGCGCTTCAATCGCACTCTCGGAGACATGCTCACGATGTACGTCGCAGCAGATCAGACAAACTGGGACCCTGTCCTTCCTTCCTTGACGTACGCGTACAACATCGCCACGCAGTCAACCACCGGTTTTACCGCTTCTTCCTGCTGTATGGGCGTTAGCCGTCGTCGACGATGGATACCATCTTACCATACACTCCTGACGCCTCCGAGTGGACGCCTCTCTCCGAAGTCGCAAAGCATGCGGAGGAATGCCGCCATTTGCGCGGCGCGCTCTTTTACCTCGGTATCCCAAGACCGCCAAAAGCATCGTCAGGATAACGATAACAGGCAACACGTTTTTCTGATAGGATCCATAGTGGCTCTTGGTTCCAGGCACACCACCAGGATTACTGTCAAAATTCCGTACAAAATATCACGGCCATTATCGCATCGTCCAGCAAACGTCGCCTGTGAATTACATCGTGGAGCCCCTCAACCCCTCTTCGGACTTGCGCCATCGCGACCGAGGAACCGTCCACGTCAGCCGCCTGAAGACCTACTACGACCAGCTCCTCTTGTCCTGGCCACAGGTCGCCAGGGTGACTCCTCTTCGCTCCTGGGGCAATTGTAGCGAACCATGACGGCCGCGCCTGATGCCCCATAAGCAGATCACTGACGAAGCGCCGATGAAGACGAGGCGCCGATGAAAGACGAAGCTGCTGTCTGTTATTTAACTGTCAATATTGTTTTCTTTTTTTCAGTCATTGATTTTTCAAAATTCACGATTGGTGCTACATTTTTGTCATCATCTTCCATGGAAACTTCTTTGTTTATTCAACTACACCTTGGCCAATCCCCCCGTGTGGGTATGTGCCATATACCTGGGGTGAAGAAGAAGAAAAAGAAAACGAAGCGCCGCCGCGCTACCACGAGATCGCTTGGTTTTGGACTGGCCGTCATCGCTGCCCGCCGTCCTTCTCACCGTTTTGTGTCACCCGCCGTGAAAACTTTCCCCTGATCTATTTGTGCACAAACCCCGTTTCAAACTGAACAGTGATGGCATATTAAATCGACATATTGCTAAGCTGTCGAAAGGTGGGAATAGAAGGCTAGCCACGTTCCCTTAGGATGTCAGGGGCCACGGTCACAAAAGAGCGGCAGCTTTGGCTGGCCCCGGAAAAACTAGAGCACTCCCGCCCCGTATCGCTGCCAACCTTCGCGCTGCATCGCCTGCTTCGAATAAAATTATTTTGATATTCGAAAACCATCACTTTTATTGACGAATCTGCAGCCCCGCTCGGTGATATACTCTCTGAAGAGGCGTTCACAAAAAACACGGTGTGTTGTACCTTCTTGTCAGCCCTATGGAGAACAAGCTCGCATTTTCTAAACAAGTCCATACACCACGGTAAAAAACGCAATGTAAGTTTAGCTCGCTTACTCGATAACTTCCAACTCGATTTACAGATTATTACTTTCAGTTTTTTTATAATGTATGGCGTCTGTTAGACAAAAATTAGGTGACAGTCAAAAATTAGGTAGCTCCTGTCTGGTAACTTTAACGCCTCTATGCAAAAGTATTTAATGAATACTTTAGGCATCGTGACTCGAGATAGTCAGCGGATTAATTAACATCGTGAGCCAAACGAGGATTAGTGATAGGTCAATGCAATTGGGACGACCAGCAGACTAGCCACACATGAGCGCCGGGAGGAAAGCAGCGGCGGAATTTTTGTCGTTACGAAGCAGAGGCACGCGGAACTACATCTGCAGACTTGTTGGTACAAATGCACTCATCTAGCCATCGTCGTAATAGTTTCCATCTGGAGCAATTTATGCGCTTATGTAAAGCACTGATGTATTTCAGAGGTGAAGGAATAAAATCGTTCATACTGAAAGGTCTCGTGTAACTGAGTGCGATTTTGCGTTGGGACTGACGGCTTTGTGGGGATTGCTTTTTCAGTCCTTTTACAGTGTGATTTACCGCGTGAGATGTGAAAAGGGACAATGGCTCAAGTCGTTCATAACAAGCAACTATGTTCCTCGCCGTATGGACCATTCTTGAATATTTTTCTTGACGAAAGATTGAACGCCTTCCAGGAGAAACTAACTTGGATCCGCTGAGCGCGCATCATCTCGCTCCCGTGATGTAAACGCAGGTAAGTATGGGCTCAATACAAATATTAATGTCAGTATCAGATGCGGGCCCCTGGCCATGGTTTAGCGGAGACAGCCCAATCATAATTTATCTGTCGAACGTGAAGCCCCGCATCTTATGCTGCTTCACTGTATGTGAACGAAGAGTTTTCCTGTTGGAGTCTTCATAACGGCGCCCGCCTATAATCTGAAACAGCCGATCTCGTGTCAGCTTTGCGAGTCTACCGCTGGTATCAAGAAACCTTGGAGCATACTCCTCAGAGGAATGATTGCACCTTACCCTCTATGTGCGCACAGCTGATACACAAGTCTGTTGAAGTGGCCAAAACTTGTTCTGTGCTATCCTTAGCCTTCTATTCCGCTTCTCTTCGCTGGATTTAACTCTTACTTTATGTCAATTTAAAATTTTTCGATGCGTTTCGCGATTTCGGCGCGCTCACCCAATTACTTCGATATGTATTAACCACTCTTCCACGGGTTAAGAATAAATTCGGCTAACCTTCCTTTGCAAAAAATTTCTGGCTCCAATTGATCCAATACTGCAGAGACCTCTAACCGCGCGAGAAGGCTAATTAATTTTTAATTGGTGGGTTTAGCATACCGAAGCGGACTTATGCTATGAAGGATGCCGTAGTGGAGGAATCCGGAATCATTGAGACTGCTTACGGTACTTGAACCTTCACTTGCATCGCGCAGCACCCGGGTGTTTTCGTATTTCGCCTACATCGAAATACAGGGACCGCGGCCGGAATCGAGCCCGGGACATTGGGATGAGCAGCTGAACGCCAAGCCACAGAGCCAGCACGGCAGGTCGAAGACTAAAGGATAGTGAGGAAAGGCACACATACTGAAAGGTCCAACGTATACTTGCAAGTGCAAAATCGTACGAAGTTGAATTTACAGCACTGAAAAAACGCTCCAAGTAACAACTAGGGGCGTGCGAATGCCTCGAAAATTTTGAACAACCAATTGAACATCCTTCTGTTCGGTTATTCGAGCGAATAAAATAGTGTATTGTCATAACCGCAGAGGTGACTTTGTGGTTTGAGCATCTGGCTCGCAAGCATGAGGTTCGGGGTTCGATCCCCACTGCCGCGGTGTATCCACCGGTGATACAATGGGTATAAGCTTTCCCCTGCCGGTTGTTCGGCTTCTTTAGGATTAAATGCTTGGGAAATAGGTCTTTGATCCCTCCTTGTGCCGTGGAGCCCTTTGTCGAAAGCTGTCCTAGCGCCATAAAGATTAATCATCATTAAAAATTCATAATCAGTATACTGTCAAAATGACTCAAAACTGATCGAATATGTTCTCATTCTGATAAAACAACAACGCGAAAAAATGGACGAGAGATTTGAAGTAACACATGACGAGCGCTTGCTATCAAGAAAGGCGTATATTCGCAGGCTCCGTATAAATAGGACGCAAGAAAAACAAGACAAGGAAATAAACTAAAGTATAGCTATTACAATCTAAAAAGGAGCTCTTTCTCCGTCAATGCAAGAAAAGGGTCGCTGACCCAATGATCTGACTTGGCATTGCAGTAGGCTTACCTAACCTCCCGTGTCTTCTGATCCTGACGTATAAAGAATACAGATGTTCGGTCCATGCGAGTTTCCAAGGTTTTATCTGTTTCCTGGTGTTTTTGCTCGTGGCACACCAGGTGCATGTCAGTGCTATTTTTATCGCACTCCGGTGTTCAGTGAGTTTGGTCGAAGTACAGAGCACCGCGTGACACGGGGATCTAGTATACCACGTTTCTCTTGGAGTCTACAGTAAGTTTTGTTGTTTCTGTAGACTTTCAAAAGATAGCACAAACCCACACTGGGGAACCGGACGAGAATCGGGAGGCAGAGGTTTATATTCACCTGTACTCAATAAAGGCAAATGAAAAGCACGCCACAAAGCAATACCGGTGGATTCCACCTGAAGAAATGCATAAACACAAAAGAGATAAGAGATTTGATTAATCAATAAAAAGAGAAGAATTAGAAAAATAACAATGAAGTCAAAATGTAATAATGCATAGAAGATAATATATTCTAACACTTAGCAAGAGAGTCGATGAGATTCTACCAAGAAATTTTGAACAGCGATACAATCATATCTGTGGCTGAACCAAAGTGTGGTGGCGCCAAATGATGGCAAGAGCGGGCTGCTCAAACTAAGGCCAAGATGCTGCAAGGGCTCCTCCAGCAACCTTCTCCTCAATGAGGCGAAACGGCGACAATGAAGCCGAAAGCCATCAACAGATTCGGGCTCACGGCAAAATGCACAGAGGGGGTTTTGTATGTCTGATATCACATTTTGTGAGGTGAAACGGCGACAATGGAGCCGAAAGCCATCAATAGATTCGGGCTCACAGCAAAATGCACAGATGGGGTTTTGTATGTCTGATTATCGCATTTTTTAGGTGAAATGGCGACAATGGAGCCAAAGACCATAAATAGATTCGGGCTCACGGCAAATAGCACAGAAGGGGTTTTGTATTTCTGATTATCGCATTTTTTAGGTGAAACGGAGACAATGGAGCCAAAAACCATCAAAAAATTCGGGCTCACAGTAAAATGCACAGAGGGGGTTTTGTATGTCTGATATCGCATTTTTTTTAGGTGGAACGGCGAAAATGGAGCCGAAAGCCATCAATAGATTCGGGCTCACGGCAAAATGCACAGATGGGTTTTGTATGTCTGATTATCGCATTTTTGAGGTGAAATGGCGACAATGGAGCCAAAAACCATAAATAGATTCGGGCTCACGGCAAAATGCACTGAAGGGGTTTTGTATTTCTGATTATCGCATTTTTTAGGTGAAACGGCGACAATGGAGCCAAAAACCATCAATAAATTCAGGCTCACTGTAAAATGTACAGAGGGGCTTTTGTATGTCTGGTATCGCATTTTTTAGGTGAAACGGCGACAATGGAGCCAAAAACCATCAATAGATTCGGGCTCACGGCCAAATGCACAGAAGGGATATTGTATGTCTGATATCGCATTTTTTTAGGTGAATCGACGGAAATAGAGCCAAAAACTATCAATAGATTCGGCCTCACGGCAAAATGCACGGAGGGGGTTTTGGATGTCTGATATCGCATTTTTTGATGTGAAACGGCGACAATTGAGCCTATAACCATCATTATACTCGGGATCACGGCGAAATGCACAGAGCAGAGGGGGTTTTGTATGCCTGATATCGTTTTTTTTTCTTCTACGAGTGCTCGCAATTTCCATTTCGGCGGTCTTCTTTTCTACCGCACTATAAATTCTGTTGAGCTTGTATGAAGCAGAGAATGCAACGTCAACTCGAGAGATGCACACAAGGAAACATCTAATCGCGAGATGGCTCATGGCTAGCCAACTGCCAGGTAATACAGTTTAGCCGCGATACCGTGCCACTGTAGGAGTTAGTAGTGTGGCATTACTCCCCTTCTCTGAAAGACACCGACTCGGTGCGGCAGCAATGGGAAGCAGGACCACAAGGGCAGTCGCATGTGTCTGGCGTACGGTGTAGACACGCGCGAGGGGCTAGCGGGCGTGGTGTGGCTTCATCCAGGCGACATGGACAACTACGCAGGTCGGCCGTCTAGAAGAACGAACGATTCTCTGGAGAATTTCATAGGTGACTTCATTGAGCTAGCGAAGCGCCTCGTGGGGGCCAAACTATCGGCGTAGAAGCTTCTCAGAGCGCCCTCGCATGCGAATTTGGCTCCACACCCGGACTTTTTCGCCGGGCTGCTAACGCACATTTCGGTGGCGGAGGTTATAGCGCCGAGCGTCGAGAACTTGCTGGTGCCGGATTCGCTCTCGAGCGAGTTGCCTGGTCGCCTCAGCTTAAAGAACAATTGAGCAGCCCCCATAACAGAGGAGGTAGTGCTAGCTGGAAGCAGCACTGCATCCAGCATGGTTGTGGCTTCGCAACCATGTACTAAACGAAATAGAGTGAAGCGTGTCGTTTCCTGGACTGCAGTATTATAAGCAAATGTGACGTAAAAGAGTATGGCGTCCCAGTTCCGTTGGTCCGCGTTGACATACGTGGAAATCATGTCGGCGATCATCTTGTTGAGCCGTTCGGTGAGGCCGTTCGTTTCAGGGTGGTAAGCGATTGTCTTGCGGTGACTGGTGCCGCTCAGGCGCATAGCCTCCTGCGTAAGGGCCGAGGTGAACGTTGTTTCCTTGTCAGTTAAAACGATGGTGGGTGCACGGTGACGAAGCACAATGTTTTGGATTAAAACTTCGCAATTTCTTGAGCGGTACCACGGGGAAGAGGTTTAGTCTCACAGTATCGGCTGAGGTAGTCGGTGGCGACCACATTGTAGCGGTTACCCAGCGAGGACTCCGGAAATGGGCCCAGTAAGTCTATGCCGACTTGATGGAAGGGGACCTGAGGCAGATCAACAGGCTGCAGTAGGCCGGCTGGCTTAATCGGCGGCGTGTTGCGATGCTGGCACTCGCGGCAAGTTCTTACGTAATGCCTCACAACTGCAGCAATCCTGGGCCAGTAGTACTTTTGCCGCATTCGTGCCAAAGTTAGACAAAAACCCAGGTTACCAGAAGATAGGTCATCATGGCACGCCTGCAGGACTTCGTCGCGAAGAGCCGTAGGCACGACGAGTAGATAAACAGCTTCCGTCGGGCTGTAGTTTTTCTTATACAGGATGCCGTCACCTAAACTAAACGATGACAGTCCGCGTGACAAGATTCGTGGAGGAGACTGGGCGCTTCCTTCCAGATACTCAATGAGGGGCCGTAGTTCACTTTCGTCTCTTTGGTGTTGAATCAGAATGGACGTAGAGATGGCGCCAAGAAAAATTGAATCGTCGTCGGGGTCAGCTCGGGCGTCCTCGATAGAAGCACGAGACAAACAGTCGGCATCACTGTGCTTCCTACCAGATGTATAGACCATGGTGGCATCGAATTCCTGAAGTCGAAGACTCCAGCGTGCAAGCCGTCCCGAGGGATCTTTGAGATTCGCAAGCCAACACAGCGAGTGGTGGTCACTGACGACCCTGAAAGGGTGGCCAAATAAGTACGGGCGAAATTTGGTTACTGCCTACACAATAGACAGGCATTCTTTTTCGGTGGTGGAATAGTTTGCCTCAGATCGTGACAAGGTGCAACTCGCGTATGCGATTACGCGTCTGAGAGTATCCTGCCACTGCACAAGGACCGCACCGAGGCCGATGTTGCTGGCGTCTGTGTGCTGTTCAGTGGTGGCTGACTCGTCGAAGTGTCCAAGGATAGGCGTACTTTCGAGACGAGTTTGGAGGTCTTCAAAGGCCTTCTGTTGCACCAGGCCAAAGAAGAACGGAGCGGAATCATTCGTGAGGCGGGCGAGGGGCTCAGCGATCTGGGAGTTCTGCACAAAACGGCGATATTAGGCACAGACACCCAGAAAGCGGCGCACGCTTCGCTTATCGGTGGCCACACCAAAAGCAGCTTCGGCGCTGTCTTATCGGGATCGGAGCTAACCCCTTTAGCACTCACAATGTGGCCCAGAAACTTCAACTCTTCGAAAGCGAAGTCACACTTTTCGGGCTTCACGAAAGACTGCCTGACCGAATTGCTGCGAACACAGCGCGCAGACGTCTCAGGTTCTCTTCGAACGTATCAGAAATGGCAACGTCGCCCAAGTGCACCAGACAGGACTGCCTTTTCAGATCGGCAAGAACGGTGACCATCATCCGCTGGAATGTTGCAGGAGCCGAGCACAGGCCGATAGGAAGCACCCGTAATTCGTACTGACCGTCCGGTGTAATAAAGGCGGTCTTTTTCCGGTCGCGTTCGTCCACCTCGATTTTTCAATAGCCGCTGCGTAAATGTAGCGATGAGAAGTACTTGGCGTGGCGCAGCCGATCCAAAGAGTCATCAATGCGTGGCAGAAGATAAGTATCCTTTCTTGTTACTTTGTTTAAACGTCGGTAATCAACGCAGAACCATAGGACTCCATCTTTTTGCTACTAGAACAACAGGCGATGCCATTGGGCTCGTCAACGGCTGTATCACGTCGTCTCGGAGCATTTCTTGAACTTGGCGGCGAATGGCATCACGCTCCTTTGAAGGGATCCGGTAAGGCGGCTGACACAGCGGCCGCTGGTTGGCGTCGACTATAATTCGGTGCTTTGTGAGCGGTGTCTGCCTAACCTTGGAAGTCGAGGCGAAGCAGACACAGAAAGACTGGATAACGCTTTCGAGGCAGCGTTTCTGATTAGACGGGAGGTTCGGGTTCACGTCAGTTTTTATTGGAGTGGTCTGTGCCTCCACTGATTCCGAGGCTTCGGACAAAGCGTGCTGTCCCGCGAATTCGCTGAGTTCTTCGAAATACGCAATAACTGTTCTGCCAGGCAAACACTCAGGTTCAGAGAAAAAATAATCACCAAGAGTTCGGTTTGGCCATTGTTAAGCTCAACAATTCCGCGAGAAACACAGACTTCCCGACCAAGGAGCAGCGACATGTTGGTTTCAGCGATGCGATGAGTTCCGGTGATGTTGTTGCCATCTACGAACATGCTAACTTTTGACGGGATCAATACGTGGTCGTCAAAGACGCATAACTTAGTCCTGCGTGGCTCGGGATCACTGTCAACAGGGGGTTTGGAGGGAAAATGGCACGACCAGCTCCTGAAGGTTGATGACAGCACCGTACTGCCGAAGGAAATCCAAACCGAGTATCAGGTCTTCGAAGCCCTCGGGCAGCAGAACAAAGCAACCAGGGAAAGAAGCACCGCGGATCTGTATTCGTGACGCGCAGACGCCAATTTGCGTAACTACATGGCCGCCGGCGGTGCGGATCTGTGGTCCAGACCAAGGACCTTTCTGAGGGCCGTGGCTAACCGACTGTTCTTTACAGAAAAATCAGCGCCGATATCCACTAGTGCGGTCACATCGCGATTATCAGCGATTACTGGGATTTTGGCAGGCACCAGTCGGTCACAGAAAGTCGTTGTCGTTGAGGTCGTCGAGTGACGACGTCGTCGGTCGGATCGTAGCCGCGAATCGTCGGGAGGAGGCTCTCGACTTGATCCAATAGCGGCGGCCCTACCCCCGGGGGACGCCGTCTTCAGTCTTCCCGATGTGGTGACGCGTCTCTGAACTGGCTAGGAGAAGACGGGCGGCTTGGCGAAGAAAACCGCTTAGGGGATGGCGAGCGGGACTGGCGTCGTTGCGAGGTCGTTGGCGGCACGTTATCGGACAGATACTGCTGGATGTCCTGCGGCCATTCTCCGTAGAGTGATCGAGGTGCGCCAGGTGAGAACCCCCTTAAGCCCATTCTGCGGTAGGGGCCGTGGCTGAAGATGTGGCCGGGCTCCCCGCAGTGGTCGCAGAGCGGCCTATTGTTTGGTGTACGCCAAACGGGCGCTTTGCTCATGGTGGACCGTGGCTCCTGCGGTACGACGGGTACAGCTGCAGTTGGGTACCGCAGTGAAGGCACTGGAGTCATGGGGAAAAGGCTTGTATCAATAGCCCAGGACATGTTTGTAGTGCCTGACTGTGTGTCATCACATAGGGCGCCGGCTGCGGAGTTCGAGGCAACTGAATAGCTCGCCGGACTTCATCTCGGACCACGTCCGGTGTGGCAGCGACGCTGGCCTGCGGAGCTTCGAAGCGAAGCTTCTCGAGTTTTTCGCGCACCAGGCTCTTCACAAGCTCTCAAAGCTCCTCAGTGGGCAGCGACGTGAGTGTACAGTGGTGAGCGGCTGCTACACTAGCCTGACGGCCGTAGTGCGCGCCCCGTTCTTGCAGCGAACGCTCCATGCTTGTTGCCCCCTTGGCAAAGTCGGCCACCGTTCTTGGCGGTTCACGTACCAGTCCTGCAAGCAATTGCTCTTTTACGCCGCGAATTAAGAGCGTACGTTCTTAGCCTCGGCCATAGCAGGGTCGGCGCGACTGAAGAGTCGCGTCGTGTCTACGATGAACATGGCGGCGCTCTCGTTCAGCTGCTGCGACCTCGACTGCAAGTCGATTTCAGCCTTCTTCTTTCGTTCGCTGGTGTTGAACGTGGCCAAAACCTCTCAGCGAAAGATCTTCCAGTTAGTGAAGGAAGCTTCGTGGTTCTCATACCACGTCTTGGCCAAGTCCTGTAGTGCGAAGTACACGTTCCGTTATTTGCGCTCGCCGTCTCACTCGTTGAAGCCCGCCACACGATCAAAGCTGGCCAACCAGTCTTCAACGTCCTCAAACCTCTCACCGTGGAATGGTGGTGCCCACCGAGCCATGTGAAGGACGAACGGGAGGGGGGGGGGGGGGCATTCCCGGAATGCTGACTTGTCTGGCTAGCCGTAGCGGACGTCATGGCAATTACTGATCTTGTGATCTGGCGGAACTCTGGTTGTAGGTCTCGCAGGCGGCGGCTCGCCTTGTCGACTGCTGTTGCAGCCACGCGTTGAGAAATGACGTCGAGTGTCCTCCAGGTCAGCGTACATGGACCGTTACCCAGCGGCTGCACCAAATATGTAACCGAGGAACGGTTGACGTACGCAGGGCTGGTTTACTTATACGCGCAAGACGCTGTTGGAACGCACAGAGCAGCAGGCAGCTCGAGAGATGAAGACGAGGAAACATCTAACTCCGAGATGGCTGAAGGCTTGCCAACTGCCAGGTAACACAGTTTAGCCGCGATACGCTGCCACTGTAGGAGTTAGTAGTGTGGCAATATTTCTGAGGTATTTTTCTTCAAATTAAAATTTGGCGTAGTTAATAGTTTAAAACCCACTGGGCAAGACCTCACCATGCCACATCGTCTGTCGCTTCTACATTTGAAAGAATACAGCTTATCCCCTGCTTGTAGCCTAGATATAAATTCTGTTATTCCCCGCCAATTTTTTTTTTCGTGGCCGCATGATGTTCCATTCGTAAAATCATGGCAAGTGCGAAACGTCGCTTGTCATACACCTGCGTCGTCATTCATGCAGAAATTCGCCATAGCATTTCGGCCAGTCAACTAAGTGTATACGCTGCGGGCCTATAGTAATTCACGCCCAAGGCGGTCGTCAACAAGTGACTAACCTCCGCAAGGGGGCGTCTGCAGAGTGCAGGCGTTGGTGAGTGGCGACACCACGGGTTCCCGAGCAGACTCAGGTACATCCCCACAAAGGAATGATGGTGAACACAGCATCACCACGGACCCCAGCACCCGCTCCTAGCCGTGCGTGGCAACGCCGTTTCCGGGAAAAAGGGGTTCCTGGTGGTTGAGCCGATGCCGATCATCTGGACCTTTAAGGCCTCTCGGCGAAGGCAACACTCCAATTTGGCCCCAGCTTCCTGTAGACGGCAGCTCCGGCCGGACACGACCGTGGGAAATCTGCAGTCGCCTTTTCTTATCCTCCCCTCCATCTTTCACCTTCCTACCTCTTTCTCACAATTCTCCTGTATCCTACTCACTTCTTGGTTTTCCTTTTTTCCTTGCAGCGAGGGTTAACCTTTTGTGACCAACTACCCTGATTTGCGTCATATTTGGTTATAGTTGAGGTGTACAGCTGGCGTGGGCAGGACTTGCTAGCAAGTCCCTGTCCCGTCCTCTTTTTGGACTCCGTAGTAGGTGGGTAGCACCATGACCGAAAATATTTTTTATGGCTACCCCCCCCTTTCAAAACCAGATCGCTCTCTTAAAAGTAAATGTGAGCGGAACGAAGCAACAGACTTTTTACCCAAAAAGAAAACAAGCTTCCCAAAGTTTTGTGTGATACATAGCGCAGTAGACGGAAAGATGGAAGAATTATGTACCCCTTTCTGGTATCAAAGTGCATAACAGATGCCTTGGGCCCCGGATAAAAGCTTTCGAAATTGGCCGGTAACGACTTATTACTAGAAATCAGTGACCATATCCAAAACTCCAAAATCTGAGACATTGTATCTATTGGAGACATCAAAATCTCCATAACAGCACACAGATCATTCAACACTGTCTGTGGTGCCATCTCGGAAAACGATTTAAGTCACCTAACCGAAAAATATATGCTAGAAGGTCTCAGCGACCAATATATCACAGATGAGTATCGAATTAAAATCCGCAAGGACAACAAAGAAATAGATACTAAACACCTGGTTCTCGCATTCAGCACAAGCGCATCACCCGAAACCATCAAACTCGGATACCATAAAGTAAACGTCAGGCTCTACATTTCGAACCCACGAAGATGCTTCAATTGTCAGAGATTCGGACACGGCTAACAGAGTTGCCGCGGCCGCAAAACCTGCGCATAATGCGCTTCAAGGACCACAATTCAGAGAAATGTGACGCAGCACTGCGCTGCGCAAATTGCAAGGGAGACCACGCTGCGTACTCTAGGGCATGTCCGTCCTGGAAAGAGAAGAAAGAAATCATCACGATAAATACCAAATAAAACATTTCATTTAAAGAAGCGAGGAGGCGTTTTGCACTTACCAACACATTCTCCTTCACAGCAAAACCAAACTTCGCTGATGTGGTGCGCAGGAGCGTAGCGCCACACAGCACTCCGGCACCTGCCAAGGCCGCTTTCACAGAGCCTATGGCAGGGCCATCCACTCCCCAGGCAGGGTCAGCGAAAGCTGCCCTGCCACTGTCAATGCAGGGAGCGCCGGTTCATGGGTCGGCATCTCGCAGGACTTTCCCATGTTAGGGGAGGCCTGAAGCTAACACAACCACGGCTGCGCGGTCCTCCAGCACCTCTGACGAGGTTATGGATATAACTCCCAGTCCGCCCGCATTGCAGCGGCGGAACAGCTCTCTTGAGCGAAAAAGACTGACCCTTCATAACGGGCTCTGAGCATAAGTAAACGCCTTAGCCTTCTCGCCACAAAAAACTAAACATGGCCTTCTTAATTCAATGGAATTGTAGAGGACTTATGCCGAATCACAGTGACATAACGCATATTTTAGGGTCATGTTACCCAGTATTATGTCTTCAAGACACAAATCTTGGTCCACAACATGTGCATATTCTGAAACATAATAAAATTTTTAGACGCGATCGCGAGCAGGCAAATCGACTCTCGGGAGGCGTCGCGATTGTCGTTCAAAGCGGTGTCCCTGCTCAAGAAATCAAACTTTAAACAAAGCTTGAGGCAGTTGCAGTCAGCATCGTCAGCTACAAAACACTAACAATTTGTTCTACATACATTCCTCCACATTTTACGTCCACACTTCGTGATCTACCAGAATTGATAGATGAATTCCCAGAGCCATATCTGGTAGTAGTGATTTTAACGTTCACTCTCCTTTTTGGGGAAGCGAGCGCTGCGACTCTAGGGGGCAAACAAATGAAGATTTTCTGCTCACAAATAATATATGTTTTTTAAACGCGAAAAAGCTACGTACTGCTATCCAGCCTCGGGCAATACGAGCGGTTTAGATTTGTCTTTTAGTTCAGCATCTGTTTATTGATTTTAAATGGGATGTCATTGACAAGCCATATGGCAGCGATCACCTTCCTGTATTAAGTTTGGCATCTCCACCAGAAATGATCCCAACAAAACCGCGACGTTGTAAGCTGGATTTTAACAGACTCGGAAATTTTTAGAGCACAAGTCAATTTAGAAAATATCGTTTTATAGAACCTCAGCATCGATGAGATAAACGAAATGTTCACGAATTGTATAATTACTGCCGCACACTTAGCTATTCCTCAGTCTTCGGGAGTGGTGCGGCATAAACAGAAAGTGTAGTGGACGAAAGAATGCAAGGAAGCAAAAAAACAACAAAATAGAGGTTGCGGTAAATTTCACAGGTACCCAATACAAGAAAACCTCGTACATTTTAAGAAGATGAGTGCCAATGCTCGGTACGTCCGCCGCAGTGCCGAAAAAGCCTCTTGGCCGAGTTTTGTTTCATATATAAACAGTCAAATCACATCAGAAAAATATGGGAGCAGTTCGAAAATTAAATGGCAACTTCTCACCATTCACAATTGCTCTTCTAAAAATGCCTGGCACACAATTAAGCATAAGGGAACAGGCATACATCTTAGGGCGACACTTCGCTGCAGTTTCCAGTTCATCTCACTATACGCAGTCATTTCTGAAATACAAAAATAGAGCCGAAAAAAAAAACTTCCGCTAAGTGGAGAGGGAAAGAAACAATACAACAATTTAATTACTCTCCAAGAAATAGAGTACTGTCTGCCGGAAAGAAAAACGCAACAGGACCCAATCAGATACATTACGAAATGTTTGCCCATCTTTCTCAGTCTGCCATAGAAGCACTCCTGAATTTCTTTAACAAAATATTCACAGAAAGAAAAATGCCTAAGGGGTGGAAAATGCAGTGATAGTGCCTGTCCTGAAACCAGAAAAACCACCAACTTTCCCTTGTAGGTATAGGCCAATAGCACTTATAAGCTGTCTGGCCAAATCAGTTGCAAGTGTCCTGAATATAAGACTAACATTTGTCCTTGAATCCCACGAACTTTTTGATGTCCTACAATGTGGTTATAAATAGGAGTGCACAACAACAGACCATTTAGTTCGCCTCGAAAACACAATAAGAGAAGCTTTCATACACAAGCAGCACTGTCTTGCCGTTTTCTTAGATATGAAGAAAGCGTATGATACAACCTGGAGGTTTGGGATCCACTGCGACCTAGGGAACCTAGGTATCTGCGGCAGGATGTTGGGCTGCCTGAAAGTGTTCCTTTCCGACCTCTCACTTCAAGTACGCCTAGGATCAGCCCTATCCAGGAACTTCGTTCAAGGGAACGGGGTTCCCAAGGGGTGTATTTTATGCTCAACACTTTTGTTGTAAAGATGAATTGCATAAGTAAAATAATCCGAAAGTCCGTCCTGTATTCAGTGTACGTTGATCATCTTCAAATAGCCTGCACATGCTATAACGTAGCAACATGCGAGAGACAAATACAGTTGACAATGAACAAATTAGTGGCATGGGCAGATAAGAAATGTTTCCTGTTTTCCACGCAGAAAACAGTCGCCATCCTTTTCTCGCTGAAACCAGGCGTACAAGCCGACCCATTTATACACCTGAATAGAAGAAAGATACCCGTAAAAAATGAGCACAAATTTCTAGGTAAAACTTTTGACAAAACAACTCAACCTCCTGACTCATATAAACGAACCGGAAAGAAAGCCTCCGGATCCCTAAACATACTCAAAGTACTGTCTAGTAAACTTTTGGGGTGCTGACAGAACATGTATTTTACAAATTTATCGCTCCCTGGTACGCTCTACCTTAGACTACGGATGTATAGTTTACGGGTCAGCGAGACCTTCGTACCTGAAACGACTGGATTCAACACATAATTTAGCTTTACTTCTTTCCTCTAATGCTTTCAGGACATCGCTCATAAATAGTTTTCATGTAGAAATCAACGAACCGTCACTTTCACATAGAAGAACCATACTCACGTGTTCATACATTTTAAAAATCGGTTCACTGCCAAAACACATATGTTACCCAATAGTCACAAAGTGCCCAACTAGAACACTGTTTAACAATAAACTACTCGCTATCAGGCCACTCTTCCTGCGCTTTGAAGAGATGTGCCTAAACCTCGGCGTACTAGATACATTACCTGACATTGCTCGGAGACGAGATCCACTGCCTCCATACTACAAATTTCCTGCAATCTGTGATCTCACTTTTATACAGTTCCATAAAAAACAAACTCCGCAACAACATGTAGTACAAGAATCTCTTGCACTCGAATAAAAATACAGTAGTTTTACGCAGTTTTATGCAGATGATTCAAAAACGAACGTCTACATAGGAAGCGCAGTGCTACGAGGGAACTCAGAGAAAACAGTACGACTTCCACAGTGCTATTGTATCTTCCCTGCAGAGTGTTACGCAGTCTGTGTGGCTGTAGAAAAAATAAAAAACGAAAACCTTACCAACAGTATTATTTACACAAATTCCCTCAGTATACTTACAGCTCTTCACTCTTTAAATGCAGTCACTCCAATTCTTGGTGGCATCATACACAAGGTAGATACAGCCACAGCTCGAGGAAAAAACATAAAATTCGGTTGGGTTCCCAGTCATGTCGGAATAAAAGGCAACGAGAGGGCAGATTTCTGCGCTGCTAAAGCTCGTGGCAAGAAAATAAAAAAAGTAAATAAACCTTTTAAGGATTGCATAAACTTAGTACACCTTAGATTAAGAGAAAAATGACAGCCGGCATGGAACGGCGAAGTGAATAATGAACTTCACTTAGTAAAACCGGTTTTAGTCCAATTTATATCATGTGTTCACCCGGAACGTTTTATGGAAGTTATTTTATGCCGCCTCCGGATAGGCCACACGCACCTTACGCACAACTTCCTGCTAACAAAATAAGACAAACTTGTTTGCGAATGCGAAGATTGTCTTAGTGCTAATGAAATTTTATTTCCATGTGTGAAAATTGAAACACTAAGAAAAGCATTTTACTCAGTTTTATAATGAATGCATTCCTTTTCATCCAGCACTGCTCTCAGATGATAATACCATTGTTAACATACGTTCCGTTTTTAGTTTTTTAATAGAAGCAGGGGTACTTGAAAAACTGCAAAATTTGAACCACTGGTTCGCTTTATTATATGATACACCTCAGTCACTTTCTCATTCCTGAGAATAAGGCTGAGGCTTTTTATTCGATTGGTTGGGAGCCACAGGATCCTTTTCCAGCCAAAGATAGCCGCTGAGGCTACCTGACCTTCTCTGGGGCTTTTACCATTAGCTCTTTGCAGATTTCTCCTGTTTTTTATTAGTCACTTCAATATTTTTAGGCTATCCTAACCATCGACAATTTTTTCATATTCCTAAGCATTCTACAGAAAACCAATTTTATACCTTGAGCTTGGCAGAAGATGGCCTTAGCTGTCTATGTGCCATAAAATCCAACACAACACAGCACAAGTGACTAACTTGATAGCTTCGAACAATATTCGTAGCTGGTTAAACTAGTCTGTCATTCAAATTCATCCAGAAATCACGGAAACTTACCCCACATCACTCCCTCGACCGCATTCGCAACACTCGCTACGCTGCGCCGTTTATCGCATCGGAGGTCACACGAAAGTCGTCAGATTTTTTTTTCCTATGCCAGTCGACATCACGACTGTGGAAGCGCCTGCCGCGCCATAATCATCCGATGTTCCGGCCACTGCTTGAACAAACGGATTCAGTGCTTCTGAAAAGATTTTTGTACCAGTGCGCAATTTTAGAAAGCAGAAATTTCAATGCGGAACTTCCGAAATGCAGATTAGTGTCACATGCTTGCTGTTTGTGTGTGCACCGCGAATGGGATAACGAAAATGATCATAGTGGTTGTTTCCAGTCTAGGCTCCCGATGGCACCAGCTTCTCAAGATGGCGGCGACCATGATAAATTTTTGTATCGAATGCTTCCTCCATGCTTCCATTCGTGCTTATTTGGCTTAAAATGATTGTAGGCTGCTTAACGCAAAGGAACCAAAATATCCTCGAATTTAGCCACCACGTTTCTCAAGTTCCGTTTCTGATTTTCATGAATTGATGATTGCACTCTTTTTTGACATACCCAAGGCATCCAAATGTAAGGTCTACAAAGTTACGCGTTTCCTTTTAGACTTGCCGACAAAGGCAGATTGAAAAAATTACTTGCTCAAATCATTTTGTGGTTGTCTTAATAAATTACTCATTTTCGCCTTGTAAAGCTTTCGACAGGCTATTAACAAAGCTCTTTGAACCCAAACTCCAGAATCACGGGAAGTGAAATTCACGCATAGATACGTGGTACACTAAGCGCAGCTGGTGTCAGGAATGCACTGCCACGAAGAATCAGCAGAAGTATTTGTAGTTTGTATTTTATCGAGCCTATCTTCTTATGCTTCGTCTCCCTGTTCGGCCTATTATTTCAATCTCACGGTTGTTCCAAAGTCACCCGGCTAAAATAGATGACAAAGTGTCCTGCCTGCGAGCCCTGTATCTGCGGCTCCACATGAGCTCTGCTGGAGCACGAAAATGATGCCTCGAGCTGCAGCTGGCCAAAACATATATTATCTTAAGTCACAAGGTATCAATCACAGGAGGACATCTTCAAACTATCAGACTTTATCAGAAGTATGCCTAGATGGAACACACGAATTTTAAGCCCTCTCTCATGATTATGTATACTATTTATGTCAGGTACAGATATCTCCCTTTCGAGGCTCTTCAGTCGGTACAGGATGTGAAATGTACTCCTTTTGACTAGCTTCTGTAAGAATAAATCGTCATTCGTGCAATTCAGATTATGTTGGTGCTTTCGAAAAGCGTTGATGCGCACAAAATTCTTCAGCAGATACACTTACGTAATGCAGGCACTGGCGCTTGCGTGAAATGCAGAGGCGTACATATTAACTATGGTTTTTCTGCGTTCGTTTGCCATAATATTGGCTTAAACTGGTTGTACGGTGCTTATCGCAAAGGGTTTACATCTTGTGTTCCAGCAATTCGCGGCACATTATGCTTTTAGCAGAAGCCAAAGCCGAGGCAAACGTTGCGCGCACTTTTGAGCGGGCCATGACTGCAGGCGATAAAGCGGGTGTTTCAGGGAAGGCGAAGCCGTCTATTACAACTGAGCGCCTGGTTCCAGCAAAACATTGTTAGCCGACAGTAATAAGCATACTGGTTTTTAGAAATTTGAAAACATGATTATGCTGGGCACAGTGGCTCAAGAAACTTGGACCGCTGCGTGCTCTTTTTGAAACACGCTTTTCCAGCACGTGTGATACAGTGACGACAGCATCGCGTCACTAGCGTAGAAGATATACCACACGGCTCTCTCCGTCCGGCCTATTGCTAGATGACGTTGGCCTGCATTGCGGTGCTAGGAGGTCACATGACAGGTCACATGACATGGGAGTCGCTTACAGGGTCGCTTCACGTGCCTAAAACACTCGGTCATTTTGAAAAGGCCACACCACGGCGAAAATTTCACGTGCCTTAGCGGCGAAGGTGACCTGGTTTTCGAAGCACAAAAGTGATATGGTTATTCCTTTTGGCCAGCTACAACCACCGCCTAACAGTAATAGAGCTAGTTAACGAGGTTCTCTCAGATCATGAGCGACAGTTTACCAATAATCCTCAACAGAAAAGTATACAACAGCTGTGTTTTACCAGTACTAACGTACGGGGCATAAACGGGGAGGCTAAAAAAAAAGGGCTCCGCTTAAGTTGAAGACTAGGCAGTGAGCTATGGAACGAACAATGTTAGGTGTAACGTTAAGATACCGGAAGGGGGCAGATTGGGTGACAGAACAAAGGCGGATTAATCACTTCCAAGTCGAAATCATGCATGTAATGCGAAGGCAAGATAACCGCTAGTCCTCAAGGGTAACGGAGTGGATTTGATGAGAAGGAAAGCGTAGCAGGGGCGGAAGAAAGTCAGGTGGGCGGATGAGATGAAGAAGTTTGTGGGCGTACGGTGGCTACAGCTGTCAAAGGAGAGGGTGACTGGAGAGACATCGGATAGGCCTTTGCCCTACAATGGGCAAAGGCCTATCTCCCGACAAGGCTGTGAACACGTCGTCCACCTTCGGTAATGGGTAGCGGCCGACATCAAGGCACGGGTTAACGGTCGTCTTGTAGTCGCCACCAATCCGGATGCTTCCATTTTGCTTGAATACGGGTACTGCAGGCGTAGCGTTTTCTGACGTCGTAACCGGGGATATAATTTCCATTTGTTCTATTTTAGACAATTCAGCGTCGCAAGCTATCTGCAACGCGAACGGAACATTCCTGGCCTTTAGGAATCTCTGCTTCATATCAGATTTAAGAAAACGTTCGGCGCGCTATTCCGTTATCGTGCCTAAGTCGTCTTTGAAAATGGGTTTGTACTTCGCCAGCAACGCGTCAAGCCCCTTTTACGCTATGAGGAGGAGTGTCTGACCTTGTAAGGTTGTTCAGGTTCCAGATTCTCGCCCACTCCAGCCGGACGGCGTGGAGCCACTCCCGGCCCAGTACAGTTGGTTCCTTGTGGTCTACGACGTAGAGTAGAAGGATTGCAGAATGGGCACCGTGCTGCACGTTGACCGAAGAGACCCCTTAGGGTCGTACCAGTGCCCCTGTGCAGGTATGAAGTTTAACTGTAGTAGGCTCCAGTACAGCCGAAGGAAAGAGCTGACGGATTTGAGTCTTTGACATGAGAGAAACAGCCGCTCCCGTGTCTAGCCCCATGTTAACCAAGATGCCGTCGATGGTCATCTGTACGCTGACAGGGTCGCGCCGAGCTTCCGTCACGTCGCTTAGAATGAAGGTCGAAGCTATCCGCGACACAACCGTCAGCATCTTCATTCTTTTTCGTCTGCTTTTTCATAGAAAGAGTCTTACCACTGCTTCGACAGGCTCTCTGAATATGGCCTTTTTTCTTGCAACTGAAACAGGTTGCGTCCAAATGAGGGCATGCTTCACTCGTGTGTTGTAGCGAACCAGAGCGAAAACAGCTTTTGCATGTTTTCTGCGCCTCAGCGTGCAGATCATTCACTGCGGCGTCAGTGCCGCGTACCTCAGCAGCACTATTCTTAGCCGCTTCCATTGCAAGAGCCCACTCCGTCGCATTCTGGAACGCAAGCTTGCTATCTTCTGTGAAAAGCACTCGCTGAATGTCTTGGCTCGTTCTCCAATGACGGATGGCTTCGGGGACAAGTGGTCAATCAAAACTTTCTTGAAGTCTTCGAGACGCTTCGTAGAAGGCAGTTCTGGACTGGAGCAGTTGACTTCAACAACCCGTAGGCCTTCGGACCGATAATGCTCAAGAAGGCTTGTACCTTGCCGCTGTCGAGTACTCGATTAACAATCATGAACGACGTAAGCTGCTTTTCGTACGGAGCCCAATCGCTGGAGGACTCGTCGAAAGGTTCCAGCTGGCCCAGTCGCAAAGCGAAATGCGTCACTGCTGCCTCGGCCCCAGTCAAGACGACAGTCACAGGCTCCACAAACTGCAAAAAGATAGTCTTCTTCATCGAGTGAATTTCGGAAACACTTGGCTTCGAAACCGAAGAACTACGTCTTCAAATCCCTTATTCGTCGCCAGTTGTTGTGTTACATGGTTCATGCGAAGGAGCAGACACGTTTCCAGGGGTGAAGCGACGTTTATTGCCCCATGCTCGTCGGTGCGTCGCTGGTCCAGGCCCGCGCGCTGGCTGCGGCGCACGCCTTTTATTCGTTTTGCGCGCCTGCGCATTACGATTGCAGTAATAAGGCCGGACACCACACTGAACAATTCTTATGTTGCGTAACATCGAGATCAAGTGCCGCTGGTTCACTGGGTCAGTGAACACTGAAATCTCGTTTTCAGTAGGCACTGGCATATAATACAAGTTGAGGCAATTATGCGCCTTTTCTTTTCTGAACACCAGCGGAAGGTATATATTCCGTTAATTTTGAGTAAGTAAAGACGCATAACTGGCTCCCTGTTTTATTGGACATAACGATGGTAGGCTCCATTGGTGTGCTGCCGTGTGGATGCACGGTAGGTTTCATTACTGCATGATTTTGTCTCAACAGCAGAGATCGAAGGAGTGATCCAATTACACTGGAAGGGAAGTAAAGCCAACCAAGCTTCTCGTCCCGATCCAAGCCCACAATTTACAGCGGCAGCATAACCTCCTTACACCAAACATCACACCCATTCTGCTTCTTCTGGAACAACACAGATGAGGTGACCACAACTGAGTATAATCAACTTCCCTGTGGTCCGGATAGAGCAGAAGACTAGAACCAACTTTAAAAGTTGCTCTTAAACAGCGGTATATCTCATACGTAAACTACCAATTTCCTGGATTCTGGTCAAGTGTGGAATGCAAGAGCAGTGTCAGCTGGACGAGTAGAACCGCCAACGTTTTGTAAAAGAAAAGAGTGCGAAGAACGATGAGACATAAAGCAAAGAAGAAGAAAGCTATGTTTGAGCTGAATATCTTGTCAACTGGTTGTTCACTGCAAAGTCCCGCTCTACGCGGTAATCGACAGCACTCTGTCCAAGGCACCTCTTTGGCGACGCAGTGTAGGATGCGAACCATATGATAGCGAGAGTTCCAGATGTTGAACATGACCCTAGTATATGAGCTGGGTCGAGGGTCGTCGTGCATACCCTGCCAGCCCCGCAGTTATGGCAGTGATCCCGGCGATGGCTCGGAAGTGCACTGTTCGTATCAGGACTATTCCGGTGGCAGCGATGGTGATGGCAGCAGCGCATGAGGCTTGTTCTGTGCCTGCGCAGAGGGATAGCACGGCACATTGCAGAGATTTATAGACATCAATTTAAAAAATGACTGATGGTTTAACACCACCTAGCACAAAATATTGTGCGAAATCACGAGTTTTTGCAGGTGGACACCACCGTCACACACCTCAAAGCGTGACTATGCGACTTTCCTTTTCACGAAATCGAAGGAGTCTGAACCTTGCCCTAGTTTTCAGAAAAGAAAAGGCGCATAACCAGTTGTGGCGCAGGTGAATATTAATGAACACGACGCTCTGCAATGCACAGAGCGAGTGTACCGAAGTTTAACACGAGGCGTGTTCGGCTGCGGTGATAATAAGGAAAATAAAAAGCTGCAGCGATAACCAAGTGGTCTCGCGCAACGGCCTTTGAAGCTGACCTGCCGCCGTGGGTTCGTCTCCCAGTCGTGGATGCTGATGTGATTTCTTCTTTTGCCTTTTTTCTATGCTCCCAAGGTGCACATACAAGATGCGATTTTTAAAGGCTCTTTACCTCCGGATTAGTGCTCTCGCAATAAAAGCACAACGTCATGAAGCCAATTATTCGTATCATGGGAGTGTATACGTGGCAAATAATATATATTTTGTCCAATAGATCCCCATTGTCTAGACAAGCCGATGGAAGCACTCGCATGGGTGTGTTGTACATCGTAAGGAAAAGTCGAACATTGTAAAAGTTCAATGCCTGGTCACTTTTGTTGTTAACATGTTACTGACTTTTCTCATGTGTATACCACACCGCTACACCGCCGGAACTAAATATATCGGTTTTCAGGTGCCCTTATTCCTCTGTGTGAATAGGTTTGCCACAGAAATAAATGAATTTAGAAATGTCCGACCGGCTCTGTTTACTGAGTTCATTGCAATAGAAACGACCAAAGGGCTCTTTGCTGGATGCTTAGAAATACTCGTGGTCTGTTTAGCACAAACAAAAGAGTAGGAACGCGCTCAGTACAACTTGTAAAGGTGCACAAATCGACACCGTACTGCCAGCACACTTCTGCGCCAGTTCGTACTCATTCTGCTAAATCTTCGAAACTTGAACCAGACTTCAATCCCCACGGCTCTGCGATATCTGCGCCCGCTGTCCTTCTTCGCAAGCTATTTTGTTTCGCGATATCAAGGCGTCTCGTCTTTACACGTGTGAATGAGCATTAGGAAGCACTGGCTGTCAATGTAGAGTGGGGGGGAAATCCGACTGTGCGGCCTGCCCGTGCCCCCCCCCCCCTGCCACCAGATACGGGCCGGCGTAGTTTCGGCTACTAGGCTATGTTCCGGTGCAACGCCAGCGGTGGGGATGGGCTGGCCGGGGCCCGTCCCCTGGGGATGCAAAACCCCATGGGAGTGGCAGCGACTCCCAAGCGACTGAGTGGGCCAGTCGCGCACGTGAGGTCCGATGCCTGTGCGGAGGCAGGCCTGGTTTCATAATCAGGTTGGACTCACGGAATTGGGCTCAAAAAGTGCTCGGAAATCAAAAGGCCTCTGCACGCGGGGGCGTGCGTGGCTACCGGCTGGCGCGTCGGTTTCTGGCCACGGAGAGGCCAGGTCCGCGCGGGGGTTTCCAGCAGAAGGGCTCCTTGGGAGCGATGTCCTCGGGGAAGCAGCCAGGGATGGCTGACCGCGGGACGCCGAGGTAAGGGGGACCTTAGTAGGACCGATGCAAAAACCGTCGATGTTGTGGAGCAGCGGTGGAGTAGGCCCAGGTTATCTCACCCTCGGCCAGGTTCTTGGTTTGTGGCCCGGTCAGCCCGGCCCTGAACACTCCCTCCTCAGTAGGTGTGGAGCAAGCCAGGGGAGGAAATAAGTGCAAGGTTGGTTGGTTGGAAGCACAGGTGGGTCCCTGGGAGTCTAATTCCATTGGCTGGATCCACCACACATACTTCCGGAGTCTGAAAAGCCGCGAAAAACACTTGACGGTTAGTAGCGGGGAGCGTGACGCCAGTCCGAACCGGACCCCTGAAAGTCGTGGAGGAGCCCGAGGCAGCTGCCCCGGGTTAGGATTCCCTGTCTCCGAGTCGGAGCTATTGCGTCGTTGGGTGGTCGGGCATCCCGTGAGTGGAGCCGCACCATTGGACAACATCGACGCCCTCCCTGTCCTGGCCAGACAGGAGTCGAGCGATGATAAAATGAGGGTCAATATCTCGCTGTCCCCATTCCCATCACATTACCCATAACCCTTCCCTCAGTCCCATTCCCACAACCTATGTCCCACCCCCTCCGCTACGTCCCAGGGGAGATCAGGGGAGTCTCCCCGGGCCCGCTCCCCCGGCTGTGGGTCGCTTAGTAGCATTACCCCATTTTTTATTTTCCCACCTGCGGGTGGCAAAAGCACAACATTGCCTTCGGGCCTTTTCATTTATATTACGATTGGGTTAAGCCTGTGATACTTTAGTGGTACAGGCAGGAGCTTATTGGTTTACATTTTTTTATGGCAGCTCCACCATACTCTTTGTCAATGTAGAGTAGACAACGTGTTTCAGAAGACTAATTTCGTAGGTCTTGATAGAATGCATTTTGTGCCCTAAACACCTTCCACTTCTGTGAAGTAAATTGTAAACTGTTGCGTTGAACATCCCGAAGCGGCACATACGGGGTTTGTAGGGAGGCAGTTGTAGAACTCCGCAACAATTCCGTCCGCACGGAGTTCTTTATTGTGCGTGGATATCACACAGCTCACGAGCGTTTTTGCATTTTACCGCCGTCAACATGCGGCAATCGTGGCCGAAGTTTAATCCACAACCTAACGATCTGTATCCGAACGATAAAACCACTGAGCGACGGCGGGGAGTTAAATTTCGTGCGTTCTCAATGCTGTTGTCTATTGAGAAAACTCACCAGAGTAGCCTTCGATGTCAACACCCCGTCGTGGTGGCTGGGCGCACGGCTGTCGGCAGTGCCAGGCTGGACGCACTCCGGTGCGTGCAGCCTTGTTGGCTAGGAACTTGATAGCGGTGGTTTGCTGTCCCGGTGTCAGAGAAAGACGCAGAGGCCCTGGCAGCGCTTTATGACCAGTGGCTATCCACGTGACAGCATCGAAGAGGCCGCGTAGTGGCCTAAGTTATTACTGCTGCAGCGCAATTCTTGCTCGGCAATGCCCTGGAGTCACGAGCTCCGCCGTTGCAGCCGAGGTAGAGAGCGAAGAGACATTCGGAACGTCCGTTAGACACGCGGAGTCCATTCCTGCTTCTCACAAGACAAGTAATCTTCCCCAAAGTGCAGACGTCCGAGTCAAAAATCGTTCTAGGAGGAAGGCAGACTCAAACGCACGAGCGATTCTCGTTTGTATTCGACCTCGTCTTCATCTTGGGGTTTGTGCGAAGGATGGTAGTGGAAGTATTTGGGCACCGCCAGCAAGCGCGAACAATTAGGAAATTACAACACGGCTGGTAACATGGTGTGGAATAGGGAAGACTATTTAACAGAGACGCAGAAAGTATGACAATTAATTACAGCAGCATGCCCTCAGGGAGGAACAAGAGATGAGCACTAACTGGTCAGCGCATTGACTGACACAATGATGTCGCAGCGCATGACTACCACTGCCAATAAGCCCTTTGCCAATGCCACTTAACTGCACTGGTCAAACAAATTGGCAATTACCTATCAATTACTAGTGGTTTTGCGGCTGGGAGAAACTCGGGGAACCACGGGTAAGATGGCAGTGATTCAGAGAGAGAACACGACGAATCGGGCAAGAGCATGAAGAAGTGCGGGTATGTGCCATCTTTTGAAAGGCTGACAACAACAACACAAGAAACGCCGCAGAGCAACCACGCATAACGATTGCAGATTTGGACGAGACGCGAGAACCCAGGAAGAGCGAGCTGTGCTGTGTTTGCTATTAAGCCACTGTAGCGAAAACACATCTCAGGATTAGGAAAAAGAAGTTGGAATCAGGCAGGTACTGCTGTTTTATTGGTAAACATCACTGTAGCTTTAAAATGAACGGCGAGAAGCGTGCGAGAGCGTTTCGCTAAAAGTTGCTACTCCGGTGTTGGAGAATGGCGACACAGCTTTTCGCTGTATCGGTAGAGATTAACACGCGCACTAGATGCAGTAGAGAAGGATGGACGCGAGGACACCAAGTGTTCTGCAGTTTTCACACTTCAAAAGTCACTGCGCAGACCACTGTCCTCACCTCGAAGTCGAAGGTGATGTTCTTCTCTCCGCACATATCCCAAAGCACGGAGAGGAATCAAACGAAACTGTTAAGAATTCCTCGCGCCTCGCGAGGGCATGGATGTCGGAGAGCGAGGTTCTAGCGAATAGTGAGTCGGCCAACGTCGTATCCAGTGGCCGCATTTGTAACACGCGCACACTGTTCGGTGCGTTCTTCGATGTTCGTCTTATGGCTCGTTACAGGACACAGACAAAAACACGCGTTGAAGGTAGCCTCGAAAGAAGGAGAGAGTACTCGAGTATGGAAAGCTGAGCGAGTTGGTTATGAATTGTTTGTTGAAAAACAGCGCGAAAGACGACGGACGAGAAGAGGCGAGACAAAGAACTGATTTCTTTATTAAGAAGACACTGTAGTTATAAGCAAGATAAAACGGTTCATATGCAGCAAACCTCGGAAGTTAAAAATAAAAATAGCTGCCGATTAGCTACAGCTGAACCTGGTTAGACAGCGAAAGCTGTGGTGTATAGGGCAATTAGACGTTGCTTGGCGTCTGTAACGTGAAGTGCGTTCCGCACACCAGATAGCGCACCCACCTTGGCAGGTGGCAGTTAATGTTTGATTGCGGAGGTTGCTCACGCAGTGAACGCTGCCGCCTATTGTAGCAGTGCCGCGCGTCTGCGACAACGTTGTGAGCGCTAATGCATGCAGCCCACCTCTCTCACCACCGCCACGTACCTCAAAGCGCGATTGAGGCGTCCACTGACCCAGGTAGCGAGTTATGCGCCTTTCTTTTCTCAAAATCATCGGAGCCTCGAATTTTGTGAACGCCAAAGCCAATGAACACAATGAACGTGACGGCATATAGAAACATGCGAGCGCTCGGTTTCGGCGGCGGCGGCGGCTGAGTGACGTCGTAGTTGTCACGTGGTTTCTCCTCGGATCAAGGTGAAACTCCCGCACACGGCGCACACGGCGAAGAAGCTACGGAGGGGAGTAGTAACACTTTCGCTTTAAAACAAAACGTTCAAACGATACAGCCAAGTACAATCCTTGTTAAAAGTATGCAGCCTAAGCAGTCTGCTTCTGAGCCCTGTATCGCGGCTCCTCTTACATACTCAGATACCCTCATCTCACGAAGGAGGAAGGAACTTAAGTCATCAATGCTCTCAAGCTTAGGACTGCCAAATGAGATTAAGAGCCACGCTACACGGCTTGGAAGCAAACCCCCTTGGGCTGTATATTTTTGGCAACGATTGTATAACACCACAACGCATGCAAAAACAATCAGTATTAACTTGCGAGAATATATTGCTGAAACACAACATCACTTTTATGCAGGCTCACTCAGGATTTCGCTCCACAAATTTCCCCTTCTATTAAAATAAAATGATGCTTTCACCGCTTCACGCGACCCTTCCTTTCTGTTGCAGTACAGGATCCGCGTGCCCTTCAAATCTGGTTGGCAGCCGCTGCAGTCTCGACAGTACAGAGCTAGCTTCGAACTAGGTGGTTTTCCAAGGAATTCCAGTTTTTGAGGCGTGTATATACACAACGCCCCATCTGTCCAATCTATGCCTTGCCACAGGACAAAGAAACTCTATACACTTCCCTTACCTACATGTCAAAAAAGCCTCTTCATCGCAAGAACTGTACACGCTCCTTGCGTTGTGAGCCATGCGGCTCACCTGCTTACCGACAGCCGGGCAAATCCTTCTGAGTTGGTCTTACGCCTTTAAACTTACTCTGAACACGTATCTATCCCTAATCTTTTTTTTAATGCAATGTTCATATGATCGGAATTTTCGTGAACGTATGGGATGGCCACTCTCTTTTTCTGCGTTCAATTACATTTCTGCGGCTGAGCATTTACCTTAGTCTTAGCGCAAATTAACGCCAAGGTCTGTCGGAAAGCCGGCTTCCTTCAGGCGGTCAGCCTGCAAGAGTAGGGTTGCCTCCATCCTGTGGGTACACTACTTAAGAAGTGATGCTTTAAGACATGTGGCCGCAACTCCCTCCTTAACTCTGCTTGAATGCTCTGATTCATAGCTCAGATATGACTTGGCAGACATGGGGCAACATTCCCAGCAAATAGGTCATTAAAATAACATGATCTTATTATCCACAAGCTGGATTGATCCTTGTTTTGGTCGCTCAGCCTTAAAATTCAGTCCATCCGAGCCCTCCTGGAACACCCTGGTAACTTGGTCAATAGTAGCGCCATCTGAATCCCGTGCACGCGCGAAAACGAGGAAATCATCGGCATATCTCAGCACCCTGATGACCTTGTCATCCAACTTCTGTTCTATTTGTCTATTTCTCTAAGATACATGTCGCTCAGAACCGCGGCCACTCGGGAACCAATACATATGCCAGACCGCTGAACGTACACCTTGTCATTCCATTCAATATAGGTAGAGACCAGGAAAATTTCCAAAGCCTCCAGAAAGCCCTCCACTAAAGTTCCGCAGATTTGGATGAAAGCCACTTCATCATTAGCTGGTGATGCACTCTTTGACACATTTCATTAGAGAGGAACGTGGGAGTGAATAAAAGAGATGTTCTATGTCAAGACTGAAGGCAGAGCAATGTGCGAGAGACTAAACCGACAGAAACTGTACGACACCCATCAAGCAGCTCTTCAGAGGCAAGATGGCACTTCTCTGCTTTTAATGTCCGGACAAACGACTTGATGGTGTCTCGTACTGTTCGAAGTCTTTTCAGGTGCTCTTCAAAATTCGAGGTGAAGACAACGACGTCATCTAAATATACCAGACAAATTTGCCACTTCAGGCCTGCCAGTACTGTATCTATTACTCGCTGCAACGTCGCTGGTGCGTAACAGAGACCAAATGGCATCACCTTGAAGTCAAAGAGCCCATCCGGAGTTATGAATGCCGTCTTCTCGCTATATCTTCCATCGACCTCAAGTTGCCAGTAGCCGCTCTTCAGGTCCATCGATGAGAATATACTTGGCGTTGCAGAGCCGGTCCAGTGTGTCGTCGATGTGGGGAAGGGGGTAGACGTACTCCTTTGTGATGTTGATCAAGCGGCGGTAATCAATGCAGAATCGAAGTGCGCCGTCTTTCTCACTAGAACAACCGGTGCCGCCCACGGGCTGTTTGAAGGCTGCATGACGTCGTCGCGAAGCATTTCTTACACTTGGTCCTGGATAGCTTGTTGTTCTCCCGGCGACACACGGTAGGGGCTTTGACGGAGAGGTCGGACGTGCTGGTCGGTTATAATGCGATGCTTGGCAATTGGCGTTTGTCGGACCTTAGGCGATGACGAAAAACACACACTGTAGCTTCGAAGCAGACTGCGGGTCTGGTCTTGTCTGTTCCGGGGCAGGGCGGTGTCGATGTCGAAAGTGGGCGATTTCTCTTGGCGAGGCGAATGTTCTCTTGATGGATCGGATAGGACGAAGGAGTATCGTACGTCGGATATTTCGTCGTTATTTTGTTACTGTTCCGGTGTTCTTCGCTGAAATTAGTCAGCGGTACTTCGGCATAGTCATTGCGGAAATGTGCAATACCTCTTGCGATACTTATTCCTCGGTATAGAAGCAATTGCACGTTCGCCTCGATGATGGCTTCAGCGTTAATGGCTTTCGTGGCGCCTACGGTCACGATTACACTTGAACGACGTGGGACGCTCACATCTTCCTGCAGGACACAAAGAGCAAGGTGAATTTCTGAATATATCAAATGTATGGCCTCGTCTGCCGAAAACGTGATTAACTGGAATCGCAGGTCAATGATCGCCTGATGCTCACTACGAAAATCCATGCGCAACATCACTTTGCGTAAACATTGCCATAACACAACGAAGGTCGCAGGATAGGTATGTCCTTTGACAGTCACTCGCGCTGTGCATCTTCCTGACGTAATGAGGTGGCCCCCTGCGGTGCGAATTTGTGGGCCGTCCCAAGCGGTCGTGACTTTCCTCTGCTGCGCAGCGAATGTTCTATTCATCGCCGAGTAATCGGCTCCTGTGCCGACAAGGGCGATAACTTTCCGGCCGCCGATAGTCACTTCGAAGTCGAATGTCCTGGCTCTTAAATTGCACGTCGCCCTCGGCATCGGCTCAAGGCTTGGTCGCGTATGTGAATTGCCGGTGGGCGTGTCGTCGAAGCTGTTCTGAGGGCGGCTTCGTTTTGAAGGCATTTCGCCTCCTGGTTGGGGTTCTCATTTTGAGCGGCGTCGGTGCAGCGAGTGTAGCGTCTTCATGCGGCGTAGCGAGTTCAGCGTCTTAAAGGGGCGTGGTCGATGGAGAATCTTCGGCGTTTCGCTCGTGAGCAACCTCACCTCCAAAGGTTGCTGTCTTTTTTTCCCCTACGGAAACTGGGAAACCTTCCTCGTAGCGCGGCTGTGTAGGTGCGGCGTGGCCGCGCAAACCGCGAGGTTCATGGCGATGGCGAGCGCGAAAGGCGGTTCGGTGTGTACTCCTCTCGGCGGAGGTACTCGTCTATTTCCTGCGGTCGTTGGCCGAAGCGAGGTCGTGGAGCGTCATCGGCAGATCCTCGAAGACCGATGCGTCGGTACGGGCAGTGACCAAAAATACGGCCGGCCTCACCGCTATGGAAGCGCTACGGCCGGTTGTCGGAAGTCCTCCAGGCGTCGCATTTCCTGGGCCTTGAGCGTCGCTCATAGGCTGGGCGGGCGGGGGCAGAGAGGCGGCGTTCGGGAACAAGTTGTTCATGTTGGAGAGGACGTAGGCGACGCCATTGGGACTGAGAACTGCGTACTTCAGCGGCGTAGTTCATGGCCTAGGGTTCTGTGGCCGGCGGGGTGCCAAGTGCCTGTTGCAGTTCTTCCCGTACCACGTCCATGAGATTCGCTGCTTGGGGCTGCGGAGAGGATGGCAGTAATCGGCGTAGCTCCTCGCGGATGATTTCGCGGATAACTTCCCGCAAGGCGTCGCTGGTGGTGGTCGTCGTGTCCGGACGAATTGCACAGACAGATGAAGGGCGGTTGTACTGCCGAGTCCGGACGTCGAGGGTCTTCTCGGTCGTGCAGGCTTCTGGCATGAATTCGTCGACTGTTTTTGGTGGCTGGCGGATGAGGCTGCCAAAGAGTTGTTCTTTTACGCCACGCAATAAAATCTGAACTTTCTTTTCCTCGGTCATCTCGGGGCCGGCGCGGCGAAAGAGGCACTTCATCTCTTCAACGTAACCGTGGGCGGGCTCATTCGCAAGCTGGGTTCTGGACTCGAGGAATCGTTCGACTCTTTCTTTCCTCACGACACTGATGAATACCTTCAAAGGTTCCTTCTTGAAAAGTTGGCATGTCGTTAGGACGACTCGTGGTTTTCGTACCGCGTATGTGCTGAGCCCTCCAGTGAGAAAAATGTGTGTCCAATTTTTTCTGCATCATTCCACTTGTTGAATGATGCCACGTGCTTAAATTGGTCCAACCATTCTTCGGGATCTTCAGATAGGGATCCACTGAAAGTTAGCGGCACCAGCGGCTTTTACAATATGATAGGCGTCGAAATCTTTGGCGGCGAGGCTATGGTGTTCGTAGCACCGTCTTTTCGTAGTCGGGTGCGGTACGGCAGGGTCCCGAACTCAGGCTTCCTTCCCTGGAAGACGTCTGTTCGCTCGGTTAATTGCTGGCTCGTCCTCCGGTGCGAAGCGCAGAGGGCTGGTGTCAGGACTTGAAGGGGGCGTCTGGAACATAGAAGGCTACCCGGCACCTCCCCCAGATGTCACGAAGTGGTGACTGTAGTTCGGAGAGCAAAAACTCTGCGAAAATGGTGTCTAAACAAAACTGTTTGGCCTGCCTTGCGCCCTCAATGCACTGAATCACTCGGCGGCAGCGTAGCAACAAGCGTGTTCGGCGGTCGTCGAACAGAATCCCCCCCACCCTGTCGGCCGTGCTCAATTTAAAGCTGATAGCGAACTTTCGAGATAAAGCATGCAAAGCTACTAGAACATTCTGGAACAACGTAGAATAAGCTCTACCTGAATGCGATCAATCTAGATAAATCTGGTCGCGTCTTGGATCGTAAACAAACCGATAAAGCGGTGTGGCTGCAGCTTTGAAGAATGAAAAAGCAAACATTGCAAAGATTCGCGGCAATATCGTCAGTGCTTCTTAAAGGATAACAAATGAATTAAGAATACAAACTTTTAATTTCACGATTTCTTCTAAAACAAACGATGATCTCAGTACACAGCCGTCTTCACGTGAAGGTTATGCAACCAGGCGAGTTCGAAGCAAAAGGAAAGTCTCAGCGGGAGCCTGCTAATTAACGAGAACAAGACTAAACTTTGCAGACAAAGTAGTTGGCGTGACTATTTCTAATACGAGCCTTGAGCGCTCTGCCTCCTTTTGTAACTATGCAGGGATTATCGTGTTACGTAGTACCCGCCTGAAAAGTGGGAACATAGAGTGTATAATTACGCAGAACACCTTTCGCACACTTTCAACTCTATTCTAAGGTGTGGCACATGTCTTTCAAGTGATTTTACGCTCTCAGCAGCGCAGAGTAATAGGTGAAGCCTATAACCACTGTCCTTCGAATATCAGTTAACAAAAATGATGAACACAGCAGCAGCGTCGCATAAGGCAGGGGATTCTCGACGGTTTGCACCATTTATTCGGTAATTGTAAAAAATTGGTTAAAAATTTGACGCCAGATGTTTTCGAACAACGGCGTCGGAATGAAGAAGTAGATTCACAAGGACAATTATTCTAGTTTCTGCACGCTCAGACCCGAAACCTTTCTCCAACTTTGTATTCGTATACCACCTGCCCGCTTGCGCTAGAAACCTTTCGCCCTTTGCGAAATTCTAATTTGGAACCCGCAATATATCCCTGCACATTGTGCTCAAAACTGCTGCTTGACTGCCGCGGTTGATTGCTTGATTGCTGCTTGATTCACTCCCTCCTCTTTCCCTTCTCTTACGCCGTGGTTCGGGTGTCCACATATATATGTGAGAATTACTGCGCCATTTCCTTTCCTGAGAAACTATTTCCATTACCCGCCATCCGCCGCAGTGGCTCAGTGGTTAGAGCGCTCGGCTACGGTTCCGGAATTCCCGATTTCGAACCCGTTCGCGGCGGCAGCGTTTAGATGGAGGCGAAAGGCTAAGGCACCCGTGTGCTGTGAGATATCAATGCACGTTGAAGATCCCCAGGTGGTCGAAATTATTCCGGAGCCCTCCGCTCAGGCACTGATTTCTTCTTTCACTCCCTGCTTTATCCCTTCCCTTACGGCACGGTTCAGGTGTCCGCCGATATCTGAGACAGATACTTCGCCATTTCTTTCCCCCAATCCCCCAAAACCAATTTTTATTCTCATTTTCATTGCAAGCCCCTTAAAAAACGGGGTTTTTGCATAATAGTTCAGACAGAGGTTGTACTTTTATGCTCCTCCTTCTTTGCTTTGGTGCAACCATTTATTTTGGTCCTCGATTTTGTAGCAATCACCGGCGTGCAAGCTTTATAGACTCTATCTGATGAGAATGTTGGCCGTTATCGCCTACCTATAATTTGGACGCCTGTAGAGTCCAATTCTTGAGTAATGCGCACTTGTGTGATCGATAAAAAGCTATTACAGTACCTGGGAACGCCACCTACCGATCTTGTACGCTTCAGCACGATGCCATCAAGGAGAAGCTGCCTATTTTTTGCGGTTTCTCGCACCTCCATGACAATGGTGCAGTCTAGTCATTAGTGCCTTACATTCCACCCCTGTACGAGGATATCCCGAGAACACATTCGATGCCGTGCACACCTTCATCTGCGGCTGCATCATTCCTTCCTCTCCCACTGATCTGCTCGCGGTTATCACACATTTCACTTTGTGCACTCCCATCAACACGACGTTTGCTGCATATAGTGACGACGGTCACTTTCTCAGTTTACTGTAAGGTGTGGCCCTTTGCTCTACATTAAAGCTAATTTTTTCCTTCTTGCGTTAGCAGATCCATTCACTGTCCGTACCACATACTTCCTCAACAGCATGAGAATGTTCTTCACCCAGAAATTTAATTGGCTAGCATTAAGGCTGCAATGGCAGATAAACTTATTTTTCTATCCACATCTGATTTCAGCGTTGTCAAATTGGCACAAATTTTCTTCTCGAAGGAAGCCGCCGCGGTGGCTAAGGGGTTATGGCACTCGGCTGCTGGCCCGAAAGACGCGGGTTCGATCACGGCCGCGGTGGTCGAATTTCAATGGAGGCAAAATTCTCAGAGGCCCGTGTGCTGTACGATGTCAGTGCATGTTAAAGAACCCCAGGTGGTCTAAATTTCCGGAGCCCTTCACTACGGCGTCTCTCATAGCCTGAGTCGCTTTGGGATGTTAAACCGCCATAAACCAAACTATCTACTCGAAGGCGATGTTGGAAATGTTTCACTGCGCAGTTGAGCCAAACATCGTAGTATTCCTGAGGCCACCAAAAGGTGCCTCCTTCCTTTGTGCGCTAAAACAGCCTCCAAAATAGGCACGAATCGACAGCTGTGCCCTCCGGAGTGCACCTCCGGTAAAGCGAACGTTAAGTGCTATACAAAGTGCAACAAAGAAGGTAGGAACATCAGGGTGCTTGCAGTAGGCACTCTCAGGCGTATCAAATCCAGTTACGCAGACCTTGAGAATAAAACTATTGTTATTGCGGTCCCACGTTAGCAGAATGAAAGCTGGAAGTAGAGCACCACTGAAACCTATCCTACAAAAACCATTCATACATCACTGGGTAATTGATAGAGCAATATTCTGAGCGAACATTTTTTCATATTGAATCTTACCTTAATAATTAGAATAGAATCCTAAAAACGTCGCTAACGTATATTGTAGAGACTCAACCCTCTTCATAGAGAAAGTGGTATTTTTATATCGGCTACTTATACATGCAATCTTAACTCTTTCGATTTAAGGCAATAAGGTAGGCAGGAGATACGGAAGCGCCTGAAGCCTGAACATTCTTTACAAAGGCAACTGAGACCTTAATTGCGCAGTGTGGTAAAGTTCATTTAAAGTTGATGCGCCAACGTCGTAATAATTCGTAGCCTTGGGCTTACAATGTAGAAAACTAGGCGAACGAGGTCGATGTCATTGTCTAAGCGGCCAAGACTATTATGTACGTGTATATATGAAAAACTTCTGAGCATGAATTCTCTTTCCCCATATTATCCACTTGCAATGTTGGAGATGGGGCACAGAGGCCTGCAGACTTTCAATTTGGCGCAAATGCCCCGAACATTCAATATATTCAGTGCGGCAACTTGGGAGCGATAACCATTCAAAAAAAAATATGTGCTTTTGTAACGCCTCTGCGACAAAGCGAAGAGCGCGCCGACAAGAGCAGGCTACAAGACGTCTCTTTATTAATGAAGTCCCAATACAAGCAGAGGACAGCTACGGGGAAGAGAGGGAGAACATCTCGCTGCGTCTTCGAGAATGGGAATGTGGAAAGTGCACTTGCTCATGGATAATCTTCCGTCTGGTCAGCCAAACAGCGAGGCAACCCTCGTGGCGAGCCGGCAGATGTTAAGGCGCAAAAACGCCCTCTACATTTCCAATATGAAACACTGCGTTAAGCCAGGCTAATTTTATGTGAATTTCCTTTCCTCCTCTCGAACCCTCCAGAGAAGCAATATCTGTATGTTTTCTTTTGCAGCTGTGCTTTCTTGTATCGCACAACTTCCGATCTGGCTCTTGATAATATTAGCTCTGTAGCAGAATAACAAAATGTCAGAATATGAAATATATTTGCAAATAATAAAATTATTAATTATAATGAGTGACTACTTCCTTCAAATCATTAAGAGATCCAAATACTCTTCTTTCATCGAGGGAAGTTTAAAGTGGCAATTTTCAGTAGGAGGAACACAGCTCAGTATAAACCAATTTCATGACAATAGATTCAGTTAGCAGTGTTCAAAATTATATTTATTCTCTGTTAATGAAAGAAATGCAAGAAATAACACCCAAATAAAGTGCGTGAGAAGATTTCATTTCAATCAAAGTTTTCTTGTTCACAAACTAGCTTTAAGCCTGTGTAATGCATAAGAGACGTAAGAGCCCATTGCTTTCTAATTCTTTTATTCACACAGCCAGTTTTTTTAACCCGGCATTTGACCATTGATTATAATAGTTCCCAAACGAAAAAAACCCAAAGTGCATCCGGAGTTCCCGGGATCGAACCTGACCGCGGCGGCAGCGTTTCGATGGAGGCGAAACGCATAGGAGCTCGTGTGCTGTGCGATGTAAGTGCATGTTAAAAATCTCCAAGTGGTCAAAATGGTTCCAGAGCCTTCAACTGCTCCTCGCTTGAGTCCTTAAGTACTCTGGTGAAACGGGCGCGAGACGGGGCCTCGTCGTGCGGTGTCCCGGACTAGGGACGCCGACCATGCAGCGGAGCCCCTCTGTGGCTCCCAAACTCTTTTCTACCAAATAAAAGTTTTCACCACCACCACCTCCAATACGGCGCCTCTTTCGTCCTTTCTTCTTTCACTCCTTCCTTTATCCCTTACCTTACGGAGCGGTTCAGGTGTCCGCCGATATGTGATACTGATACTGTGCCGTTTATTTTCCACAAAAACCTTTTTTTTCATTTATTGCCATTTTTCCACTGATCTCCACTAGGGTGCTAGATGGCGCATCAAGCGCCTGAAAGGAAACCAGCGGAAGCAAGCGACCTTGTCCCGGAAGTCAGACTTTGGCAGTGCACGAAATCGAGCCTCAGCATGGTTTTTCAGTTCGAGTTTTCGTTTTTTACTCATCATTTCGTCTTTTTCTCGTTCTCGTCTTTCTCCACAACAATGCTGACCTGTTGCACCATCAACTGCCTAATGCATCGCAATGGAAGGACACTAGCAGACGACAGAATGTCGCTACACACAGCACGTACAGAGCCTCGTCTGCTCAGCTCTGTGTCGTACCGTTGCGCTAGCGTCACCAACTCTGCTCATTGTTGTGATGCACGCTGTCGCGCTCTAAGGCCAAGTTATATCATCAATGGGGGATAAATATAAGAAAGAATAGATGGAAACCTTCACCAGGCAGCCGAATTCGCAGTGACCATTTTACCGAATTATGTTTAGACCGAACCGGAACGAAGGCGAGGCTACTACCTGGTGAGTTCTGGCGGTGTTCTGCAGCAGGACCCCTCGGCGGGGTCGATCCTCGCCCCCCTGAGGACAGCCCTTCACCCGTTCACATCATCTCCATCTCAATCCCGGCCTTCGTTTCGAAGCTGAGCCAGATCCCGAACCCTACCACCTGCCTCGACTGACCGCTCACGATCCCAACCGCGGGACCAGCCAGATCCCGGACCCTGCCACCTGCCTCGACTGACCCTCACGGTCCCAACCGCGGCACCACCCGTAAAAACAGGTGAGCTGGACAAACGCAGTCTCCGCGCAGAAAGCTCCACCGATAGACCCAGAGTTTAAAACTCTCCGCGCACACCTTGCCCGCGTCAGGGAGGAAATTGCCTTTCTCCGACGGGAGAACCACGCCCTAAGAACACGCCTCTCCCCCCTCCCCGTTTCCACCTGAGCCCCTACACCCACTGTACTGCTTGCAGTGCACTATACGCACTGCACTACAAGCCCCAACTCTGTTATTATTCGCAACACCGATGTCACACACCTCCCCCTCCACCGCCTCCAAGAAGCGGGTGCTGAGACCTCCGCATCCCCCTCTCGAGAGGAGTCTGACTCCGTCAGGGTACAAGTGGAGCACGAGATCCAGGCCCTCAAGGCGTCTCTCCAATCCACGCAAACCGCCTTTAGGGAAAAGCGCGTCGCTCCGCCAGGAAATCTACTCATCCCACGGCACCCTCCTCCAAGCTATCCGCAAAATTACCACCCTCATTCAAGCCACCTCGAAGCGTGTGAACCACCTCGCTTCCAGTTCCACCCCACTCTCTTTCCCCTCCACTCCTTCCTCAGGCCCTCCACCCTCCCAATCCCAGGGCCAGCAACATCACAACATCGACCGGCCACGTAGCTTGACGTTCTGCCAATGAAACTGCCCGGGATACAGGCGCAAACACGGCAACCTCCTCCTACACATAAAATTATTACAACCCCCCCCCCGATATTAACGCCCTATAGGAGAGCAATGAGGAAGTCAAGCTCCCCGGCTAAATGTTTTCAAACGTTGTTGTGGACCCAGATGCTCACTTGAACACGGGCGCCTTTGGGTAGCGCGTCCGAGCCTTCGGGCTGAGGAAATATTGAACATGAAGTTTGAGAAAACAAAAACAAGCGGGTTTACTGGCACTCTGAAGAAACTTATTTACATTATAAAGAAAAGCACACAGTCGAAATTCAAGAGTTCATGCGCCGAGCCACTGGATGAGGCTTGTCGCCAGACCCCAGAGCGTTCGTTCTCACTCGGCACGCTCCTTAAATTCCTTAAGGTCCGCCCCTTCACCAGGCGGTGGCCAATACAATACATGGCGCATTTCTTTAAGATGGGAAAAGTTGCACAACACGTAACAAGCGGAGGCATTCGCTGCAGAGTCCACCCGTGGGGACTGGCGAGGAGGAATCGCAAGTCCGCAGCTATTTCGCACTGTAGTGCAACAGTATTGGGTGGTTCGTGCGGCGCCATGGGTCACAACTGCGGGAAGCTCTCTCCTGAATGGGCCGGCTCCTGTCGGACACCATTAATTACTTGAAGACACCGTTCCCCAATTCCCCTGTCGTCTATCCATCATCGGTCGCGGCCCCAGGCGTCGTAACCAGTCAAAGGGAATGCCATTACCCCCTCCCCCAGCCAAGTGTGGGAAAATCTGTACAGGTACTTTCACAGCCAGGCATCCTTTTTTTGTTCGGTACGTCATCCGATGGTCAAACGTCCTGTCACCAGCAAGGCTGTAACAACGTCTACATCACGGGAGCTAGCCATGGTAGTTCTCGCTTACAGCAACCTCCCGGCGATTCGCACGCAATTTGACAGCATATAAATTTCCCACGACTGATCACCATTTTTCCCGTCGCAGAGGCGACTCCCACCTCTACGTCCTCAATATCTACAGCTCCCCCCGGAACGCTGACACCGATTCAACATCCTTTTTGTTATGGCGCATCGAGAGGTGGGCGCCCACGGCCTTCTCCTAGTGGGGGGACTTCTATGCCATCCACACGGCTTCGGGCTACCCAGAGGGTACCCCGAAAAGGCAACGGCCTCTGGGCACAAATTGAGATTCACCACCTTTATCTCCTCGGACACCCCCCACACCCGACTAGGGTCGGTAACAGCGCCTCCCATGTCAGCAAACTCGAAATCACAGTTGCCCTCTATATCTGAGGCGAACAGTGGCGCAACACCGGCCACGCACCGAGCAGTGACCACTTTATGCTGAGACCACCCTCGGACATCCAAAGCACCTTACCCAGCACACACACACACCCCACACTCAGTGCGATGACTTCCAAGCATTCTGCGCCACAGCAGGGGCGGGGGTGCACACTATACATAACATCAAAGATTGGACCCAACAACTTTTACTGGACATGAAATCCCATGAAACCGATAAAATCTCATGCTGACATCCCCTCCCCATCGTATAAAGCCGCATAGACCACCTCTGGCAAATGCATCGAAGCATACTCTCCCGGTGGTGTTCCCAAAAACGCAACTGCTCTGTAAGGCTCCGACTGGCTTCCCTAGAGCCTGAGGTCGAAGCCCACGCTCTCCAACTGACCTGGGAGCAATAGGGTTAGATATGCGATAAGATGCAGGGTAGTCTGGACCTGAAAAAAGATATGGTACCTCCTCCGTCACCCCCTTGACCCTAGTACAGGAAAGACAGAGCAGCGCCGCGACCTCACCATTATCATCCAGCGATTCCCCGCTCCAACTCAGACCTCCTCATCCGCGTCCAGAACTTGAATTTGCCCCAACATCCACAAACCACCCGTCCTACATACTAGGGCGAACCCAATCCCACACTGGACCGGGATATCGACTATTCCGGCGTCCAGCACTGAACACGCAGCGTGGAAACAGCAAGTAAAGAACGTTTATTTGTGATCGCTTGCTGATATGCAGGCTGTCCTACATAACTTGATCCAGGGTTTCAAAAATGAAAGACACTTTGGAGCCGAATTGAACCGAATTTATAATGTTGGAACTAGCATAGAATTACTCAGACTATTTTTATTTCCACCTTAACTAAGTGATTACTCCTCTTTAATTAATCCGCTTTTTAAACATTGGCTGCAGTCCCGAAGTGTGACTGGCAAAGTTGTAGAGCACCGTCAGAAACCTGTAAAAAAATTGCTCCTTTTTCCGCGTTCCAAAGAAAGCCCGCAAAATATGAAAAACGAAAACTTGACAGGGCGCTTGCGCTCAGTTATTGTGCTGCTCTCAAGTGTTCTACCAGCACCTCCTCTATTTTTAAAAAATAGAGGAGGCGCTGGTTCGACGGATGAACAAGCTCGGCTGCAGCGATACTGTAGCCGCGACAGGGTGTTATGCCTGATGTAGGTATCTGGGCATGTGGCTGGCCGCGTGTTGCCGAAGCGATAAAGCGTCAAAGGCTACAAGAGAGAACAAGAACCTAGTTTATTTTTTGATGCTTGAAATGGAAAAGAGCTGGGAGCCTGCAGATTGAGTGTAATTGGGTTACGGGTTCGGGGGGAGGGGGGGGCGATAGGACTGGAATGATTTTTCAGCGACCTTCAACCCAAAAAGCACCCCTTGCTTACAATGTGTTCGAACAGGTCACCATCTGTTGCAATGCAAATTTGGCATTTCATAGGCGCAGTTCGGTGGCGTTCTTGATCATGGTGTCACGGGTGGAGTTGCAGACCTGTAATATCTTTTCTTTTTGGTTCTTTGATGTAGTTGTTGTCCGATATACTTAATCTTTGACTTAGCCCAAGAGGAAGAAATTGAGCGGAGTTAAATCTGCCAATCATGTCAGCCAAGCAATATGCCCATCCAATCCTATCCACAGCTGCGGGAAAACTTCATCCAGCCATTTGCAAGCTTTGCTGCTGCCGTGAGCAGGAGCACCATCATGCTGATACCAAATATTTTGATCCTAGCCAATAAAACTTACACAAAGAAAGTCATCAAGTGCCCTGTGAAGGAGATCATTGACGTAAATTTCGCCTGTAAGCGCATTGTCAAGAAACACGAAGCCAATGATAGTGCCAATGTAAATTCCACACCACACATTAACCGACCACTGAAATTGGTAATGTGCCTTCAAAACGCAGTGAAGGTTTTCGTCGCTCCAATAATGAGTGCTTTAGATTATCGCATGGGCATTACCTGAGACGGCAGCTTCATCACTCTACAGTATTTTGATGACACAGCCTAAGCTCTCTTCCGTCTTGATTAGAATCCAGTTTGCAAAGTCCTTTCAATTTTGTAAATCGCGCGGCTCAAACATCTCGTACAGCTGCACGTGGTGCGGATGAGGTTCTCTCTTCAGTATTCTCCACACTGAAGACTTTCAAACTCCAGCTTCAACACCGACACCACCAACACTAGCATGCGGGTCTGAAGAAAATTTTCACGGAATATCTGTCTCCACGTCCTCGCCCAGGATTGAAGATTGATGTCGTCTCTTCGCAAAAGTCCCAGTCTGCCTCAGTGTCTCATATGCACTTAAGAGAACTTGTTGGGCTAGTTGGTAATTGATCATTGTACTTTAAAGGCGCAAACCCACGCGCACACACGCCAGAGAAGAGGACTGGACAAAGTGCCACTCACAACTGGTTTAATTTGCAGAAATCACATACATGCATATATATGCAGTCAGCCAGAGCCTGCGCAAGGAGCATATTATGACATCAAGTCCTACACGATAAGCATCGCTCAAAAAATAATTTTTTCCGCCTTGTACAAAGATATTGATCCTTCGCTGACGCACAAACTGCCTTTCTTGCTGATATAGAACGCTTCGATCACTTATTTTGCTTTTACATTGCTACTCCTGGCAAGAATCTGCACCATTGAAAAGCACGGCTCACTAGAGCGTGAAGGGCAGGATCTAATATGCTTAGGTAAATTTGGGCCCTCTTTATTTTGTTCCACATTTCTTTCGTGTTCCCTGATTCGCTAATTGACACAGCGCCCGGTTGTCCTATATAGGAACGACCGCACGAGAGGAGAATTTCATAAACTACTCTTTCGGTACATCTCATGAATGGTCGCCCATGCTTGGCTCCGCAGCCTCTTTCTTTTTTCTTTCTTTTTTCCACTCGAGAGCAAACGCTTCCGAGCTTCAGGGGGCTGTGAAAACGAGCGGGACACCATGCCTGCTCGCAACCTTTTTCAGGTTGCGGGCCAACTTGTGCACATACGGCACCGCCGCAGGTCTCACCTCCTCTCGAGGGACCTCTGCCCCAGCTCTGACTTCATCTTCTGCATGAGACCCTTGGCGATCCCTGTCACGAGCGAACCAGGGAACCCCGCTGAATCCAGCCAGGCCATTTGGTTGTCAAATCTCGGTCGCACCTTGCGAACCCATGACTTCCTTAGCGTAGACTCAAGACACAGTGAAGCAATGCTTCTTTTCACAAACTTAGAATCCGAAAAGTCAAATGGCAGAAGCCCTTTTTTTTGCTCGCGCAGCGTAAGCCCAACACTTGATCCGTACACAAGTCGATCTAAAGATCTAAAAACTGTAACACATTATCCACAGGCAGTTCATGTGTAAAAGCTAAGGCTTTTTCATGTTGTCTAAATAGGGATAAAACATCGTGTGGAAAACGGAACAGCGCGAACACGGGACGAAGAGAGGAACGTACGACACAGGCGCTCACTTACAACTGATGTTTATTCGAAAGGTGCACACACATATAAATAGTCTCGCGGCAAGCTGTCAGCTGAATCAACGTCAGGGGCGGTGTAAAGGGTTGGGTAAAAGCGATAAAATCTTAAAAGCTGTAAATGTAACAAAAGTTTTGACACGAAAGGATGCCTGTGGGAAGGGTGACATGAGAGAAAGCAAACAAGATGCTGGTGAAGTATGGAAGATGGGCATGCGGTCAGGTAAAAAAAAAATGTGAACGTGGCTAACACTTGGTGTGAAATAGTGAAAAGTTAAAAAGCGAGATAAAATCATTTGTCTAGATAGACAGTCTCCTTAGACATCCGGTTGATAGAAGGACTGCTGACACACATGTCGCCCCGGTTTTTAATGAAGTAAGCTTCATGTATTTCACGTGTGCGCTCTTCGTCCCGTTTCCGCGCTGTTTCTTTTTCAGCAATGTTATACCAACTAGCCCGCAACAACACCCTCGTAAAACATCGTGTGCAGCTTAACAAAGATCAAGCTTGCGTCCTTGGTTAAAATAATAAAAAAATCGTCCACGTATCTAAAAACTTTAAAAACATTGTTAGCTGGTAAAGCCTGATGAAATTCCCATCTCCTGCAGTCGTTCCTATATAAGACAAACCTGGCGATGTGCCAATGAGCGAATCAGAGAACACGAAAGAAATGTGGAACAAAATAAAGAGGGCCCAAATTTACCTAAGCATATCAGATCATGCCCTTCACGCACTTGTTTGCCATGTTTTTTCAATGGTGCGGATTCTTGCCAGGAGTAACAGTGTAAAAGCAAGAGAACTGATCGAAGCGTTTTATATCAGCAAGAAAGACAGTTTTTGCGTTAGCGAAACATCATTGTCTTTGTACAAGGCGGAAAAAATTATTTTTTGAGCGATGCTTATCGTGTAGGACTTGATGTCATAATATGCTCCTTGCGCAGGCTCTGGCTGACTGCATATGAATGAATGTGAGTGGTTTCTAAAAATTAAACCAGTTGTGAGTGGCGCTTTGTCCCGTTCTCTTCTCTCGTGCGCGTGTGCGTAGGATTTTGGCGCCTTTAAACCCATACAAAAAAGTCCTATGGGCGTCTATGGAAAAAGCTATGTCCGTCTATGGCCTTTTATGAACGTCTATAAGCACCTACAGAGTTGCTTATTGCCAGCTATTAAAAAATCTATGCAACTAAAGCTATAGATTTGGAACCATACAATTGTCTTAAGCTCCCTATAGAAAAATTTATCAGCCCGTATAGACAGCTATAGACAGAAATAGGAAAGGTCTATAGGTATTTGGGCCAAAATTTTATAGCCGGCCATAGGACATTTTTGTATGGGAAGTAGAATGATCTCATATGCCCGTCCAACCCTCATTGAGATCAGACCCGTATATGGCTGCCAGCGCTGAAATACCTCATCTGCCCGCCTTCTATGTCCACATGACGCACATGGAGCAACGCATTACGTATAACTCTGGTCACAGAGCACAAGTGTGGAGCGAGACACGGCCACCCGATACTCTGACCACAAAGCGAAGTGCAGGTGCGAGATAAAAAAGACAACGTCCGGCAGACAGTAAGTGTGCTAAGGAGAGCGGGCGGAGCGAAAAGAGTCGGCGCCTGGAGACATGCGCAAATTTGCTTGAATATAGCCAAGTTTTTTTTTTACCATTACTCATTTTTGTCCGCATGTGATTTATCCGCTCTTGCTCGAACATGAAAGGTTAAAGTTGTAGTATCATCGTTCAATTTGAAAACTACAGCAGCCGACATCGCCTTCTATCGTTCCTTCCCGCTTTGCCCTCTCTCTCTTTAAAGCAGAAAACCAAAATGCTGTTTTGTTTTCTTTTTTGTAGCCTAGGACGCTTTATCACTTCGGCAACCCTCTGCCAGCAGCATGCATTTGCGGCGTCATGCGATAAGAGCCGCATGCCCAGATACCTACATCAAGCATAACGCCCTGTCGCGGGCTATAGTATCGCTACAGACGACATTGATCATCCACCGAACAATAACTTAGCGCAAGCGACGTGTCACGTGGTGTTCTTAATATTTCGCGAGCTTTCTTTGGAACACGGAAAAAACAACCACGTTCAATATATGGTGTAGGAAACAATTTTTTTAGAGGTTTCTGACGGTGCTCTACAACTTTGCCAATCACACCTAGGGTCTGCAGCCAATTATTGAAAAGGTGATTATTTAAACATACCTAATTCATTAGTTAAGGGGAAAATAAAATTAGCCTGAGCAACTCTAGGCTAGTACCATTCGGTTCAATTCGCGTACGAAGTGTCTTTCATGTTAAAAACCTTGGCTCAAGTTATGTAGGACAACCTGTATATATAGCCCAGGAGACTGCATTATAATAGCCACGTGTTACAGAGATAAAGCCCGGCAAAATGTCTATACGAAGAGCACATACCCGACTGATACTACTCATCTCCATCGGTACAACAGTTAAGGATATGAGAACAAGAAACGACACTTAGCGGAAATTAAACCGGTTTATAATTTAACCGGTTGGGTTATCATCTTTCCCGGGTGGATCGCCTAGGCGCGGACTGCGTGGGCTGCGTTGTCGACTGACGCACCCGCGCTTGCCTGGGAAACGTCCTCGCCATCGGAGTCGTTTTCTGCTACGTCACTTAGGAATGACTCACGTCTGCCTAGGTGTTGTCTCTTGCGTCGAAGTATTTGGTTGTCCTGCGTTAGGACGTGGTACGACCTTGGCGCTACCAAGCCCATGGCCAGTCCCTTGCGATCCCACACTTCACCAAGCATCTCCCAGCTGCATATTTCTTCAGTTCTGACAGAGTTTTCCTTTTGGTGGACCCTGGATGGTGTAGTAAGCGCCTAGACGCCTGCCGACTGAGGCGGGGCTCGAAGTCCGGCAGTCGAGTGCGTAAATTCCTGCCTTGAAGTAGTTCTCCTCGGCAGCTGCCTTCGTCCAGCGTAGTCGAGCGATCACGGAGCAGACGCAACCAAAAATCCTCCATCTCACGCGTCTTCGTCATGATAGTTTTAAAGATTTCGACTCCTTTCTCGGCGAGATCATTGGGCAAAAATTATTGTGGGACGATAAAAAGAATGAAAAAAAAGTCCTTGCCCGTGAGGCCATTGGACTGTCGGAATCTTGGGCTTCAAGTCACATGCGTAAAGTCATCTTTATCCGAACAAAGCATATTCATGAGATGAAAACTGAGGACCGCTGTCTGCGCAAACTTCCAATGGAATGCCATATCTTGCAAAAATTGAGCTAAGGTTAGCTATGACAGTGCCTGTCGTTGTGCCCGTAAGCTTTTCGACTTCGAAAAAGTTTGAAAACGCGTCAAACACACATAAGTATGAGCTGCCACCGTTAAGTACATAAATATGTCAAAGCCGACTCTGTACGAGGCATTGTCTGGACTAGATTTGAGCACCAGTAGTTCCTTTTGTAGCAGGTAGGAGTAGTTCTGACAAACGGCGCAGCCTTTGACCATGTTTTCGGTGTCACCTTTCTGTCCCGGCCAGAATACTAAGCTCCGGACTCTTGTTTTGCACTTCTTTATTCCTAAGTGGCCTTCATCAATGCGACTGAATTTCTGCTCTCATGATCTTCGGGATGACTTTTCTTCCCTTCATCACTATCCGTTGAAATAGATAAGTCGGGGCAGAATGCTTACATCCAGCCTGTAATTTCTTCGCCATTTCATAAGCAGCTCAGCACAGTTTGCAAGTCAGGGTCATTGGCGGTTGCTTTCGAAAGTCAAACATGTTCTTGCTTACCAGCTCTGAAGTGCCTTCCACTGCGTGAACGTCGACGTTAGCTGTAAAGTCATCGGCGCCGTTTTGTCTGACCCGGTACGATCTATAAATAGCATATCGGCCAGCAAGAGGTTTTGAAGGACGTAATCGTATCTTGCCGAACGTAAGAAAAAACGCTGTAGTCTTGGCGGCATGTCGCCAGTGGCTTTCGAAGAGGTTGCTATCAGTCGTCTGTGGTCAGTTTCGATGACGAACTTGCGGCCGTAAACAAAGTGGAAAAATTTCTCGCACCCAGAAGCAATGGCCGTCGCCTCTTTTTCTGTTTGTACATATCGTTGCTCTGCTTCAACCATTGTGCGTGATGCGTCGGCTACCGGCCGCCAACCATCGCCGTAACGCTGAAATAGTGCCGAACCGTGCCGTTCATTGAAGCATCAGAAAGAACATTGGTTTCTCTGTCAGGATCTAAAAGGGCTAGAAAAGGCACACTCCTCAATATGCCATTCGTTGGAATGGTTCTCAGACCATTCAAAGACAGCGTCTTTTTTAACGAGGCTTCGTAGAAGCGTCGTCCTTTCTGCCAGATGTGGTATGTTCTACGTACTTCCCGAAGTAACTCATGACCCCGAGCATTTTATGGAAGCCTTCTCTGTCCGCTGGCCGCGGCATTTTGCTTAACGATGCCGTCATTGCGGGGTTAGGTCTTATCCTTTCTTGGCTTATGACGTCGTTCAAAAAGGCAATTGCGATGACCCCGAGTTTGCAGTAAGCAGGTTTAAGCGCACAAGTAACGCATATCGTCGTGGCAATGTTATCTGAATTGTATGAAACGTTACCTAGTAATGTTACCTGAAAGTTGCTAGTTTTTCTCTTTTTTTGCTTGTGAGATAACGTTTTTAGAAATGTTTCCCAACGCAAAGCTAACAATCTCATAACGCTTTTACTATAGGGAGGAAACGTTCACACAATGTTAAATTTAGTTCAAAATTATTAAGGTTCAGCTAATAAAGCTTTAACGTTCTTACAGCGCTAGTAGCATGTTATGGGTGGCGATGGCGGCCATAATGGTTGGCTTAACCGCATCTTCACCTTTTGCCTATTGTTACTGGTTCCTGACGATGCTCATCAGAAAGCCAGGAACCACGTGCAAAAGCTGCTGAGCAGTTTCTCGCATAAGTGACTCGAGGTGTGTGAGATGCAAGAAGTAGGGAATGCTTGCATGTTTAAAGTGTAGGCAAGCTAAGCAACTCCAGCAGCTACCATGAGCTCCACTGATGATGTGTCACCAAATGAAAGGGTTGCACAGCACATCAGGCCTATGAGCTGAAAGCAATTATGGTAGCATACAATTGCAGCTGGGCACTGAATTCACACAAGGCCCACCTGGTCAAAGCGGTAAAGATGGCATGAAGGCCATGCAGCATTAATTGTCTGTTGACCCAGATATACCCGCCACTTCATTTTATGCAGTGAGCAGGAGCATTAAGCCGATTAAGTCTTCACTGGAACACTTGTCCTGCACAAATGGCAAAACACAACAAATTTATCACAGATGCACTGAAGAGGAAAATGCACATATGTCAGCACTTCGCTGAAAAATGACTAATAAACTGCTGAAACATTTTAGCCACACGGGGACTATGCTAGCAAAGCTGTTTGCGAGACATTTTAGTACACTGAAAGAAAGTTGCTGTTCCAATTATGCAGCTCGTCTCTTGAATAGGCATTTTTCTTCCTGCAAACAGTCCATTTACGGTTTGACTTATGTATGGGGAGTAACGTCCCAAAGTGACTCAGACTCAGACACCCTAGTGGAGGGCTCCAGATAATTTCGACCACCTGGACTCCGTGTACTATGCAACGTCAGTATACAATATTGCACTGACATTGCAAGTACATGGACCTCTAGTATTTTGCCACCATAGAAATGCGACCTCCGCAGCCGGGATTGAACCCACGTCTTCCAGGTCAGCAGCCGAAATCCATAACCACTGAGTTACAGATATACCAAAATTAGGAGGCAGGTAAACACTGGTACGTCAAGGAGGCGCTTCACCACTGTAAATGTACACAACAGAATAGGGAGTATTCTAATGCCACGGGCCCCATTTTGTCGTCTGGCATGTAGCTTCAGATTGAGAGGACATAGTAGTAGCGCTAAAAAACAGGAACGACAGGATAGAAGAAGAAAACACAGGCGCTAGACATAAACTGGCATTGTTCTCGGAAATACCACGCATTTTTAGCGCTACCACTATGTTCTTTTAAACAACTAGCCCAGCTTTCTGCCTTAAATGTAGCTCAGCGATGCAGGCCATAGCTGGTGGCGATAAGCGGTCGTGACACGCGTAGCGGCCTCTAGCCATGCTCCGCAAGCCACAAATGATGGCCATTGTGATGTTGGTGAATATTCTCTATGTTCAGATTAAACACAAAACCACAAATAATTAACTGCCTCTGGAAGCTTTAATCTCGTTTTTTTCAGATGCTCTTGTTTACATCTTGCCAAAGCTAGAGATGTTTTTTTCTTCAAACAATCCCTCAAGTTCCATAATTCTGCTTTGTTCAAGAGTGATTATGATCATAATAAAGCTTAAACTTATGTTTATTCTTTTGTCTCCAGCAGTTATTGGACAACGTGCCAGAACTGCGACGATGTGGAAGGCGCTGAGAATCTATTGACCTAGCTGTTATAGCCTTAGCTGGACTAGCGGCACTGATTTTGGAGCTATAAGCAATTACATATCACAGCAGTCAGGAAGAGTGATGAACCATAAGCGAATATTCTCGTACAGAGGTCTGCCAAACGGCGGATAATGTGGTGTGGGTTTGAATGGCGAACTTACCACAGTAATCAAGAAATGAACAAGTGAAAAGCAAGAGGTGGGGTAGCTAGAGAATATACAGCCTGGAGAAGAGAAGATGCTAATAAACAAAGAACAACGTACGGAGCTCGCAAACCTCACAGATAACATAGTAGTGGCAGAACCACCAAACCCAGCCAATAATTCGAAGGTAAGGAGCAGAAGAAAGGATATCAAGACCCATATTGAGCAAACATAAAATAATGAAAGAAACCTAAAAGCAGCAACAAGCAAAGAGATTATGCCGGAGCGAAATATAAGCAGTGGAAGACAGAGAGCAAGTAAGCTCCGATTTGTTGATGGTGCTGTTAAGTATTTAAGATGGTGAATTGCAGTGTATGCTTGAGGACCTCCATAGAGAAAGAACTACGGGCATAAAAAGAATAAGCAGAAACGACAAGTGAAGTCCAATCGTCTCGAAAGGCGCCAATAGACTCTGATGAGTAGAGGAACATTATAAGTGGTATGGAGCTCTATGTAAACCAAGTAGAGTTCAGACAGCTACACCATGAGAAAGAAATTTTCAGGAGATTCAGAATTTTCTGTAGTGAACTCGGTGGACATTCTTGTCTTCTGAAGCAGCCTAATGATGTTAGGCTTTAGGCGTTATAGGCCGTAATTAGTTGTAATTAATTTTCTTGAACTATTAGGAACAGCACAAAGATGGCGTGGGCGATGGTACGGAATACTTACAAGACGGGCGTTGGCTACCAACTGATTCATTTAGCTTCAAATGGATACATTTTATAGGTACAACCATCGCCCATGCACAACTTATATCACACGATCAAGCGATACACCTATATTTCTCAGTGCCGTAGTTACTTATTAACAGCACACGCCACAGTTCTACACACCAAAAAACAACAAAATTGATCTAAAATCGATTTATAACCTGGAGTAAATAACAACTTATCTGTGTTTATCAATGCAGAATCATGTATCTCCTAGTCAGGCTGCGTCAAAAGAGAAAAAAAAGAAAGGCGAAACAAGGAACCAGTGTAGACAGTTAAAACCGTTCGTAGCAAAGCATTGTCAAAAATGAAAAGCGATCCCAGTCAAAGGGTGTCAAGACATAAGAAAATCGCACTAAAGAATCATATTTCAGAAAACAGAAGCAGCCTACGTGGGTTCGTCAGGAAATCGCAGCTCTTTATCAGGGAGTGAAACCAAACATCTGACACACTTCTCTCACTCTTCAGAAATAAAAAAAAACCTTGGATAATCTATCGCTCCAATTTGACTTTGGCGTATGCAAGAACCTTGGTTTTGTTGAAGCGCGGTTTCAACCACAGCTGTTACAATGGCATTCCAAGAAATCACCAGATTTATTTTTCACGTTCAGGTTGTGTTCTTAGGCCCTGTCTTTACAGCATCTTCCCGCTTGTCCAATGTAAACACTATTGCAGGTGAGGGGGGTCTAATAGATAAGTTTGCTCCAGCATTTTGTACGAGCTTCTCAGAGCATGATGCGTGCTTTCGATCACCAAGCGTTGCACAGACATTGCCAAGCCTGTATGGGAGCGAAAACCACTTTGATGTGTTATCTATTTGCCGTCTTTGTGGCGAGAGCCCGTGTAAGTGCGAAATAATCTGGTTGTTCGCTTCGTGCCTCGTTTTTCTGTCTCTGTTTGCTGTTTTTTAGAGCAGGTTTCCACAAATGCTGAAATAAATGCACTAAGATAACCAGCACTAATGAGTCAAGCCACTTGGTCATCGAAGCTTTAACTTTGATGACTGAGTGGAAATGATCAAAAGTAACGCAATAGTACACGGTTACTGTTCTGTAATTGCTCAGTTACTTTTATGAGGCGGTAACTGACCACTGTAATCAGTTACATTTCAGATCGAGCAATTGTAATTGTAATCGGTTACTTATTTACTGTAACGTGTACAAGATTGCTCGCGGCATAGCGCCGCACTTTACTTTGTTTTTCGTACAGCCTTTCTTCGCTTTTGTGTCATGTTAAAATTGGTTGCGCTGCTTGTCAGCAAGCCGGAAACCGCAGCCCTGGGCCGATATATCGATAACATAGAACATATTGTTCATGGTTTTATTGACACATATACCCCTGTCGTTACCTTCAGTCTCAAATTGACATTTTTAAAATACACTATATGTCTACATTACAGCATTCAGTACAATACAGATAGCAAGTGTCGACGCACCAGAGGTGCAAGTCTATCTCAAACGGCGCTGCTGACATTTTAAGTACATCATTTCGGGCATCATTCGCGCCATACATGTGCGATCATTCCTGCATAATTTTCACTCAATACAGAAGGATCTGTCTGTGCACAGTGAGTGCACGCGATTTAAAGCATGCACGATGTACCTTACAACTGTAGATAGTTGCAAAAAAATTTAGTATTTATGTAAACGCGTGAAAGAAAACCGCTATCACGCAGTGGTCTTCACTTTCCATGCTTATATATATGAGACACCAATAAAATTCATTTAACATAATCGGTTCGCACGATGTGCCGGCTCTTCACGATCAGACCTGATGACTGCTTCGTCAACAGCAGTGACTAAATCATTGTCCATGATCCACGGTGCCGAAATGATAAATGATATCGTTTTCATAAATAATATCGTCAGTGGCATAAGCGTCAAGATCAGGCTTTTTGCAGACGACTGCATCCTGTATCATGAAATACGTAATGCGAATGACCAGGCAGTTTTAAACACCTCGCTATCTAAAATACAAACTTGGTGCTTGAATTTGCAGATGACTATTAATCTTACAAAGACCGTGGCAATGACCGTTAGACGCAAAAAGAACCCGTTAACATTTGCTTATAACATTAACAACCAGTGCTTATCTGTCGTTTCCAGCTACAAATACATAGGAGTTATTATTTCATCAGATCTTAGGTGGAATGAACATGTAACACAAACCTACAATAGAGCTATTAAGAAACTTGGATTTTTAAGGCGCACGTTAGGGAACTCTTCACCTGAAATTAAAATTTTAGCCTACAAGACCTTTATTCGACCCGTCCTAGAGTATGCCGCGATTGTCTGGGATCCACATAAAGAATCTAATATTACCAAACTTGAGAAAGTTCAAAGAAAATCAGCTAGGTTCATCTTTAACTCATACAGATGGCGCACGTCCCCATCATTACTCCTAGAAGCTGCAGAACTGGAAAGTCTCACATTGAGACGTTACCGGGATAGGATGAAATTTTTCTATTTACTCTATCATTACCAGTTGGGAATAGACAAAAGTTTATACATTCTGCCAGCCAACCGCCGCTCTACGCGCTCATATCACACCAAAAAAGTCCTAGATTTTTCGTGCGGGACTAACGCATTCCTTTTTTCCGCGCACTACTTGCGATTGGAATGCGCTATCCGCCGACACGGTTGACTACCCAACGGTTTCGTAATTCCTCTGTGCACTTGCGCATAAATCCTGAATGACATGTGCCTCCCCCCCAAAAAAACGAAATTCATGTTGTAAATTGTATCTTGTGTGTTTGTTTTTGTTCTGATTCATTCTTCAGCGTCCTGTATCTTGTTTGCTGACTTTGATGTTTTTGAATTTGTTGATTTGTGTTGTCCACTCCTGCCTAAGGCCTGATAATAAGGCTGGCAGTACCTGTAAAATAAATAAATAAATGAGCGGTGGCTTCCGAGAAAGCGATCGCAGGTAGCGGAATCCCCGTCGTATTCGTGCAGGTCTGGCTGAACTAGCTGCACGAGCACAAAACCAAACACCACTCTAGTTGCCGTAGCACCGACATCACTAACACATGAAGGAACACAACGCTAAAGTGTCTGTGACCGGCGCCGCAAAGCAGGCGACCGTGCCCGAGATAACGCGACTGACAGTGGCGGTCGCAACGGCCGCGCGTATCGGAAAATCAAAAGCATAGCGAGTGAGACAGAGAGACCTTTTCTCCTTTCAGAACCTTGTTGAAGTTAGATCTTGTTCTTTACTACACACGCTAGCACAAATTCCTCTTTTAGTTACGTTCACAAAGAATGGTATATGGAGTTAGGGCTTCAGTGGAGGTTTCTCCAATTAGCCGAGACGAAAGTGGCTCGCACTTTCCTCCCCTTGACAGAACTTCCAAAGCAACTCCTTCATCCAGCAAATATCCGAACATGTAGATCAGTTCACCCGCCGTGGTGGCTCAATATTTAGGGCGCTCGGCTACTGAGCCGAAGTTACCGCTTGTGAACGCGGCCGCGGCGGCCGCGTTTCGATGGAGGAGAAACGCAAAGGCGCCCGTGTGCTATGCGCCCTGAGTCCTCCACTATGGCACCTCTTTCTTTCTTTCTTCTTTCACTCCCACTTTCCTCCCTTCCCTGAAGGCACGATTCGGGCGTCAACCGGGATGTGAGCCAATTACTGCGCCGTTTCATTTGCTCAAAAAACTAATTTTCATTTTCATCCGTCTCATTACCACACCACCTGCAGGATGAATGGATGGATGAAAACAACTTTTATTAGTAAAAAAGGAAAGAAAAAATCTTCCAGGGTGGTCTCCTACTGGTCCAGGAGTCCACGGGCTTTTGCCTCACATAAGGCCCGATCCACCAGCCATTTCTGGCCGTCGGGTTGAGCCATTACCCCCTGAAAAGCTTCCAGGCCTGCGCCCTAAATTTTGATGTCACATCCGGCAGGCTGACACTTGCAAGAAGCCGCATGACCAGCGACATGATTGTAGTCAATGCTGTTCTTTCTATCACGCTCTCTGTCCCTCCCGGGCAGGTTGGTTGCAGCGGCGTGGTTGCGTTTGTCGTCTCTCGTCGTTGTTTTGCAGCAATTTTGTTTCTGTGTGCAATGTGCAGTGGATACTAAAATGCTGAAGAAGTGTTGTGTGTCGCGGTGCACCGGCATTTACGATACGGGCAGGAAGATACAAGTGGTTTCTTTCCCAAAAGCCGACGACACTTTCAAGAAGTTTTTACGCGCCATTCCAAGGAAGGACTTCGTGTCCACTTCGTACACTAAGGAAAGTAATGTTTCTGGTACTGTTATGTGCTCCTGGTTGCTTTTACTTAACCAGCACGTTTATTGTTATACTTCCGAAGCCCAGATAGATTTATTGTGGCCACATTTCTTTGATGCCAAAACGCTTATAGACAAAGGGGCTAGCATAAGCTATTTTAATAAGTGAATTCTGAGATGTTTACGAAACGTTTGTACGTTTGTGCAGGTTTGCGCCGGTCATTTCGACGCTTCATGCATCGAGACGACGACATCGTGCACGGATCCAAGAACAGGAAATGTTCTTACAGTTCGATTGCCAGTACCGCGGTTGCGCCGTGGATCGGTGCCTATCATATTTCCGAACTGCCCTTCGTACCTTTCAGCACCAGACAACAGCAAGAGAGAAGCACCTGATGCTAAGAGGGGCCGGCTAGAAGCTTCCCAACTCGTCCGCGCGGTAAAAGCATAACTATGAAGTGCAGCAGGAGGGAAACCAATTTTCGTCACTCGAAGAACTAAAGGCGCGCCTGCAAGTGGCCTCAGTGTCAGTGAAGTGGACTGTGATTCATAAAGAAAAGTGTATGATGTTTTTGAACATCACCAACGATAGTGAACCTTGGTTGAAGGTGCCATTGACAGTGTTCGAAAACCGTCAAGTCTCAGCCTGCTACCAAGTATCCGCAATCAAGAATCTTGGTAGCGCTGTTGTACCAGACTCCGTTTGCAAAGTAAGCTCCTTGTTGGAAATTGTGAACAACCTGTGCATGCTGCCTGACGAGTCTGGCAAGCGTTGTAGTTCTCTACACCTGTCGATTGCAGTAAATTTTCTTCTAGACAACTTGGAAGCAAGCTATAATGAAAACAAGAAAGGGGCTGTGAAATTTTTAAAGGAGCAGCTAACACTGCTCTCTGCAGAGTGTATTCAGTACAGCACACAAGTAATGGTGTCTGCATGCATTCTCCACACAATATCTCCGCATGCCTACAAGTATTTGAGAAAAACAAGTACACTTGCTTGCACCATCCGAGAACTATTAGAAAGTGTGCTCATCTGTACAAAGATGCCCAGAAATAGACTCTTGTGTTGCAAATTTTCTTCAGTATGTTTCCCAGAGATTTACACATCTGCAGCCACATGAAAAGAAAGTGACGTTGATGCTTGACGAAGTTCATATTAAGCCTTGTTTTGATTATAAGGGGGCAGCATGTGTGGTGCTGCAGTGAATTCCAGCGAGGCAGCCACATCTGTACACGTGTTTATGATACAAAGTCTGCTTAGCTCATTCCAGGAGGTAGCGCACATTCTTCCGGTAAAAACCATACAGGGCGACCAACTTCATGCCATACTGAAGAAGGTGATCATACGCTCAGAAGAGATTGGGTACAGGGTCATAGTCGTTGTTTGTGGCAATAACTCTCCAAACAGAAAGGTAATGAAGATGTTTCTGCCAAAGCCAATGCTTCGTCATGTTTATCCACATTGGCAGATCCAGATCGGCCATTATTTTATGTGGTAGATGCTGTACATCTTTTGAAGTGTATCAGAAACAATTGGCTGAATCAGAAAAATGCGGGGACTTGCTTTTTGTACCCACGCTTTGAGCTTTCAAACAATGGTGTTCGTCCTGAATGCAAAATGACTGCATCATTTAAGGATTTGAGAGATTTACATAAAGAGTAGTCATCCCTACTGATAAAGTCTGGTATGGCTTGACATCCAAGGCACTTAATCCGAGCAACTTAGAGCGGCAAAATGTGAACCTGGTACTGCAGCTTTTAAATCCGCACGTAGCCTCTTCCCCGGCAGCTCGCAGTGGTGAAGTTGATTTTCAACATGTGGCAGCAACAGCAGATTTCATCAAAATCATTCTTCGGTGGTGGAGTATTGTCAATGTAAAAACGCCAAATTAAGGCTTCCATCCTCGTACTGTTTACGAAGAACCCATGTCTTGCAGTACAGATGACCCAAAAAGTAGCTTTTCTGAATGGTTTTATTACGTGGCTTGATGTCTGGGAATTTTATGGGCATGACACTGCGGTCCTTACCCAGGACACACTCAGTGCACTAAGGGTACCTGCTCAATCCTTCCTGGCATTGGCAAAGTACTGCATAAGTGAACTTCATTTTAAGTACGTCCTACAAGGGAAAGTTCAAACGGATCCTCTCGAGAGTGGTTTTAGACAATACCGGCAAATGGCTAGTGGGCAGTACCACATATCTGTTCGACAGTTTTGTGAGACAGAGGGCAGTATTCGCCTTCAAAATGCCATGCCAAAAATTAGCACTGATGACTTCAGAAACATCGAAGAGACAAACAGTGTCAGAGATGTAGGAACTTTCTTTAGTGTTCAAGTTGTAGACGCTTACCTTGATGGACTCAGAGAACGGATGCCAGTTATTGGTTATGTTGGCGGGTATTGTGCGCATGCTACAATGAAAGTTGCCGAGGACACTTGGTTGTTACCGGAAGTGAGACGGAAATGAAAGAAGAAACTTATTCCTTAATCGCACAACTGTTCCGAGGTGGACTCAAGTTTCCCTCTTCTCTTGTAATTACAATAGTCATGAACATGGAGGTTGTAGTTACAAAGCTTGTGACACAAAGTGCCTGCACACAATTTCTCCATAGGCCCAACCAAAGGAATGTCGTTCGGCAACCGACGCTCAACTCTCTACCAAGGCTTGAGGGCATAGATGCATGTGAAAGTGGGCATGCCTACGAGCTCCTTGTCACACTTGGTGCAAACTGTGCAGCAAACATAATGCTTAACAACTTATGCAAACAAAGGAATGACCAACTTCATATTATTAAAAGAACAGAAGGCAAAAACAGAAAAGCCCAAATCTTTCTTGAAAAGTAATTTTCCATAAGTTGTACACCGCACATTTATTTATTTTAAATTGCACTGCAGGTATTTTATTGCAGTTTCCTCATGTGATTTATTTGGCGAACTTCTGCCTGTTGTAGTGCAATGAGCCTTCTTTTGTTTGCGTCATGCATGCTTGCTAGCCCAGAGTTTAAATGACAGTTCTTTGCTTTTAATCTCAAATTTTAAAGTATTTTGGTAATTAGGTGCAATTTTGTTTTTTTACTGAGCTGAACCTCAGACAGTGCTTGCTGCGGTAGGTGAATGACTTATTTTTCACACATTTTGTCTATGTGCTATTCTTGTGCAGTGTCTTTTATTGTACTGTTGCTGGATTGTTTAATATGTATTTTAATATTACTGTCTATATTATTGTGCAATGCAGTTTGTGCAGTGAATTCCTTGTGTATTCCTGTACCTGCAGCAGTAAAATAAGTGTTTCTTTCTGTCATTTAATATGACCAAGTACACAGTTTAGTCCTAAGTGTGTTTAATGTACTGTGGTTTCTTTGCATGTCTTCACTATACAAAGTAATATGTTATGTTTTATGCGATTGAAGGGTGGCCACCTACTCTGAAAAATGGATTAAATATTTTCTTCTAACCTACATTTAAGATGCGAGTATGGTTTTCATTTTCTACTTCTTGGCATTGCAATGTGCTATGTTCTGCTTCCTCTCATTCATCTGAAACTCGTAGCGTGCCACAGGGCCTACTATAATATACAGATTGTTATTGTAACTGCGTGTATCTCTTACCGGTGCAACAACTTGTTTCGGCTGTCAGTTTTTTACGATTTTATAGCACGTCGTATAAAAGGCTACATCCGTCTACATTAAAGCGCAATATAGTTTTCGGTCTGTCATGTATTTTGGCCGCGAACGATGTGTAGTCTAAATATCTGTAAATATGCATACAGACAGAGTCCGCTGTGATAAATCAATATGTATAATTCTGTCCATAATCTTAATTATTTGTGTTTGCTCTGATAAATCGCGCGGACCTGGCGGTCGACGAGCCTGTCTGTGGCATCATTTACCGCGAGGCGAGCGCGCGGCAATCGCTCGCCGCCCTCAACCGGCGAGCAGTGACGTCGTTGACGTCGCGTCACGTGACGCGCGGGCCTGAAAGCTGTTCAGGGGGTAATGACTGAGCTGTCCGTAAAGCAGCCTCCCAGGAAGAATGAGTGGGATTGGGGATGGGGGTGCTATCTTTGGGGAAGGACATTCCCAAAGGAAGTGAAAAAGTGTGGATTTGGGCACGCCACAGGTGCTACAATGAGGAAGAAAGGTAGGGTGAGGGCATGAGAGACGGTAGGGTGAAATAAAGCAGCCCGTCTGTAATTGTCGCCATGTGGCGCTGGATAAGGGCGACAAAGTACAGCTGAAAGCTGTGCGGTGCGGACGCTTTTTTCAGTGCTCTTCGGATTACGCGTGGTGACCGGGACCTGACGGACGGACGACTGCGAGAGCGCCGCGACTACGACAAATCGATTAGTTCTTTCCTTTAATATTTTGGGAGCTTTAGATTTAGGCTAGATTTAGATATAGGCTAGTTAGGTGAAGGGCTCGCGAAAGAACAGCCGGCAGCTATAGATTTGCAGGGCTCATTTGTGAGTTAACTGGTTTAGACAGGTAGTTAGTATTACTTTCTGTGTGATTGGCTTTTGCGGTAGGCAGAAATTAATTTGAGGATGTGGTTGCAACCGGTGTTTTTTTCTTTTCTACAATTTTCTGGTAGTAATAATAGAATGCTGCTAAGATGGTCAAGCAACTGGAGGTTAAATGCCAGGAGTGTGAGGCGTCGGTGAATTTGAAGGAAACGCGGTTCGAATTTGTAGAGGAGGCCGAAGGCGCGAATTTTATGTGCAAATGCTGCGTATTAAGCGCACGCCTGGACAGAGCTGACGAAGCGAACACAAGCCTAGCGCTGCGCATGGATGCCCTAGAAAAAGAGCTGCACGTGGAGCGGGCAGAGAAGCGGAAACTTCAAGAACAGCTTAGTCAAGTGTTGGAGGAAAAAATGGCTGACACCGCCAAGCGAAGCCACATTGGCGGACATTCCAGCGCCAGCCACGTGGATGGGGCCTGCGCTGGCATGGACAGCGATAAGGAATTGGGTCGACGGGTTCATACAGGAACAGCTACGCGCACGTGGCAGCTAGGAAGTCTGGAGGAGGTGGAGAGAAGGGGAACAAGCTAACTTCCAGGAATGAGGACGCAGTCACAGATAAGAGGCGGCATAATCCGGAAGTTAGGATGGAGGAAGGGAATAGCCAAGTGCTTATTTGTGGTGACTCAATTATGAGTAGGTGCAAAAGAACTATAATGAAGCGTGTAATTGGTGATAAGCGGGTAGCAGTCGGGGCATTCCCAGGCAGGAAAATGAAAGCTGTACTGAGAAAGACAAAAAGCGAAATTTCTGAGAATGTTGCAGAACGCAGTTTGGTAGTGGAAGCGGCGGAGCTAAATAGCGTCCTGAATGGTGAAGCCGCAAAAGTAGTTTAAAGATTATCGGAGGCCGTTGACCATTTAAGGGCGATAGCACAGCAAGTCCAGATAGTGGTGTGCACAGGGCCGGAAATGCAAGGACGGAACGGAGAAATTGCTAAGGACGTTGTGGCTGTTAATCGGGAGATAAGGAAGTTAAGCCAGGAGAAAGGCTTTGAAGTGGCAGACATAAACAGGGAAGTGCATAGAGCAGACTTTGGTGGAGGCTCTACACGAGATGGCATCCACTTTAATGGAAGGTTAGGAGGCGATATCGAGTGGCGCCTGGCAGGCTGGACAGTAGCTTTTTTAGGAATCCACTGCGGCTCAGGGCATAGGGGTAGGTACAATCAAGGCATATAGTGTAGCAATAGAGGCTGACGTCAATAAAATGGTCACTAGGAGGTCCAGGAAGAAAACTACAAAAAATGAATCTAACACCAGGTTCAGGTACATAAATACGCAATGCGGTAGAAAGAGACCGAAGTGGTTAGAAATAGAACACCTGTTAAAACACGAAGTGGTATGTGTATACGCGCTACGGGGGGGGGGGGGGGGGGTCGAGACGCATCTCAGAGATCTATAAGATCCACCACTTATGGATGACTACCTCTGGGAATGAAGCAGCGAACAACAACGAAGAGAAAGGAAGGAGGAGTAGGTAATAATAATAATAATAATAATAATAATAATAATAATAATAATAATAATAATAATAGCTTTATTTTTATCAAAACGATGGAGGGGCCGTGGGTAAAAGCTGCTGAACAGCTTGACTAGAGCCCACGGTCCCCTCTACAAGGCAGTACAGGAGCATACATGAAACATACAGGAATACAAACATACAGAAACGCAAAATTGATTCGATTTAATGTATCACTAGGAAGCCAATATTACAATTGTTCAAAAACATGACATTTACGTGGCGCAGTTCACGAACTGTAGTGCGACCTAAATCAATTCCACATTTATTCAGATCATTAAGAAGTTTAGGCAAAATGTACGATAGTGTACCCATGGAATAGTTAGCACGGGTAGTGACCACCTTCCAGTATTCAGACTGACGTATAGTGTAGGATGTAGGCTTTATTTCTAGCTTGGCTAGGTTGCGAAAGAAATTTCGATTTTCTTTTAATTCGTACTTAAAGGCAACAATTAGTCTATAGCTAAACAATTTCCAGACAGGCATTATATCTGCTTTATTGAACAGAGCATGTGTATGAGAATTGTAGGGGACATCAAAAATAAGCCTAATTATCTTTTTTTGTAGGACGTACACCTTTGTTAAGTTTGTTACTGTGGTAGATCCCCATACCAAAAAGCAGTAAGAGAGGTGAGAGTAAAAAAGAGAATTATATATCAGCTTTTTTACGCTGAAAGGTAATATAGACCTACATCTGGATAAAATACCAACGACACTTGACAATTTAGTGCAAACAGAATCTACATCAATATCCCACAGCATATTTTGCGAAAACGTGACCCCAAGAATTTTAATACTACTTACTATTTCTATTTTTCTCGTGCCATAGATAAGATCTACGTTCATATTTACCTGCTTTGATTTCGGTCTAAATAGCACAGCCTTAGTTTTGTTGGTGTTAACTTCTAACTGATTTGCTACAGACCATTCCAGAAGTTTTACAAGGGCGGAGATTGCTATATAGCTGATTTGCTCACAGTCTGTACCGGAAAAAAATATGCTGGCATCGTCGGCGTACAATATATATTTGGCTTCAGCGAATGTATTTACCATATCATTTATGTAGATATTAAAAAGAAAAGGTCCAAGAATGCTGCCTTGAGGCACTCCTCTTGCAATCGGTTTTTGGTCGGAACAGTGCTCACCTATTTGAACATACTGCCGCCGATAGCCAAGGTAAGATTTTATAAGATTCCAGCAATGGCCACGCACTCCATACAATTCAAGTTTTTTGAGTAAAATGGAATGAACAATGCAGTCAAATGCTTTCGTGAAATCAATGTACAGGCCCAGTACAACCATCTTACTTGAAAACTGTGATAAAATAAACTCTTTTTGTTCTATCAAGGCTAGTTCCGTGGACCTATGCTTTCTAAATCCAAATTGAGCTGGGGTTAAAAGGTCATATTTCTGAAAAAAAATTGAAAGGCGCTCATGAATAATCTTTTCTAAACCCTTTGAAAATATTGGCAACACTGAGATAGGGCGATAATTCTTGATGTCATTTCGATCACCTTTCTTGAACAATACCGTAACCTTAGCCACCTGCATTCTTTGTGGAAAAACGGCACTTGAAAAACAAAGATTAAATATATGGGTAAGAGTCGGTGCGATAAGATCCATAATATGTTTAAGCGGTCGAATTTGCATACCTTCAACGTAACAACTAGAGCTGTTTTGAAGAGACATAAAAACAGACCGAACTTGTTCTTCGCTAACGGCCTCAAGAAAGAAAGTAGATTGGTTATTAGGGGGCATGAATCTTGAAAATTCAGACACTGGAAAATAATCACCACACTGCACAAAATAGGTATTAAATAAGTTTGCCAGGGCGCAACCGGATATCTCGACTTCACCGATTTTAAGTTTATCTGTTTTTGGGGACGAGTTACTGCGATTTAAAACAGTGTTCAACTTTTTCCACAAAAGATCAGGCTTACGAGAGCAGGCGTCAAGTTCCGCATGAAAATAGTTTTGTCTGCTTAACTTTATTTCTTTATTTAGCTGATTTCTATATATCTTAAACTCCTTAAGTTTTTGGGGATTTTTAGTTTTTATAAACTGATGGTACATAGTATTCTTCTCATTGATCTTTTTAATGAGCTCTGGCGTGATCCAAGGCTTGAGTATTTTCCTACCAAGTTTCAGTGGCTTAAGCGGAAAATGTCGTTTATATATTTCAGCGATGTGATCAACGAACATGTTATACGCCTTGTCAGCGCAATTATTCGCAAGAAGATATTCGAAATCAGAATTTAGCACGTCATTCCTGAAGGCATCTAGGCGAGTAGGATTTATTATTTGAACATTTATAAATTGTTTTTTACTATGATGATTGTGTCTATCTAATATTATGAAGGTGGGAAGGTGGTCACTCAAGTCGCAGGTCATCACACCCGCAATGTTATTTTCACTGACCGAGTTTATAATAATTAACTCTAACAAAGTTTCGCTATGTTCTGTGATCCTAGTAGGCAAACTGATTTGGTTTGAGCACCCGTTTGAAGTAATGAGCATATTCATAGTGGTTTTGGCTGCTGAATCTCCTAACAAATCAATATTAAAGTCACCAGCAGATAGAACAAAGTAACCAGCCTCAGAAATAAACGATAAGAACTCTTCGTAGAACGCAAAAAAGTTTTCAACATTTCTATCGGGCGGGCGATAACATACAGAGAAAACAGAATTGTTCACTTTCGCAGTCAAAACTTCGTAATCACAGCAAGAAACAGAGAAACGAGAAAGCAGTTCACATTGCATCCCTTCCTTTAGTAGCATCATTACGCCTCCGCCACGACGATTTGGGCGATTTAAGGAGAATGACTGATAAGGTGTAAACCCGAAGTGACAATGACCATTTTTACACCACGTTTCAGTGAGCATTATCACATCAAACTGAAATGAAAAACTCGAAATAAAATGCTTGATAGAATCTTCTTTGTTACAAAGGGAACGAGCATTTATGTGAAGGCATTTCAAAGCGCTTATTTGATAGCCCGAGACAACAGCATTCAATTCATGTGGCAGGAGAAAGTTGTGACGTGTTGATTCACACATAAAATATTAAAAGAAGCAATATGATCAAGATTGACTGTTCAGATAGATCATGTCGGAAGGTCACGTTCACTGCGCACAATGACAGAAGAATCACCGTCTGCCTTACGCAGATAAATCTTGCCATTTCTGAACCATACATATTTGTAGCCTTTTTTCTTTGCCAACTCTTTCGCTGTTAGAAACAGTTGCCCGCATCGGGTTGTCATATTCTCTAGTATAAAAGTACTGCTCTCATTGTTTCTAAGTTTCCGCCTATTTTCCAACCATTTATCCCTGGTGGCTTGTCGGGCATATCGAACGATTATTCCTGGGACCTTGCCTGCTTTCGCCGGAAGGCGATGAATAGCATCAACATCCAGTTTGCTCAGTTCTGGGACTTCTAACAAACCCGCCACGCTGTTCACTTTCATCAACAAGTCTTCGTTCGGAGTAACCTGAATTCCATGAAATTCCAAGTTTAACTGACGGCTTCTCCATTCAATTTCATTGATTTCAGTGTCTAGCTTTTCAGTCTTCGTCTCGCTACATCGAGCCTTTTGCTCAAGCTTCTCTACCCTTGCTTTCACATTTTTTGTGTCGCTTTCTTGTACAGCAAGACGTTTCAGCAGTTCATCATACTTGTCAGACATTACTTCAATACTTTTTTTGATGTTAGAAACCGTCTCTTTTAGGGGCACCCGCCCATCGAGCTTTTCATTCATGCTGATCAATAGGGACCGCAATCCAGCAAACTCTTCCCGAGTTACTCTATCACTCTGATTTTCATCTTTCTGCTTGGCTGCTTTACAACTGGGACATGTCCATTTTTGCTTTTGATGACGCGCTTCGGTTTTTTAAATTGCTTTTCTGTGAGACCAGCACAGTTTCCAATATAGTAAGATTGGGTACATTCCACACAAGACATAAACGCCTCTTTGGGGCCAACAGCCTCATTACAGGAAAGGCAAGTATTGTTTCCCGACATTGGGACTTCAAGAAGCAGCAACGACCAATTCAAGAAGCAAGCAACAACCAAAATACACAGGTTTTGCAAGTTGGCAGCAGGGCAGCGACAGCAAATTTACAGCTACAAAGGCGTAAAAGAAACGCTACCAACCTGCGAAAAGCAGTGTTGCGTTTAGAAAAGCGTCCACATGCTGCCACTGCTGCCGAGTGCCGTGTGGTTCACGAGTCCAGCTTTTATCCTTGCAGCCGGTAGCCTGCAGCGCCGCTCTGGTTGCAGTTTATCGCTGGTTTCCGCAAACACGTGCCACTGCTACGATGATTGAAGCCCAAGTAGACGCCCACTTCAGGCCAGGCAACAGGATTGCAGGAGAAACGGAGCTGCGAAAAGCAGTGTTGCGTTTAGAAAAGCGTCCACATGCTGCCACTGCTGCCGAGTGCCGTGTGGTTCACGAGTCCAGCTTTTATCCTTGCAGCCGGTAGCCTGCAGCGCCGCTCTGGTTGCAGTTTATCGCTGGTTTCCGCAAACACGTGCCACTGCTACGATGATTGAAGCCCAAGTAGACGCCCACTTCAGGCCAGGCAACAGGATTGCGGGAGAAACGGAGCTGCGAAAAGCAGTGTTGCGTTTAGAAAAGCGTCCACATGCTGCCACTGCTGCCGAGTGCCGTGTGGTTCACGAGTCCAGCTTTTATCCTTGCAGCCGGTAGCTTGCAGCGCCGCTCTGGTTGCAGTTTATCGCTGGTTTGCGCAAACACGTGCCACTGCTACGATGATTGAAGCCCAAGTAGACGCCCACTTCAGGCCAGGCAACAGGATTGCGGGAGAAACGGAGCTGCGAAAAGCAGTGTTGCGTTTAGAAAAGCGTCCACATGCTGCCACTGCTGCATGTCAAAGAACAACTTGGTAAAGAGTAAAGCAAGCTTGCAAAGAACATGTCTGGGTATCAAGTACAATTGCCGATAAAAGGACATGTCTAGGAGCAGTTTATTTAGTGACAGGGGACAAATGCAGGCAAGAAAACAAGTATCTAGTTAAGAGTCTCAATGTTTATATAAAGCAGTTTGAAGAAGGTGTCGATATTATTCTGCTGGGTGGCACGAATGGCCACATCGAGGATCTGGATGGGTACACAGATTGTAACGGGAAGTTGACGCAAGTCTTCTATGATCGACACAACCTAGTCATTGTAAATATAGAAACTAAGTGTGAGGGACAAATCACATTGAGAATCCCATAACAGGCAAACGACCATAGACTAATGCTTAATGTCGCAGGGGATGATCGCAATAATGAAAATAGACAAAGAGGGGGAGTACAGCCTCGGTAGTGATCATAAGCGTATTAGTCTACAGTTTGGAGCCCCGCTCAAAAGATAAATGAAGGGGAGTCAAAAAGAGTACGCAAAATTAAATTACGAACAAGTAGCGCGAATAGCGGCCAGCATAGAGGAAGCAATAGAGACACATCTCATGGAAAAGTGCGATTATAATAAGTTAGAACTACTCATTAGTACAAAAATAAAACAAGTAAAAGGAGTAAACCGCTGGAGAGGAAAGAGGAAGCCACGAAGTTCATGGAATACGGAAATTAGGTAGGCCATCGAACAACGACGGTTGGCATGACGGGAACACAGAGAAGCAAAGAGGGCGCTCTTATCTGAAGAGGAAATAGGCCGAAAATGGGTATCATATCGACAAAAGAAACAGCAGGTGCAGGGTCTCGTCCAGGCTAAAATAAAGCCGTCCTCTGATCGCTGGCTGGCTGAAGTTCACGATGCAACTAAAAGGGCACCAAGAAAATTCTGGAACCACATAAGCTGGCTGGCCAAAGCGAATAACAGTAAGCACTAACACGTTCATGATTCCAAGGAAAAAGTCTAGAGAGAGAGCTGACGCTGTGAGAACTACATTGTATCAGTTTTAGTTGAGTCATTTAAGAAAGACGATAGAGTAATCACCTAAAATAAGGCAGCAACACAGAACAGCACAGTAAAAAATCGCGTGGAACTGACGAATCTTAACTGGAGGAGGAGGAGGAGAAACCTTTATTCAGAGCAAAAACACTGGGTGGGTTCAGTACGAGAACCCATTGGTCGTCATCATAATCCGGCCCCTCTCAACCAGCAATTTCTGGTCGAGTGGGCTGTGGCTATGAAGGGTTGCCTCCCAGCGCTCATGAGTCGGGTCGGGATTGCTGTCCAAGTCTGGGTTTTCGTGACATTCCCAAACCGCATGAAAGAGTGTGCCAACTGCTCCACAGAAGGGGCAGGACGAATGGTAGGTTTCTGGGTTCCATTTCCTCCTTAGGTAAGGATTGGGCAGAGTATTAGTTTGTAGTCGCCTGATTATGTGCTCTTCATATTTACTTAGGGTTTTGTGAGGAAGAGGATATTTCCTTCTTGTGATCTTATAGTACTCCGTAATTTCTGCGTAGCTTAGTAAGGGTGAGGGGTTGTCAACTATGTCAGAGAGAGGCTGCGTGCCAGATGCTCGGAGGAGGAGAGCTCGAGCAGCTGTGTTGGCCGCCTCATTGCCCGTCGTTGAGAGGTGCCCTGACGTCCAGAAGATCTGGATGTTGGAAGGATTAGACCTTTCCAAAATTTCCCAACACGGAGCGCCAACGCGGCCTCTGAGGTAAATTGCGTACCGCTGCTTGTGAGTCGGACATAACCGTTGCCTCGCTGTTCTTTGATATCGCTAGTGCGATAGCTGCTTCTTCAGCCGATGTGGTATCCACAGCTTGGATAAGGCTGCTTGCAATGATATCCCCCCGGGGTGAAACTGCTGCAATTGCCGCGGCTCCGTTAACGGGTCCAGCCGCATCGACGTAGATCGTGTCCTTGTTTCCATCCCAGCGCTTAGAGAGGTGTCTAGCTCTGGCTAGTCTCCGTCCTCTGTTTTATTCCTCATCCATGCGTTTTGGTATAGGGTGAGTCGTAATGTGTGATCTCATCTGCATGGGCATGTCGATCTTGTCAGCGACTTCCCGGGGTGGACTTATTCTCAGCTTCTGTAATATTTTCCTGCCAGGCTTAGATGTTGAGAGCCTGACAAATTGATTTACACGGTGGGCCTCTATTAGTTCGTCGATGGTGTTATGGATCCCCAGCTGTAGTAAGCGCTTAGTGGTAGTGCATAAAGGGAGTCCCAGCGCCGTCTTAACTGCCTTTCGAATAATAACATCTAGTTGGTTTTTCTCCTTTTTGCTAAGCCGTAAGTACGGGGTGGCGTATGTTTGTTCAGAGAGAATGAAAGCCTGAACTAATCTTAGGGCCTCCTTCTCTCTTAGCCCATTTCTTTTCTTGATTACCCGGCGTAGCATTCTAGAGACTTGTTCGGAATAGGCTTGGAGCTGTCTGATTGTAGTGGTGTTAGTGTTGCCGCTGGGTATGATGGCTCCCAGGATCTTGATCTCTTTCTTGATCGGAATGCTCATACCCTGGACCGTAATGGCGACAGAGGGAGTGGACGGAAAAAGCCCCGTATTCTTCCTCTTGCCACGGTCGACCAGGAGTAACTCTGATTTCTCGGGAGAGCACGTTAGCCCATGCCTCGCCGCATGCTGGCACACGACATTCGCTGCTTCCTGAAGCCGGCCTTGAATTTCCCCTTCATTACCGCTGCAACACCAGATCGTAATGTCGTCGGCGTATATAGCGTGCTCAATGCCTTGGATGCGGTCTAGCTTCTCTGGTAGCCCACACGTGGCCAGGTTGAAGAGAAGCGGAGACAAGACCGCTCCCTGCGGGGTGCCCTTGGAACCTAGATTGAACGGAGAGGAGGTCCGATCACCAATACTTTTTGACGCTTTTCTATTGGAAAGTCCCTCTCGTAATTATATGTGCGGTCACCACAGTTGATGCTGTTAAGCTCATCCAGTATTCCCTGGTGGTCGACATTGTCAAATGCCCCTTTTAAATCGAGCGCGAGGATGGCCTTGACCTGACATCTGCCGGGGTTGTCCAGAATATCCTCTCTGATACGGAGGAGAATATCCTGTGTAGACAGCTTTTCTATAAACCCGTACAGCGTGTCAGGGAGGATATCGGTCTTCCTCAGGAGTCGTTTCAGTCCGGCTTTCACGACCCTCTCGAACAGTTTACCCAGACACGACGTCAGGGAGATCGGTCGTAAATGATCAATATCGCATGGATTATTGGGCTTCGGAATTAATCGCACTAAAGCCAATTTCCAGGAGTCGGGGATCTGGCACTTGTGCCAGCACTGCGTGTTGAAGTATTTCACTAATTTTCTTAAAGAGATGACATCCATATTAAAGAGCATCTTGGTGTTTATCTGGTCCGGTCCAGGAGCGCTGTTCTTACGCATGACGTCAAGCTGCGCCCTCAGTTCCTCAACCGTTACGTCTTGGTCCATCTCTTCATTGGGTGCACCGGTGTACGCAGGGAGAGGGTACGAGGATCCCAGATCGAGTAATTTCCGTGCAAGTTCTGCAATGTGGGCTTCGTTGTCCCCTTTATAGCTGTGCAAGGCGTTACAGAGCGTGTCTGTTTGCTCTTTCAGGTTTGAGTTCGCCTCGATAGGAGATCTGAGGAGTCCCCATGCTTTAGCCGTGCCCATTCTACCATTGAGCTCATCACACAGCTTGAGCCAGTTTTGGTTAGCGAGGTTATGTCCGTAGTCATCCGCTTCTTTGGTGAGTTCTGCAATCTTGGTCTTCAGCTTGCGATTTAACTTTTGCCTTTTCCACCTCCTTGTCAGAGATCTCATGGCTTCCCACAGATGTAACAGGTGCGGGTCAACTCCCGGAGTTTCCTCCGCGGTGTTCGCTGTCGTAGAGTGCATGGCGACGGTTTTCATCTGAAGCGCTGTCCATGCCTCAATATCTGTGATATCTTCGTCCGGGAGACGTGCGAGTTCCTCTCTCCACTTGTCCCAGTTCACAATCTTAGCCTTGCCAAATGGTTTCCGACAAACATGTTCTTTGCATCACTTTGCTTTAGAAAATCAATTACATTTCCTGAATTTTTTATCATGAAAGGGTCATCAACAACTAGCTGTTTTAGACATTTCTGTAGGAAGTCAGAGACTGGTTTTTGCCAGAGACTGGTGTTTGCCTTCTCGGTCGATGTCAAAGACCTTTACTATTCTTTGCCGAAAAACGGATTATTGCAGTGCGTTGAAAGATGTATTGAGAACGCTGACCCCATTGCTTTCCAGAATTCAGTGGGAGTGAGTGTTGGGGGTTTTTTGGAGCTATTAAGTACATATCTCAATTCTACGTTTGTAAAGTGGGCCGACGATCTGTTTTTGCAGAAACAAGGAATATGTATTGGGTCCAGCGTAGCTCCTTTGTTAAGTGACCTGTTTTTAGCTGAATGTGACAGAAGGCTTTTAGCCTGCCTTGAAGACGTAGGGGTGTAAAAAGTTTTTCGTTTTGTCGACGATTTTTTATTCTTCTTAGACACCACTGCAATCACCCTCAATGAGGCGGTAGAAAAGGTTTTAGATCATTTTAAGTGTAGCCTATCTCCTCTTGTAGTCACGCATGAAATGCCAGAGAACAGTAGCATACGCTTTCTCGATATCAGGTTAACTTTTCTAGAAGACCACACCTGCTGGATTTATCATCCCAGGGATGGAAAAATGCCCTTACCCTTCAGTTCCGCGCACTCAAAGCTTATAAAAAGAAACATAGCTCGTTTAGGGTTTCTTAACTGTAAAAAGAAGTCTTGTGAACATGCAATCGAAGAAAGCCTTCTCCTGCAGTCCAACAAATTGCAAGATGTGGGTTATCCGTTACACCCGCTGGTTTCTGTGGCGGAAGGACTTGTCAAAAAGAAAAATTGGGAAGCCAAGTGCCAGGACGAGCCGGAAGAGACATAAGCCAATAAGAAATTTGCAGTCATTCCTTATAAACATAAGATTTCACACAATCTCAAAAAAATTGGTAACAGGGCAAACGTTGACGTGGTGTTCTCTGCCCCAAATAAGCTGATGTCATTATGTAAGCAAAGTACTTCAGGAAACCAAAGAAAAACTGGTTGCATAATCAGGCATCAAAAGCCGTTTGTGAGATGCAAAGAAGGTGTTGTTTATAAAGTGCCCTTATCATGTGGAAAATACTATATAGGCCAAACAGGACGATGCCTGAACGAGCGGTTGAGCGAGCATAACTACGTTGTGAACAACAAAAAAGGGGGCACATGAGCATTCATTGTTTAAAGTGCAAAAGAAAAAGTAAAGAGGGTTGTCGACCTCTCTTTCACAAGTGCAAAGTCCTTTACGTGCACAAATGCCAAATTACCCGAGAAATTGTTGAAGCTTTGGAGATAGCGCGAGCTGGGGATGATTGCATAAGTGCTCCATCAATTCTGCTGTCACAAAAAGAGATGGCATATCTGACATCTTTCATATGTGTTACATGATAACTGGTATCAGTCATAACTCTGCGGTAATTGCCCTGTAAGCATGTGCAGACACTTATCAAGAGTATAAATTTCGCTTCTTGCATGAAATAAAATCAGTTGGAAGTAAGCGCTCGTGTTGTCTGCCTTAGTCTGTGTCCTTGTGTTTTTGCGCTTGTACGTTCAGAATGGAAAACCAACTCGCCCAAATGCAGCCATTACTGAATAACTTGTAGGAACTTTTTATCCTGCTCCTCTCTGTCAGCCCTCAGCTCTGCAATGACGCGCTTATAAACTGACTGTGAGTTTGGCAGGGCTTCGGGTGTTTTGTCGTGAGGTGTTTGTGACTGCAGCCTGACCAATTGAAGTTCAGCTCGCAACGCCTCGTTCTGTTTTTTTAGCTGATTAATTTCTGCTTTCAGGTCGTTAAACTCCTTAGATATCAGGGATGAAGGCAACCCAGCATAGCCCACCTTTACGATGTGCCTAGAGTCATAATGGAAATGTACAGCGCAAATACAGACAAGGACACAAGAAAGTCCTTGTGTCCTTGTCTGTATTTGCGCTGTACATTTTCATTATGAATCACCAACATTCCGTCTGCCACCTTAGTGCCTTGAGTCTTCTTGCTTCTCAAAAGATGGTCCGCGTTCTCGGGTGCGTGGCGTCTCCTGTGCCGGTGGATCCGCCTTAGGTGAAAAGGAGACCGACCTGGTGGCCCCCTGCTCTTTATGATGTCTTGACTCTTCCGTTCCGGATCGGCCTGACGAGTTGCGACGTTGACTAGACTTAGATCTTGACCTGGACCTGGACGTAGAATTGGAGGCCGCTCTTCTGGATTCCTTCTTGTCGAACTGCTCTTTTCGGCTGGTGCGTACAGCTACCGCGTAGCTCTTGCTGGTGCTACTGCTTGTCGGTTTCTCTTCCTGATCATCGAAATGTTGGTGTTTCCTAGGCTTATTGATGGGATCCAGAAACTTTGCTTTGCATTCCCTTGAGTAGGTGTGGTGATTCCCCTCGCATGCCGCACAAGTTGGGGTGCAATCGTGAGCTTCCTCGGGATTCAGCTTGCCGCACGAGTCACATTTCGATTCAGCTGGGCTGGGGCAGACGTCCGGTCTATGTCCTTCCCTGCCGCACAGTACGCAAAACGGTCTAGTTTTCCTATAAAGGAAACATTTGCACTCGATCAACCCGTACGTAACAAAGAAAGGGACTTTGTATCCACTGAACAGTATCCCCGCCGAGTTGGATCTGCCGAGCCTTCGGACGCCTAATATTTCGTGGGTTTCTGAGGAAAAGTCTTTCTCTAGGTCTCTGTCTGATGCGTTGGGGTCAATCCCGTGCACCACCCCTTTGGATGAGTCTTGCGGTGTTCTCACGTAGGCATTGAGGTGGTACTTTTCCCATCTAGGTTGATGTGATCGATCTTCGCAAGTACTGTGGCGTCTTCGACATGGGAAGTTGCCGCGATGATGATGCTTTGCTCTTCAATAACTCTGATGTAAGGTTTGGCCCGTAGCGTCTTGCCACGTAACGCGTTTTCGAACGCGACGTTAAGTGGGTGTACTCTCCCACCCCACATTTTTAGGTTCAAACTGTCTTTCGGCTTGATAATCACTTTAAATTCATACTTGTCGAGGTCAGGCAGTCTCGGGGGACTTTTGCGGCTCGTGGGATCCGCTGCTGGTGACTTCGGGTCGTCATCGTATGCCTTAGGAGCCCAGTGCCCTTGTGCACGCTGTCCTGCCCTGAGGTATATCGTCTTCCATCCAGGTTCTGGCTGTGAAATATCAAAGTTCCCCTCGCCTTGTTTGCTGCTGCTCGGAACACTTCCGAATCCTCCAGACTCGGGGTCGTAGCCATGGGTGTGGTCCACATCCATCGTCGAAGCCGTAGCGGAGTAGCTGCTCGCTCGTCAGGCCGAACGCGGCAACAGACGCCGGGCCCGGTGCCGATGTGCTTGCGAGGGTTAGCGATCCCACGTTTTGGCTTGGACTTTAAAGTCCCGCATAATGCCAAGAAAGTCACTTCTTGGGATCAAAGCGTATCCACGAGTAGTCCTCGACGTTATACGTCTGATCCGGACAAAAATGTGGAACTGCGAATGGATCTTGCGCGTACAGGACGAGAAATCCACGGAGTGCAGACAAGCTGCGTCCGCTCAATCCTATCCCCAGCGTTCAATCTCATCTTAACTGAAAAAAGGCGGAAGCAAATATTCCAAGATATACGTCCGTAGGGATCGATGAAATTCCAATCAAGATAATTAATGAACTTGACCCAAGAGGCAAGGAAACGCTGTTTAAAGTATTGGAGGCAGTCATAACAAATAAGCAAATTCCGCAGCGCTAGAAAAGAGTAAAATGAATTTTATTTATAAAGGGAAAGGCACTAAGACGAAAATAAAATCATTCCAACCGACTACGATAACATCAGTTACGTACAGGCTGGCGATGCAGGCGGTGAAAATAAAAATGGAGTCATTGGTAGAAAGTAATAGAATAATCGAAGAACTTCAGAATGGGTTCAGAAGTGTTAGGCGCTTAGATGATTGCCTGTTCGTGCTTACCCAGTGCATAGAAATAGCTAAGGCGGAAAACAGACCTCTGTATTTAGCCTTCTTGGACATAAGCGGTGCTTACGACAACGTGAACAGGGAACTCCTGTGGAACATCTTAAAAGGTGAAGGTGTCGGTCATGAGATAAGTAATTTTCTACTGGAAATATATCGAGAAAATGAAGTTGAAATAACATGGGAAGAAATTAAGATTACAACTGGTCAGGTACACAAATGATTAAGTCAAGGTTGTCCTCAATCACCGGTGCTGCTCATGCTATATATAAGTATGGAAAGAAGGCTACAAGGAAGCAATCTAGGTTATGATCTGTCGTACAGGTTAGGCGGAAAGGTTGTTGAGCAACGACTACCGGGTTTAATGTATGTTGACGATATTGCACTGTAAGCAGATAGCCAGGAGGATTTGAAAACTTTGCTGAATTGCTGTGGAGACGAAAGAGACAATCTAGATTTCAGTTTTAGCGCAACTAAGTCAAGTGTGATGGTTTTCAACGGTGCAACTCATCAGGAGCTTACAATACAAGGCCATGAAATACCCCGAGTGGCCGCATGCAAATATCTCGGGGTATGGGTAAACAAAGGGTATATGAACACGGAAAATCATGAACAGTCTCATAGGAAAAGGGCAAAGAGATGCCGGGATAGTGAAACATAGAGCATTGTGGGGGTTCAACAGGTATGAAGTCCTCAGAGGTATTTGGATAGGAATAATGGTGCCGGGGCTAACTTTCGGGAATGCGGTTCTATGCTTAAGGGCTGAAGTTCAGTTGCGATTAGAAGTAAATCAGGGAACACTTGGAAGATTAGCACTAGGTGCCCAAGGGAAAACCACAACCGAGGCAGTACAGGAGGATATGGGCTGGGCAACGTTCGAAGCACGGGAAGCTCAGAGTAAAGCACAATACGAAGAACACCTGGGGAAATTGGACGATAACAGGTGGGCAGCTAAGGTATTTAAATACCTGTACAGAAAGAGCGTTGACACACAGTGGAGGAAACGAACTAGAAAGCTGGCAACAAAGTTTGCCAGAGACGAGGAAGGGGAAAGAAAGAGCATTAAACGACAGGTTAAAGCGTGGAAGGTAAAACTTGGATAGATTCAATGAAAAAGAAGCATAGTGTAGATCTATAACAATGCTGGAAAAGGCAGATCCGAAAGAAACGTTTTATGACAACTCAAGAGGCAGTGCTCTCCTCTTTGAAGCTAGGTCAGTGTGCCTTAGAACGCGCAGCTACAAAAATAAATTTATTAAAGAAGATGACACATATATGTGCTGTGTGTGGTAAATCTGTAGAAACAATAGAACACCTGATTCTAATATGTGATGGTATTCATCCAAATGTCGATGCAGGCACAGTCACTCTTCCTGAGGCCTTAGGGTTTAGAGACAACAATATTCATGTAAATAAATCTGCGGTAGAAATTAGAAAAAAATGATTCGAGGATTGGTGGCTCAAAAGCAGAGAAGTGACATGTTTTAAAGTGTAGGAAGATGTATTTTAAAGAAAATGGCGAATTTTATTAACAACTTACAGCCGAGGTAAACAAAAATAAAGGAAAAAACTGAGCATGGTGGCAACTGCCACTGCCCCGTTTCAAAGGGGACGTTCCTACCTTCCATCCATCCAAAGTACTGTGGGGTGGTGGTAATGTCATGCGACTGAGTTTGTAGAATGCGGTGATTTGATGATATGTATAAAGGACCGACGGGGCCTCTTGCGCAGGGTTGGGTGCCTGATAGTCCGAGGTCCGGGAGGAGAGTTCTCGGACCAGCGCATGAACGCGCTCATTACCGGGTATGGAGGCATGCCCAGGGATCCACGACAGAGGAAACGTTCGGTCGAGAAAGGTGGCTGTGGCAAGAATACGGCGTGTGGCCAGCGTCGCCACGCCTTTTAGGTAGTGGCGGTATGCGGCCTGGTAATCTGTGAAAATTTCGGTTATGTTTTCGTCAATGGTGGAGTGGGCCAGCGCAAGTGCGATGGCGGCTCCTTCCGCCTCTGCAGGTGAATTAGTTCGGATAGTGGCGGCGGCCCCCACAGTGCCGTTTTCATAGGTTGCGACTGCCTTGAAGAATCCTACTTTAGAATTTTCTGCCACGTCGACACAAAAGATATCGGAGCGGTTGCTGTAAATGTTGGTGTAATAGCTCGCTCGAACCTGCCGCCTACCCTAATGGAGGCTAGCGCTCATATTGCGCGGTAGTGGCTTTTGATATATGTGGTCCTGCGTGCGCAGAGAAATCATGTAAGGTGTAGGGCTTGTTGGGTGGGAATGGGTGGATTGAGACGGAGCTGTCGCAGTAGGCATTTTCCTGTTTCCGTGTGACTCAGGCGGACTAATTGTTTGGTGCGTTGAGCTTCTATTAATTCCATCACGGCATTGTGCGTACCAGTGGCCAGGAGACGTTTCGTGCTAATCGTCCGTGGAAGACGTATGGTGGAGGTGACAGCCGTGCGTATAAGGATGTCACCTGTTGTGTTTGGCGCTGAGTGAGTATGTGACATGGGAGATGGTATGTAATGCGGCTGATGATTAGTGCATTTGTCATATTGATGGTCTCGCGTTCAGACAGCCCATGATTGCGTGCTGCCACCCGCTTGATTAATGCAGCACATGTTTGATGTGTCTTTGCGAGAGCTGAAGGGTGGTGGTAGCATCGAGTGTGTTGCTAATGAGAAGGCCGAGAATCTTCTCCTGAGACACAATGGGCACCGGATTCCCGTACATGTGCAGTTCAATGGGGGGGGGGGGGGGGGGGGGCATTGAGCAGGGGTTTCAGCTGAAAGAGTTCCGATTTATATGGAGAGCAATGGAGGCATGTGTTTGCTAATTGGGTGGCGGTGAATTCTATGGCAGATTGCAGGATATCCTGGGCTGTTCTAAATGAATTCTCCCGTTGTCCAGAGGGTTATATGATTTGTGTATATGGCTGTGTGGAGCCCTGAGATAGCAGCAAGTGCCTTTGCCAGTGGCGCTAGGGCAATGCTAAAAACTAAAGGTGATAGGACCGCCCCTTTTTGGGTTCCCCGGTTAGGCAGGGGGAAAGGCTGGGAGGCGACATCCCTAAGATAGAGTTTTGCCGTGCGTCGCTGAAGGAAGGCCCGAACATATTGCCATATGCGGGTGCCACAGCCGGTGGTGGTTAATGTCTTCAGGATATGGTCATGGCTTATAGTGTTGAAAGCCTTATGGATATCCACGGCCAGTATGGCTCGCGTAGCGGCTCTAAGGCGCTTAGTGTAAAAGAGAGACTCTTTAAGGGTGAGAAGTACGTCTTGCGCCGAGATGTTTTTGGAGAGGAAGCATGTTGTTCCTAGGAACGGCTGCAGGCGATTGAGAATAACGTGCTCGAAGAGCTTGCCGACAGAGCTCGTTAACAAGATGGGGCGGAAATTTTTAAGGGTGAGGTGTTTGCCCGGTTTGGGTATAAAGCGCATGCTTGCATGGGTCCAGGCTTACGGGAGCGTCCCAGAGTGCCAGTGGTTATTAATGAGCTCCGTGAGTTCCTGAAGCGAGACTTCGTCCAGATTGAGTAGTGCCTTGTACGTTATGCCTTCCGACCCCGCGCCGTAGAGCGGTGAATACTAAAGATTGCTCGGTGGACTTCGGTTAATGTAATGTCGGCATCAAGTTCCGGATTAGGTGGAGGTAGACTGGGTAGATCTGCTGACTGAAGGAATGAGGGTACATGAGTGTCCCGTAGTTGACCAATTGCGTCTATGCCCTTTTGAAGCTGTACTTGTATTAGACGTTGTGTGCTTACTTCTGTCTCATATTTGGTGGTTTTTGGATCTAAGAGAGTGCGTAGGAGGGACCACGTGCGTTTAGTGCTTAATGTACCCTTGAGGTCCATACAAAAGGTTTCCCAGTTTGCGCGGGCTAGGGTGTTCGCTAATTCTTCTGCCTCACGAGTGAGAGCGGCTATGCGGAGTCTCAATTTACGATTGTGTCGCTGGTGACGCCAGCACTTGAGAAGTCCCTGTCAGGCCTCCCATAGATGAGCCAGTTGCGGATCAACCTGCAGTGCCACAGGGGTGTTTTTAAATGCGTTTGCTGTTCGCCTGGATAGCCTCCACCGGACGATCTGTCCACTCGGTGACCGTACGGGGTTCAGTAGAATCAGCTGCCAAGTATGAGCGAAATTTATTCCATTCAGTGAGGGGCTGCGAACGAGGGCTGAAAATCTTGTAATGGTAAGAAATAGTAGTGGAGACTGGAAAGTGGTCACTCCCAAGGTTGTCTTGGAGCACCGTGTGCAATTTAATGATTATGTTCGGTGTGGCTGATGTGAGATCGGGTGTAGTGCAGCGAGTGACACGTGTGCCAATTCGACTGGGTACGGTGGGGTTTGTGGTGAGGCCAAGGTTGTAATCAGCCATTACGGTAGAAATGAGGTGACCTTTGGGGGCATCCGAGGTGTATCCGCAGTGCGTGTGACGTGCATTAAAATCACCCACCACAAGGATCTTTGAGGAACGAAAGCAGCCCAGGATGCCCGGAATAAGTCTGCTATTATCTATGGGATTGCTGTATATGGTAAGAATAGTGAGGCCATATGTGTGTCCGGGTGAGTTGAGCTCTATCGCGGTATACTGAGTGTCCGTGCTTGCGGGCGTGTTTGTTGGTGTGCGGTCTAGCACCGGCATAGATGCGAGTGTCAGGATTGCCGTACGTGGCGTAAGGGCAGCCGTGTGATCACCGCGGATATGAATGTGATTTGTTTCCGTCTCTTGCAGAGTCATGACATGGGGGGAGGATTAGAGAAGTTTGCGACATATGCTGCTAGTTGCGCTTTTTTTTCGGCGTATACTGCGGCAGTTCTATTGCCATATAATTGTTTCTTTTGGTGTAGTGGACTGGCGTCGCCGCCGACCTTTTCGCGTGCTATTGTTCTGTGCCATGCTGCTCGTCTGGAGATACTGGATCAAGACAGGCAGCGGGTTAAATCTGCACGCTGCTTGCGAGGCAATTCCTCATGAGGTACAAGTTCGAAAAGCTTGTTGACGCCGGCTTCATGTTTTTCCAAGCGTGTGTTGATCGTAACTTCTATCCTGTCCATCATGGACTGTATCAGCTGTGCCTCAGCTTGTATGAGCTGTTGCTGCTTCGCTCCGGGTTGTTCAGCAGCTATAGTGGTATTATGCTAGTGATTTCTGAACGAAATTAAGCGGAACGTATGTATTGCTTTACCGCCGCTTTACCTTAACCAGCCCCTGACCCCCCTATAACACCTGCAGGAATCGACGGTTTCGAGAGCACGAAACCGTGTACCTCGTACAAGCCTTCATCCTAAGTCGCCTCATTAGCTCACTCCCATACCTCACCCTCTCGGCAGAACTATAAACACCCTCATCCACAAAACTTTTAAAGCCACCTAGCTTCCAGTCCGCCACGACGGCTCCAGGCGAAAGGCAAAGGCGCCCGTGTGCTGTGCGATGTCAGTGCACGTTAAAGATCTCCAGGTGGTCGAAATTTTTCCGGAGCTCGCCACTACGGCGCCTCTTTCTGTCTTCTTTCACTCCGTCCTATATCCCTTCCCTTACTTCCCTTCCTCCTGCCGTGATGTGCGACAGATACTGCGCCATTTACTTTCCCAAATCTGATTCTCATTTTCACCTAGCTTACGCCTGCCCCCTCCCACATAGTGGGCCAGTTTAGCCCACATAGTGGGCCAGTATAGCCTTGTTTACATGAACCCGACGATGACGGGTTGAGTCAGGGGTCGAGATGAGCAAGGTCAACCCAGCTCGGTGAGAGTATGTTTACATGACCTCGATACTAGCGAATCTACTCTCGCGGCGCTCCCTGTGAGGCACGACCACACAAGTAGTAAACCGGCGCCCGCTTTTGTTCGCCCCTGCAGAAAATGCTTTCTCTAAGCGTGAAAGACGATGAAGTGTAATTTGCGGAGGCGCTGCGGGTCAACCCAGTTTCTGCAGTCGGGCTGGCCCAACCGAACTCGACAGTCTCTTAATTAGCTCTACCACCTAGCGTATACATATTCCCGACAGCCGATTTTCAGCCCAACTTATACTCGACCCGGCTTTTGTCGGGCGCATGTAAACGCCCAGTATGAGCGCCATTCGCGCACGTCGATGGGCTGCCACATCTTCAGCCATGTTGGTATCCGCTACGAGTCTCTTTGCTCCTAAACCCTTCCTTCACCCTTCAGTTCACTATGCCTTGACATTCGACCCGTTCCCCATAACGCATGCACCCTCTCTTCCATACCGGTAAACGGCACAAAAGCACGGAGTCTATACACAAATGATATATACCAATAATTAGGAGGTGGCCTAAATGGATGTCGTCCAGTATCGCCACTGCAACGGCGTTACGCTCGCGGTTACGGACCATTCATGCCGTCCCACTTTCTCTGCTCCGATGTGACTGCCTCCCCCGATACTGCCGAGGAGGCAGCCGTCGCGCGTCGGTTTTTCTACAAAATTAACTTGATTGACGTCCGTCATCTTTCTCCTAAATTTCTGCAAAGGCCACGGATATTTCCCATCACCCTCCGTCTCCTAATCTAACACACACACACACACACCATCCAGCATTTGGTTGCCCGCACACTCCTCCCTCCTAGGGAACGAGGCCGCCCATTCGCACGCCCGAGACATTACTACTCGGACGGGGCCCCGTGCCTATACCCACCACGGAGCGAGGTCAGCGAGGGACGCGTGTTTCCGTTTGCTAGCCGCTGCAGACAAGCCCAATGTTGCCCATGCCCGTTTCCGACAAGTCCAATGTTGCCAAAACAGATGCTGCAGCCAAGTTCAGTGTTGCCCACGCCCCGTTCCCGACAAATGCAATGTTGTCCAGCGGTTGCCTGCGGTTGGAAACATGCGCTGAAGACGCCCCGCGTCTGGCAGGCCCAAATTGTATTCTAGTAACGCTAGCCTGGCCTGCATTTGTGCGAATAGGTGTTTCATGGGCAGTGTGTAAAATTCCAGGCATTTCACAAAAAGCAAGCCAACATTCCTGCTGGCACTTTTCTTTCATTGTCAGTGATTTTTCTGCGTAACCGTCGCTTTGTTGAGTCTTTTCTCTTACTGGGCTGGTGTAATGTTCCTGCCGGAGTGGTTTTTGTATGATGTATGTTTTCAGCGTATATTTTCGTGGTTTACTGCAAAAATTGTCACGACAGTCTATACTCATTTTCCTCATTCTTCGTCGTGGGTTGTGGCACATTTTTTCAAATTGCTGAATCTTCAAATGTTCATATCCATCTCACACCTCTCATGAAAGCTGCGCGCGGTTACGGGTGACGTTGTCGCATGATTTATTTGGCTTAACTGAAATCAAGTAGCTCAAGTGACGAACTGTCAGGTAACCCAGAACCATTGCATTGGGCTGTAATATCATTTCCTTTAGACACTGTTGCAAAAAGTTTCATGATGGCACATACTTGCTGTCTTATCCTAACATTGGACACAGAAATGAAAAAATCCCACTAAGCACAATCTCCCTTAACTAAACTGTTCAGAATGCAAACAGTTGTCATTATTAATATTGCATCCACTGCTGTGTCTAATTTGAGCTCGATGTGGCATCCACATATCTTCTGCAATGTGTGATCTGGTAGGTCCTAAACAGAGGTGATAGTGCTCCTGAAAGAGCAAGCTTCTTTTACTTACAGACCTGCTTTCCATGCTTGGTTTATGTGTTTGCTCCTTTTCTCCAATGCATAATCACTCTTTTTATGTTGTGTAGTGAGCCCCCTTTGATGGCTTGGAGCTTATCGAGTGTCCTCAGAATAAAAAAAGGTGGCTACTTCTCTGAACATCAATATTTTTAAGAGTTACTTGCACCACCTTATAGGACATTACAGCAAGGAGTTAAAAACGTTGAAAAAGAAAACAGTCTACTCATTGAAATCATGGAAGAAAGCACCATTGGATAATGTATGAACAGTACTTGACACTAAGCTGTTCTACTCTAGGATAGGTAAAAAACAGAAGAATGAAAAACATCACCCTTTAAGGAAAGCTCTTTTACATTGAAATGCTTCAATATGTAATTAAGTTGTTTGTTGCGTATATTTCTCACAGTTTACAGCAGTTTTAGCAAGTAAATATTGTAGAAAGATTTTAATCCAAGATTTTTCCCGTGGTCGTTCTGCTGCTGTTTCTATTTCAGTTTGCATTTGCTCTGTCATTCTGAGTTACTGTCTTTAATTTCCCGGTGAAAATCAAGCAGCACCGTTGCGAATTTTTTCAATTTACTTATAAGTGGTCATGTATGCAAGCCCCAACAAACACATCCATACTCAAATATTGGTCAGACTTGACTATCAGCTGTGTTCTGAAACCACTTTGCAACTGACCGAATCTCTACTGTATTAAACCTGGAACTGATGGCTGCCTCGTTCCAAATGTAATTCAAATGCTTAATCCAAGGCTAGAGATAAAACGCACTCCTAAACATAAATTTCTTGCTTGTTCTTAAAGTAATACGATTAACTCTGTAGCTATCAAAGTGAATACAACACTTTCTTGTAAAGGTGATGTGAACAGTTTGCAAAGCTTTTAGCAACGTAGGTGAATCATACACAATTTGTGAATTACACTGGGGAATATCATCAGGACCAAAAACCTTGGCCTAATTAACATCTTGGAATAATATACCAATCCCGTTAACTCAAATCTGACCTCCAGCATGCGGTCTAGCTTAGCAGGCGGTGTGAATCTAACAGTATGTAAGCAAGATGGCATGCAGATGACGAATAACCACTGCAAAGTTTTGTTTCACATACATTATTGTTTATTGGAAACCTAGTGCAGGTATGAGGTAAATACATTTGTAGAGGAGGAGGCCCCGAGTAGAAATTGTTGGGAAGATTTTCTGTTATTATATGTATATATGACGCATATTAAACATATGGTAGATAGCAACTACATATCGGAAAACAGGTGAAGCAGGAATTAACAATAACAACAAAAAATTTCATTAAGCATGCTCAATTTTACAAACTTATTAAGGAACATGGCAAAAAGAGAACACAATACTGTACAAAAGCACTCAAGCAATAAAAGCCATACACAATAAATACAGAGTTCAGTGGCATGGCGAATGAAGGTAATTAAAAAGTACACAATTTTTTAACCTTTTATGGAATGATGCTTCTGTACTACATGATGTGATGATTGTTAGTGGAGAGTTGCAGACAGTGATTGCTGAGAATAATGAATAAAAACGAAACACTAGAATATCATCACTTTTCAAGCCAGGTACAGAGCTGTTGTGTGCACCAAAAAAAATTTCCCGGGCGTAGTGTACAGTATACCGTGCAGAGACTGTAAAACCATGTGCATGTTGGGTGAAAGTGGAAACTTCATTGAAAGGTTGAAACAACACCAGTATTATGTTGCAAAAAAGAAAGCTTCGTCAAATGCACTCGGCGAAAATTCTGAAAACAAGCAGCATCATATAGATTGAGCAACGCGTGTATTTTTGAAAACAGAAAACCGTCTAACCTTCGACTTCAACTTACGCCGGTCGTATGGCCGAAGAGCAATCACCGAAATCTGTCGATTTACTTCCGTGACTACTCGACTGGCATCATTCAAACGGCACTTCAACATGACATGCAAGACACTTGGCCTCATTCCTCGGCCCCTCCGCCTCAACAGGCCCGTTGCAACAAGTTTCGGCTACAGCAATGTCGCCAAGGCTGAACGACTTCTACTACAGGCAAGAATTTTGGATTGCAAACGATTAGGAAACTAGAAAACAAAGCTTTCTTTGCACGGTGCCGGCTAGAGCACCAGTACTCAGCAGTATTCCCAAGTGTGCAGCTACACGCCAGTTTTCAGGCCAAATTATCTGCTGCCAGAGCAGAACAATCCCACGAAAACAAACTCAACAGGCTCACACATCAGGATAGGCCTGCACGCACAACGTCACTTTGTCAACAGTCTACAACCTGTCCTCTTATAAGCCTGATCCTGCTCAAATGTCTGTACTCAACCTGGGCCTAAACTTCAATGTGGCACTGGCCCCAGACCAAAGAAAATATTGTATGCGAGGTGGAGAACGCGATCAGCAAGGTGGAACCTTCCCGCCACGAAGAGGCACGTACTCGCGCACTCGGCGTTCTTTCGAGGCTGCAACCGCTTCATGCCTCCTCAACACTCTCTTCAGTTCAGTGCAACGAGATCAAGCAACTCCAGTCTAATGCCGATTTGGTCATTCTACCAGCTGACAAAGGAAATGCCAATGTTCTTTTCGACAAGGTCGACTACAAGGCCAAAATGCTGGCCCTGTTGAATGACCAGAGCACTTACGTGTGTTTCAAGGAGGATCCAGAGCCAAAGATGCAGACACAGTTGCAAAAGCTTCTATCGGACGTCTTCCGCGTATGGCACCCCAACATAAGTCCCTCTACTTAGCGCTACTATGTCACAATGGCTCAGCACCGGCGTCCAATGGCCTTCCTAAGGTACACAAAACCGATGCTCCAATGAGGCCTATCGCAGATTTTACCCATTCACCCCTCTACAAGCTCTCCGGCTTCCTGCACCGCATACTGGCTCCGCTCATTGTAAGAACCCCCACCAATGTGCCTCATTCTGCTGACTTTATTTAAAAAGTTCGAAACGTACGTCTTGAGGACTGTGACATGATCGTCTCTTTTGATGTCAAGTCGTTCTTTACAAGTGCTCCAACTGACTTAGCAGTCGAGGTTTGCGCGGCGGCCCTGAAATCTGATGCTACTTCGCCTGGCAGGTCGCCAATCGATGTGCCAGATCTCAGGCGACTCCTGAGTTTCTGCCTGAGTAACGCATATTTTACTTTTCCACCAGGTGTTTTACAAACAGGTTCACGGCACAGCCATGGGTGCTTCAGTTTCTGTTACCGCTGCAAACCTAACAATGAAATGGGTGGAAAGCCGCACACTAGATTCATTCAGCCCACAGCCAAAGATTTTTGTGCGGTACATTGATGATTGCTTTGCTATTATCAACAAGGATGTTTTACTTGATTTTACAGCATATCTTAACAGCATCGAAAGAGCCGTCCAGTTCATAGTCGAAAAAGAATAGAATGGACAGCTTCCGTTTTTGGGTGTCTTAGTGGAACTAAGCCAATCCGTGCTCTCATTCAAAGTGTAAAGTTAGAGCACTCATATTGGCTGCTATCTTCACTTTCACTCCCTTCACCCAGCCTCTCACAAGAGATCAGTGGTTGCCTAGCTTTTTCTTCGAGCATACCGGATCTGCACAGAGCCAGAGGACGTGAAAGTCGACCATCAAAATGTTCGCAAGGACTTCTCCGAATATGGCTACCCGTTGCCTTTCGTCAACGCTGTGGAACGCAAACTGTTGCAACCCCCCCGATCTGACAGTGGCCCAGCCGCCAAAAAATATGCACCTGTGCCATACATGCCCGGGATCAACAAAGCCTTGGCACGCATCTTGCGATCTTATGACTCTGAGGTGTTACACGTGCTGGCGAAAAAGTTGCGGCAAGCCCTCGTCAACGTAAAATACTGCCTGCCGAAAGAAAAATTTCCGGGCGCAGTGCACACTATACCGTGCAGAGACTGTAACCATGTGTATGTGGGTGAAAGTGGAAACTTTGTTAAAAGGTTGAAACAACACCAGCATGATGTTGCAAACAAGAAAGCTTCGTCAAATGCAGTCGCCGAACATTCTGAAAGCCAGCAGCATGATATAGATTGAAGCAATGCACGCATTTTAAAAACAGAAAAGAACCTCTAGAGCCGTCTATGTCTAGACTCCTTAATCATTCAGACAACCGAACACACTCTTAATCGCACTGACGGGGCACTTTCTAGTGCATATGCCTGCTGCCAAGGGCACATTTTCAAGCTTAAATAGCCAGCCTCAAACGTCTGCACCTGTTTGTGAACAAGGCTTCTGTGTGGGAGCTGAAACGTCATTTAGGAGTTCATTTTATTTTGCCCGGTGTTCTGCCTTCTTCACGTACAGCCCTGACCAGACAGGTTTCCGTCCAATCCTCGACTTCATGCAGCAAACAAATACTTTCTAAAAATCCCAACCGAGAACCTCAACTCAAACGTCAGCATGTGTTAGTTCATGCTCTAGGTCATCCTGCTGGGATTGCAGCCACGGCAAAAAAAAATATGAAGTTGATTCCATGCATGTTGCACAAAGCATTATCTAACATTGTCTGTAATCCTAAGTTTCAGTGTACTCCAAAAATGCAGAAAGATGACCCTGAGAAACTGCCGGAAAGCACATGTTATCTAAAAGCTTCCTGCTACATTTTATTCCATTGCAAGGAAAATAACTTCAAACACTGTGGACTGCAGCTACTAGCCTGCTAAATATACCTATTAACTGAAACAGGTGCAATCAGACTCCACAGCCTTGGCAAAAGAAGAATATGAAATTGGAAAAGGGTAGGTAATGCTGGCAGCACTGCAGCAAAAACCCTCTTATTACAAAAGAGTAGACATGAATGTTCATCGTGAGAGGCACTGATGGAACTGTAAAGTGAGAGTGCGATTGATTTGTGTCCTAAGTCTGTGTACACAATGCTGTATCAAAAATATCGTTACAATAGTATGCATATATTCTTAAAGACTGACTGTACAATTCCTGTTGACAGTGTCAGCATGGAGCCTCTTGTTTTGTTTTGAGTTTCAGATTGCTAACTGTTTTAAGGCAAGGATATTATTGGGGAATAGAGGATGCTCTTGGAATGCATATTCACAATGTAGTCCAAAGTGTGTAAGGGAAACACAAGAGGCGAAGTGCATTTCAATTAGGCAGTAATTACTCATGAGCTTCTGCTTGATCGCAGTTATACAGTTGTAGAGCAAAGCTAGACAGCTTTCTCAGAAGCTTTGCAGCTGAAGGAAAATTCGTCTTAGTCTGGAGATGAAACCAGGGACGACTGCTTGCCTGGGTAGTCACTCTACATTTAATCTAGCCACGATGCCTAGCAGATGTCATGGTGAGGTCGAATTGATCAACAACCTGAAGCAAGAACGGTGTTAGTCTTGCTCTGAGCTGTTGATCAATTAGCTCTGTTTACCTAAATGGTTTGAAGCCTCTGACAGCATGAGACACTTCGCAGGAAATATTTTGGGATAGCCCTTGGCCTTTTGCTTCTGACAGCCTATGCAAAAATTTTCGAGGCAGCAAGGTCACATTGCGATAAGTGTTTGTCTCTTCAGTCTTCTTTACGTGCTTGAAATTAATCGGGAGCCCTCCACTAAGGCGACCCTTGTAGCCGGCGGGTTGTTTTTGGATGTTAAACCCTACTATTTACAAATTTTCCACGCGCGGTACGCTGGTGCCGTAGATGGGGCAGAGAAAAAGTCAAGAAGAGAGGCAATCCAATTATCTTTACGCTGCTCAGAAGTCATGTCGCAGGTGTTGAGCAAAGGCGCAGCGGATTCGAGGGCAGAGAGGCTGGCAAGCTCAGCCAGTAGCGGAGAGCGGGACAAGGCATCAGCATCATGGTGCTTGCGGCCCGACCGATATACGACACGTATGTTATATTCTTGCAGGTGGAGAGCCCATTGAGCCATGGCAGGCGACCGGAGGGATCTTTTAGCGAAAAAAGCCAACATAGGGCATGCTGGTTGGCTAACACGCCAAAAGGACTGCCATTATAATAAAGTCGAAACTTGCCAAAGGCCAAGACAATGGCCAAGCTAGGCCATCTTAGCCAAGCACTCTTTAGTATACCTTATACACTATCTGTCGACTGACTAGCAACGTGGAGCTGCAATAAACGTTTTTCCAAGAACTCTCGTCCCGCAAACTTTTGTGCCCGATAGTACATATGTGAATAGTGGCGTGTCGCGTCCGCGAAATATGCGGTGTGGCACTGCTGTATTCTTGTAAACGCGGCTTATCTCAGCCTGCAATCTTTAGCCATCCAATTGTGAAACGGGATATGACATCTCGAGAAAAGGGATTGAGACTGCACAATTATAATAGCTTCGCCATATCTTCCATGTACCTCCATGAATGCCAGCACCTCCGTTCAGCCGCTGCGGTGGTTTAGTGTTCGGCTCCTGACCCGAAAGACGCGGGTTCGATCCCGCAGCGGCTGTCGCATTTCGATGGAGGCGTTCATGCTAGATGCCCGTGTACTGTCTGATGGCAGTGCACGCTATGGAACCGAAACCAAATCTTGTTTCGGTTACGAGAGAGCATTTCATTCGAGAAAGAGTATCTAGACCTACGGTCTACATATGTAGCTTGTAAATTTCTGCTTGAAATATTTCTCATGCATGGCAGACCTGCCGCTGCCGTGACGCAGGTGCTGTCGCGACTCGGACAGGAAAAAAAATGGTGCCGGTTTTAAGAATAACATTTTTACGCTTCAAAATTGAGGCTCAAGTTGGTGCAGCTGTAGGTCAATGCGCTTCGATGACAAAAAAAATTGGTGAAGTTGCCTTCCGAGTGCATTCTTTGCACTTTTGGTTTTGATTTTAGGGTTGGCAGTTTTGTCTAAAATCTCAACTTTCGTTATTTTTGCTGTCAGCTTTCATTGTTTGTATGGTGCTATTATGGTGTAATTTCTTAATAATTCTGAGCCATGTTTCCAGCGCATTTCGTATCAGTCGCAGAAAAGGTTCATTTCGTAGGTAGCGTTGTAGCGCCATCTGCCTGGGACGGCCTGCCCATCGACATCAGCATCATCCTGCGTGCCGCGGGTCGTTTCTATCTGCGGCTGGATTGGTGCGGTTCTTGCGTTTGTTGTAACACTGAGTGCATCTTTAAGCGCAAGCAAAAAAGTTATGCTGCAGTGTTCAAGTATGGCACGTTGGAGCCAGTTCAGGTGAGCTTTCCGTGCTGCGCGGCTACCTACACGGCCTTCGTTAGTACTGTACTAATTTTGGGGAAAACAGCAGTTGAGGTACCTTATGGTAACTTTTCTTTTCGGAGGCTTTTACTGCTGCGTAATCCTATCGGACAGAGTCGAGTTCATACCACGTAAATGTATGTACCACCAGCAGCAAAAGTTATTGGGGTGCGTGTTCTCGGGGCAGAAAAGTTATTGTGGGGTTTCCTCGCGACCTAGAGCTTTAAAAATGCTACCAGCGTGTGGCGAATGCAAGTCCCCTCGTTCAGACACTTCGAGCGATTGGCTTACGTGGCGCTTGGCTACTGTGCCGGTGTTCCCGGGTTCGAACCCGACTGCGGCGGCCGCGTTATCGATGGAGGCCAAATGCAAAGGCGCCCGTGTGCTGTGCGATGTGAGTGCACGTTAAACATCCCTAGGTGGTCGAAATTATTCCGGAGCCACACACTACGGCACAACTTTCTGTCTTTCTTCTCTCGGTCCGTCCTTTACCCCTTCCCTTACGGCACGGTTCAGTTGGCCGCCAAGATGCGAGACAGATACTGCGCCATTTCTTTTCCCCAAAACCAATCTTCTTCTACCCCGTACACTCCCACCTCGTCAATTTTGCCTGCCGATAGTTCCTCCGCGTGACGCGATTCGAAATTGATCACTTCAGGCCTGACCTGTTCAATTAAGCGAGTTCACACAGTTAATTTTCTTAGAGATACTGAGCGCAGTGCGCGAGCTAAGCCACTGTGACCCTTTACAGTAAACGGGTACCGCACAAGGGGGGGGGGGGGTGGTAGGGTTTTAACGTAATTAAACCAAGCGTATGTGTGAAAGCACGTGTTTAGCTTGGTTGTCTCATGGTATTGCTTTGCTAGGTCGTCGGCACTTCTGGCGACGAGATTAGTTCTAGAGTAGTTTTAGTTGATGGAAGACAACAATATGCAATGCACAGCGCGAGCGTGTGTTGCAGTTTAACGCGAGCAGGGGTCGTCTGCGGCAGCAGCATAGTGCTCTCGTGCACAGGCCAGCGAAATTGATCTGTTCGCGCCGCCGCGGGTTCGAATCCCAGTCGCGGCAATATTTATTATGTTTGCCAAGGTCAAGCTTCACACTAACTCTGTGAGCCAGTTAGATCTCGTGAAGTAGTACTTTCACACTAAAATATTAGCCCTCCTGAGCCAAAATAACAGTGATGTTTACAATTGCTGTACAGTTGATGCCTTCATAACCGTATAAAGGCACTCCATAAGCACGTTTTTGACCAGTCAAGCTCGATTCAGCACCTAAAATGAGTGTGGACGCGGCTACCAGTTAAGTTTGACATAACTAGACATAACATGCTTCAGAAAAGCATCTGTATTTGATAGCCTCTTCTCTCTCCTTTTTTTACTGCGTTTTTCACCACCACTGCCTCCTCATAACGACAAATGCTACAACTGGATAACATGGCTTGTATTTGGCAACAGCATGGCAAGAGAGCCTCATACATTTGTAGCGAAGTCTGCCAAACAAGTTGTGGTACTATGTATTGCTGAACTTGGCATCACCGTACCCTGATATTGTGAAATCACATTGAGTGGCAGTTAAGACTTGGTGCGTTTTTCTCAGATCTATCTGCTGTAGGTCAAAGTTTGGGCACACGGGTACAAAACAGATTTGTTGAAAACACTTTTCATGAGAACAGTTACTTATAGTACTTAGTACTATGTAACAAGAAAATATCTGCTGAGACTATGTTCAACTGTAAAAAATGTCTGAACAGTGAAAAGTAAATCATTCATAGTGTCATGGCGCAGGGGTTCACTCGAACCCGGGCTCCGTTTGGTAGCGTGTCGGATCCTTCGGGTTGAAGAAATATGGAACTTCAAGCTTGGGAAAACGAAAAACAAACGGGTTTACTGGCACTTTTCATGAAACTTGATTACATAATTTAGAAGGAAACAGAAAGAGCAAACAGTCAAGAATTAAAAGTTCATAGCGTCGAGCAACTGGATGAGCCTTGTCGTCAGGGCCCAGAGCGATCGTTCGTATTTAGGATACTCGTTAAATACACTGAGGCTCCGCCGCTTTCACCACACGATTCACAGATAAGAAGAGTCGCATATAGCATGCTGAGCCCTGTGGGAATGAGCGAGAAGGATACGGAGGTCCGCTGCTACTTCGTCCTCGGGAATGCGCTTCTGCCCGCTTCCTTTCGTCATCCGGTCCATCGTCGGTCGCGTCTCACGGTCCGACACAAGGGGAGCGGGCGTGGGAGATTCATCGAGTAGTTTCCCCAAGACATCTTTTTTCTTTTTCGTAAGGTCAACGAGGGGTCAAACAACGTGTCCCTAGCAGGGTTGTAACAATAGTTAACAGCAAATTGAGAATAAGAAAAGGAGCATTACAAAAACACCTGTGTTTACTTATAAGAACAGATAACACAGTGTCTCCAAAAACATCTGGGAATAATTTATGCAAAAACGACGTAGCAAACGTTTGAAGTTTTCTGCCAGCATCTCGCCTTCCCCCTTTCAATAAAAAACTTGAAGCATGTTTTGAGTAATTCAAGAATGGGTACAAGTGTTTTAGTTCATTCTAAATATAGATTTTTTAAAGTATTTGCAAGATACCAAGTTCTCAAGAGAAGTACTGATTATAGAATATTCAATCTGTTGTAGAAGAAACACCAAAAGATATTGACAGAAGAACTTGGGGGCTGTGCTGATCCTGTGCCATTGTCTTGTGTGCTGCTGTTGCCATGGTAGACCAACAACTCACCAATGTACGGTTCTCCTCTGTTGTATGTTAGCTATGTGCATGTTTGACACAGAGTTTTTTATGGCCACTTTTGTTAAATCCTATCATCCAGAAATCTTGAGTCACAGTCATGACCTTTTGCCGCACTGCTATCTTCTGTTTTGTCAGCCTCAAAGGTTTGCAGAATGTGACTGTGTAGGAAAAACTTCATTGGTGTGCTGGTGCCTTGTGTACCAGTTGCCTGGCATTATGCCAGTGAATGGAGCGTGCATGTTCCCTCATGATTGCCTTGGAAATGTTGCTATGGGTTATGGCGCATGTATATGGGTTTTCCTGCGCACCCAAATTTCGTTGAGTTTTGTCAGGATCATACATGTCAGAAGGGCTGGTAGTTATATCAGAGCAGTGTGAATGTGGAAAAACATACTGCAGTGGGTTAATGAAAACTGAAAAGACTGGTACGATGTAAAGCAGCAGAATCCGCTCCCCAGTTCTTGAAAAAGTGAACATATCACCACTAAATTAAAGCTTCTGTTTGGGCGAGTTGGTAATGATCTATTTGCTTCAGTGGTTGTGTTGCTTGTCTTCCTTTCATGTGTCCCATCTTCCCGCACTCTTTAACAATAACATCACTACTACGCTTCACAATTTTTTACCAGACGTGTTTGTCTTGGGTGCCTTGCAAAAATGGCTCAAGCTTGCAGATCTGCAATGTCAACAGGCAGGCATATCAAGGTCCAGAGAATGTCAATTTATGGAGTAACTTGGACGGTTGTTTGCGTGTATTGCTAAATAATCAATTTCAAAAAGAACTGCTAACTATTTTATTGATATTGTTGTAATCAAATGCTGTGTAGCCCACCCCTGTTATGCCTCTAAATGAAGAGACAGCAGTATGTGTAAATAAATGAAAAATACTCGAATGCTTCCTTCCCAAAAATTGATGCCATGCAATGATAACGTTTTTTATACATCAACTGATAATCCTTATCGCATGCTTTGTAGCAATTCCAGCCTTTGTAGCATTTCCAGCAGTCAGCCTGTCTGTAAAGGCATTTTTTGTTATTGTTTCGGCGATGTAGGTGCCGAATAAACCAAGGCGCAGTGTTAGTGCATGAATCTGTCAATAAGGACAGCATGTTTATTAGTGTTTATCAACGTGTACTGTACGCGTTAAGTGGCATATGAACCAAGTCACTCACACATGGATAATCTAGTCCGCAGAGAATGTTGCTTACTTCGCACGAAACGCGACCACAGAATGGAAAAAGCCAATTCAGCAGCGAGAAGAGGTAATCAGTGTGTTGTGGGTGTGAAAAATGAGATCCATGCATGAGGACAGAATGCCGAAAAAAATCCGGACCATAATCAGCTCGGCATTCTTTCCGCGTTTCTGCAGCAGCGCCTCGCGGAAAGTCAACTTCACGCGACCGCATGTTCCTTTTAACAGTGTACCATACTGTACAGAAAACTAACATCCACATCAGTGTGACGCTGCATGTGACCGAAGGTGTGGTTTGACTGCCAATTTTTGAGGACTGGAAGAAATACATCAGTCGTCTGACATCCGCACTGTGCAGAAAGTTGTGTGGACTCTGTTGTGCAGGTCCTTAACTTATGTTTAGAACAGAAAGCTCTCAGTGCCTTGGTGCGAAGTACATTGTAGGAAATGGCTTGTTTGATGAGAAGGGGCCTGGTCTTGCAGCGTCAGTAATCGTAATTTTTATTTTTGGTTAAGTACACAGATAATGAATACAGGGGAGAGGATGATGCACTGCTGCTGCTGCTTGCCATTTACTATTCGCACTTTTGCACAGACTTCTGCAGTAAAGAGTGCTGGCACTGTGAATGAATAAGAATCATCATCATGGCGGCAGGTTTCTGCAGTAAAATGTCGGCCGGAGTAGATGTGCAGTTTTCTGTTTTCAAACTATGAATTATTTCTGTTCAGACAATTTCTCGGGTTATCAGATATGCTTCTTCTTATTACAATATGTCAAAGATATGTTGGCATCTGCATACTCTGCAATGAAAGCTGAGGAAACCACCATTCTCTGACTTACATTTTTATAATGCTCGTGAAAACAATCACTTAATTGTACCCCAGTATGCCGTTAAAGAAACCGTACCTAAGACAGCGGGATCAAATGTACAAAGAATCCTGTGCACTGAAAAAATTTGATGTTATGATTTTTTTCGCATTCCATTCGTGCAAGAAATGGTTGGCCTAGTCATCTGGCACAACGATTAAAGCTCGTTTGGCACAGAAAACAACCACTTTGACATTGAATTGCTGTCCGAACTTCTCTTGGCTATATATATGGCAGTTTCGTTGCTCTGAAGAGCAATGAGGAGACAGTGCCTTTATTAAAGGACTGCTTCCATACAATTCATTCCACCGTAAACTTGTCAAGACAGCTATCGTGAAGACATCTCTTCAATGTCATGTTCACACCATGTTGGCATCAGGTCCTCAAAGAATGCACACTTAGCAGAAGCGCAATACCTTAACTACGTTTTGGCCAATGTTACTGAAGGGTTATGGGGGCTTAACGTCCCAAAGCGACTCAGGCTATAAGCGACGCAGTAGTGAAGGGCTCCGGATATTTCGACCACCTAGGGTTCTTTAACGTGCACTGACATCGCCCAGTACACGGGCCTCTAAAATTTCGCCTCCATCGAAAGTCAGCCGCCATGGCCGGGATTGAACCCGCGTCTTCCGGGTAAGCAGCCGAGCGCCATAACCAATGAGCCACCGCGGCGGGTGTTGCTGAAGGCTTCATGGTATAGTCTCCAGGGCATTTCAGCTGTTGCATAGCTTAAAAATCAGGCAGCAAACCAATGTCAGTGTTTTTTTTTCTGCACAGCACTAGCTTCACTAGTTTGTAGGATGAAGGAAACCTCTTCTGGGAAAATGTGTACAAAGAAATATGTAAGGAAAAAATTCCATTGCACAAAATTGAGTGTATTAGATCATGCTGTCATCGGGCAGATGTTCAGAAGGGCACACTGGGGTACATAATTTTTCCTCTCCTCACGCCACAGTTTCACCTGAGGCTGCAGGATGTGAAATTAAATACATTTTCAAATGACCACCTTCATAAGCATTTCAACACTGTAAAGAAAAGAATGGAAGCTTCGTCAACCTTCGTTGCGCCAACCTGCGCCTGCAAAGAGAACAAAGCCACTCAAAAAATAATGGAAACAAAGCTGTTCACTTGCAGTGTGATGACCACTCGGGAAAAAATCACACAAGAAAAACAGTTGCGGTGAAAATTAAGCGGTATTTGGTCTTGAGATATTACTGCGGTTAAGCGCAGAGGAACTGAGCTTAACAGCAGTTCAAAGCTCTAAATTTACGAGTATAAGCAGCAAGAACAATTCAATTTATTCCAACCAGTGAGAAATGAAACCGAAATGAAACTTTGCAAGTTAGGCAGGTCCAAGACTTGACCAAAGCTTTGACGCACAGACTCTAGCATCGATACTGCCAGATTCGAGAACAGCTCAACTCAGCAGTGCAGTGTCTGTCATTGTGCAGACATCCTGCACAAGAATTGGAATTTCGTTATGGAACATGCAAATGGTGCTAACATGAACACAGAACCCTATGCAAACAGATAGGTGAACCATGGAATCTAAAATTCCCGTACAAAAGGTAGAAACGCACACAGAGACGTAGAAGGATTCTGCATAGCCAACAAAGCCCCCACATACATTGGCTCACCATCGTTGTCACAGAGCAGCCAAGAAATCGCATTCCTCACAGGGAGGTCACAGGCAAATGAATGTGCGCATCAATAACATCCTTATCGTGAGTCTTCAGGAATGCCTTCAGCTGATGCAGTAGACCAGGAAGTGATGAACAACTGGTGAACAAGCAAGTCGTCGACAGGGCCACTATGGATACAACAGCAAACACAGAATTGGAAACAGAATCGGACACCCAGTGCGAATCCTGCCATCATGTCTCTCACGGCCTGTGAGGCACATCGCACCACAGTACAACTTTTGCGACCGGGAAAATGTTCCAAGTTTCTAAGATTATAATGTGCAATTCACTGTTTGTTGTCATGCAGAAAAGCATACTGTAATTCCAGAGTATATATCTGAATGCTTTTTTTTCAATTTGTTATGGACAGTTTTGACGGGGGACGAAAGTACCATATTAACGAGGCATGCCTCTATAGCCATGCAGTATTCGAAAAACACCACCTGGTTTCGCATGATATGCATGGCCTTCCTAAGGAACGTCCCTCCTCCCTGCTATGGCAAAAAAATACAGAAATCGTAGGGCAGCAAGTTGAGCACACAGAAAAGGATTATGCAAAACTTTCTGAAGTAAACAGTAGCCAGCCAAACAAGCTTCAGTGTTCATTTTGAGAGTCCTTTCAATGTTCCTGTCATGAGGAAGCCCACTAACTTTGCATGCATCTTCTAATGTTCTGGCTGTATCAGAGGACAAACAGCACGATAAACACTGCCAATATAGTGGGAGCTATGCATAGGGGGACTCTTTAGATACCAATGATGGCAGGGGGTCACCTTTATCTCAGCCATGGAAGAACAGATATGGTAACTTGCAGACAGTGGCTACATACAGAGTGCTACCACGTTACATTTCTGGAGTGCACCCATGGCAATAAACAGTCTCACAGTAAAGTATTCCTGCATCATGGTTGGCTGCTGAAGTATCAAGCAAGAGTGATTTCTGCATATTTCCAACCAGTCTGCTGGCACTTAGTGATTGCCAAATGGGCACTACTTCAAACAACATTTCTGTTCATGTGCCGCTCTGTGTCTAAAAGAGGTGGCACCTTGCCCATTTTCAAAGTTCACTCGCACTAGACAAGGAAATGCGAGAACCAGTCAGAAATGCAATGCAGCAAGCAATACGGCACTTAATGTAAACAATAAAATTTCAAGTCAGCAGTCCGGCCGTCTGTCCCACCTCTCCATATAAGAAGGGGTGCAACTTTCAACAAAAATTAGTTTATTTCTAGCGGTTCTTACATGAAATTTTTTTGGCAATTTAAAAATAATTTTATGACTGCTCTCATCACATGTCACTGTTTTATGTGCAGAATAATATTTTCCGATATATATTTTTTAAATCCTGCAAAGCTAAGAAAATATGGCAGAAGGCTAGTTCAACATTGTTCTTGCAGGGTGAAGTCATGCTTGTAATTCATTTTGTTTTGCAAAGCTCAAATTTTTGTTTTGAATTTTTGAGATTCAGTGTTTGTTGACATATTATAGTGAGAAGACAATTTCATCCAAGTTTAAAATTCATAAATTTGAAAAAACGGTTGTCTAGACCTGCGCTGCTGTCCTAGGAGTGCAATGAAACAAGTGGTAAAGAAAACATAAAACTGTTGGGGCAGGTATGCTCTGTAAGCATGTATCTAGGCAGAAAACCTTAACACAAAAAATTGCCCGTTTCTTAAATGTTTCGTCACTATTCACAGCCGCCGAGGTTCATGAAACAATTTTTTTACAGTACTTCTTAGTCGATTTCATGAATTAAATTTGGGGACAGCAGACTCATTCCACGCGAAAGGTGATGCACCAAATTCTTGGCATTTTAGATTTCGCTGAGAGAATTCATGGAAGACTAGTCCCAACAGAAGCATAGAGACCTTCTTTCAAAGAAAAAATATTTCTCTATATATCATGCTCCAAAGTGTAAGACATCACCTTCATCTGGGCATTTTGCAAGAATTATTGTTCAGGAACCGGTCCTGTCAGCAAAGTTTATCTCCGCATGTAGTCTAGTATTGAGATGCCCTGTCATGCCTCAAAAAATAAACTGAGGATGATGCAATTTTCGTTTAAAATGGAAGTTCTTTAGAGGGGAAGCTTATTAATGTTTATTAATGAAGCCACAATTATGCAATCTTTGGGGAACATGTATTTTTGCGTGCTGATTCCAAATATGGAATTTAATGTACAAGTCCTTGTGGACTTGATGCAATATGTTATGTAACTTTTTGTGGAGAGCTGTAACAAAATTTTGCTGCAGGGAACTTGCTGCAATGTATGCCGTCTGCTTTTTTTGACGTTCTGCAATATTGGCAAAATTATTATCCTGTCTATCACAGAAGTTGAGTTACAGGGTTTTGAACTTCGTACTTCGCAAACGGGAAGAAAAATTTGGTTTCCTGTTTGTGAAATGACAACTTAAAAATTCTATAACTCAACTTCTGTGACAGGCAGGATAATAATTTTAGCTTTATTGTATAGCTTAATGTCAAGAAAAACCAATGGCATGCATTTTAGCAAGTTTCTTGCAGCAGGATTTCTTGAAAGTTCTCCACAAAAAGTTACATAGTATAATAAATAGGTGCTCAAGAAATTGTTGCACATGAAATTAATTTCCATATTTTGATTCAGCACGCAAAAATACATGTTCCCCAAAGATGTCATAATTGTGACTTCATTATTAAAAATTTTTCTAAGACCCTCTTCCCCCCTTAACAGCAGAAAAATTAAAAGATTTCCGCATTTTTTAAATTAAACTTGGAGTCTAAATTTAAGCAAACTTTTTTGGAGTTTTGCCTGAAACCTTGATCTAGCACTGTTTGAATTAAACTTGAACCTTGCGTTGTTCTGTAATTTAATAAAAAATTACAAAGATTTCTGCGGAACCGGCCACATTCAGGACCAGAAAACGCTATGTGGGCAACGGTGAAAGACAAAAAAATTAGCCAAATGGTCAACCCATTTAGTTTCGCATAATAAAAATCTAGAAAAATATTTTTTGTTGGCGAGAAATAAATTTTTATAAATGGGTTCCAGCGATGTGGTGCCAGCCCCTGTTACAGTCCGTCCGGTAAAACGCTGCTTTTTCTCCGGCCTTGCTAAACTCTAGCAATTGCCATTAGCATTGGACATATTGTGAGAAGATCGCGCAATGGAGCCATTTCAGTGTTTTCATTTATTCTTTAAGAATATGTTTGGGCGGGATACTCATGGTATACAGGGTGTGCCATGTTATTCTCTATAGATATGACCTAAACGCAGGATTTAAAAACCCAACCTGAGAGTGTTAGATGGATAAGCATTGATTATTTACATTGCACTTGACTGAGGCATCAGCCTCACCAATTATTCAACTTCCAAAGCTGTTGTGTATAGCAAATGCAATGTTTAATAAAGTATTTGCATTGAATTAAATTGGACACCTTGTATATGCACAAAATATGAAGGGGAGACTGCATACTACAGAAAAAAGGGATATAACATCATGTGGCCTGAACTGAGACAGTTAGGAACAAGAGTAAATGGAGAATACCTAAATAACCGGCGATTTGCTCATAACATTGCCTTGCTGAGTCACTCACGAGATTATTTGCAAAGCATGATCAATGATTTAGACAGGCAGAGCAAAACGGTGGGGATAAAAATTGACATGCAGAAAACCAAAGTAATGTTCAATAGCCTAGCAAGGGAACAGCAGTTCACAATTGGAAGGGAGATACTGGAAGTGGTAAGGGAATATGCCTACTTATGGCAGGCAGAGACTGTTGATCCGGATCATTAGAGGGATATAACTAGAAAGATAAGAAGGGTGGTGCGTATATGACAGGTTCTCTGATCGTGAATAGCAGTTTACCAATGTCCCTCAACAGAAAAGTGCACAACAGCTGTATCTTGCCGGTACTCGCCTATGGGGCAGAAACGCAGAGGCTAACGAAAAGGGTTCAACTTAAGTTAAGGAAAACACAGCGAGCCATGGAAAGAAAAATGTTAGGTGTAACGTTATGAGACCGGAAGCGGCCAGAGTGGGTGAGGTAATAAACACGGGTTAATGACATCCTAGTCGAAATTAAGAGGAAGAAATAGGCTTGGGCAGAGCATGTAATACGAAGGCAAGATAACCGCTGGTCCTTAGGGGTAACGGAGTGGATTCCAAGAGAAGGCAACAGTCTCAGGGGACGGCAGAAAGTTAGGTGGGCGGATGGGATTAGGAAGTTTACGGGAATACGGTGGCTGCAGCTGGCAAAGGACAGGGTTAATGGGAGAGACATGAAAGAGGCCTTTACCCTGCAGTGGGCGCAGTCATGCTGATGAGATAATGAAGAAGATAGATGGCGTGCTCATATATTTTTGTCGGCAATCTTGGCGATATGAAAGCCTCAGTTACCTTCCTTTCAGTTTTACTTCTTGCCTTTGCAAAGAGCACAGTTACACTGTGTTTTCAAGGGCAGGTCAGCAGCCATGTTTCTTGCATTTACTACAGTGCATTGCCAAATGGGCATACTCTCACACGGTAGGCGAATCTCGGGCTGTATTCCAATTTGTGTCCCTGTTGAAAACGTCCCTTTCAGCGACACCTAATCGGCCAAAATGCCAGAAGCAGATGTGCATCTACTTCCGCCATTTGGGGCCGTCAGGTGTCACCGAATGGAATTCTGAAAAAAGACAATGCGCAAAACAAACAACACAGGAGAAAGACAGATGAAACAATTGCAACTCTGCAACTGTGTATTCACTTGGAAAGCGAAAGCGAATGAATAGATGAGCAAAAACGCAAGACCAGGCTTCAACAAGCTGGCTATCCTACTCTGCTCAGTGGGCAAAGTGTTACTGAAAAAGGTTAAAAAAATAAAAGTGAAATAACAGTGCGAAAAACGATGTTGCCAAACAGGAAACTAAACCTGTGATAATTCCTTATATTCATAAGATGGCACACCATCTGAAACATGTTGAGGCAAAGTTTAAAGTTTGTTTAGTTTTTCCACCCGCCAAAACCTGTTCTCCTTGTGTGGCAAAATGGTTGCAAACAAACCGAAAAAAGCAGAATGTCAGAAAAAGCATGTGACGCCGTTTGTGAAATGTGCACTGGGCGTAGTTTATCAGATCCCGGAGTCGTGTGGGAAATCTGACATTGACCAAATGGGCTGATGTATTAATGATAGCCTTGCTGACCATAATCACGCAATAAAGAACGGCACGGGTTCTTTCTTACCACATTACTGTAAAGCCTGCAGGAAAAAAAAAGAAAAAATGCCATGCGAAGCTGAAGGAAACAAAAATCCTAAGCAGGGGCAAAGATACTACAGTACGTGAACTTATAGAGGCGTTCCACATCAACAAAAGCGGAAGAGATTATGTAAGCACACCCTCACTTACAATTGACAGAAAATAAAGTGTCTTTTTAGATATGCGCTGAGACACATTTTTTTTCTATAGCCATTTGTTACCTTTTTGTTTCTACTTGTGCGCATGTGTGGGTCCCTCTCTCTCTTGCCTTTTTGTCTATATATTCACTTGTTTGAATAGGTAAATAAACAGTTGCACTTGTTTCGTCTGTCTTCCCCAGCGTTCTGTTTTGCGCGTCTGTTTTCAAAACCATGCCCCAACTTAGCCCCACAGAGAGTATTACCAAATGGGATGTTTTTGAATGAGCCGCAAGTTGGAATAAAGTGCCTTGTTGATGCCCGTGAGGCGCATTGTGTTTGCTTATGTCTTTTTTTCACTCTTTCAGCTCTTAATATTTTGGTCAACCTCGGGTACACCTTGGGAAGCTTACGAGAGGTCTAAAATTTGTGGCCGTTAGTCGATGTAACGAAAGACAAAGGTTGTACCAAAAGAGTCTATTCATTCAAACATCTCTCAACATATTTGCCATTGATGTCAGTGTGTTTCTTGTTGTGACAGATTTATTTTTCCTAATATGCTTTGAAATTACTCCTTTGTGGCTTTTGCAATTCACTGTTCTGAGTGGCAGTGGTCTCATTTCTGGAAATAAACACTGGTCCTAGATGAATCTTCATTCACAAATTGCAGTTGGAGTTCAACAAATCTATAGGTGGGCCTGAGCCTATAGTGAAAATGGTACAGTATCCTTCTTCATTTTTGTTCCTTCAAGAATGTTGCCATTGTCTTTGCACCATCTCCATATTTTTCTCATATTTAGAGTCAGTACGTGTATTTGGAAAAGCACATGAAGCAGTTATGCCTCTAAAACGACATAGGAATGCTACTCTAAGCTTGGCAAGACAGAACATTCATGCAGGAAAATGTATTGCCAAACTCCACGAAAATTTGGAGCTCCTCGCATAAATGGCACCAAAAACGTAGGCTTACTCGTTACCTGGCTGCAGCTTTCTTTACATGAGACACATATACCAGGTAAGGCATGGAACATACTCGCTTCCTTTCTTCATTGCTCTTCAAATGCTGTGTGTGTGTAGTTCTCATTTCTCCTCCTTCCTTTCTTGTTTTTCACTGTTTTTACAGGATTATACACAACAAATCTTTGCTTGCTTGTTTTCTTGTTTGAAACGATGCGTTAGACATTAGTATCTATGGATCACTTCATACACATCAGAGTCACTAAATAATTTACAATCGAATTTCCTCTTGACACTGTTTTGATTCCAGCGGCTAGGAGATGGTTGTGATATCAAAGGTCGGTTAACGCCATATGCGGCATAAAAAAAACTGCAATATAACCGCTCCTTCTTTGTTTTCATTAACTGCAATGCTAAATCCAGCCTGTCTCAAGAGCGAGAATGACTACAAATGAAGAAGCAATGAGCTATTCTGAACTTTAATGTCATAGCCATTGTCCGGCTGTATAAACCTAAACATAATGAGAAAATTAATTGAATTTTAAATCACATAGCAGTCGTAGCTAAATGCCATGCGGTGATCCATGCATTTTAATAGCTTATGCTTCACTACAGAGAAGACAAGACGTAACTAAAATCGGGTGTCAATTTCAAAAGTTAGTAACAGTATGATATTCACTGTGGTTTCCCTTTATTCTTGTTTAACCATGTTCACAATTCATCAACCTTTTTATGCAGTGCAGACGATAGTAACTGCATGAAGCTTATCTATGTAATATGGTACACTACTTGTGCAATGTATGAAACAACTCGGACCGGCACCTACAAAATGTGCCAACTTTCTTCTGTCATGAGCATGTTTGCAATTCGTAACGGTTGGAGAAAGCTAAGCTAGCAGCACAAGCGGCCACTTTAGCAAAAATGAAACAATTAATTACCTCACTGACACCCCGCCTGGCCTCATCTTTTTTTGAAATGCATATAATTTCGTATATGAAGAATTGCAAGGGAAATTAGCAGAGCTGAAAACGGGCCGAAGCCTTTGCAAGTTTGTAAAGCGTTACACTATGTGTATGGCCCTTTTAATTGTTGAGAACTGGAAGTAATTTCCTGACTAAATTCCCTTTAGATAATTTCATGCACCTATATTTCGAGCACTCTATCTCCAGTCAACATACACTGAAGCTGGGTGCAACACTAATGAGGTGTATATTTCAGTGCTTGCCGTTCAGAAACTTTGTACACCACAGCTCTCTGGATTATGAAGTTGCACATATGATCATATGAAAGATCTGTTTTTAGATGGACCGGTTTATTATTAGTCATTATACAACCTCACTTACACAGCTTTACACTCGATATATAAAAGCGATCTTTGTACAACGCACAGTTATGAGCAGGTTTTATTGCTCTCTCAGTGCATAGCAATCATGAACTTCGTGTAAAAGTAACTTTAAAGTGCTCAGAAAAATTTCAGCCCCCAAATGAATGCTGCATAACTACACAAAACATAAGCTTCAGTTATCACTCGGCAACCAACAGACCTTACAGGGGAAGCCGCCGCAGTGGCTCACTGGTTATGGTGCTCGGCTGCTGACCCGAAAGACGTGGGTTCGATGGGAAATACGACAAAATCGACTTTCATACATCACGGGAGCCACGAAGTGCCCCGAGACAGGCAAAATTTGTTCGAACTTCCCGCGCGTGCTGCAAGCAAAGCATTCTGCCGATCGGCGCCATCTTAGGTTCGTTTTGAAGCTTGTTTCTTTGTGCGCATTTTGGTGCATTTTAAAATAGCGTCGATCAATGAGAATGACCACAGTAGCTGGTTTTCCGACGGCCTTTTCTTGGCTGTTAATTGGCTGGAGGCCGCACGCGTGAGGCGAGCCTCTCGTCCGAGGCCTACCATTGGCCGATGCGACCGGAGCGCCATTTTGTTTTCTTTAGTATTTTTTTTGTGCCGTCAGGGTTCCCGTTTTGTGCTTTTGACCACGTGCATCTCTATTTGCGTAGCGCTCGCGTAGTGAAGTTTCTAGAGATCTTGTTTGCGGTTTCTTTTTTCCTACGTCACATACTTTGTCAGTACAAAGTAACTGATGCCGGGAGACGTACGTTTGAAGAAGACGACGTGTAGTACATACGGGAGAAAGCGTCGCCCGCCTAACGCGAAGCGCGGTTCGACGTCGGGACGTTTGACCGTGTCGGGTGATTGTTTGCAGCCACAGCGAGCGTCTCCTGCCTCATCGTATGCCCTACGTTCGACCATGCCAGATGAGGATTGTTCGAAGTTGCAGTGAGCGTCACCTGCTTCGTCAGGTGTGCGATGTTCGACCATGTCGGATGAGGATTGTTCGAAGTTAAAGCGAGCGTCGGCTGCTTTGTCGCCTGTGCGATGTTCGACCGTGCCGGATGAAGATTGTTCGTAGCCTCGGCTAGCGACGCCTGCCCCAACGCCTGATCAATTTGCTCCAGAATCCAGGCCCGTTCAGAGCACGTTTTGTCTACACGACACAGAGTTGTACACAGCGGAGGAGATCGCCGCGCGCATGAAACACGCAGACTTGATCAAGCCCGGCATAGGTGCAAAGTCGGCAACGCAGCCTCAGCTACACTGCAGGCTGCAACATCCTTCGTCGCAGCCTTGAGAAGGATCAGAGAAAGCTGAAGAAGAAAACAACAGCCTTTTTAGCAATAATGCAGACAAAAACAAAGTATCTCTAGGATGCACAGTGGAGACAGGTCTCCGAACTACAGCCCCGGGCAGGTGTTGATCACCAACATGAACCCCTCCAGACTAAAGCCCAGGACAAGTGCAAATCACTGTCATCATGGACGGCAACTGTTTAGTTACTGAGCTTTTGCACCCCTCATGTAATAACTGGCAAGACATTAAAAAGTATTGCCACACTCTTCGCTGGATTTCAAGCTCACAAATTTTGCTGAATTCCTAATGGCATTTGCCATCTTGACCTTGGGTTGTCTGTGATATCCTCACTTTTATTTGACATATTTAGAATCTGAAGACAGTTTTGGAAATAGAAAGAACATGTAATTTTTGGTGGGAAATATCACAGTGAAGCTACCGACCATTCGTCTTATAACGTATGATCAATCTTCAAATGCATTTTTCTCAGTTTCATACCTTTGGTCGATCTCCTCAGCCTTAGGCAAGATTTTGATAACTTCAATTTTTCTCACAAGAATAAGCTTGGTACCATTTTCTTCGGAGGAAAATAAAGTACCCGATGACATTCTTACTTTTTTTGTTTAGGACACGCATAAATAGCATGCTGAGATTAGCTTAACGAGCTGCAGTGTCAAATACTGCGACCTTTTACTCTCGACATAATTTATCAGGGTGACATGCGTCTAGAGAAAAGCGAAGAATGTCATCGGGTATGGGAACTCTTCGGCTGTCAAATCATGCAATTAAAAGCAAAAAAACTCAATGAGAAAGTTCATTAAAACTGCGTAATAAATTACATATATGCACTATAGACTTTGCAAGATAACTCTTGATCTAGGAACATCAGCTCAATTATGACTACATTTTTGGATTTCGAAGAGAAACACGCATCTATGTACAAAATTTAATAAGATTCTAGCCATAAATAAAAAAGTTAGTTTTAAGACCCTCGTCCCCCACTTAAAGGGGCTCTGAAACGCCTTCCAAGGAGAGCACATTAACTCACTTAATCACTGCACTGTGTTGCCATGAAAACCAGAGCCAAGTAATACTCTTCTACACAGAGCAGACGACCCACAATCATGCGTCAAAGTTTGCGAGCCCTTCCCGGCGACTTTTTCATTCTCGCACTCCTCCGTCCCCCGCGTATGCGTAGACAAGGTGAGAGGTGGCCATTCGTTAGATCCTTTCAGATGTCAGGCAGCTACCGGCGCCGCGGCCATTCAGCTGCTTAGCTCTGAAGGGTCGGGAAGCAACACCCCTATAGGGGGGTCGGCGAAGGAGCGCCTGCCTTCCAGCGTGCAAAAAGTGACGAGAGCAGAGGAAAAGGCACGAAAACGCTTCAATTCAAATTTTAAATACGGATAACTCAGCTTCTACAAATCGCATTTAAAAAACTTTTGCTTGACGCTATTCGTGAAGCGGCGTGATTCAATATTCCAGGCATGCCGCAACTTTTTAGAGCCCCCTTCACAGCCCCTTTAAGGCCATTATCTACAAGACAAACTCAGCATCGCCACTCTAGTTCTCTAACCAGCGTATTTGCTGAAACAAGCACTTTATCAGCTTCATTTCTTCCATGCACAATGGACAGATTGTAATTGGATAACTATACCATCGGCCCGTGATGTCTAGCCAACTAATACTTTTTCTGCCTTTTTACAGTGTCGGTTCTTTGTGGCTTGATTACAGTCGAGCCAACATATAACGGCCCCACCTATGACGAACTTTCGCTTATAACGAACGAGACCTATGCGACCGTCAAAATATACATTGTTTCAATGGCACAGAATCACACATGTAATGAACGCCATTAAGCCCTGCTGATCGGTTACAGCAAACGGACGGCTTAAACCCGGCGCCGTGATGCGAGATAACCTGCCTCCGACCACTTTGTGCGCCCGGCGCACGGCATGTTTTCCCAAGCCTCATCGCAGGCGAACTGCCCGCGCCGTTTCGTGCCGCTCTCGAGAGAGCTACCTCTTCCCCGCCGACGCGCCTACCAAGATCACCCTCCCGCCCCTCCTCAACTCCGCTTCCCCCTCCTCACTCGCTTGCAAATCCGCGCGTGGCCTCCGCGTTCAACCGCGCACCGCCGGTGCCGATCACGGAGGCCACGCTCCGTGAAGCAGGCCTGCCATGGGAGTTAAGAGGTGGCTGCACTGACGCTCACCTACAGCCGTCATTGGACTCTCCCCATCGTGCGCGTTTGTCACTTTTGTTGCGTTGCGGACGTTTCGTTGGCTTCGTGGCTTCATTCAAATCTCGGCCCTGGTTGTAATTCGGCGTGGCGGACGGGAACACCGTGCCCATTTCCATTGTATTCAGCGGTAGAGATGATGAAAGCGGCCTGGGTGGAGGTGACGGCCACTGGCGAGCGGAACTGCTTCTGCAAGGCCAGCTTCGTCGAGTGTCTGATGCCAAGCATGATGCTTCGGAAGATGACTAGTCCAGCAGCGATTTGTGGCAGCGCGTCGTCGACTCCAACATGGGGGGTTGTCACATTGGTTGGAATGATTTTATTTCTGTCGATGACGACGCCGACACCACGGAACCGTGCACGGACGAGGGCATCGTTTCTGATGGGCGGGACGGGAGTGACGCGGAGAAATCGGATGAGGATGAAACTTCGGAGCCAGCACCCATAAGCGTGCCTGTAGCAATGAGCTACATAGAGAGCCTCAGGCAACTTGTCTATGCCAAGGACCTCGGGGTAGAGCACACTTCTGCTTTGAATAAACTGGAACCCTCTCTCATCGAATCTGCGCTGCAAAAATAGACATCCATCACGGACTTTTCCGAAAAGAAACAATTTAGTGTTTTCACAAGCAACTGTCCTTAAAGCTGTGGTCCAGTCAATACGATTTCGGTATATAATGAATGGACGCCACGTGACGCTCATGTTCGTTATAAGCGGGCTCGACTGTAGCGTGTTGCTTGGACTTCGGGTCTGCAATACTTTATGAATGAAAATTTGAGAAATAAACAAAGCACATTTAAGCACTGGTGGGCTTGCTGTGCTTTGTGAAGGGAGCTGCATGAAAGGAGCACTGTAGACAAATATAACTTTTCCTGTATCAATAGATGACTGCATTCTAATAGCAAAGATGCTACTTTCACTGAAAAGAAAGCTTTTATAAGGCAGGAACTGTTAAAAAATGAAATACAGATGTTGCCACCCCACAGCAGTCTTCGCAAGCAAACTGCACCTGTGAGTTTCTTATGGATCCTTGAGGCTAGGCAGCGTTATCAGACACTTCAAAATGGGGATCATGGAGTTGTTTTCAATGTTTGCGTCACGATTTTGAATCAAGTGGAAGGAACCGGCAGGATTTTTCAATGAAATTTTCTCAGCAATAAATGTGGTTCCTGCAGCGGAGTATTTTAAGTTCTGCGAACTGTGGACAAGTAATCTTCAATGTTCCATGGCAAACATCAAATAATACTTCGGAATGCACCTCGCATTGTATTCGAAACCATGGTATACATGTAGTGCAGTTCTTTCCCGAGCTGTTCGAGATAGCTAAAGCGACCTTCGCACCCGCACTTAGCTAGCTGCTGGGAGAAGCCAGCTTTTCAGTGATCGTGGGCCAACGCGCATGGCAAGCAAGTGCAAAGAAAATGGCTGCGGATGTGGAAAGAAGGTGGTAGGGGTTGTTGAGAAAGGCAAGGAACTGAAGGTGTTAACTGCAGTAGGGAAACCAAATTACTATATAGGGCAAATGGGCTCAGGACTGGGGAGCTCGAGGCACCAAGTGGCGGCGGCGCGGCAGTGATGGTTGCTGCTTCTGCCGCATGCGAGATTGCGTACATTAACATATTGGAGGCTTCACCTTACTTGATTGTGGTGCATAGATTTGCCTTTTAAATAACATCAACACATCTGTTGATTCTGTATTTTAACGAGCCAACTGCATTTCCTTTGGGGAGATGAGGTCGGCTATGGTTGACCTGAACAGTTTGAGATTGCATTGTAATCGTGATATTTTTTTACAAAATTCTTCTGGCCTCGCATAACTCCCTTCTCATGCTATATTCATGGGAGTATGCTAAATTAGTCATTTTCTCATTGTCCGATGGTTCCTATACTGATGTCTGTAACATCAGTAGTTATCAGAAAATGAGAATATGGGGCTGTTAGCTCACAGTTGCTTGCAAAAAGGCAGAAATTCGTAATTTTTCGTTGAATCGGGACAACTGGCGCTTATAAATGTTTTTAGCTGCCGGAAAAGTATCACGATACCTAGAAAAAGCCATATAGTCACTTTTTACTAAGAAAAAAGCTTACATGGTGTTGTGTGCATTGTCCTTTAATATATATGTTTCATGTCGTATTGAATTCTGTGGTACTTGTTAAATGGCATCTGGAAAATTGAATTATAACTGATATGGAATTTTGATGTTCAGCATTTATTGGACAGAAGGACAAGCTATACCTGAGCTCGTTACGCGTAATGAACTCCCACTTGCATAATGAACCCACCCCTACTTTTGTCGTTGAGAATTAACTTTTTTTAACCGTAAGCGTTAGGTTTTCATTGTGCGGGTTCCTCAATTTAGTGCCGTCCACAGCGCGGGGACATTGGCAGCGCACCAAAATGCCGTGTGAGGGTGGGGGGTGTTGGGGTTGGCGAACTTGGCAGAGTGCCAAGACATTGTGCAGCCTTGACAGAAGTGCCGCCCGGCTGTGTTACTGTATCCGTTGAGAGCCGACAAGCACCTGAGAACCGGAAAGGAGCATAGCAGTTTAAGCCAGGACGCTATAACACATCCTTTACACTGAAATGCTATGAAGGAAGCAGGACCTTCAGAGCCCCAGTTTGCCGAGCTCAAAATAGCGAGCGAAAGTACCTAACCCCTCACTACTCCTAAGGTTTAAACATTCACATCACACACTTGTGACCGTCCAGAAAGTTTTAACATTGTGTAAAAAACGAGCACCTGACCTTCAGGGCCGGTGTTAAGCATGTTTGTTCTATCTCGCTCTGATTGACCGGCGCCATTGGCCATCACAAAATCATCAGGTCGCGCCAAGAAATAGCCAAAACCTTTCGAAGTGAATGATGCTAAACACCGGTGACACGAACGCGTCTGACTGCTCGCTTTTGTTCATGATGGATAGATTAACGATTGGGCAGTCGGGTGTATGATATGAAATTTCCTCTCCCAAAAAATTCTTTTTAAGAATTTTTTCCTGCATATGGAACCCCCCTCCAAATTAGTGTCAATTTTGCTGGAAAAAAGTGGGCTCATTACGCATGTACAGTAATTCATAACATTTTATGTTACTAACTTCACTTTTGACTCCTGAGTGCAAGAATTTTTGGGTCATGATGTCATGATTGAGGTTACATCAACTTGGTGGCACACGGGCCCATCACATCACATGTCTTTATTACCTTAAAGACCCCCAGTTTAGGGGTTTAACTTAAAGGGTGGATTTAAGTAACAACTAATTTATGCATAAAATTACCTGTTAAATATGGCAGGCAAATAGTTCGAAAATGTGGGTGGCCAGTAACGTCTTCTGAAAGGCTGTTTCAGTCTATGGCTGAGCGAGAAAAGAATGATGCGGCAAGCGCTGTAGTATGAGTAACGTGGATGGGTAACTTGCAAGGACAACAATGTGGAGTGAAATGCGCGCCAGAGGGCTGACATAGCGCGGAATACGAAGTAAATTGTAAAAAAAGTTATGAAACATGCATATAATGGCGATTCAATGACGACTAGCAAGATTTGTTAGACCAGATTTAGATTTTAAGGATGCTATGCTGACATTGTATGAATAACATGAATGAATGAACCTAGCAGCTTGATTCTGCACTGACTCTAGTGAAGTTATCAGGTAGATTTGGTGAGGGCTCCAGATGGGGGATGCATATTCTAGTTTAGTTCAAACCAGGAACTTGTATTCAAGAAGTTTCGTCTCTGGCGGTGTGTGACGCAAATGACGTTTTAAAAACCTGGGGTTCTGCTAGCTGATGATAGGATGTTAGTGACATGCGCATTCCAGCTTAGGAATTTATAACAATTATTTACTTCTACTGCAATGCCTGAGATTATGTATGGGAATAAAAGAGGGTTGCATTTGGGTAGAAGTGACAGCTGTTTGCATTTAGTGGGGTTGATTCCATGAGCCATTGCCTACACCAAGTCGTGCATACAGGTTAGCTCATTTTGAAGACCTATCTGATCAGATGGGTCAGTAACTGTGCGGTAGACAACGCAGTCATCAGCAAGCAGACGGATGTTAGAGGTAACATGAGTGGGTAAGTCGTTGATATATATCAGAAATAGAAGGGGTCCAAGCACTGACCCTTGAGGGATACCTAATGTTACTGGGAGGCTTGGTTATTAACATAGACTATCTGGGAGCAGTCTGCTAAAAATTCTTCTATCCAATCTAGTACATTAGGGTGTAAATTTAGCTGGGAAAGATTTAATAGTAAACATTTGTGAGGCACTTTGTCAAAGGTTTAGGAAAGGCCAGAAATATTGCATCTCTTTGAACGTTAGAACCAAGGATCATGAAAAAAAATGGTTTGATTTGATCTTTACTCAACATGAGGTGATGTGGGGTGCATAGGCAAAAAGCCAGAAAGGCTTGACTAGGCCAGTGTACCCATCTTTTTACATCAGCGGTGGCAAATATTACGTTACACAACATGAATACATACATCGACAAATATACAGAGAGGGGACAAGGGAAGATTACACAGCATATATAAGCCACTTGCAGTCACCTTGTTTGCATTATCAGAAAAAATCTAAACATAAAACGCTTACTGCAGTATTTGCAAAAAAAGATACAGAACAAGCATGACTAGTTAATAAAATAAGTACAAATGGAAAACACATACGTTATCTAAGTAAAGATATTGCGAAACTTTTTCATGGACAATCTCATAACATCTATGTCATTTTGTAGTAGGTGATTTAAGGTAGTTAGCAAAGTGAAGTTTAGCATCTGTTTTCCATAATTGGTACGGCATTTGGCAACTTTCTAGAAATCAGGATGACGTGTGGGGTATGAAGCTAGGTTTCTATTTTAAATAATTCGGCTAATTCAGCCAGGGTTCGGATGTTGTTTATGACATTTGACCTGTAACATTTGCATAACTTAAAGCCATACATGGAGTCCACACGGGTAACGTTTAGTTTTTTGAATACGTCAGCAGTAAGATATTGGTATGGCACTTATAATTCTAATGGCACGTTTTTGCAAGACTACCAACTTGTGCATGTTTTCTGCAGTTGTAGTGGCCCACACTAGGATGTCATAGTTAATCAAAGATATGAAGAGCGACTTAAAAAGAAGGGTATTAACGGATGTGGGAAAAGTCGGGCAGTAGCGAAGTATAAGGCCAATGGTGCTAGATAATTTACCGGGCAAATGTTCAATGTGTCTATCCCATGACATGTTTTCAGTGAAATAAACTCCTAAAGTTTTATAACGGTACAACTTCCAGTACATTTTGGTTGAGCAGGAGAGGAGGCAGTTCAATGTTCGTGTTTCGTGTATGAAATATAACTGCTTTTGATTTATTGGTATTTGACTTTGAATTGTTGTTACATGCCCAGTTGTTTATTTGCGAAATGGTGCCATTCGCACGAGCACTTAGTCGGAGCTTTTGCTTCCCGAAAAGTACATTGCTATATCGTCTGCACATAATATGTATTTATCAGGTTCACCTATGCGCACAATATCGTTAATATAGAACATAAAAAGAAACAGGCCAAGAATACTACCTTGGGGAACGCCTGTAGTCGCCGTTTTAACATGTGAGAAGTGTCCATTTATATCAACAAGTTGTGTGCGGTGCTGTAGATAAGATGTTAATAGTGACAAAGCCTTACCACGAATCCCGTAGTAAAGTTCCTGGAGCAATATTTGATGATAGAAAACCCTTCGACAAAGTGCCTCACAAACGTTTACTACTAAACCTTTCCCAGCTAAATTTACACCCTAATGTACTAGATTGGATAAAAGAATTTTTAGCAGTTAAGGAAATGGGTCGGTAGTTAAGAGGTGATTCTTTGCTACCTGATCTGAAGACTGGAGCGACCTTCATTGTGCAAACAGTAATTAAAAGTATGCTGAGGAGACACACCAAGTATTTTTTAGGAACCTGGTGGTGATTTCGCCAGTACCCGCTGAAGATCTCAGCTTCGTATTTTCGATAATACACGTAATTCCATGTGCAGAAAATGTGGTCAAAGGATCTGAGATATTGGATCAGTAGGCGTGAGAGATAATTTTGTGTCAGGTTTTTAGGTGAAAACCGATGAAAACGCGCTGTTAAATATGTACGCACATTCAACATCACTGGCCTCTTATTCAAGTGCATTAGTAAGAGTGATAGTGCGCTTCGGTTTAGGGTTTTGTACTTTCCAGAATTTTCTCGGATTGTTAAGATTTTCGTCAGGTCGGTTCCATAAAAAGTGTGTTTAGCATCCTGAATGGATTCCAGATATGTGTCCCCAGCTGCTTAATCCTTGTTTCATGCGCATGCATTTGGGGTGAGTTTTGCTGCGCGGAATAGCGTTTTTTTCTTGCTGTCGAGCGTTTTTGAATGCTTAGAGAACCATGGCGATTGGCATAAAATGTTATGGTGGGAATGAATTCAGTTATTAGTTCTGCCATTTTGTTTTTGAAGGTTAGCCACTTATCTTGAACAGATCAGCTGTTAAAGCTCATTTCGAAAATTTCAAATAAAGGTCTGGAGGTGGTTCTTGATAGCTTAGTAATTACCTCTGTAATACAAATAAATTGATTTATGGATTGTTTGGCGTGGCACCGGGGCAAAGGTGAAAGTGGCATGCAAAACTTCATGATGACTAATTTTGCAGAGGTAAGTATGAGATGAAAGACTTTCCGGGTAATTAGTATCAATTTTAGAATGTTAGAAGATTCACATGCCCTGCAAGGGCACCTTGAGTCTCAAGGTGATGGTGCATGGCGCTACCATGGACCATTAGCCCCCATACCGAAGCTGTCATCCGTACCGTGGCGACAGGTTTTAAGGTGAAGGGTAGAAACCATGAATGGTGGTGGCCGAGGCCATGGTCAAGCTCGGGCTGATGGGCTCCCCAGCCGTTTACCAGTTGGGGGCTTCGAGACCTTCCTGTGAATAATACCGTGAACCACAGGCGAAATTTTAGGAACCGTCAGCATAACCATATTACATGAGTAATTTTGCTTTTAAAATTCTGATCGGTCCCTGAAAAGGAACTGCACCGACGAAAGGATTGCCAGAACCTGACCTGACTCGAACCATTTTCTTCGTTTTCCGATCGTCAATTCGCTTGTAGACAATGAACCAATTGCGGCCATGTCTGTTTTTCTCATTGTTAGGACTCTGGATAAAATTATAGGCAAACACAACCATGCAAAAAACTCACATTCGGTGACCTACTTGTCCAAGTGTCACAGAAAAGCCACTCAGACACCCTACTCAAGCAAAAACAGTTTGCTCACCTCCTGGTAACCGTCTCCCCCTACTGCAGCATAAACACAGTACAAAGTGTTATATCCGAACGCGACCTCATCCGTGAAACAGACTCAGATCTCCTTGAAGGCTTCCGAGATCAATGTGTCATTGCCCTTCGCCGCGTCACCATAAGGCGAAACAATGAAGAGGTGGTGACACCCCACATCATCTTGACTTTTGAACGCTCCCATCTACCAGATGCTGTCAAAGCAGAATTCATTCACTGTAAAGTTCTTCCCTATATCCCCAACCTGAGAAGATGCTTCAACTGCCAAAAGTACGGACATGGATCTAAAACTTGCTGTGCAAACCTCACCTGCGCGAAGTGCTGTGCCCATGAGCACTCAACTGATAACTGCAGTGTTGCTCAAGCAGAATGACTGTCCGAATTGCCACGGGCCACGCCGCGTACTCATGAACATGACAGGCATTCCACAATGAAAAGAAATTAATTTACATCAAAGTAAAAGAAAACCTAACATTCTCTAAAGCCCGGAGGAAACTCTCACTTCACTCCGGAAGATCCTATGCTGACATAGCGTGCCAGTGGGCCGGGTGGCGTCTCGGTACGGTGGGCGCACGTCGGCAATGCCCACCATGACGAGACGCCACCCGGCCCACCGGCACGCTGCGTCAGCATAGGATCTTCTAGAGAGAAGCGAGAGCTTCCTACGGGCTTCAGAGAATGTTAGGTTTTCTCACCCCTCACCAAGCAGTCTCTGGCTGCCCCAAAATTCCATGTCCCGGAGGTCAAGTTTTCCCAGACCTCTGGGAAAACACAGACAAGTGAGAAGGAGTCTCTCCTTCTTGAGAAATCCACATCTGCTTCCGCGTCTCCACTGGAAACATTGGAGGGGACACCGAGATCCTCAGCGTCAGAGGTGCTGTGGGAGTACCCTAAAGAGAGGCGGGCTTTCATAGACCGCCTGAAGCCGAAAAGACATGCCAATCAAGCCGCCTGATAAAGGCGGCGACATCTAAATAACTCCCACTAATTTTCGCATCCTCACTAAGAACAATGGCTGTCAAAAGCATTACCCACTGGATCTGCCGAGGTCTACTTAAGAACCTGGATAACAAATATGAAATGCTCGCCCAATATCAACTAAACATACTTTGCCTACAATAAACACACTTAGACCCGACACAAACTTCCTAAAAAATATGTAGTATACTGGGAGGACAGGCAAGGCAGTGCGCACTCATCAGATGGCGTCGCTATTGTGGCTCAGAATTCGTTCCCTCTCAATGTCTTCCACTGGCTACTGATTTAGAGGTAGTGGCAATACGGGCCCTAACTTTCTGCAGAGTAATAACCGTATGTTCCTTATATATATCCCCCCAGATCATCGCCTGTCCATTTATTAACTCGAAAAACTCATTTACTAGCTCCCGGAGCCATTCCTGCTGGTTGACGATTTTAACACACACCACCCATTATGGGGAGGTACCAGAAAAGATTCTTGGGGAGCACTAATCGAAAAATTCCTGTTGTCGTCTGGCTCATGCATAATCAATAGAAAAGAATCAACATACTTTAATGCAACACACAACTCATACACAGCGATAAACCTTGCTATTGGCTCTCCATTGCTCTTGGCAGCTATTGAGTGGGCTGTTATTGAAAATCTCTATGGAAATGACCACTTTTCCATTTCTTTAAAATATGCATAAAATATTAATCGGGGGGTAAATAATCCTAGGAAGTTTAAAGAACCGATCGCTGATTGGAACATGTTCCGGGAACTATCAGCATTACCCTGTTCATCAATTACAGGCCAAGGTATAGATGAATCTCAATCCTTGATCGCACTGCATATAATAGACGCTGCACTGAAATCCATTCCGCAGACTTCAGGTAAAATAGAAACAAATGAAGACCATGGTGGAATATGCAGTGCAAGAAAGCTCGCTAGCACTAAATAATGCATGGTCAAACTTCCGCCGTTATCCTATGGTTGACAACTTAATAAAATGCTAAAGCAAACGGGAGGTGTGCTCAATGTTTATTTAAACGGGAAAGTTGGCAATCGTTTGTCTCCTTTGTAAATTCCTACATAGATACGCATAAAGTGTACAGTGGACTAAAAGAACTTAAAGGACATAGTACACATCCATTTATTCTTGTTAGCACTGCTGGTGATACGTTGGAGCACCAGGCAGATGCACTAGACAGACACTTTGAATACACTTTTAGCTCAGCGCACTATAAAGATTCCTTCTTGCGATACTAGCTAGCTGATGAGCCAAAACCAATTGTAAAAAAGGCCATCTGTGTCATCTGAGGCACTTCTCTGAATTCAGCGGTCTTCTTGAACAGCACCAAGCTGGATTTAGGGCTAACCCGTCAACCAGTGACCAGCTCGTTGCCTTCTAACCTTATGTAAGGGACACTTTTGGGCCTAAACAGTACTGTTTATTCATTTTCTTTGATCTAGAAAAAGCATACAATATCACATGGCGCTACGGTATCACCCTTGACCTCTTTGTCATTGGGATCTCGGGGAATATGCTGGCCACCATTCAGAGTTATCTGTCTGAACGAACGTTCAAGGTCCATGTAGGGAATTGATTATCCAAGCAGTTTATACAAGAGAATGGTGTCCCTCAAGGCGGTGTTAGCTGCACTCTTTTCATAGTCAAAATGAATTCATTGAAGAGCGTCCTGCCTAGATCAATATCCTACTCTATTTATGTTGACAATGTACAGGTAAGCTAAAGCCATTGAATTTGTCCATCTGTGAGTGAAAAATTCAGCTAGCAGTAAACAAAGTATCAAAGTTGGCAGACGAAAATGGATTAAAACTCAACTCAGAAAAGACAGTCGGTGTACTCTTCAGAAAACAACGTGGTGTTATAACTAAACCTGACATCACACTTAGGGCAGAGTATTTCTGACCAAAAAGAACACACATTTTTTGGCGTCATAGTCGACGAAAAGTTTACATTCATCACACACATTAAGCAGTCAAGATTTAAATGTATTAAAGCACTGAACCATCTTAAGATCTTGTTACACCAGTCTTGCGGTACAGATCGAGACTGCCTGCTGAGTCTTTTAAATAGCATAGTTCTATCACGTATATACTACGGCTTAGTGGTGTGCGAGTCAGCAAGAAAAAGCACCTTGAAAATGCTCGACGCTTTGTATCACATGGGCCTGCGGTTGGCTACTGGTGCTTTCCGCAAAAGCCCATTTTCCACTTTGTACGCTGAGGTGGACCGATGGTCATTTGAATGACAGCGAAGGCACACAAGTATAACATACGCTGCGAAGGTATTATCTCATGCTGACCACACACGCAACGCTCTATTGCGAAACCCAACCATACAATGCTATTTTTAAATCGACCGTCAGAAACCGTACCTTTACCCATTAGAGTCTCTAGACTTGTCCAAGGCTTCTTCTAAATTGCTCCCTGGGAAGTGCACTAAGTTGAATGTGCCACTTCTTTTTGTGACGTTGGCAAGCATGCGTCGCCAGCTGGCATAAAGCAGTACTTCATGTCCCTACGTGCAAAGTATCAGTGCACAGAGTTGTACACTGATGCCTCCAAGACTTCTTTATTTTCATGTGCAATTCACAGCTGTCAGTTCTCTGAAATAAAAACAATGAATAGACACACAAGCATATTTACTGTAGAATGTCATGGTATGCTGTTGGCTGTTAGATTCATCCTGCAAAGGAAAATTCCAACCTCTGTTACTCTGTTACTCAGATTCCTTAAGGTTATGGCCCCGTCCTCTGGGAAGCCCTATAAAAACCCTATAATGAATTTCCTCCTCAAATGTCTTATGTCTGCAAGAACGTTGAACCTCAAAATTACAATGCTGAGTACCAGGTCCCAGTGGCATAGATGTAAATGAGGAAGCTGATAGGCTTGCTGCGTCAGCTGCTGAACTAAGCCATATCAATGTAAACCAACTTCCATACCAGGACCTCAAGCCATATATTAGGACTGCACTGCGCAAAGAGTGGCAGCAGGATTGGGACAAACGAGCAGAGAACAAGCTCCACACAATAAAACCAAGGTTTGGAAGATATGAGATATACCACAGAAAAACAAAATAGATTCAAAGAAGTTGCTCTCTGCAGACTGATGGTAGGACATACATATACACCACACACTCTCATCTTTTAAGGGATACACTGGCACCACTATGCGAGAGATGTGGAGCCCACACCTCTGTTGTCTACAGATTAATCATGTGCCCGAGATTGGAATCAGAGACGGCAGTGCTTTCTTGAGCTAAGCACATTCAAAGTACCGATGCACCCTTCGTTATTTTTAGGTGATGACCGCATGTTTTCATCGGATAGGGTTTTTAAATTTTAACTCACGTTGGCTTTTTAAAACAGGTCTGTTATTCCAAGTAACCCCAGCTCCTCCTCATTGCTGAGGAGAAGCCCGACCTTAGCTGCCGCTGCGATTCCTCGCCCCTCTTGCTCAAACAAAGGATATGGTTGAGGCTGCCTGGCCTCGTCTTTTACAAGTAACTACTCTTACCACATTTCTAGGCGCTATGCACCATTTTACGCAATTTAGCCTGCCTAATACACCTTCTCGGCACACTATAACCATGCACGTACTCACTCCTCTTGGGCTCTGTACACCCGGTGATAATTTTAACATCTGACATTTTAGTCTGAGCCGGCCAAAAACCTTGTGTTTGGCGCTCGTTGGCCTTAGATGCTTTTGCGCCAAAAAACCCAGCATCATCATCAGATTGACGACTGATGCGTGTTGGTTCTGATGCTAATTCGGTGAGGTAGAAATTTAGACACACATCAATAAAGTCCGTTCCTTCTATGTTGCTTGTTGATGTTATGCTCTGCCACTTAATAGTAGGGTAATTGAAATCGCCAAAGAGGAGAATGTGCGCATTTGGGTATTTAGTATGAAATTGATCTAAGCAATCACTAAAGCTAGGCAAGAATGTTGGGTTGTTGTTGTTAGGAGGTCGATAGCAGACACCTAGAACGATTAGCTGATGCACGGAATGGCAGATTACCTACAGTATTTCACGGTCATAATTTATGTTAATGATAGAAAAGGGCAACTGTTGGTTAGTAGCAATATGAACGCCTCCGCCTCTGGAGCCCTTGCGATCCTTCCGAAAGACATTAAAATTTTGTGAGTTGGTTAAAGTTTGGTTAGTCTGCCAAAACTTCAGAATCAGTGATGTCATTTGTTAGCCATCTTTCAGTTAGTACGAGTATGCTCCTTGCAGATGATGAAACAAGATTGAAAACATGCTCGCGCTTGGGGAGAAAGCTCCGTATATTTGTAAACATTATAGAAAATGAAAGCTCTGGAAGCTTATTACAAGAAATATTGCAAAGACTGTTTGTTGCACGATGACGAGTTGATTGCTATGAAATTTCCTGTACTGTCTGCAGTGATTCATTGAATGCGTACCGCGTCAAACCATAATGCAATGTTTTATAGCGCGAGAGAAATGCTGTTTATTTGGTTTGAGTGAATGCAACCAGCTGCTTACGCGCAGCATGGAACACGGCATGAGAAGTCCTCTCCAATGCTGTAATCTGTATCCTTTAAAATGGGGCTTTTAGAAAGAATTAACTTCTTTGTTTTGAAGAATGCAAACTTAACTATTATTGGGCAAAGTTCTTTGGTTGTGTGGTGTCAAAGACAATGAGAACGTTCGGTTTCTTTCGGGTCCAGTTTTAATTTCAGGGTTTCACAGCAGTGGCAGAGGAATATTTCTTCGAACTGGGCAAACGTCTCTGATGGATTGTAGTCTGGAAGATTATAAAAAATTAGGTTGTTGCATCATGAGCGGTTCTCGGCATTGTCCATGCGGTCTTCCATTTCAGAGATCCGGCCTGGTTATTTGAGTGTTCTTAGTGCTTACTGCATCTAGGTCGGTACGTATGGCTACCAGGTTTTGATGGTGTGTTTTAAGGTCAGCCAGTCTCTCACTGAGGTAGGAAATAGTTTGTTCGGTTGATTTCGGCCGATTTTTGGGACCCTGTGCCTCACTGATTAGCTGCGACTGTCCGGAAGACAGCTTGTTCAATTTTGCAAGTACATGATCTGTGCCTGGGTTCGATTCAGTGTTGCCGGCCAACAGTAACAGGAAACGAATGACAGTAGGACACACTACGGCAATAGAAAGGCAACACTGTGGGTTCGGCAGCTGCAGAAGACAAGAGTTGCTAGTTTTTTTTGTTATAAAAAGACAGTATGGTACCTGCATGGCGAAGAGCATTGGGTTACATGACCGCATCATGGGACAGCCACTGGGCGCACAGGGTACCGTGCATGGGTGACGTAGCTTTATACTAGGCGCGTCAGTCGCCGTCAGTGCTGATGGGGTGGGCCAAGGAAGATCGACCGTCAGCTGCTCCGGTGGTGGCGCTAGCAGAGACTTCAAAGCAGTGGATAGATGGCAGGAGCGGCCACTGTAGCACGCTGAACGTAATCGCCCGCTGGGATCTATGTCGTCTGAAGAGCGAGGCAGCACAACGAAAAAGAGCATCTCGATGATGAGGGGAGCAAACACTTGCATGGTGAAGAGTTTCAGGTTATGTGACCGCATCATGGCACAACCACCGAGCCCACCATCATGATACATTGCTACCACTTCCATTAGCTGCTGCTCTCCAGTCTCTTAGTGCCTAGTGCAATTACAATAATAAATCAGGAAGGTGCGATTACTGTTGATACGAATTTCGGTATAATGTGAATTAGTAAAATATTCTGGTCGGACTGCATGTGAACAATGTGTACAATCTGTGATGTTTCAAACACTCTCCCGTGCCACTACGGATGATACAAATATGCAAGCGCACAGCCATAATTAAATCCCGTCGGTTGTAAACAGTTCTGCATGAATGTTAGTTAGTTTAATTAGTTATATTGATTTTAATGGCGCAAAAGCAACTGAGGCTATGATGCGCCAAACACACGGTTAGAGCTTTTGTTAAAGGTTACGCTTTTTATATCTAAAGTTTGTATAAATCATTGGCTTCTCTGAGAAATCTAAAAGTGCTTGAAAAATCAACCAGTGCTTGATCTCCTAAAAGTAACATGGGGTGTAGTGGGATGTATTCATTGTACAATGTTGTGAAATATTTTTTCCTCAGTTGTTCCAGTTTTTTGCATACAATTAAAATGTGGTTTACCGTGAGTTCATCGCCACACATTTCGCAGAGAGGTTTGTCTTTTTTTTCCAGTAAGAAGTTTTGAGTAAGGTGTGTGTGTCCAATGCGTAGTCGACACAAAATAACTTCTATGAAACGCTCCTGATGTGTACATGATCTCCATTTTCCCAAAACAGGTTTTATAGAATGTAGTTTGTTGTTTGTTTGTTCGTCCCATGCAATCTGCCATTTATTCCTGAGTTTATTGTGCAGTAATTTAGAAAAATCCCTCTGTGGTATGTTAACTTGTTTTATATGGGCAATTCTAGCTTGTGCTGCGCAAGCATCTGCTCTCTCATTACCTAAAATTCCAACATGACTAGGGACCCAGCAGAATATAATGTTATGTTTTTGCTTTGTAATTTTAACTATGTTATGTATGATTTTTCCTATTAGGGGTTCAGCAGCGTTTGTCGAATGCAGCGCTTTTAGCATACTCAGTGAATCGGTGTAAATGATGCTATTTTTTATGTTTTGTTTTACTATTTGTTCTACAGCTACAAAAATGGCATAACACTCCGCAGTAAATACCGATACATACTGTGGCAATCGTATCATTTTTTCATTTGTTCCTTGAATTACTGCACGTCCGACATGACTTTCTGTTTTTGAGCCATCAGTGTAAAATTCAGTATATGTGTTATATTTTTCTTGTAGTGCAAAGTACTCTTGCAGTATGTGCTCGTGTGGTATTTTCTTTTTGTTTACGTGTGTCAGTGTGAAGTCACACACCGAAGGAAGGCTGTACCATGGTGGTAGATATTCATGTCTTTGTGCAATATTAGGTAGGGCGTCCAGCACTGCTAAGTCTTCACATTTATCTTCAAAGCGCATTATTAGTGTCCTGATAAAATGTGGTTTATTATTGAATAATCTCCTAGATGGGCACTTGGTAACAATGGGATAGCAGAGATGTTTAGGGAGAGAACGGGTTTTTAGGATGTACGTGCATGTTAGTGTGACTCTTCTATCCTCTAGTGTAGGCTCATTAGCTTCAACGTAAAGACTATTTACCGGGGATGTTCTATATGCTCCAGTTGATAGGCGCAAACCAAGATTATGAACAGGGTCCAGTCGTTTCAAGTAGGATGCTCTTGCCTAACCATATACCACGCACCCGTAGTCCAGCTTGGAGCGCACCAAAGAGCGATATATTTGCAATAGGCATGCTCTATCGGACCCCCACCGTTTTCGCGAGAGTACCTTTATTATATTGAGGACTTGGGATGCTTTCTTTTTCAGGTTGTTAATGTGTTACAGAAATGTAAGTTTCTTGTCAAAAGTGACGCCTAGAAATTTATGTTCCTGTTTGACTGGCAGTGTGGTTTGATTCAAGCACAGATTGGGATCTACCTGTAGGCCTCGTCGTAATGAGAACAAAACAGCTACTGTTTTTTGAGGGGAGAACTTGAATCCATTTTTCTCTGCCCAAGCAGCCAGTTTGGTTAGTGTGATTTGTATTTGTTTCTCGCAGGACAGTATGTTGGAAGAAGTGTATGCTATCTGTATGTCATCTACATAAACTGAATACATTACGAACTTAGGGATTACTTTGGCCAAAAAATTCATTTTTACTATAAAGAGTGTCGTACTTAAAATGCATCCCTGGGATACGCCATTCTCTTGGGTGAATGTCATTGATAGAGTTGCTCCCAGACGGACTCTGAATGTGCGGTTAGTAAGGAAGTCGTTCAAGCAGTTCAGCATCCTGCCGCGGATCCCTAGCTCTGCTAGGTCATGGAGGATGCCGAACTTCCACGCGGTATCATAGGCCTTCTCCAAATCGAAGAAGACCCCGATACAGTGCTGTTTGTGGATGAACGCCTCCCGGATGGTGTTTTCTAGGCGGACAAGGTGATCAGTGGTCGAGCATGCTTTCTTAAATTCACATTGATGTAAATCTAGAAGTCGACGAGATTCAAGTGTGAAGGTCAGTCTAATGTTTACTATGCTTTCGAAAGATTTAGCGATGCAGCTGGTGAGGGCTATCGGTCTGTAATTGTTAGAACTTGGTTGTTTTCCGGGTTTCAGAAAAGGTACTATTATTGCTTTCTTCCACTCCTCAGGTGTATTTCCAGTTGTACAATTTTTTGTAAAAGAATTTCTACAATGCCTGCACGGCAGCCTCCGAGAGATGGGCAAGCATAGCGTAATGCACATTATCTGGGCCTGTTGCTGTCTTTTTACCAGAAGATAATGCCTTAATCAATTCCTGGAGTGAGATGGGTTGATTGTAGTCCTCGTGCATACCTGCTGCAAATAGAAGTTTTTGTTTTTCTGCTATTGCTTTGTACTTCTGGAACGTGTTTGTGTAATTGGGCGAACTGGAAACTTCAGCAAAATGCTTACCTAGTATGTTGGCCTGTTCTTCTAATGATGTTCGTGTCCCGGGTGTAGTCAATAGAGGAAGTGTGAAAGAGGTATGGTCACTACTGAATCTTCGAACCTTTTCCCACATTTTTTTTTAGGTTATTGAGCAGTTTATTGAGGACACATATTTCTGCCACGAGGATTTCTCGGCATTTCTCCGAACGAATCGCGCTCTGGCCTTGGCCCTCTTAAAGGCAATCAAGTTCTCCGCAGTGGAATACCGACGCAGAGAGCCCCAAGCTTTATTTTGTTGTTTTTTTGCCAATGTGCATTCTTGTGTCCACCATACTTTATGTTTTTTGTGTACGAGTCCTGTTGTTTGTGGTATGGCTAGTGTAGCGGCCGATATTCTGTATGTAGTAAACCTTTCGTTAATTTCGTCGATGGTGAGGTCTTCACAAAATTCTTTTTGTAGTGTGGCATTAGCTGTAAAAAGTGACCAGTCGGCGAGGTGAAGTTTCCAGCGCCGTGGTCTTGTGGGGATGACTGCAGTAGACAATGAGAGGCTGATGATAATAGGTAGGTGATCACTTCCCAGAGGGTCATTTAAAACATCCCATTTAAAATCGATAAAAAGCGATGGTGATGCGAAAGCTAAATCGAGAAAGCTCATTTTTGCCGAGCTTGGGCAACAATAAGTTGCTTTTCCTGTATTTAAAAGACAGATGTTATTTGAGAGGTTAAAATCTTCGATTGTTTGCCCCCTAGAGTCGCAGCGCTCGCTTCCCCAAAAAGGGGAGTGAGCGTTAAAATCCCCAACTACCAGATATGGCTCTGGAAGTTCATCTATCAATTCTTCTAGATCATGGACTGTTAATGTAAAATGTGGAGGAATGTATACGGAACAGATTTTTAGTATTTTATAGCTGACGATGCGGACTGCAACCGCCTCAAGTTTTGTATTGAGCTTGATTTCTCGAGCAGGGACGCCGCTTTGGACGACAATTGCGAAGCCTCCTGAGAGTCGATTTGCCTGCTCGCGATCGCGTCTAGAAGTTTGATAATGTTTCAGGATATGTACATGTTGTGGACCAAGATTGGTCTCCTGAAGACATAAAACTATGGGTAACATTGACCCTAAAATATGTGTTATGTCACTATATTTTCTCATAAGTCCTCTCCAATTCCATTGAATTAAAAAAGCCATGCTTGTGTTTTTGAGAGAAAATGAAAGGGGATTTACTTATGTGGTGGGCCCGTTATGAGGGGCCTGTCTTTTTTTCGCTCACGAGAGCTGTTCCGCCGCTGTAATGGAGGCGGAGTGGGTGTTGTATCCATCACCTCAACAGAGGTGCTGGAGGACCGCGCAGTCACGGTTGTGTTAGTTTCAGGTTTCTCCCGACGGGGGGAGGTCCTGCGGGATGCCGACCCATGGACCGGCGGTCCCTGCTTTGGCAGTGACAGGGCAGCTTTCGCTGACCCTGCCTTGGGGCATGGATGGCCCTGCCATAGGCTCGGTGGGAGCGGCCTTGGCAGGTGCCGGAGTGCTGTGTGGTGCTACGCCCCTGCGCACCACATCAGCGAAGTTTTGTTTTGCTGTGAAGGAGAATGTGTTTGTAAGCGCAAAACGCCTTCTCGCTTCTTTGAAAGAAATGTTTTCTTTTCTCTTTATGGTGATTATCTCTTTTTCTTTCTTCCAGGACGGACACGCCCTGGAGTATGCAGCATGTTCTCCCTCACAGTTTGCACAGCAAAGGGCTGCGTCACATACATCAGACTGGTGATCGTTCGAGGCACATTTTGCGCAAGTTTTACGACCGCGGCAGCTCTGTGAGCCGTGGCCGAACCTTTGGCAGTTGAAACACCTGCGAGGGTTTGGTATGTATGGTCTTACATTGATTTTCAAATATCCCACGTCGATTGTGTCGGGCAGGGTGCTGGTGTTGAACGTCAGGATCATGTGTTTTGTGTCTATTTCCTTGTTGTCCTTCCAGATTTTGATTCGGTGGACATCTATGACGTCTTGGTCGATGAGCCCTTCGAGCATTTCTTTTTCAGTTATGTGAAGAAAATCATTTTCCGATATTACGCCTCGGACAGTGTTTAGTGAGCGATGAGGAGTCACGGAGACCGGGATTTCCCCTATGGACGTTAGGTTGGAGAGCTTAGAATGTTGGACATTGTCACACAGTTCGAGCAATAAGTCGCCGCTGGCCATTTTTGACAGCTTATAGCCAATGCCTAGGGTTTCAGTCTAGCACTTTGACACAAGGAAGGGGGATATTATTCTTGCCTGTTTATCATGTTGTTCACTGTGGATCACATGATATTTGGGGAAAGTTACTTTTCTTTTTTGAAAGAAGTTGTCTGCCTCGTTCCGCCCTCTTTTGAGAGAGCGATCAGGTTTTGAAAGTTGGGGAGCCATAAAAAAACGTTGTTTTTCGGTCATGGTGCCAGCCACCCACCACGGAGTCCAACAAGGGGACGGGACAGGAACTTGATAGCAAGTCCTGCCCACGCCAGCTGTAAACCTCAACTATAACCAAATATGACGCAACTCAGGGTAGTTGGTCACACAAGGTTAACCCTCGCCGCCAGGAAAAAAGGAAAAACCAAGCAGCGAGTAGGATATAGGAGAGTTGTGAGAGAGAGATAGGAAAGTTAAAGATGAAGAGGAGGATAGGAAAAGGCGACTGCCGATTCCCCCCGGTCGGGTCAGGCCGGAGGTGCCGTCTGCTGGAAGCTGGGGCCAAAGTGGTGTGTTGCCTCCGCCAAGGGGCCTTAAGGGTCCAAACGCTCGGCATCGGCTCAACCACCAGGTCCCCCTTTTCCCCGGACACGGCGATGCCACGCACGGCGAGGCGCGGGTGCTCGGGTCCGTGGTGATGCACAGTTCACCATCATCCCCTTTTGGGGATGTCCCTGCGGATGCTCGGGAACCCGCGGTGTCGCCACTCACCGTCGCGACGCCTGCAAGCTGCAGGCGCCCCCCTGCGGGGGTTCTGCATGAATGTGTTTCTCATACTTCTGTGTACAGATTTTGTTCATAATTAATTATAGAAGTTTCAGATTATACGAATATTTTTCACAGCCTCATAAGATTTGTGTCATCAAGATTCTGCTGTAGTATAAAGCACCTGTGCACAACCACAGCATTTCTAAACACTGTATTCGGTACTTTTTATTAGCGCAGTCACTTCATCATGCTTGCTTTGTCTGGTATCTCTGCAATGCAGCCAAATATAGTGCAGTAAGTGTCCATGCAGTGCTGTGTTAATGCCTAGTTCCTTATCATGGGGCTGGCTAACAAACACATTTTGTGAAGCTTCTTGAAGTTACTGCAGTCTGAGTAACAACGTAGTAGATCTTCGTGTATTGCTAAGCTAAGATACTCGAGATTTTGTTAACATCTTTCTATCATGGGCTTTGTGAACAGCTGTAGCTTGTAGTGGTTGCTAACATGGCTGGCTTAAACACTGCTTTACCCTGCTACTGCTCTCAGTATTCACATTCTGATACTGCAAAAAGTATTATACTGTATAACAGTGGATTTGAGGGGGTAAACTTACACATAAGCACCCCATGAAAAAAAAAATTTCCTGCAAATGAGCTTGGCATTCAAGCTGGAATATTTCATCTAGGCAGTAAATAATGCCACCAACAGCTGCAATACCTAGAGGGGCAGCTGGTTTATGAATTTGCTTGATGACATAATGTTCTGTTGCCGAGGCATTTTTGCAAGGCCAAATGATGTCTTCAGATTTTATATTTTGTTATGACACCAGAGCATTTTCAATTTCAGTACATTTTTGCAGTTCTGGTCTGATGAGACATATATATGCTAAAAATGTTTACTTTTGTTTTCATAATGGCAAAAAATTTTAGCACTGTTAACATGAATGTTGCATTGCGTTTGAGAGGCTGCTGAATAGAGTTTGCTGCTAGAGGTGCATTAGTGTGGGGATATGTTTATCATGTGGTGTAGCTGTAGGTCTGTGGGATGGCCTGTAGCTCTTAACATTTTCAGAAAAAAGTTAAAATTGCTTTTCTTGTCACATTTCAGTGACAAGAAGCAAGGCTCTCCACAATCCAGTAAAGCTGCTGACAACATGCCAAGAAAGCTTGAATTTCACTTCTCTGCAGACATCATCAAAGACATTGAAAAGGCACATTCTTCACTCTCTAGGTCAGTACTGATTTACAGACAATAAAAAAAATGAGTGTTCCTTGTCCTACTTGCGAATGAATGTGCTGAAGACATCTGGGCTAGCATATATTGAAGTTGAAGAAAACACCACGACACTCATGGAGTTTTCTGCACACTCGTGTAGTTCCACACATTCGGCTTTTCGCGCCACTTTATAACGTTGTACTTTTTGTCAAGGTATGCATATGTTAACGAATATCAATAAAGCGACAACATGGTGAGCTGAGATCGAATTGGGAATCATGTTCAGATATTTTTGGCAGTTACTCTAGCTGAAGCTGTACAGCATATGCATCGAAACCAGCCAGTACCACTTACAGTAATGGCAGGATTTCATGAGCATGCTCGTGGGTCCCGCTTTTCCCACTGTTTCAACGAACGTCTGTTTCAAACACGGTCCTGCATGCTTTTACTGAAGAACTTGTAGCAGTTGCCGCAGCTAGCAATATCTTTTCCTTCCTTTTTGTATTTTTATTATTAAATCACTAAACTACTAACCAACTGTACAAACTGCTAACCGCGGCACACGGGTGTTGGCCACTCCTAAGGATGGACTCTGAGACTTTCGAGAGTCCTCGAGGCCACCGTGAATAGAGCGCAGAAAGAGTGACGGCACTCTGAGTGTTTCACGTGTTCGGCTGAGGTACAAAGAGATGTGACACTCGTGTCATATTTGCCGTCACTTCATGCGCACCGACGCGGAGGCAGTGTGTCTGAGCCAAAGACATCATTAGTGAGAGCACACTTTGCACTGCTAGATAAAGCTAATGCTGGAATGCATCCACCTTTCCTCTTCCCGCAATCTTTTTCTTCTCTTTGTCGCACTAATCATGTGGAAGTTTGAGTGCCACTGTATTTCTTCTTTCATCATAACTTGGCTTTCGATGCTGATTGACTTTCGGACTTCAAACTAATACCTGTGTCACATGGTCATTTTGAAGGCCCTCGAACTGATAGCCTATCGACTCAAAGGCCAGTTAAGTGCTGCTATTAGTGTGGTTCTCATGGTCATATCGAGTCAATGGAGCAGCGCAGAACTCTATCAAGATATTGAGGGCCTTCAAGTGGTGGCTGCATGCACTTTTGGACAAGGAGCGCTCACAGTTACACGATGGGGACTAAAATCAGACCAGTATCATCTCTAAAAAATTTGGAACATTAAAATATACAACTTATTTTGCAGCAAAAAACACTGCAGCAGGCATGTTACCATTTTTGCTAGTGATAGAAAGACAGTATACACTAGCTTCTTCACAAGTGCCTGAATGGGATGCAGTTTGTGCTAAACAGTGATATTAATTTCAAGAGTGATTAATATTGCTTTAACGAATAATTTTTTTTAATCTTTATGGGCTAAACTTGTAAGCTGATTGCTTGTATGCCTGCAAAAGTATTGGTGTCGACAGTGGTGCCACAGCACCGTGGTGTGAGATGATGGAATCTCTCGAAGGCGAGTTTTCCGTGTACCAGTAGCACAACTCCTTTGAGTTCAATAGTGATTGAGAATATCAAAGGCTCTAAATAGCCTTTGAAAGTGCCCGTCTCACAGGGGTATAAGGGCCATATATCTGGTTTTTGCCAGTAAGGCGCATGTCTTAGAATAATTCTGCAATTTTCTGCAATGGAAAATTTTAAATTCTGCAGATTGAAAATGTTAACTTTGCAGTATTCTATGGGAAATATAACACTTATATAGTAAATATACTTCTGTTCTTAAAATATGCTTTGCATACTCCAAATGAGCCTTGATTAAAATCGAAGGTGGCTGTTGTGGTTTAGCGTCAGGCAGTGCACTGCTTGGCACAATCCTGTATCAACTGTGGGGACCATGCTCGTGAGCGGGATACAGCTTACAAAAGCTTGGCACTTGTCTGCAGCTCATTTGTTCCTGCATGGCAACTTACCATTTACACGATTGTAAGTCGACCTACCGTATGTATTCGAATCTAAGCCGATGGTGTTTTATTGAAATTCCTATTTCGAAACTGGGGTTTAGATTCAAGATGTGGCAGCGCAATAGCCATCGCCATCGGTGGTACTGCGCGTGCAATGCCTCTAGCGCCTCCTTCCTGCATACTTTGTCAGATCAGCGGATCGGCTCGTTAGGCCTGTGGCTAGCGTTGCTAGTGTGACTCCGTGATCTCGTCTCACGACGCGATGGCGCCAACAAATAAGCGGTGTCATTACACCGCTGCTTTTAGGTGAAAAGTTGTGCTTAAGGCGGAAAGCTTGACCAATCTTCAAGCAAAGCGAGAGTATGGCATTGACGAAGGAAATATCCGCCGCTGCCGAAAACAACTAGACCAGTTGTTCAACTGCACTGCAACACGAATGGCGTTTTCCGGGTCCCGCAGAGGTCGTCACCATGCTGTGGAAGAGGAAGTTGCTCAGTTTGTTAGGATGCAGAAGGCCGGAGAACTTCCTGGTACAACAGAAGGCGAAGGCCAGAGAAGTCGCGAAAGCACGAGGCATCCCCTGCACCGCTTCAAGGCAAGCAGAAGCTGGCTTCAAAAATTTATGAAGCAGTTTGGCTTCAGCATGTGGCGACGAACTTCAGTGTGCCAGAAGCTTCCCTGAGATTTTGAAGCGAAATTGGTATCTTTCCAAAGGTATGTGATAAAGAAGAGGATTGAAAAGGAGTATGAACTTGGGCAAATTTGGAATGCCAATCATACCCTAGTTTATTTTGATATGCCCATGGCATACTCAGTGGCCGAGAAGGGGTCTAAAGAAGTGAAAGTACGTACTGCGGGCTACGAGAAATGACATTCGACTGTGATGCTCTGCTGCACTACCGATGGACGGAAGCTGCTGCCGTACATCATCTTCAAGCGGAAGACTCTTCCTGCAAAGGAAAAGTTTCCGAGAAACATATCGTTCGTGCGCACGAAAATGAATGGATGATTGCGACAATGGTCGAAGAATGGATTAGGCTGGTCTGGCAGCGTCGAACAGGTGCATTGTTGTGCCGGGATTCTCTCCTGGTTTTAGACTCTCACAGTGGACACCTGACAGAAGGCATGAAGGCTGCACTCTCACGAGGTGGGACAGATGTGGCCACCATACGTGGCGGCATGACCAGTTCAGCTGCAGCCAATCGATCTCGCCATCAACAGGCTCTTTAAGACTAGAGTGCGCAAGTATTACACTGACTGGTTTACCGAACAAGATCTCGAGCTTAATCCGACAAGTCGCATTAATTGCGCATCGCTCAGTCAATTGGCCACCAACTGGGTTGCAGCAGTGTGGGAAGATATTCTGGCGGAGATGATCGTGTGGTCATTCCGTATGTGCTGCATATCAAACGCACTGGATGGTACCGAGGATAGCGCGCTGTAGGATGAGGACAGTGACAAAAAAACCTGCAGCGAGGAAGAAGACGAGTGATCAGTCGATCTCATGAAGAGCACATCCAGCTTTCATTTCAATAAATATCTTTCTTGTTGAGGGCGGTCCTTTGCTTTTTTCTGTCGGCTTGCATTCGAGGTTTTTTTTTCTTTTTCGGGTTCCCGATTTTTGGGGGGTCGGCTTGCAATCGCGGCTGGCTTAGATTTGAGTAAATACGGTATGTTTTTAAACTTGAAAATCCGAATCTGGTGGGGTTGATGCATGGCACCATCCGTAATGGCGAGACAAACGAGGTATCTGGGATGCTGCGGCATGGTTACAATGTTATGTTTGCTGTACAGCTCTACCCAGTAGCAGTCAGCTGTTCTGCACGCTTGTTCGCAGGATTTTAAATTTTTTTCTTTTTTTAAAATTTTACTGTGCTCTCGCCCCTCGTGGGAGTGTCAGTAGTTGATGGAAGGACCGCTGTTCCAATCATGGTGGCACAGCCAGTGTGAATGGCAGCACTTCCAGGCGGTGTCGGTAGCTGATAGAAGAGCCAACATGGCTCACGCATAGTTTTCTTTGGCTTTGTTTTGTTTGCTGCATCTTACTTGAAGCTGGCCACATTTTATCAGTTTTTACTGCCATGCTTCATCAGTTGTCATGAGCGCTTCGAGTCTGGCAAGTGTTCAGCTGTTGTTCGTGGCTGCATTGGAGAGCTATCAATCTCTACTGTGCCGGGCCGCAAGTTCGACATTTCGGAACGAATGATTCAGGTGTGGCAGCTACAGCACGGCAAAATTTTCAGCTTTTCGACTTAATGGAGTGCTTGTTTGTGAAGTGCGGGATTTCACGGGATGACTATGTGCTGTGGGATCGCAGCAATGGTAGCGATGGGAGTACAAGTGAGGATAATGGCACAAGTGTGGCCGACTAGCCCTGCGATCCATAGTATAATAGCGCGGAAGATGAGGAGAAACGAAAAACCAAACACGAGCGCTGTTCATTATTATTTTTTTAGAAAATAAGATGGCAGGATCATTATGGGGGAGATACTAAGAATAAACATGGCCCAAGGAACTAGAAATTATGCTTAGAAGGATAGAAAGCTGGGCAAGTTGGTTGTGATTCATAGTAAGCGGTCATGTTGTCTGGTTTTTCATTTGTCCTCATCTTCCGCGCTGTTATGCTATGAATTGCAGCCAGCTTTCCCAGCTTTCTGTCCTGTAGTTCTGTGACTTAAACATTTTCATTGAAACATTGTCCACTGACACGCCCTTCTTTTTTTTCTTTTTCCTGACATGCGATTGGGGTGTCGACTTACATTGTAGTCGACTTACAATCATGTAAATGTGGTACTACAACAGAAGGAAGCCCCAGTATGAATGCTGGGCTATAAAAAATTTGCCACGTTTTTTTTGCCTCTACTATTACCACGCTTGCACTAATGAACCTCAGTTAGGGAGTTGCAACCTTCAGGGAAAGGGGAAAAAATGTTACAAATATAGCTTGACTTCAGTATGCTCAGACCAACCATAGCTGAGGGCCAGGCACAAACAGTGTACAGTGGAACCCCGTTCATACGTTTTTCACCGGACCGCGAAAAAAAACGTAACAGCCGGGAAAACGCAACAGTGAGGAAAGGTCCGAAAATTAATGAAAACAGTGCAGCTTTGCCTTGAAACAATTTATTCAACATCAAGTGAGCTTAGGTCTTTAAAAAATCGACAATGGTCGATTGCCGTTTTTTCCGCTCGCTGGAAAACACCACGTGTTTCTCGATGGCCTGGAAAGCCGCATTGCTCTCAGCGTCGCTTTGAGGTGCGACGTACCTGCGGAGGAGGTCCAGAGCCGCGACGGCTTTTCCAAAGCTCGGGTCTGCCAACTCCCCGGAATCATGCGGCTCGTGCTCCTCGTCGTCATCACAGTCTGAGGATTCACTCGCGACCGGGTCTGCAAAGATCTCGGCGATACTCTGACACTCGGACGTCACGACAGCAGCATCCACGGCGACGTAGTCGTCATACGTGACTCCCGTGGCATCCAGCGCATTCAAAGCTTCACTCAGCTCTTGATCATGAGAGGCTGCTTCCGTCTCTTCAGCTTCCATGGCAGTTTCCTCTCCACCGTCCATGCGAAAGCCACACCGCGCGAAGCAGTGCTGTGCAGTTGACGCGCTCACTGCAGTCCACGCTGAAGCGGCATTCCCTTGTATCTCGGCACGCTTCGAGACGATGCTGTTAAGCGTCGAGGGTGGCAGAGCAAGATCCTTGGCGATGTCGACTCTTTTCCACGCTGGCTGCCTGTTGACTGCGTTGAGAACATCCAGCTTTTCCTCGAGGGAAAGCGCCTTGCGCTTGCGCGACGCCATCAAAGGACGACAAATTGCTCGCGGTGTTAGCGAGGCCCGACGAGGCATAGGCAGCGTAGGTGTTGACGGGAGGACACAGACGACTCGGATGGGTTGAACCGCACAAACAAGAAAGACTGGATTAGTGAGGCCTGACGAGGCGTAGGCAGCATAGCTGTTGATGGAAGGACACGTACGAATCGGATGGGTTGAACCGCACAAACAAGAAAGACTGGATTGCTGCGGGCCCGCGGGTTGTACTCGCTTAGATAGATAGATAGATAGATAGATAGATAGATAGATAGATAGATAGATAGATAGATAGATAGATAGATAGATAGATAGATAGATAGATAGATAGATAGATAGATAGATAGATAGATAGATAGATAGATAGATAGATAGATAGATAGATAGATAGATAGATAGATAGATAGATAGATAGATAGATAGATAGATAGATAGATAGATAGATAGATAGATAGATAGATAGATAGATAGATAGATAGATAGATAGATAGATAGATAGATAGATAGATAGATAGATAGATAGATAGATAGATAGATAGATAGATAGATAGATAGATAGATAGATAGATAGATAGATAGATAGATAGATAGATTGATAGATAGATAGATTGATAGATTGATAGATAGATAGATAGATAGATAGATAGATAGATAGATAGATAGATAGATAGATAGATAGATAGATAGATAGATAGATAGATAGATAGATAGATAGATAGATAGATAGATAGATAGATAGATAGATAGATAGATAGATAGATAGATAGATAGATAGATAGATAGATAGATAGATAGATAGATAGATAGATAGATAGATAGATAGATAGATAGATAGATAGATAGATAGATAGATAGATAGATAGATAGATAGATAGATAGATAGATAGATAGATAGATAGATAGATAGATAGATAGATAGATAGATAGATAGATAGATAGATAGATAGATAGATAGATAGATAGATAGATAGATAGATAGATAGATAGATAGATAGATAGATAGATAGATAGATAGATAGATAGATAGATAGATAGATAGATAGATAGATAGATAGATAGATAGATAGATAGATAGATAGATAGATAGATAGATAGATAGATAGATAGATAGATAGATAGATAGATAGATAGATAGATAGATAGATAGATAGATAGATAGATAGATAGATAGATAGATAGATAGATAGATAGATAGATAGATAGATAGATAGATAGATAGATAGATAGATAGATAGATAGATAGATAGATAGATAGATAGATAGATAGATAGATAGATAGATAGATAGATAGATAGATAGATAGATAGATAGATAGATAGATAGATAGATAGATAGATAGATAGATAGATAGATAGATAGATAGATAGATAGATAGATAGATAGATAGATAGATAGATAGATAGATAGATAGATAGATAGATAGATAGATAGATAGATAGATAGATAGATAGATAGATAGATAGATAGATAGATAGATAGATAGATAGATAGATAGATAGATAGATAGATAGATAGATAGATAGATAGATAGATAGATAGATAGATAGATAGATAGATAGATAGATAGATAGATAGATAGATAGATAGATAGATAGATAGATAGATAGATAGATAGATAGATAGATAGATAGATAGATAGATAGATAGATAGATAGATAGATAGATAGATAGATAGATAGATAGATAGATAGATAGATAGATAGATAGATAGATAGATAGATAGATAGATAGATAGATAGATAGATAGATAGATAGATAGATAGATAGATAGATAGATAGATAGATAGATAGATAGATAGATAGATAGATAGATAGATAGATAGATAGATAGATAGATAGATAGATAGATAGATAGATAGATAGATAGATAGATAGATAGATAGATAGATAGATAGATAGATAGATACTTGAGGCCTTGCCCTTTGTAACGGGTGGGCACCACTAGGTTGGGCACCCGGACCAAAAACAAAAAAAAACAAGAAGATGGAAGTGCACAAGGAGAGAAAGAAAGATAAAACGCACAAAAAAAAGAAAAAAGAAGCTTCGGCTGACGAGGCAATGACCATCTAGTGGCAATCTCTCCAACTTGCGTGCGGCTTTTTATGGCCTCCGAGATTGCCCACGTGCGTGCAAGGAGGTGATCTCGGAGGCCATGGTCTTGTAGCCAATTCCGTAGCCAAGCCTGGCCAAGACTCGTCAAAATGGCGGTTGGCGCGCGTTGCCCGGCCGGGTTCGGGGTGCCAGGTTGCGACGTATCATGCGGGAACGTTTTCACAGCTACAACTTAACAGCGGGGTACCCAATACATTGGATCCTATGGGAGCTATGCCGGGACCGGACGAAAGAAAACGACGTAACAGCCGGGAAAACGCAGCAATGAGGAACGTAACAGCGGGGTTCTACAGTATTGTCTTCCTAGAGCTGTGTGTTGGGCGGACAAGGCAAGCGAAATGAGAGCCTCATTAAGACTTTTATATGAAGGAAGCGAACAGTCATTGAAACCAAGGAAAGCATTGGAGGGTGTTCAGTTTTGTTTTTTGTTTGTTGTGTTGATGAATAGGAGATTATTAGCATAATCATTTTTCACCTAAAAGATGATTTGTTATAAAGTATAGAGAAAATTAACCACATACCACTGCTGGGACCCAAACTTACTAATAATCTTTCAGCTGAAAAACAATTACTATTACTCTACTAATCACCTATTCATCAACACCACAAATAAAAATAAAGAAAACATTCTCTTGTGCTTTTCTTCGTTTCAATGAATATTGGTTTCCTTCATATGTGTGAGGTGTCCACATCATTTGAGAGGCAACATTTCAGAAGTGCGTGTGTACACATGACAGAAGTAAGTACAGCAAAGCCTTCTGCACATTAACGCATGCAGCCTTTCATGCCACAGTGGCTTCCTTCCCGCCACTTCTCATTCTGCTTTGTTTCATGCTGCGTAGTTCTGTGTTTTTTTTCCATCCTTCTACTAGTGGATCGTTAACTGCCTTCTCTCTCAGTGGTCCACGTTGCCTTCTTTCCTTTTTTTTAGTGACTGTTTCTCACCAGTGCATTCCGTGCGCTTTGCCTTGGTGGCCCAAGGTCATTGAAAACTTCGCTTTTAATCACAGCTGGTGAGCTCGCTCGCTGCGGTAACCGTGTTTACTAGATGTAATTTTTTTAGCCAGAACAGAAATGAAAAGTCGCCCCTCGCATTATAATTTAACATTATGTAACGAAAAAGGCAAACTATCCTATATTTACTCACATATTGATTGGTGGCAGCAGGCAGGGTGGCCCCCAACTTCAGCGGAAATGGATAAAGAAACCGCCCCCCCCCCACCCCCCCACCCCACCCCACCCATAAAAGTTGGAACGGTCGGAACAGCCGAAGCTTTGAGATGCAGATATTTTTAGCTAGGACAGCTGGACTTTCCGGCGACATTGAACTCGTATGCTGCTGCACAACTTTCCATCTGCTCCGCGCATAAGGTGTAGACTTGTTTAAATGCTGCCGAGAACGGTCGCTGATGTTCGGGAGGCATGACTTGCCACGTGGTTGAGTGACCGGGAGTAATTGCGTTTTCACAACGAGGCCTCTAAAGTTCATGGTCAGCCTGTTGACAGCATGTAAGGACTCTGTGCTTGTGTTTGTATCGGTCTGATCTGATAATCTTTTCCGGGGCTCTCTTGAAAAGGAAGGGGTGCATGAAACCTTCTCGCAATAATGGTGGCAGCAACTGCCATAAGGCTCGAAGGCAAGCCACAGCAAGGCCATGTTTTAAGCTGTTTTTGTTTATAAACTTCTACCCAACTTTCCGCATATTGTGGCCTCGTTCCCTGCATTTTATTTGTGTACTTTTTTCTTCCTGTTTAGTACCTGTAAAGTTGACCCTCGCATTATAATCGTGTTCGCGTTACGTTTGGACAAGTACTCTATCTTAAAGAGACTATGCAATGAATGAAAAGTCATTTGTAAATGTTTTCAATGCTTAAAAATGATGCTAAGAAGCATTTACACTAAGTATGAGTCAGGACTGAGCCAGCAATTTATTATGATATTTTAAAAACCGTGTTTTTATAATTCGCGGGCCGATTGGTGTGCGCATAGTGACCGATTTTGGAACTAAAATCGTGAAAATAGACGTCCCTAGTTCAGTGACGTCGGCAGGCCACCACACGCTGTCATTCGCTCGAGCCACGGCAGCCATGATGCCACAGGCACACTTCCGGTAGCTGTAAAAGTCGTCTGCTCGTGCCGCCGCATGAGCCCCTCGGGCAAGCGCAGGCCACCTCATTGCCTTCACACATTTTCTTTCAATTTGCCTCTGCCGCCTCTTTCTGTCGGGAGTTGCGGAGCCACTCGCAGTGTCTTTTTCGTCCACCATCTAGGAAGGTGAAGAGGGACCGGAGAGGCACTGCCAACGCTGCTGCTGGGGCGCTGCGTGTGACAACCGGAAGTCGCAAATTAAACATCAGCAGATGATGTGGTCATGGGCGGGGCCCAGTCCCAGAGCTGTTTTCCTTAATTTTTTCTGGTGCCCCGCGTGTATAAGTTAAGGGGGGAGAAGAGGAGCGTAACTTTTAATCATCTATATATCCGTTGTTATTGATGCTAGCTCAAACATTCTTGGGCTGGGGTGACGAGTGATGGAATGCCTATCTCTCATCTGCTTTATGTAACCTCAATTAATTTCTGCATAGTCCCCTTAGAGAAAGGTGAAAAAAAGATTGTGCTGTTCCTAGTTTGGCGCCAATTGTAAATCAAAGTGCTTTCTATATTCGTGCAAATTTAGTAAACCTTGTTGATGCATTCTTAGAAAAGATCCTGGAAAGAAAAAAACTTAAATTAACCTCCGAATTTTGATAAATGTAACTGCTGAATAAGGCACACTTTTAAACCAACACTTTCTTGTCATAAAAATATCGATTTGCATTTCTTGGTACAAGGTCCAAGAAGCTCCTTTTCTAGTGCTCAAAGAATGCAGCCTGCATTTGCGTTTTTCTTAGCGTGGAAGAAACTTCATAACACATCCGATCCACTAATGGCGAAGGTGAAAGCAGGAGATCTCTTTTGCGTTGTTTTTTTAATGCTTTGCCTCTTTAGAGTAATGCACTGTGGGGAAGCCACCACAGCAGCTGACTGTCTTGTAGTGTTCTTTCTCTTCATGCTTCACTGCCCAAACCCAGAATGCTCGTATGCAAACGTATTTTAGTAGTTCTCAAATGTTTTACCCCCTAACCCTCAGGCACTGCAAAAAAGCAGCTGCATTTCTCCTCTTCGTGTCGCGTCCCCTCTGGAACAGCCCGCTCAGATGTAGAACCGTTTAGCTTTACATGCTTCTTCCCTTTGCATTAAAGCATTGCAGAGGAGTCACCAGGTCGACTGACTTCCACTGCATTCCAGCTCTTCCATGTCGCGAGCTCCCTTGTCTGGCAGACTTGTATGTTTGTGCTCATGCATTTGGTCACTAAACGTATTATACGACCAGGATTTGTTGAAATTTGGAGCAAAGCAGCTGGGAAATTGTGTTACCAGGAACCTATCAACCGGAAGAAAAATAGTGTAACTCTGTGGGAAATTTTTATTGCCTGTTATTTTGAGTGTATTGTCACGTAGTGGTGACTGCAATCCGGAGAGCAGAAAGACAGCAAAAATGGTGTCTGAACAAAACTCTTTATCTGGGCTTACTTGCGCCCACAATGGTCTGAATCACTTGGCGTTGGTATGGCAACAAGCGTGCTTGGTGGTCGTCGTACAAAATGCCCGCCGCAAACTTTCGAACTTTCGAGATACCGCGTGCAAAGTTAGCACAACATTCTGGAACATAGAATAAGCTCTGCTCGCATGCAGTCAATCGAGATAATCTGGTCGCATCTTGCATCATGAACAAAATGATAGACCGAATAAACAAACTAAATAAAATAACAAAGTAAATAAATACAAAAAATAAATAAACAAAATAAGAGTGAATAACCAAACAGTACACAGATTCGCGACAGTATGAACCAGGAAATGGTATGAGCCAGAAACGTATCACCAAGTTTTTACTGTAATTCTTTCAATGGGTGTCAATACTGTGACTCTTCCCATAGAAGCATGTGAGCGTGTGGCTATTGCAATGCTTGATACACTAGCTTGATTGAGCAGATGGGGGGAACAAGCATAGCAAGACCTCAGCAAAACTTCGTTCATTACCAAGGTCTACCTTCCAAAAGCATTCTGACACTTAAATATTCTCATCATTCTACCATTCCTACCGATGTCTACAAGTACAATGTCATCATAAAAAAGAGAATGCAGCTACTGACACATAATTCAGCGAAAAAATGTTAAAATCTGCAATTTTTTAGAAAATTTGGTCTAACTTTAAGCATCTCGCTGATAGGCTTATGGTATGCTTACTCACATTCTCACTCACTAATATGTATTTCCTATGTAACGTTTAGTGTAAGGACTGTCATGTGCATGCAGGGGAATTCTTGTTTGCAGGCTCACGGCTGATTTGGACCTTTTTATTTACAAGTACAAAGGGTATGGAAAGGAATTTATCAAGTCTTGCAAGCTAAGTCCGGACAGCTACATTCAGATGGCAATGCAGCTAGCCTACTACAAGTGAGTATTGTAGTAAGTCACATAATGGCAGAAAATGTCACGTTGTGTAGATCAAGGGGTCACAGCTACTTTCTATGCATGTTCTTCTGGATTACTAGGTTCATTTTTTGTTACTTGAGAACTCTTGAAAAAGAAACCCAGACTTTGAGGTTTGTCTTGGGGAGAGCTCCAAATTAATGTCAACCATGTGGGGCTTCCTGTTGTGCACCAAAAATCCCGGCACATGGCTGTTGTGTTTGGCACAGGCGTGTATTCAAGTGGGGGCTCAAGCCCCACCCCCCACCCCCCGAAATCGAGCTCAACCCTTCCACCGGTACAAAAAATTGCCTTGGGCTTCCCGAAACAAGTTTCTGGCTACGTGCCTAGTTTGGCCATAGAAATATCACTGCCAAGAGAAGAAAAGTGTTTTAGTAGTTTTGCTTAAAATGGCCAGGAATAGTAAATTTGCATTTTCTGGTGGTGATGATGGTTGGACCATCTTCAGCATTTTTTTCTTCCTCTCTTTTGGTGACTCAACTTGCATACCTTTGAACAGGATTCACAGAGCACCTGGTGCAACCTATGAGAGTGCTTCTACACGAAAGTTTGTTCATGGGCGCACGGAAACTATCCGCTCTACCTCCAGTGAAAGCTTGAAATTTTGCAAGGCTTTTGAAAGTGGCGAGACAAAGCTGCCAGAAAAGGTTGAGCGCTTGCGGAAAGCTGTTCAAAATCACAAGGACTACACAAATTTGGTAAGGATGTGCATGCAACCGTTCAGTCACAGCTGTCTTTGTAGTATATAGAGTACTGGTAAAATTAGCCTCAGAAGTTCAGAATAATTTTCAACTAAGTACTTAGTGCACTGTTTGGGGACTAATCTGGGCATCTTCCAAGCTGAGGATGCAGCGTTTGTGACAGTTCTCTCTTCTGGAAGCTTGACCTTTACGTGCTGTGTGCGTTCTATGGAGTATAGTGAATTGAGGTACCCTCTCGTAGTGCAGAGAAATCCAATGCAGTACTTTCTGTGCACAGTTTATTAATAAGAACTGTTTTGTATTTTATGATGAGAACAATGTGGAATGACAATCCTGCGCTTCTGTTATGGCACATTTTTTTCTTTTCTCCATTTTTTCCTTAGTAGTATCAAAACACTCACTGCCTTAAGTCCTACTACTGTAACAGGTAATTACTGAGCAAAGAAACATTGATTCGCGCTTAATGTTAGTTTGAAGTTTGATTTACTGATGACAGCAGCAGACGAATACTGGCTCAAAAAAACATGCAGTATGTCAATACTGTAGGAGAAGCACTGCTTGACACGAGTTCCTGTGCCTTATCAGTGCATTTTATGAAGGTTTTATTTGACTCTTGGAGTAATATCTCTCACATTTGTTTTGTATGCTATTTTCAAGGCCATTAATGGATGTGGTGTTGACCGGCTGTTGTTTGGTTTGAAAATGATTGCCATCGAGAATGAGATTCCTGTTCCTGAGATCTATAAAGATGCTGCATACAAGATCAGCACAGAGTTCAAAATATCATCCAGCCAGGTGAGTTGATGTGTTGAGTACATCCCTTTTATAAGTGACTTGGTGCTGGGTGTTAGTTATTTTACTGATACTAATGGGTCCACTTCAGACAAACTTTAGTCGGATGGGTCAGCCAGTGTTGTAATGTTTCTTTCTGATTTCTTATGCCCTCTGCGTATTTCTGTCCTTGCGCCGTCCGGTTAAGGTCCACACTTGGTGCAACTAGCTAGTTTCCCCAGCAACAATTAAGCAGCCGATGTTGCAAGAGCAACCAGCGCACTCCCAACGCATCCTTGGTGTCCAGTAATTGAAAAAAAGCAATGGCCAAAACTTGGACTGCAGAAAGTAGTTCTAAATTTAGGCAAAGCATGGTATGTGTGTGAGAGAAGCAGGACAAGTATTTTACACCTATGCTGCGCCGATTCACTGCATGTGACCTCAAATACCACAACTACAGAACAACAGTGCACACACATTCTTTCACCTTGTTGCTTGCACACTGTGTCCCCATCCCTGAAGTCTGCTCTCGCCCACACTTGCTTCTATCGAGGTTGCAAATTGCAGTGACCCCACCGTTGAGCCAAATCTGCCAAGCTGCGCCAAACCAGATAAGCTGCGCCATCCTGATAAAAGTCACGAAATTGCTCCAGACTTGCTGCTTTCGAATTGGACGGCACTGTGCGCCAGCTATCCAGGCAAATATAACCTTTGATGTCGCCGCCGTTTCAAAAGGTTAGGGTCCTTTGAAACCCACTTATAATGAACATGACTGTCACATGGCATTCTTAACTATGTCCAGAAGTTTGCGGTAAATGGTCAAAAACTAACCTCGCAATGCGGACTTCCATGGAGAACATTTTATGCCATATGCTTGTGTGAGCAGTCTTAGGACCGGTGTAGGGTTCGGCGCGCTGTCGCATCTTTTTGTACATGTGTTGCGAATATTCCGCGAGAGGGCAGTAACCTAGGCTGCGCGTCCAATTTTGTTTTATTTTGTTTTGCTTTGGTGCACGCCGTTAGAAGGGGACTCATGCCTTTTTGGTTAGTTTCCCCATTCGTCCTTGCGGTTTTCTTCACCGCTCCAGACGGCGGGGCTATCTGCCGGCCTCGATTTTGGACCCCTGTCCCCTTGGCGAAGGATTGCGAGACCACCTAGGGAGGAACTCGGGGGTAAGGGAAAATGCTGACATCAGTTCTGAGCTTTCCTATTCGTCAGAACTGATGAGCCGCAGTTAGCAGTTTATTTTTACGTGTGGAAATGGGCGCGGGCATCTTCGGGGTGTACCCGCGAAGGGAGCCGCGCTTGTGTGCTTTTTGGCTCTAGCTACTCCTAGCTGGGAGGCGCTCGGTCTGGCCAAGTGCGGAGGGAGTGACCGTTGAGAGCTGGTGCAAGGCGCGCCAGTTTGACTGTTGGGACGCTGTGTCCCTCGGTCAGTGCAGGCGGTCGGCTAGGCCGGCCGCAGATAGTTGTGGCCGTATACTGACTTGTGTTTGTACCCATCTGTAAATAGCCTGTATAAAAGTTCGTTTCTCACTAAATTGCTTCGCCTGCAAGTCATATCATCGAGAAGCCTTCAAGCGGTGCATCCAGTTTCTGGAAATCACCGGACCAACACCACCGGCAAACCTTTTACTGGCGCAGTCGACAGTACTGGTGCCCTGCAGCGGCCCCGAGGAACGGACGAAGACATCCACTGAGAGAACGACGAAGTTCGGCATCCAAGGCGAGATGCCGAAAGGACGACAGGCTACGGGGGTACGAAGGTGCGAACCGCATCGGGCGTGAAACGCCGAAGACAAGGCCTTCAACAGACACTGAGTGGTATCCCTGAGCAACGGCGGCAGTTGGAAGATTCAAGCGGACACGGCCTTCAGCGGACAGAAAACGGCATCCCCGAGTAAAGGGAGCAGCTAGCGGCTTCAGTCGGCACCTGGTCCGAGGTCGCCGCCATTCCTGCCCGTAAAGAGGACCCTGAGCGCAGCTCCGAGTGAGTTCCCTGGTCCCTTCGTTTTCTTAGCGGTCACTGTTTGGCTAAGGCTTGCGTAGTTGATGATAACCCGATTTGGTCATCTTAACCCCGACAAGGCATCTGCGATGGACAGCGGTAGTGAGAGTGGCGACAGGGGGGACGGTGGAGACAAAGGCAGCAACGAGGCGTCGGGGTCACGGCATGGCCAAAACATTGAGAAAGAGTTGGAATTGTATGAAAAAAAGATAAGAGCCTTAGAGCTCCAGATGCAAATCATGCGTGCTCGAAGCCAGAATGCGGTGCCTTCCGATGACGAGCGGTTGAGACAGTACGCTAAGCTACTCGCCAGCGCGTTCCCCAAATTGCCGCCAGACGGTGAAGTACCCATCTGGTTTGAGTCAGTGGAATGCTCGCTCGTGGCTTACAACGTGCCGAAAGAACATTGGGCGCAGCTTGTGTTCCCGGTGCTGGCTGGGCGGGTAACCTACTTATTTACATGGTTCACCGCAGAGCAGCACAGGGACTATGACAAGTTGAAGGCGGTGGTCCTAGACGAGTTGAAACTTTCAGCCGCAGAGTATCAAAGACGGTTTTCTGGGGCCACTAAGCGCCGCGAAGAAACCTGGAAGGCTTTTGTCACACGCGTCCAGAGTTAAATTTTTATTTAAAGTCACGATGCGTGTCGTCTTTTGACGGATTATTGAAGCTACTGGTTGCCGACCAGCTCAAGGCGGGGCTATCAGAAGAAGCACATAAATATGTCAAGCTGCGCGAGGGTGAGGAATGGCTGAATGCGGATGAGATAGCTGCACTGCTACAGACATACGAAGAAGCCGCCGGGAAGGGAAGTGCTCAGAGGAAAGCCGACAGCTTTAAAGGTTTTGACACGCCCCCAAAACCGAGAACTGAAGCCCCACCTACGCAGAAGCGATGGAGCAGAGCGAGGAGACAGAATAGCCGCAGTCAGGCCAAGAGGAGAAAAGAAAAAAATATCACGGTCGTGTGGCTGTTTCTGATGCGGAAGCTGGAGACATGTCGCGAACTGCCCATTTCATCGTGAGAACCCAGCTGACAGGCGAGAGAATCCACCGCGCGATAGGCTAACGGCATGCGTGTCCACCTATGCCTTGCAATCCACGCGTCCAGTGCTCAGGGACAATAAAATCTGCTGTAGGGAAGCGGTTATTGGCGCTATTGTGGACACTGGTGCAGATATCACCGTGGTGTGCGAGAGCCTTGTACCTGAGGAGTTCGTATCCCCACAGGGGACGGTCGATCTCGTCTCCGCTTTCGGAGAGAAGGTAGAGGCAAAACTGGCAGTAGTTCCGTTGGCGCTGTGTCGTGGCACTCCCCTGATCGAAAATGTGGACGATGCGACACCGGTGTTGTGTGCGCTCACTGACAAGCTCACACAAGCCGACTGTCTAATTTCCGCAGACTCATGGGAACAGCTGCACGACTCGGGCAAAACGGACAGTGAGGGTCTCGTGCAGGCGGGGGGAACTCTGTCGCCGCCGGCTGAAGACAGACCAGATAGATCAGGGCCAGACATGGGCACCGAGCCCGTCCTGGCGTTCGCAGACGAAACCCTGCCCCAGCAGACAGTTGACAGTAATGAGGTCGAGCCATCAGAGGCGGGCGGCACAGCTGAGCTTAGCAGGGCACAGAAGTTTCGCGTGGAGCAGCATGAGAATGAGACTGCGTCAGGCCTGGCAGAACGCCAAGCAAGGAAAGGCGGGCATGTCTATCGTAGACGGAGTTTTGTATCATAAAGACCAGGTGCTAGGCCAAGGGGTACAGCAGTTAGTACTGCCAAGATTACGGTGCGAGGCCGCACTCAGCCTAGCACACGAGTCCTATTGGGGGGACACCTGGGCTTTTGCAAGACTAAAGCTCGCCTAAAGTACAGTTTCTACTGGCCGGGCATGGAGTCGGATAGTCGCAAACACTGTGACAGCTGCCATAGCTGTCAAGTGCATTCAGACCACCAGCGAACCGATAGGGTACCGATAACGCCTCTCACTCGCCCGAAGTTTCCCTTTCAGAAAGTGAACATGGATATCATAGGTCCGATTGAGCTGTCGTCTGGCCGAGGACATCGGTACGCGCTTTGCATAATAGATCTGTGCACGCATTGGCCAGAAGTAGTCTGCCTAAGGTCTTTGTCCCCCAGGGCAACCTGAAATGCGCTGCTTTTGGTGTTTAGCCGGACTGGGGTTCCCGAGGTGGTGTGCTCAGACTGCGGCACCAATTTCACAGCCGCACTTACGAAGGAGTTCCTCGAAAGACTCGGATGTACCCCACGCTTTTCCGCTCCCAATCATTCGGAGAGCAGTGGGGCGGTGGAGAGGTGGAACAGAGTCTTTAAGACCATGCTTCCACACGTAATCGAAAAGGAACCGAAAAACTGGGACAAGTTCATTCCCTTTCTTCCTTTCTTCTTTGGGCCTATCGGGAGGTGCCACACGACACCACTGGCGTGTCACCCTTCCGAATGCTTTACGGCCGAGACCCAGTAGGACCACTCGGTATCCTGAAGCAAAGCTGGGCAGGAGACATTGAGGTACCCGGGGAGCTAGCGAGTGCTCCCGCTGAGTATTTGAAAAATCTGAAAGCAGAGCTCGAGATCGCGGCCGACGTTGCGGAGCTAACGACTAGAAAACAGCAAGAGGCGTACTCGTCGCACTACAACAAGCACACAATGGTAAAAACCTTTCGCGAAGGTGAGGCGGTCCTCGTCTTTGATGACAAGAGGCCAGGGAAAATGTACCCGAAGTGGCTAGGGCCGGCGGTGGTGACAAAAAGGTACCGCGAGCACTCGTACTATGTGCAGATGAGTGACGGTCGCCGCATGCCAGTACATGCAAATAAGCTACGCCCTTACGTCGGGAAGGTAGGTTCAGTGAGCGTCATATTTGATGACGACTGCGATTTTGGAGAAATCGAATATACCCCGTGTGCAAGCAACGTCCCGAAGGACTGGGTAATGCCTACGCCGGATAAAGCAAGCCACTTAGACAGGGATGCAGCGGAGCTGGTGCACGCCACGTTCGAGCAGCACCAGGCATTATTTGTGAACGAACCGTCGATCGTGCGCGTGGGCGAGCACAGCATAAAGCTCGCGGAAGGGGCAGCTCCAAGACGAGGCCACCCTTATAGGATCCCAGAGGCTTTAAAAGATGAATTAACGAGGCAAATTGATGAGCTCTTTGCACAAGGCCTCATCTACCCCTGTAAAAGCCCTTTTGCACACCTGATCGTGTGCGTTCCCAAAAAAGGCGGGTCGGTACGTCTTTGCATAGACTACCGAGCGCTGAACGCGGTGACCGAGACGGACGCATTTCGTATGGTTTGCCCCCAGGAGCTGATCATGCGAGTTGGAGCCGCGAGGTTCATAACACTTCTGGACCTCAGGCACGGCTATTGGCAGGTGCCGCTCGCTCAGGATTCTCAGCTTCCGACAGCGTTCATCTCGCACCTAGGTCAATTTGCCTGGCGGGTGATGCCTTTTGGTCTTAAGAACGCAGCGGCAACCTTCCAAAGGAACATGAACCAGTTGCTGGCCGGGCAGGAAGAATACGCTTGTGCCTATCTAGACGATATCGCCGTATTCAGCCAATCTCTAGAAGCGCATATCCATCATTTAAAGCGGGTGTTTTGCACTTTGGAGGAGGTGGGCCTGCACGCTAGCTGGGAGAAGTTCCAGGTAGCGATGCCTTCAATCCGATACCTGGGGCACGTTGCGGGCTCAGGCTGGCATGGCCCAGCCAAAGAGAAAATTGAGGCCATCGAAGGAATTCAAGCCCCTAAGACAAAGAAAGAATTGAGGAGCACCCTTGGGCTGTGCGGCTACTACCGTGGCTATGTTCCCAATTTTGCAGAAATCGCTCTGCCACTAACACGCCTGACAGGAAAAGGCGTGCTGAACAAAATACCATGGCCAGATGACGCGGACAAAGCCTTGGAAGCCCTGAAAAAAGCTCTAAGCGAGGCGGTTTCACTGACCACTCCGGACCAGCGAAAGCCGTATCTGCTTTTTACAGACGCGTCGGCAGTAGCAGCTGGTGCCTGTTTAGCGCAGCTTTCTGACAACGGCACTGAGGCGCCAATAGCTTTCGCCAGTCACAAGTTCACACCATCACAGATGCGGTGGGCGGAAATCGAGAGGGAGGCATTCGGGGTAATCTGGGTATTGAAAAAGTTTGAGACGTGGGTGTTCGCCACCACCGTGACTGTCATCACTGACCACAATCCGCTCTCCTTTCTTGCGAGCAGTGTGCCTCAAAGTGCAAAGCTTACGCGCTGGGCTCTTGCGCTCCAACGCTACAATGTTACCATTGAACATTGCAGAGGAGCTGACCACGCTAACGCAGATGCCTTGTCTAGAATACCCAACGCTTGTTGGGATAGTGCACTGGCTGACGTCCCGCAGTGACAGCTTGGGATAGTGGACCAGGGAACTGTGTGCATGGACAACAAACTGTACTCGTTGTACTCAAGAAAGGCGCACGTCGATCGAACGAAAGTGTGGGATTTCTGTGCATGTTTTTTTTTCTTTATTTTGTGGACCTTAGTAGCATGTATCTGTGTGTGACGAAGGGTCGCAGCATGCGGGCTCGCAGGCTCCGGTTGCTTGCTCGTGCAGAGGTACTCAACTGCCACTTGCCGAACCCTTTTTGTTGTTTGTTGCGTCTGCTTATCTCTGAATAGATTAGCCGACTCTTGGGGGGAAGGTGTAGGGTTCGGCGCGCTGTCGCATCTTTTTGTACATGTGTTGCGAATATTCCGCGAGAGGGCAGTGACCTAGGCTGCGCGTCCGGTTTTGTTTTATTTTGTTTTGCTTTGGTGCACGCCGTTAGAAGGGGACTCATGCCTCTTTGGTTAGTCTCCCCATTCGTCCTTGCGGTTTCCTTTGCCGCTCCGGACGGCTGGGCTATCTGCCGGCCTCGACCTTGGACCCCTGTCCCCTTGGCGAAGGATTGCGAGACCACCTAGGTAGGAACTCGGGGGTAAGGGAAAACGCTGACATCAGTTCTGAGCTTTCCTATTCGTCAAAACTGATGAGCTGCAGTTAGCAGTTTATTTTTACGTGTGGAAAGGGGCGCGGGCATCTTCGGGGTGTACCCGCGAAGGGAGCCGCGCCCGTATGCTTTTGTCTCTAGCTACTCCTAGCTGGCAGGCGCTCGGTCTGGCCGAGTGCGGAGGGAGTGACCGTTGAGAGCTGGTGCAAGGCGCGCCAGTTTGACCGTTAGGACGTGGTGTCCCTCGCCTCTGTGCAGGCGGTCGGCTAGGCCGGCCACAGATAGTTGCGACCGTATACTGACTTTTGTTTGTACCCATCTGTAAATAGCATGTATAAAAGTTCGTTTCTCACTAAATTGCTTCGCCTGCAAGTCATATCATTGAGAAGCCTTCAAGCGGTGCATCCAGTTTCTGGAAATCACCAGACCAACACCACCGGCAAACTTTTACTACCGGTGAAGTTTCGGCATGCATTTTCCGGCTGCTGTGCATTTTTCTTTTGCTTACAAAACATGAGCAGCACACGTGTCAAAATGGAGGCCGATCAATGTCCTCAGGCTTGCATGTCTTTAGAATGTACATTTCATCGGCGCGATTCCATCTTGCCGGCCAGCTGGTCATAGTTTGAGTCAAACAATCGAAGGTTGCAGTTGTGATGCAGGTATAATTTGGTGGCATTGTTCACACGAGCAGGTATTTCCTTGTATATGACACACCAGATCTACTAGAATATTGTCCTTGCTGGCTATGTGTTCCTCTGTATGCCCCTGATGTACAGCAACACTAATACTGACAAGTGGCAGCTTGTGAAGAGAGCCCGCGCTGCCGGTACGTGCGTTACGCTGGCGACGTGCTTACAGCGTTGAATGCTGTGCAGTCAGATTTTTGTACCGAGTAAATGGCAGTTATTCTTGTAAAGTTCATTTGTGAGAATATAACTGGCGGCGCGGCTGATGGTAAAAAGGGCTACGAGGCGCAATCAGCCTGTCCACTTAAAGTCATGCAGTTGCTCAGGTTTATAGCTTGGGGGGGGGGGGGGGGGGCAATGGGAAAAGACAGGAAGTGTTCACAACAGTGAAAGCTCGTTAATTCGACCTCCGTTTTCAGAGGTAATCCGACCACTCGATTTCAATATGGCACCATAGTTTCGGTTTTCTTAGCTTCGCGACAGCGGTGGCTATCGGTCGCACATTAGCAAGCCAACAGAGCACAGCTGTGCGCCGTTTCGGGAGCTGATTGGTGCCGCGGCGCGTTCCTCTTGCTTCTCTCCACATCATTCTTCTATTCAAGTGAGGGCGCCAAAACTATAGTGTTCTTGAACTGGGAAGTGTGCCGTCAGGGGGCGGAGAATGGGTTGCTTCAGCGATGAAAGCTCAGGGTGGCACGAGAGGACACTGTGTGTAAGAGGAGTGCTATGAACACCGAGCTGACAGCCGGGCAAGCTGCCTCCATCGCCGCTATGTGTGTGGAATTTGTCATCACGGTGCAATCGTTGGCGTGGTTACGAAGGTGCTAATTTGAAAATTTAGCTGCTTAGGTACCATAAGCTTCACCTAATACTCTAGAACCCTGCTATAGTAAACTCGGATTAAGCAAAGTGAAACTGCAGTCCCATTTCGCCTACCATAGACTTTTTTTTATGTTGTAGTAAAGATTTAAAAAAAACGGCTTTAGTAAAGCGCGTCTGGTCTTGGCCTTGTACCTCCCACAGAATGATGACAACACGACACACGCGAGGCTGACCTTCGGTGGCGAATGCATACCAAAGACAACAAGTCTTGCAGAAGCCAACTTTTTAATGTCCTTGGGGTCGTGAGGCAAAGCGCACAGCACGCACAGGAAAAAAAAAGTAAAGCTGACTATGAACACAGAAAGAAAGGAAGAGGTGAGGATCACTGAGAAAGGAAATGCAGTGAAGAGTAGGGAAGGGAAGAAAAGGGCGAACGTTCACAGCACAATAGTGCGAAGCACAGGGAAGCGGCGGCAAGAAACAGCGGGGCAATGGCACTGAGTGAGCGCTACTACCGCGCCTCGACTGCGTCGCGTGCTAAACTATTGCCTCTTAAACAACACTGAGGCTGCGGGAAATGATGCCGTGTTCACGCAAAACTGGTTTCCACATGAAATCAAACTCGCGTTTTATATGTAGCCACATTGTATTTGTGCAAATGTGGTACTTCCTCAAGGTGTAAACAAAATAAATTATTGTCACATAAAGGGACAGCAGAGCAGGGTGGAAGGTATTTGAGAATGTTTCTTTTATAAACAAACACTGTGTTTAGTAAGTAGTGAATTAATTATCAGAGCATCCTCAGGGCCTGATATAGTAAAGATTTTAGCTGGTCCGAGTCAGTTTACTATAGAGGAGGTCTACTCTATATCAGACCAAAGCGGTTCGCGCCTAATGATCGTAGTTGATCATAGTGATCGCCTAATGATCAAAAGTGATTAAGGTGCCATAACAAAAAACATGAAATTTTCTGAACATATTTTGGGAATTTGATATCTGGCACTTTCATGTAAACGCCGTTATTATGGTCGCCTAGTCAGGTTATCAATTTAGACAGGCTTTGCAGGTAGGGACAGTGGGTTAGCCTGTGCAGAATTGTGTTGACTTAAATTGTACACTTTGCATGATGACAGAGTTGTGCAAAAAGCATTTGGAGAAAGGAAGAAAACCAAGGATGTCGGTGTACTTTATTTCACATTGCTTAGGCCTTTAGGAAAGAGGGAGCCTCATTTCAGCCAGCATAAAGCTGCGCATCTTTCCCCAGGTTTTCTAGTTAGTGCTGGAACCTTCAAGGCCTCTGGCACTTCAAGGCCTCTGGGAGAAGGAGGAGTCCGTGCGGCGGGGCATGGCCGTGTCTTTTTGAGTGTATTCAAGGAAGATTTCTTCGGTCTCTTTCTTCGGCACAGATGCCGCAAACGGTTAGTTGTGGTCACAGCAGCCTTCCAGGAGCCAGTGCAGTAAATAGCGTGGAAGGGAGATGATACAAAAGACATGGAGAGACGCTGATGAGGACGACACACACTACAATAAATGCCACCACGTCAGCAGTGAAGAGTGTCCGATATGTGACAATGATTAGTGGTTAACCAGCAAAATGGTGCAAATAAGCTGTTGTTGAAAAATTATTGCTGGACGAACAGTGGGAGAAATTCTAAAATGTGTAATGCTTGCAATATATTTTAAATCCTGTTTTATAGTTATTTGATCAGCATCACATTAAAACACAGAAATCACATAATGCTAATTTAAAAGTTGAAATAATATTTGTGATGCAATGGTGTCAGCAGGGGGTGGCAGAAGGTTAGGTAAGCGGATGAGATTAAGAAGTTTGCAGGCAAAGGGTGGATGCATCTGGCAAAGGACAGGGTTAATTGGAGAGACATGGGAGATGCCTTTGCCCTGCATTGGGCGTAGTAAGGCTGACGATGATGATGATGATGATGGTGTGAGCGAGGACAAAAGTGAATTGGAATGGGAAGCACTGTTCTCTCGTTGAAGAAAACTGTGAAATTGTTGTTCGCAGAATTCCACAAAATGATGAATTAAGATATTTACTTAAAACCACTGCATTACATATCCAAATGAACTGATCATGACTTCGAAATTAATGCCAGACTAGGACGAACCTTTATGCTAATTAATGATTTATGGGGGTTTAATGTCCCAAAGCGAGTCAGGCTATGAGGACACTAGTGAACAGTTCCGGAAATTTTGACCACCTGGGGTTCTTTACCGTGCACTGACATAGCACAGCACACGGGCTTCTATAAGTTCGCCCACCAAATTCGACCACCATGATTGGTATCGAACCCGCGTTTTTGGGGTCAGCAGCCGACCGCCATAAGCACGGAGCCACTGCTGCGGCCCTTTATGCTAATTCATTCTCTGTGCGAATCATAACAGAGTGGTACCAAGTGTGCTGTAGCAATGATTTGTTCTTCTCAAAGCTGTCAAAACTTCTGCTAACGCACCCTGGGCAAAGCGGGGTATTTGCTGAGTAAAGAATAGAGAATTTGCTAAATTTTAATGTAAGCATGGCTATGAACTGGTGCCATATAGGGTGATCTTTATTCCAGTGAACTGCAATTGCCCTAGTCTTTTTTTGATGTACCGCGAATAAGCTTAAGTCACATCAATGCGCTACCAACAGAGCGCCAAAGAAGGATCATTCTTCTTTCCGCGAGCAGCTAGTGCTGTTGTGCCCTACCAAGCGCACGCAGTCTCTCTTGTCGCGTCGTCCTTTTCGCCTTTCTCTTCAGTTCACATTGCACCATGGCACAACAGCAAAAAAACGTGACTTGGGAGAAAAGAACGCACGAAACGAAGTACAGAAGCAGATGCCGTGCATGTTTTCTCCGTGCTGTGAGCGATGCGACAGTAGTCCTCGTGCAGCCAGTGCAGCCCTCTACGCTTTTCATCGCTCCAGTGACCACCTCGCCCCATTAGTCTGTGGCGCGGATGGCACACATTCCACTTCTAGAACACTATACCAAAACTGTGTGCCTTCGCACTCGTGACACGCTCGCTTCTGAGAGGGCTCGATAACAACATGAAAGATGTCGTGGGGCCTTAATCATTTGAGCTGCTGTTCTTTGACGCTTCCGGCAGTGTGCACGCAATAAAGCATTGACAGAAATGTGAAGACTATTTGCTGTCACGCTGTGCTCATCCCAACAACAGACAACCGTTGTGCAGTCTTTAACCTTAAAACATTTACCACGATGAAAGTGGTTCTTGTCAGTTTTGTCGGGATCATTCGATTATTTGAACTTGGGATAATTGGAACACTTTTTCTGGTTCCTTGAATTCTAATTGATGAGCTTTGTCTGTATATCCACTCAGCGTCTGTCCCGTGAGATTGGCACCTAACTCGGCTAGCCTCGCAGGGAGCTCGAAGTTTCTTCGACACAGGGCAATGCTGGGCACGTGTGGATTTTTTCCTACTTTATGTCGCATACATGTTACTACGCCTATTGTTCTCACATATTGCGATGAATATTTTTGACACTATTGTTCGCTCTGAAAATTGCGGCCGTGCAGCACGTTCCTGCACGTGGGCTTCTGGCATCTTATTTTCATTGCAACCTAGCACCATGTCCGGGGACTTCCTGTCTATGCGACAAAGTGCCGTAGCCACAATGCGCATTGTAACTGCCGTGTCGATCTCATTCTTGCGAGGCCTATGTTCGTTGTAAATGGGCACAGCTGCATGGTGTTGCTGCGTTTGTACTTTGCCGTTTGTTTCAGTTGTGCAACACGGTGGCCCTTGCGTTCTGCCAATTGTTTAAAAAATGGAGCTCTACACATTGTGCAGGGTCTGTACAGGCTTTTTGCGCTCCATAGGCAGAACTGTCGACGATGCTTCAGCCCGCACAGGGCTGATCAAAGCTGTCCTGGCTCACAAGGATAAGGAGATGACTGATTCTAATTGATTTTGAGTGATTCTAGCACAAGTGTGCAAGAAAGCGTGGCTGAACTGGCTAACATAGATGAAAAGCTTTGTGTTTTTGATGTGGGAGAGATATAATAAAGCTTTCTAAGCATTGTAAAGAAAAATTAGGAGCCACACATGAACACGTTTGATCTACTGTGCTCAAAAGTATGTGCAGTGTATTTATGGGGTGTCCAACTAAACATTGTATGACATATTTCTCAAAGGTGCCTCTTCAATTAGGCAGCGTAAAACTTAGACTTCAAGACTTCTCAGGTGCACCTATGTGCCAATAATTACAATAATAATGGTGTAGCGCATCTTTACATTGCACTCAAACATTTCTAGCGCTGTTTGCCAACCTAAAAGATCTAGAAACTAAAAGCTACATACTCCAAGTGCTTCTAAACCAATGTTATAATGCTCGAAACTGCTTCATATTTGAAATTTCAGTTCTCCAGACTGCTTCTAAACCGACGTTTCTCTGCTCCAAATGGGAAATTTTAATGCTGCAAAAATTACCATAAATTGCATTTTATCCGTAGCATCACTGAAAGTGTGTTGTGAGCACATACGGGGGGTAGGGTTAAGAGCTCATGCCATGTATGCTATGCATTAAAAATGCTCAGCATAGCTTCGCAAGGAGCTGCTGATGATGAAAGCAGACGTACTGATGCTAAGGAAAAACCAGTGACATGTGGTCGGTTTGCTGGCATCACATAAGGACCAAAGTATCATCAGAAACCTTAGGCAGCTTTTGTCTTTCTGTGGCGGTGTGCTTATTTGCAAAGCAGCAGAACTAAGCTGAAGATTTTAGAGTGAAACATGTTGATTTAACTTGTGTGAAACTTGCACTTTTAGTTCTTAGTTGCTTTGGAGCTTAAGAAAGGTTGTCATCTTCCCTTCTTAAAGCTACCTTATTTGAACAGCGATTTTGATGCTGCAAGAAGTTCTATTTAGCTGAACACATTTATGAGATTCCTTTCATATAGGTGTACTTGATGTATGTAAGGACTGTCAAAGCAAAGCTGTGTATGCAGGGTTTGACATCAGCGTGAATATATTACATGGCCAAGGAACATATGCATGGACATACAACTGATGTCCATGAGTTCTTTTACACAATGTTAAAAAGCTTGTTGGCTGTTTTCGAGTGTATAATGGAGATTTTTAGGTGTTAGTTGTGGTGTGAGAGGGACTACGCATTTTCGGTTCTATTCTCGACCTCACTAAATCGCTTGGAGGCCTGAAGGTCTGGCTTCCTGCATAGCATTTCTGTTCTGAGGGTGTTTTATATCATTCTGGCTTAAACTGCTGCACTCCTGTTCAATGCCCAAGCGCTGACCGGCTTTCTAAGCATATTAGCGGCGCAGCTGAGCTCACAGCAGCACGCTGAGCAAATGAGCACAGAGCCTTGGTGTTCTGCCAAGTTCGCCGAGTGTGCCACCTGTGCAAAAGCTCTCGTCAAAAGATAAACTCATCTTGATGTATTGGCATGCAGCATCCTCGGGCACTGCCAACGCGTGCACTGCAGATGGTGCAAAACGGATGGATGCGCTAAGAAAAGTGAACGCTTTAAAAAAATTAATTCTGGGGTTCTTAAACTCTGCTCATTGCACAAGTAAATATTACATTTGCACTGCAAACATCTGAGGCTTAATTGTGGGTCTTAGAAATGTTTCATGCACATTTTTTGTGACAGTGTGCCTGCAGGGATGAAGTATTTACAAATATAGGTACACATTGGACTCTCGAAGAAAGTTCAGTAACATCCGACGGTGCGGCTGTGCGTAATGCACACGCGTCAGACTCCTGCTGTGTATTTAATGCCAGTGTTTGCTGTGTCATTCTGCAATATGGACCAGGAATAATGTGCATAGGTGCTGCAGCTATGTTCTTAAACAAAAATCGGAAAAAGTAAATGGGGCCGGACAGCATTCCTAATTGCGCTTACAGCACGGTGTGCCAAACAAGCCTTCAAATTTGTGACTGACATGTTCAAGCTATCTGTGTCTACAAGTCGAATACTAGCTCACTGGTGTAATGCATGCATTGTATCTATTTATAAAAAAGTTGACCCAATATCACTTCGTAATTTCAAGCCTGTTGCTGTTACCAGTACATCTTTCAAGCAGTGGCATGTTATTGCAAGCTAATGCAGAAGTTTTTGCTCAAACATAATGTGCTGTCAATTCGCCAACATGGTTTTAGACAATAACACGCCGCGGTGGCTCAGTGGTTAGGTGCTCGGCTACTGATCCAGAGTACACGGGGGTTCGAACCCGACCGCGGAGGCCGCGCTTCGATGAATGCAAAATGATAAGGTGCCCATGTGCTGTGCGATATCATCATCATCACCAGCCTTATTACACCCACTGCAGGGCAAAAGCCTCTCCCATGTCTCTCCAATTAACCCTGCCTTTTTCCAGCGTCATCCACCCTTTGCCTGCAAACTTCTTAATCTCATCCGCACACCTAACCTTTTGCTGCCCCCTGCTACGCTTACGTTCTCTTGGAATCCACTCCGTTACCCTTAAGGACCAGCAGTTATCTTGCCTTCGCAATACAAGCCCTGCCCAAGCCCATTTCTCCCTCTTAATTTCGGCTAGGATGTCGTTAACCTGCGTTTGTTCCCTCTCCAATTCTGCCCGCTTCCGGTCTCTTAACGTTACACCTATCATTTTTCTTTCCATGGCTCGCTGCGTTGTCCTTAACTTAAGCTGAACTCTTTTCGTTAGCCTCCATGTTTTTGCCCCGTAGGTGAGTACCGGTAAGATACAGCTGTTGTACACTTTTCTCTTGAGGGAAATTGGTAAACTGCCATTCATGATCTTAGAGAACCTGCTATATGCGCTCCACCCCATTCTTATCCTTCTAGTTATTTCCCTCTCATGATCCGGATCAGCGGTCACTACCTGGTCTAAGGAGACGTATTCCTTTTCCACTTCCAGGCGCTACTGCCAATTGTGAACTGCTGTTCCCTTGCTAGACTGTTGAACATTACTTTGGTTTTCTGCATGTTATTTTAGGCCCAGCATTCTGCTCGGCCTCTCTAACTCATTGATCATGATTTGCAGTTCACCTCCTGAGTGACTCAGCAATGCAATGTCATCAGCGAATCGCAAGTTATTTAGGTATTCTCCATTTACTCTTATTCCCAACTGTTCCCAATTCAGGCCTCAGAATACCTCGGATGTCAGTGCACGTTAAAGGTCCCCTGGTGGTCAAAATTATTCCGGAGCCCTTCATTATGGCACCTCTTTCCTCAATTCCTCTCTTAGTGCCTCCTTTATCTCTTCCCTCACGGTGGTTCAGGTGTCCACGGATATGCGAGACAGATTCTGTGCCATTTCCTTTTCCCAAAATCCAGATAATTTTTAGACAAAGTATCTCTAGGCGCCGCAGTGGCTCACTGATTATCGTGCTCGGCTGCTGACCCAAGAGACGCTGGTTCGACCCCGGCCGCGTTGGTCTCCTTTCGATGGGGCCCGAATGCTAGAGGCATGTGTACTGTGCGATATCAGTGCATAATAAAGAATCCCAGGTGGTCGAAATTATCCGGAGCCCTCCACTGTGGCGTCACTCATAGCGTTAATCGCTTTGGGATGTTAAACCCCATAAAACCAAACCAAATAAAGCATCTCTACTTCTATACAGCAGTTGTCAACAGTGTTTGATATGTTGAGCAAGATCTTGTGTGTGCATTTCTACAAAGCTTTTGGTCAGGTTCCTGATACAAAGCTGTTGTTTAAATTACAGTCAATAGGGCTTCTAGTGCTTATCATTCAGTGGACTGGCACTTGTCGCTAGGATAGGCAACAGTCTTTTGAAGTGGCCGACTGTTCAGGTGTTCTAAGTGTCACTTCAGAAGCACTTTTAGGAAGCATTTTTTGACCCGTTATTTTTAATTGATAAAAATTATGTATTTGATGCTATTGGAGATAGTGCGTCGTTTTAACAATTTGCATGACTGGAATTTTTAAATCATTAACTTGCTAAAGGGATCACGCTTTATTCCAGCAAGACATTGTGGCAATAGATGCATGGTACTCAATAGGAAAAACTGCTTATACGCATGACAAAGTAAAGGAAACAGTGATACTTCGTGTATGTCACAAAGTAAGAGCATTTCTGAAGTTCAAAAATAATACAGATATCTTGGCTCCACCCTTAACATAGTAAGCTGTTCTAGTCTGACCATATTGGATACTTGCACGTTGGCCTTGTGAAAGCTACTGCTATAGAAAGGAAATTTGAATCAGCACTTATAGACATTTCCATTAAGGGTTACCTGGGCATCATCATATTGGTCACAGAGCTCTTGCGTGGGCCTGCACTACAGTTGAATCAGGTTACAGCGAACATAACGTTTCGCCGGAATATGTTTGATGTATGCGATAGTTCATAAAAACCAAACCCACTTATAACGAATTTCATTACCAAGTTCATCAAACATAAGATTGTGAACAGCCGAGCGAAAACGCCGGATTGCGGACACAACAGCAATCGGTCGCACTCGTGCTTTCTCTTAATGGCAGACTTTTTTTTTCTTCAACTACTGAGTGTCCTCCTGGCAATTCGAAGCCCACTGCAACATCCGATTTCTTTACGCCACGCTCGACGCGCTAAATAATTTTCAGCCTGCAGGAAGCGGCAGGGATTGCCGCAGCTTCATCATCTTGACCACATGACACGCTCGCTGGGCAAGTGCAGAAAACAGGAGGTCCAGAATCGGCAGCAGCGTATGAACGGCTGGAGTCATGGGAGCCCCTGTAAGGCTAGAGCTAGAGCTCGCTATGCGAAGAAAGCATCGAAGATAAAAAAAGCAATCTGTGGTGTGAAAGCAAATAATTTTTCAGTGACACGCTGTGCAGCTACTGGCCCCGCAGCGTCCTGTCACGCTTGTAAGTTCCTCATCGAGCCATTGCAGCCAGCACGCTTGGTGGAAATTGCGCGGCAGCTGCTTGGTTCACTGTCAAGATTGCCGACGTGCACACCGCTGTTTAAAGGAATGGGCCAAGAGCAGCGCTTTAAAAGCAGGAGCGTGTGGTGCCGGAGACGTCGAATTGCTTTTGTAAGCCATTTTCCTTCTCCCCTGTTGCCCGACAGGATCCAATGGCAGTTCTGGCTCTCCCAACACCCCCTGGAGAACTTAAAGCCTTCTGGCTCTTCCTTCCCCTCCTAAGCTACATCTCACAGAAGAGGCCCACATTGAAGTTCTGTGCAGCGTGTTGCGAAGCTACGAGTGGCAAACTATCATTGAGACTGAGGCCAGGAAGATATAAAATTGTTAACACCAGCTTTTGGGAGAAGCCCGAATGGGGACGACGGCGACACCATTGCGATGGTTTGCAGAAGTACCAGGCACTCCCTTGATAGCCTAGCCTCGGGGTAAGAAAAGTCGTGGCATGCTGCAACATGCTTCTGAGCCCATTTTTTTTGTACATTGACAGTGGATGTAGTGCTTACGCATGTGCTGTGCATGCGGTTGTGTGTGGGGTGAGATGTGCTACTGCCTTCATTGGGGCAGAATGTGGATAACACCTAACAAGCGCTGCTGGGAACCAAAATTCACTTGTATATTCAAGTTTCTATGGGATGAAGCCCAGAACGCCTGGATTAGAGTGATACTTCAAGAAGACTTCGTTTTGCGACTGTAATCCACGGCAAGATGTTCGAAATGTTTTCAAATAATGGTTACTTTTGAAAAATACAAGGAGCTGAGGCATTGAATTATAGAAAAGTCTCTTTAAACCAGAGTTTGTTATAATAGTAAGAAGCAAATGTAGTCTCTTAAAGGGACACTGAAGCACTGTTTTGTGAAAATCAGGCTGGTTGTGGCGTCCTACAGTTTTTGATGCTGCGTACTCGAATATGGAACTAAAATTAGGCAGATTAAGTTTTTAGCAGAAGTATGAACATGGTGCCGCGGGGCATACCGCAAATCGTGCCACTTCTTGTGGTTGCTCAAGAGGTTTAGATGGCACATTGAGGACCCGAGAAGCTGCTGCTATGTATCCGGCACTGCACTGAATCCAGATCACAGATTTTTGCGGTGTTGTAAAGCGATTTTGGCGACTATTTTTAAACTGACCTTGAAAAAAAATCCTACCTTAATTTGTTCATTTCAGGTATAACCTGAAACCAATAGTCAACCAAAACAATTCTATGTCTAGCCTCAGCATACACCAGCGGGAAAGACGCGTATGCATTCCATGCGTAAAATGTATCAATGAAACCTGAGGTCGTATTCTCGGAATGGAAGGGGTGCGAAAAATACTTAGGCCAATTACCAATATCAGATGTCTCCTGCTTCGCCCAAAGGTAGGACTGTCATCCCAAAGCCCAAGGCATCGTGTACAAAATACCCTAGCTTCTCTGAGTGCCTGGCGTTTTATGTTGGGGAAACAAAATATTTCACAGAATGGATGGGGCAGCACAAAGTTGATGTCAAAGTGAGTGAAGCTCAGTGGCCGAGCACTACGAAGAATGTGACCACAGGGTAGACTTTGACGGAACTACTGTGTTGTAGACCAAGGCAAGTCCGTGCACAATGCTGCTGCTTTAGTCACGGCGCGTTCAGCAGATGCCGGGCAATAATGTCTTCTTCGGATCCCTTCCCTCTTCCTAGATCCACAGTTTAAAATGAATGGCCTGGTGGTAACCTTTATGAGAGTTTAAAAGCCAACCTGCAACTAGCCCGCAGCCACACCTTGATAAAGAAACCAAGCAAGATTTCTAAACATCAGGTTTTCCTGCAAGAACATGGTTGGCGTCTATTTCTAAGTGTTGTATTCCAAACCAGACATACCTCTGTCTGTCGAATATTTTCATTTTAATCTCATAATCACGATTAGTGGGGACGCAGCAATGGGGAGAAAAACAAGATGCAGCATATGAAAGCTTCGATGTTGGATTGCTTGGGCGCATCGAACCAAACTTTGCTCAGTATGCCCCAGGAGGTCTGGCCGCGTGTCTTGAGGAGAGCGACACATGCCTAAGCCTCTATAAAGCTTCTGCAGCGGTGTGAGCATGTCAGGCGCATGACGTGCGGGAAAGCGTCTCGCAGAGCCACCACGATCTCAGACACAACAGTGGGCTCTCCACAATAGCCTGTCCGCCCGCGAATAATCATGCTGATGATTGGTTACGTGACGATTAACACAGCTGCCTGTAGTGTGTCCCTTTTTGTGAAAAAAACAGGCACAGATGTAGCGACCTGCTGAAGCTGTTTGTCTGTCCCATCGGAGGTCACTGTCCGTGGACCGATTGCTGTAAACACTTCACACTATGCTCCACACACAAAAAAGAACTGAACTGTCGCAAAGTAATAGAATTAGAATCTGGTGTTAAAGCCATTACCTCATGTTTATTCTTTTAGCAGAAGTGCTTTGGCACTGGTTACACACATGATACGCGGAAAAAAATTGAAGGAACCATGTCGTGGCTCAGCCGTGCCTTTTTGACTGAAAGCCCGAGAGATCACATTAGGAACAAGCTCTGCGTGCAGCTGCTCTGAAAAAAGTGCTTCGAGCAGAGTATGCTTGATTTGGTCGACTTGAAACTCTGCCTCATTAGAGCTGCGACCCCCCATGCTGCAAGCTTTTGATCTTATGAGAAACAGTGGAGCACGATATACGTCACGGCAGTAGTTATATGTGCACCATAACGCAGAGCAGTACTTACCTTGTGTTGAACCTGCTGCTCAGTCATCTGACACATTTTGTATGGCTACAACGCATGTAACAGGAACAGCGCATGCAGCTTTAGAAACAACACCTGCTAAAAGCTTCCTCGGGTGGATCGAAGTATCCCTGACTCCTCAACGGGACGTCACATTGGCTGACATGGACGACGTTTCCCTCTCCGTTGTTCTCTTCACCTGCGCTCGTGCGGGATGTTTGGACACCGCGCTTTCATTTGGTGATTATTCCAGTGTTTTAGCCAAAATCAAAATGTAATATCACAGACGTGATCAACGACTTTACTTCAGAACCCTAGAAGGTTAGCAGGTTCAAAAACTGCACCAGTATCTTTTTAAGAGGTAGGTCTCTTGCCGAGTTACAACTGCTATTTAAAGAACATTTAACATTCTTCTAGGTTAGTGAACCTTGCTTTATTGAGGTTGACGTTCGAGAGGCCTCCCACCTCAACGAGTCTACAGAGAACACCATCACTGCGTCGCTTTCGCATCTGCCCTTCGCCCAGGTGCAATCTCATCAAAGAGCAGGCCACTTTGGCCAGACTCCCATATGCAGCAAATAGGAGCTGTGTGTCTGTATCCATGAGCAGCATGGCACGGTAATTTGTGTGCTGGAGAGACTGTACACTCATTCTCCCAGCTTCAGATGCAGTACATTTCCAGGGTAAATAGGCAAGGTCTGCGTGGCAGTGGAGCCCAGTGTGAGCACGCTTTAATTTTAAAAAGGTAGGACACTTGTAATGAACATTGTAGGGGCCAGCATGCCACAACTTGTGTTTCCTGAAGGCCCATTTTATCTTTTTAAGCCAAGAAGTTGAAACTCTACATAATAAGGCAGTTGTTTTTTTTGTAAATAGTTCCTTCAGTGTGGTATATCTCCATTTCTAAACTTGCTGTGTTGTAACTAAGTGGCCTGCAGCAGTGCATGTATTGATGTCTTGAAAGGGGAATTAATCATTTTAAACATAATCTGGATTAGAATAAATATACATGTCCACAATAAGATTATTTATATGCAACTGAAGCTAATCACGTGTTTTATGTTTTATTATTGCTGTTCTCTATAAAAGCTATGAGTAGAAAATTTAAGGAAAAGTTTTAGAACATAATTAAAAACTTCGCTCAGAATAACACAGGACGGGAGGGAGTGTGTGTGTATGCGAGTTTCTCCCTCCCGTCCTGTGTATTTCTGCGCTGTTTTTAATTGTGTCGCTACACCAACTGGCCCAACGTTCTACCCTAGTAAATTTAAGAACATTCAGCAGTTTATTAAAGTTATGTGTAAAGAAACATGTTTACAAGAAAGACAAAGCGCCATGCCATAGAGCTGCTACCATCAATACCTACGCAAATTTTGCAAAACTGCTGCTTTGTGGCTAGTGCCTCAAATTAAATGCCGCATCATGTACCTGCTCTTCTTTCTATCGTTCTAACTAAACAAAAAGTGTGGAGCAGTCAGTGGAAGTATACTGTTGCTAGGTGACCTCAGTGGCGATTCTCTCAACTCAGCCTTAAGTGGTGGTGACTGTAGGCCTCTCTTCACATTATCACAGGAGGAGAACTAAGGCCTTGTAAAACTCTTAAGGGTGTTGGCTCTGCCCGGTTCGTGTTCTTTCCTAAAGCGCAATAGGCCCGAAGCTGCTTACACATAGTTGGTCATGTGGGGGGCAGCTGCGGAATAGGAGGGCTGCAATGCAAGTCGAGGTGAAGGCACAGAGCTCAAAGAGGGCTCCCTTTTTCTCAGCTGGCCCTCAGGAGCATGTGACCAGGCACAGCTGCCTGGAGACGGTGCCGACAGTGCGGCCTGTGCACTTTCATGCTTGTGTGTGCATCAACGGCACGCACTCAGAGTTTGATATATCCAATGTGAAATTCACTGTAGAAAGTATATATTGATACGTGCCACTGTGGAAGAAGAAAAAGCGCCTGCATTCGTGGAGAAAAATGTTTCTCTCCCGCTCGCGCGCTCGGACCACTTAGGGACCACCACAGTTTTACGTCTTGTCTCCGGAGGTTCTCCTTCTAATTGCTCGTAACATTTGGTGCAGGTGCGGGGTAACGCTTCCTGTCTACCGCACTCCGCACAGCATCACAACGGACCTCACACCTGTCCACCAGCAAGCCAGCCGCCGTATCCGCGGAGAGTCGCCTGAATTTGGGCCCCTTCCCCCGCGTGCACCTATCACAATCGGTCCCGAGGAACCCGCCGATGATTTTTCTTTCCTGGGCGCTATTAGTACCACAAAAATGGCACAGCGGCACAGCTTCAGCGGGAGGACTCGGAGTTCGCGCCGCTCATCGATTACCTCGAAGGCATCGACGCTCACATCCCGCATTTTTTTCGTCGCGGGCTCCACACCTTCACTTTACAATCTGGTGTTCTCTACAAGCGCGACTTTTCCAGCAACAGACAAGTGTTCCTGCTTGTCGTACCATCACAGCTGCGGCCAGAGATTTTGAGTGCTTGTCATAATGCACCCTCCGCTGGCCATCTCGAAGTAAGTCGTACACTCGCGCGCATTAAGCAGAAGTATTATTGGCCCAGGTTACTCCCATCAGTGCGGGCCTGCGCAAAACCATGTTGCGACTGCCAACGTCGTAAGTCTCCTCCGTTGAAACCAGCTGGATTCCTTCACCCCGTCGAACCACAGACGACCCCTTTTCACCAAGTGGGCATGAACCTCCTTGGCCCTTTTCCGAAGTCTTCATCTGGAAAGCGTTGAATCGTCGTTGCCACCGACTACCTGACACGGTACGCTGAGACCACGTCTCTTGTCAAAGGCACTGCTGCTGAAGTGGCGCAGTTCTTCGTACACAACATTGTCCTGCGCGTCATGGAGCCCCCGCCGTGGTTGTTACTGACCGGGGAACTGCTTTCACTGCCCGCTTAACCCAGTCCGTGATGACTCTGACGCACACCAGCCATCGACATGCTACGGCCTATCACCCACAGACAAACGGATTGGTAGAGTGACTCAACCGCACTCTAGCCGACATGCTTGCTATGTATGTTGACGTCGAGAATCAAACTTGGGATACCATTCTTCTGTGCGTAACGTTTGCCTACAACACCGCCCTGCAGGAGACAACCCGACCGACCCCATTTCAGCTTGTCTTCGGTCGGCAAGTGACCACTCCGTTGGATGCTATGTTGCCCGTTGACCCCTACTGCGACTCTGACGCTGACCTCGACGCACACACCTTCGTTCAGCGTGCTGAGGAAGCGCGGCAATATGCACGCCTGCGAATTAACCGCCAACAGGAGACTGACGCCGCTAGGTACAACCTCAGACGCCGCTTCTTCAGTTACGTGCCTGGCGACTTGGTGTGGATGTGGACACCTGTTCGTCGCCGCGACCTTTCTGAAAAGTTGTTGCGCAGATACTTCGGCCCTTACGAAGTAGTGCGCCGCATCAGTGATGTGACGTATGCAGTTACTCCCGTCTAAGCGGCTTGCTCATCGCGCCGGTCGCGCCGTACTGAAGTCGTGCACATTGTTCGCATGAAGCCTTACCACGACGGACCCCCTGACTGAACAGCGGTTCACTGCAGCTGTATTTTGCTGATATTTCCCTCCTAGCCGCATCGTGGCGATGCTGCAGAAGAGGGGGCAGTGATACGTGCCACTGTGGAAGAAGAAAAAGCGCCTGCATCCGTGGAGAAAGAAGATGTTTCTCTCCCGCTCGCGCGCTCGGACTACTTAGGGACCGCCACAGTTTTACGTCACGTCTCCGGATGTTCTCCTTCGAATTGCTCGTAACAATATCACATGAATACTGATGAAACAGCTTCGAGTGATGTAAACCATAATTCGTTCTACCCGGGTTCATTATAACCGGGTTTGACTGTAGCATGCCCAGAGTTAAGTTTGACAACCCCTCACCCAATGGAAAAGTCTAAGCACCAGACTTCAAGCTTATATCCATGGGTTGGAGTTTTCAATGTATGGTTTTTAAAAACGGTCAACTCTTTTGGTGTGGAGGAATCTTTTTCACTAATATATGTGGCACCGTTGTGCAGTCAGAAATTATCTTGCAATAATTGCAAAATTGAAAACAATGATTGCAATATGAAATGCTATCGCCATAAGAAAAAGCAACAGTGCTAAAGTTGAATGATCAGGTCATAGGACAAAAATGTGAATGTAAGTATATTTTTAAACACCATATTGTGCAAAAATAAAAGGCAAAACGAGCAAAAGTAACAAAACTCAGAAATGCACACAACTGCTTTGCTTAGGCATATGGAACCAGGCCTGTCTTCCCTTGTCTCCCTCATGCTGGATGAATACCTGGCTGTTATAAACGGAAGTGTATTTCTTTCTTGCCACACATTCCTCCCTCCAACACGAAATGAACTGTGAATAGAGCAAGCACTTCACAAGAAAGTACGATTGGGAAGAAAAAAAAGTAACTAACTGAAATCCAGGGGCCAGAGGGCCTTTGATAGTAGTCCACACTATGATGGCAGCAATGAAAGCGGCACTGAACTATCACTAAGGCCAGAGCATGACCCTTTTTGGAGACGCTTATGCATTAGTTCACCTAAGCTATGGCTTGTTAGCATTGAAGCCTTTTTCCTTTCATGTCCTGAAAAGGCCTCCGTGAACAGTAGCATTTAGTGACGCAATGACAGCCTGCGAGCCGAAGGCACTATGCTAGTTTAGGCGGAACTTGACAAGATGGTGGAGCCTCTCTGACTGCACCCGGCGTGTGTCTGAAGTAGTGGAGCAGTGCCTCAAACATACAACTGTGCTACTTAATCCAACAATCCTGTTGTGTCTGCACACTCCTGTCTCCCATATTGATTACTTTGTGACTGCCGCCAACTCACACTCAGTAGCCAGCAAGTTGTAATGTACATCTGAAAGGTACGTTTTTGTTATAAACTTATTTTTTTAAAAATTAAGGTTGTATTTCTTTTTTTCCAGTTTCATTAAACTAAAACCTCCAGCTCCCCCATCTGTAGCTCCTGTGCAATACCAATCTAAACGTGCTGCAGTAGTATGGGACCCTTACTCCTAAAAATATGTCGGCCAACTTCATCACGCTTAGCATAAGGCAGTTGGACGCGTTTATGGAAAGTGTGGGATTCTGAGTTACCTTCTTTCTGTTACATTATTTGCACTTAGGTATATATGAATGTAGCGCCATTTCCTCATAATGTCCCTAATGGTAACTTTAAGGGTGAGAGTATGCAGCAGGAAGTCCATTAAAATACTGGAAGTACACAAAAGCCTCCCTTTTCTTGGCAACTACCTTTCAAGGAAGACCAAATACTTTTTCACATCCATCGTATTTCCACATATAGAAACCTATTTTGCACCACCACCAGTATTTGCTAGAACAAATGTCTATATGTATAGTTTTTGGGAGAACTAGAGCATTGTGGAACTGTCTTGTCTGAATTTCGCCAGTGGATTGAATCTTTTGCTTGTCAATTCATGGTCGGTTTTTTTTCTGGTGGTGCGGTTGCTGTATTTACTTTTATTGTGGTCGAAGCCCCTCCTGCTTGGGCCATGACTCTGCCTACATTATACCCAAAATATTTAAAGAATGCAACGACTGTTTGCTTTCTTAAAGCACTTTGATGTTCTAATTAGCATCACCTAATGTGAACTCTCTTTGGTTATGCAGGTGGTAACACAATGCGATGCAGTAATGTTCTCTGGCCCACTTGTGAAGGATGGCTATGGTTGCTGCTACAACCCTCAAGCTCACATAGTCACTTTTGGCTTGTCTTCGTTCAACAGCAGTGCTGCTACGTTCACAGCAAAATTCAGGGATGCTTTAGAGGAGAGCTTGACACAAATACACGATTGTCTCAGGCTTTCACAGGCATCAAAGTTATAAAGAGCAACGCTCTAATGGGAATGGTGTTTGGGGTTTTTATTGCCTTCTTACAATAAAATTGAACAAAGGTTTGATGTTTGTTATCAGTAGCTTGTGAAGAAGCAAGTCTTTTCCGATCCTGCAAAATGAAATTTGTATAATTTGCTTCCGACAACTTGTTAAGGAACAATGTTACTGTTGTTTTGGTTTTGCAGTATGTTAGTTATGGAAGTTTGAACCATAATGTTGCTTATGTGGAAGTTCCTGAGCTGATAGTTCACTTATGTATTGTCCCAAGTGGAATATTCCTGCATGCTTTATTTTGTTTCATGAGCAGAGAATAGAAGCTTACATTATTAAATGCCGCTCGTGCGAGTTGCATTCAGGGATTACCACTAAATAAATACGTGTATATTTTTATTTCACTTGCTGAAATAAAAATTCAAATGTTTTGCCACCAGTTTTTTATGACTACCTCTTCCTACTCCAGATGATGGCATATGCCATCATAGTGGTAGCTGTAGTGGTATCTTATTTGTGTGCTAAGACGATGCCTTGGTGCTCTCCTTTCAATGCAAAAATATGCTCCTTGCAGAAAAAACATTTTCCTCAAAACATCTGCAATGAAAAAAGGGACCTCGGCATTATTTTGCCAGCTTGCATATTGCCACATTTCATAGCAATTTCCAGAGAAGATTTTGGTGACATGTAGTCATGGACAAAAGTTTCTGGGATCCCGATTCGCGGCAAAAATTGTATTGCGGCGAGTTGAGGTGCAGCAGAAAGGTAACTGAAATGCATATGAACATGAGGAGTTGTGCAAACTTCATCTGCTGCAAAAATACAATCTGCCTGTCTAGTGCGACAGCGCAGAAATAATTTTTTTCCGCAAATCCCCATCCCACAAACTTTTGTCCATCACTGTGCATGCCTCTAAAAAATTTAGTGAGACATTGACCCCAATTGGTATACCTCTTGTCTCTGTGTGGAGGAAAGTTCATTGCAGTAATGGGTCGCTTAACATTCCTCAGCAGAGGTAAGTTCATGTAACCATTCTGCCATGCTGGCTGCTGGCTGCGTGCGTTGAAATCGAACCGTTGCACACACTGCAGCTCAAGCAACGGGCTTTGTTGTGCGACTGCTCTTATGGTCATTTTGCAACGGCTACAGACGAGGTCAGAGACGGGACGCGCTTTAGCGCACGTCCTGTACTTTTGTCCTCTTCTGTAGAACTATTTTTTTATGCTGCTAGAAAACCGGCCAGACCAACTTTCCACCCTGACCCTTTTGCATAATTTTTTATTGCATTCAAAGATAAAAGCTTGAAGGTTTTGCCACTACAGGCTTGGAAACATTTTCCAGAAATTCATTAGGAAATGTTCTTAAAAATGAAGAATATGAATTATCTTGTGCAAGATTGTACGAATCTCACAGGGTTGCGAAAAATATTTCTATCACCCAAAACGAATGTAAAAGCATGGGAAATGCATTCATGGGATTTGTTCACAGCCACGCACCACTGCGATCACGCCAGCAATGCACTGGCCGCATGCCACGGTTCAATGCCTGTGGTGTGTACCAAGCAGCTGGCAGTGTAGAGGCAGCGCTTGGTGATCGAGGACACGGTTCGTGCATTTGGATCATCTGTATGGGCACAGAGAGTGTTCAGCACTACCAAGATTCTTTACATAGTACGCAATGAACTCTGGCCAGGCAATTGTACCTATTCATATTGTCCCTAAATTCGCATCAGCTGGGGTCGCATCATCGAAATACTACTGTATACTTTGTGCTTGTGATGTATGCAAAGGATGTCAGCGGGGCAGCTACCATAAGAGGCTGTTGTGTTGGCTACCATAAGAAGCAGTGTGTTGTATGAAATATGGTGGAAGGTTGTTAGTTACCTGAATCGTAAGCTTCTTGCTCATGTACTACGGCAGCTAGGTTTCCATTGAGCTTCAGTAACACTGCCATCACTACGTTCTAAAGGCAGAGTGATGTAATTATGTGGCAGACAGTGTTTAGTTCTCGGGCTATTGAGTTCCAATTCTTAGCCCTCTCACTCTTCCCCTCTCCCTCATTTCACTCCTGAACCTGACCAGACTCCTTTAGAAAAGGTTTTTTTTCTCGGACATTGCCTCGCCTCTCCTCGACATTTGTGCGCTTTTTACAGCGTCAACTATTGTAGCTAAGGCAGATTTTGTCATCCCCTCCCGTATTCTCTCATTCGCATGACGTAGCATATATAGCAAGGCCACTTGACTGGGCCTGTTGCTTTTGATGTCATGCGACCCGTTAATAACCTTGCACAACACGATTGCCTTAAATAGAGATGCACGTTTTCCCTACAGCCCAGAAAGCCGGTTTTTCCGAGGGACGTGAAAAGGTCTGTACCTGTATAATTGTGGTACACCGTCACTCCGCTAAAAGCCCAGGCAAAATTGACATATACATACCTCTGGCACAGGCCTGACACACTTCGTCCGAAATAGTCAGTTGAAGCTTGCGAAAACAATTGGAACCATTTGAAGGCCAATTCAAATAAATGTTTCCCATTACAACTATTTCTGGAAGTTCTGACTCGTATTTATTGATAAGCATGGGGGCATGCGTCCCAGACTTGCCTCCTGGTGCGTGCGCCTGACATTTCATGTCAAGCATCGCGAACCTAGCTGAAGCCATCTCGCCTCGTTTCGTCGCGTTGATGTTCACATAGTGTGCGATTGCAGTCAGGATGACCATACCACGAAAAAGAGCATTGAGGGGAGCGCGATCGAAGTGCCTTGGCACCTGCGTTCCCCCACGCAGGCCCAGAATACTGAGTCTGCTTTTCCCGAGTCCGGACACAGAGAGAGAGAGACAGAGAGAGACAGAGACAGAGAGAGACAGAGACAGAAAGAGACAGAGACAGAGAGACAGAGACAGAGAGACAGAGACAGAGACAGAGAGAGAGAGAGAGACAGAGAGAAAGAGAGACAGAGAGAGACAGAGACAGAGAGAGACAGAGACAGAGAGAGACAGAGACAGAGAGAGACAGAGACAGGGAGAGACAGAGACAGAGAGACAGAGAGACAGAGAGAGAGAGAGACAGAGACAGAGAGACAGAGACAGAGACAGAGAGAGACAGACAGAGACAGACAGAGACAGACAAATGGATGGATGGATGGATGCGGTTGAACCCTATAAATCGGGCGGTAGCTAAAGCCAACTAGCCATGACTTATGAGAATTTTACTCGTGTCTTGATTTTAGCCACCAATCAGATAACCTTCGCTCGGTTACTTCTACCCGCTTAAAATCTACTTTCCCTTCACTGTCCTTAAACCCCAAGTCCTTGGATTAATCAGCCCCGCTGCTTTCCACTGTAGGGTGAAGCCCTTTACATAAAAGTATCATGTGTTCAGCCATTTCCCCCTCCTCTCCGCAGCAACACACAACGTGTCTATCTTCTGGTACCTGACTCGATATGTCTTAGTCCGCAAAACTTCCGTCCTGGCCTCAAGCAACAAAGAGCTTCCCCTACAGTTATCATAGATATCTTTGGCAATTTCCTGGTTAAAAATCCTGTATGTCCCCAGTGATGAATTCTTCAGCATCCCTGTTTTCCACAGAGCTCCCTCTGTTTCTTTAGCCTTTTTCTTAACCGATAATTGCTGATTTGCCCTCCCCCTCTCCTCTACAGCTGTCTAGACATTTGCTTGTCAATTTTCTAGTTCGCTTTCTCCATTTCGTGTCAACATTCTTTATATGCAGGTATTTGAAAACTCTCCTAGCCCACTAATTTTCCCCCATTTTTCTCAATCGCTCCTTAAATGCTATCTTACTGCTAGGTTCTCTGCTCTCGAAGGACGCCCATCCCATAGTACCCTGTACCCCCTGATTGATTTGGTTTAGTTGAGTTTAATGGCGCATAAGCAACTAAGGCTATCATGCACCAAGCTCAAGGTATAAGAAATTCATTTCTGTAGATTTTTACAAAGGTATAAAAATATGGCGGTGTAGAAAGCCTAAAGGTTATACCCTTCTGCCCAGTAGTGAGAGAAAAACAAGATTCACAAATGGCAAATATTAAAGGCTTCAAAGGCGGCTGGGTACCCTCACAAGCCGTCCTTGGCTGGGAGAGGACTGGAGGCCCTCAACCAATCAAAATAAAAAACCTCAGCGCTTTTTTTCTGGAATGCGAAAGTGGCTGAGGTACATCAGGCAAAGTGCTAGGTCATCTTTTACATATTTTTAAGAACACCATCTTCTGCTAAAAATCTACAAACGCATGACATGACCACAATTGCATTTTAAGCTAAGAGCAGTCATGGATGAAAAGGAATGCGTTGGTTATAAAACGGAGAGAAGCACTTTTTCCGCAGCTTTTCCAGTTTTTATCATGCAATTAAAATGTGACTGACTATAAGTTCATCTCCACATATACAAACTGGTTTGTCTTCCTTTGTTAGCAGGAAGTTGTGAGTAATGTTTGTGTGGCCTATACGGAGGCGGCAGATAATGACTTCGTTGAAACGTTTCTGATGCACACATGACTTCCATTGACCGAGCACTGGTTTTATTAAGTGTAGCTTGTTATTTACTTCGCTGTCCCAAGTGGACTGCCAAATTTTCCTTGGCTTACATTGTATTAATTTCATGCAATTTTTATAGGGCACATTTGCATTCTTTAGTTGCTTGCCACGAGCTTGAGCAGCACACAAATCTGCTCTTTCATTGCCCTTTATGTCGACGTGACTTGGTAAACAGCAGAGTCATGTTTTGTCCTTGAACTAGGGCTGTTGTAATGTTCTGTATGAGGTCACCAAGCAGCGGGGTTATCGCATTTCTAGATTGAACGGCTGTGAGCAGATTTAGCGAGTCTGTGTAAATAATACTGTTGGCGAGGTTCGCATTTACTATTTCTTTTCTATGGCTACACAGATTGCGTAACATTCCGCAGTGAAGATTGAAGCACACTGTGGAAGTCTTACTATTTTATTCCAATTCCCGTGCACCGCTGCACTTCCAACGTAAGCGTCTGTTTTTGAACCGTCTGTATAAAAAGCTGCGTAATTACTGCATTTTTCTTCAAGTGTGAGGAATTCTTCTTTGATATGTTCTTGCGGAATTTTCTTACAGTAGTCTGTAAGAATGAGATCACAGATTTCCGGAAAGTTGTATCATGGCGGAAGTGGACCTCCCCTTCGAGAAATGCTCGGCAATATGTCTCGTACACCAAGGTTCTGGCACATGTCTTCGAATCGTAAGAGCAGTGGACGGGTACTTTGCGGTTTATTGTTAAAGAGTACTCTAGATGAGCACTCTGTAGCGATGAGGTAACAAATATGTTTGTGCAATGAACGAATTTTTAGAATGTACGAGCATGTGAGCATGGCTCTTCTGTCTAAGTGACGGTTTGTTGTTTTCAACATAAAGACTGTTTATAGGTGACGTCCTGTAAGCACCAGTTGAAAGGCGTAAAACCTAAATTGTGCACCTGGTCGAGTCATTTCAAACACGATGGCCTTGCTGAACCATATACTATACTGCCATATCGTACCGAATAGCGTACCGCATGGGATCGTACCGCATAGCGGTAAATTTTTAGAAGGCTTGGCCTGTCAGAACCCCAGTGTTTATGTGAAAGGACTTTCACTATTTTCAGTGATCGGGAAGTTTTCTTTTTAAAGCATTAATATGAGGCAGGAAAGTGCGTTTTTTGTCAAATGTTGTACCTAAAAATTTTTGCTCATTTTTTAAGGGCAACTCGGTATCGTTCAGATGTAGGGTCGGATCTGCCTGTAATCCTCGTTTTAATGAGAGGATAATTGCCACTGATTTCAGTGGGGAAAACCGGATACCATTTTTATCCGCCCATGCTGCTAGTTTGTTTATAGTTAATTGTATTTGTTTTTCACATGTTCATAACTTGAAGGATGTACAAGATATTTGAAGGTCGTCTACATAGACGGAGTGCATAACGGACATCGGGATTATTTTACAACAAAGAGGATAGTGCTTAAAATACAACCCTGAGGTACCCCATTTTCTTGAATAAAATTTCTCGAAAGCAATGAGCTCAGGCGGACATTAAATGAACGGTTACACAAAAAAACTTTAAGTTCAGCATTCTGCCACGGATGCCGAGCTCCGCTAAGTCCTGGAGAATGCCGAACCTCCATGTTGTATCATAAGCTTTTTTCAAAATCGAAAAAGACTGCAAGACAGTATTTTTTGTGGATAAAAGCTTCTCTGACAGTATTTTCTAGACGCACTATGTGATCTGTTGTGGAGCATCCCTTTTTAAAACCGCATTGATGGATGTCTAAAAGGCCGCAGGATTGAAGGACAAAAGTTAATCTTATATTCAGGACACTTTCAAAGGATTTGGCGAGGCAACTGGTAAGGGCTATGGATCTGTAACTGCTAGGAGATGTTGGAGGTTTATTAGGTTTAAGTAGCGGTACGATAATATATTTTTTCCAGGCTTCAGGTATTTTCCCCGAAACCCTTACTTTGTTAAATAATCTTAAAAGTGCTTCTACGGCAGGCTCAGAAAGATGGGCGAGCATTTCATAGTGTATTTGGTCGACTCCTGGAGCAGTTTTCTTTCCGGCATACAGTACTGTATTTGATTCTTGGAGAGTGATTAAATTGTTGCATTCTTCTTTTTCACCTCCACTTGTTGGAAGTCTTCGTTTTTTGGATACATTGTGTTTTATAAATGACTGCGTATATTGCGACTAACTGGAAACTGCAGCGAAGTGTTCACCCAAAATGTCTGTGTTTCCTTATGCTTGTTTCTCTGCCAGGTGTTGTAAGAAGAGGAAGTGTGGATGGTGTGAAGTTGTTTAATTTTCGAACCTGTTCCCACATTTTTAGATGTGATTTGACTGTTTATAGATGAAACATAACTCTGCCATAAAGTTTTCTCGGCAATGCGACGGATGTACCGAGTTTTAGCTCTTGCCTTTTACAAATTTACGAGATTTTTATGTGTCGGATACGTGCGAAATTTGCCCCAAGTTCTATTTTATTGTTTTTTTGCTTCCTTGCATTCCTTTGTCCACCACACTTTGTATTTTGGCCGTATCACTCCTGAAGACTGAGGAATAGCTAAGTGTGCGACATTAATTATACAATTTGTGAACATTTCGTTTATCTCGTCGATGCCGAGGTTTTCTAAAACTATATCTTCTAAATTGGCTTGTGCTCTAAAAATTTCCCAATCTGCTAAATGCAGCTTCCAACATCGCGGTTTAGTTGGGATGAATTCTATCGCAGATGTCAAACTGATTAATACAGGAAGGTGATCGCTGCCATATGTGTTGTCGATAACGTCCGATTTAAAATCGTTAAAAACAGATGGAGAAATAAAAGACAAATTTAAACAGCTCATATCACCCAAGGTTGGAGAGCAGTATGTGGCCTTTTCCGTGTTTAGAAGACATATATTGTTTGTAAGAATAAAATCTTCGATTGTTTGCCCCCTAGAGTTGCAGCGCTCGCTTCCCCCTAAAGGGGAGTGAGCGTTAAAATCCCCAACTACCAGATATGGCTCCGGAAGTTCATTATCAGTTCTTGTAGGTCATGTACTCTTAGGTTAAGTGTGGAGGAATGTACACGGAACAGATTGATGGTGTTTTGTAGCTGACAATGCTGACTGCTACAGCCTCAAGTTTTGTTTTCAGCTTGATTTCTTGAGCAGGGATGCCACGTTGGACAACAATGGCGACGCCTCCCGAGAGTCGATTCGCCTGCTCTCGATCACGTCTAAATGTTTTGTAATGTTTAAGGATATGCACATGTTGTGGACCAAGATTGGACTCCTGTAGGTAACAGTGACCCTAAAATATGCGTTATGGCACTGTAATTCCGCATAACTGCTCAACAATTCAACTGAATTAAAAAAGCCATGTTTATGTTTTTGAGAGGAAATGAAGCGGGGTTTGCTTATGTGGTGGGCCCGGTATGAGGGGCCTGTCTTTTTTTAGCTCAAGAGAGCTGTTCCGCCTCTGTAATGGAGGCGGAGTGGGTGTTGTATCCATCACCTCAATCGAGGTGCTGGAGGACCGTGGAGGGGCCGCGGTTGTGTTAGTTTCAGGCCTCTCCAGACGGGGGAGGTCCTGCGGGATGCCGACCCATGGACCGGCACTCCCTCCTTTGAGGGTCGCAGAGCAGCCTTCACTGTCCCTGCCTTGGGCGTGGATGGCCCTGCCGTAGGCTCTGTGAAAGGAGCCTCGGCAGGTGCCGTAGTGTGTTGTGTTGTGTTGGGTTTAATGGCACATAAGCAGCTAAGGCTATCATGCGCCAGGCTCAAGGTATATGAACACGTTTCTGTAGGTGGGAGGAAACATGGTTGTGTAGAGGACTTAAATTGCTATTTCATTCTGGTAGTAATAAGAGAAAGAAGAAATTTTTATAAATGGCTAAAAATAAACGCTTTCAAGAAGGTCAGATAACCTCAGTAGCCATCCTTGGCTGGGCAAGGATCCTGAAGCTCCCAACCATTCAAATAACTACCTCAGCCCTCTTCTCATGGAATGAGAAAATGGCTGAAAGGCATCTTATTTTAAAGCAAAGCTGTGGATCAAAGTGTACAGTTTCTGAAGAACATCTGCTTCTTTTAAAAAGCTAAAAACGGAAGATATGTTAACAATGGCATTTTCGCCTAAAAGCAGCGCTGGGTGTAAAGGAATGTATTCATTATAACACTTCGTAAAGTGCTTATTTCTTAGTTTTTCGAGTTTTGCTAAAGAGAATAAAATATGGTTTATTGTTAGTTCGTCTCCACATCTTTCACAACGAGGTTTGTCTTGTTTCATTAGTAAGAAATTATGTGTTATGTATGTCCAATGCGGAGACGACATAAAATTACTTCAATAAATCGTTCCTGGTGCCTACAGGTCTTCCATTCACCCAGGACAGGTTTTACAAAGTGCAGCTTGTTGTTAACCTCGTTGTCCCAAGAGGCCTGCCATTTTTCTCTCAATTTATTCTTGACTGACTTGATGCAGTCCTTATGCGGTATGTTTACTGGTTTTATTTTTGCGTTAAGGGCAAGTGCGGCGCTTGCATCAGCCCTCTCATTTCCGCTGATGCCCACGTGACTGGGAACCCAGCAAAACCGTATTGTAAGTCCTTGTGAATCAGCTCGTATTACATTATGTACTATGTTTCCTATTAAGGGTTCAGTTGCATTTCTGGGGTTTATTGCTGTAATTACGCTGAGGGAGTCACTGTAGATAACACTGTTCTGTATGTTTTTCTTCGATATTTGTTCTACAGCTAGAGCAATGGCGTAGCATTCTGCTGTAAAGATTGAAGCGCACTGAGGCAGCCTGACTACTTTTTTCCCATTTCCCTTGCACTATCGCGCTCCCTACATAGAGTGCTGTCTTGGATCCATCTGTGTAGAAATCTGTGCAATTCTTGTATTTTTCACTTACTCCAAGAAACTCTTGCTGTATATATTCCAGTGGGGTATGTCTTTTTTGAATGTGTGTCAGTGCGAAATCGCATACACCAGGAAACAAGTACCAAGGTGGCAACCTATCGGGTCTCTGAGCAACATCAGGAAGTGCATCTAGTATGTTTATTTCTTGGCATATTTCTTCAAAGCGGAGGAGCAATGATTTTACAGCTTGAGGTTTGTTGGTGAACAGTGTTCTGGATGGGCATTTTGTAACTATGGTGTAACAAAGATGTTTCGGTAGCGACCTTATTTTCAGTACGTATGCACAGGTAAGCATTGTTATCCTGTTGGTGAGGGTCGGTTCATTTGCTTCTACGTGAAGGCTATTTATGGGTGATGTTCTGTAAGCACCAGTTGAAAGGCGCAACCCGAGGTTTTGTACTGGATCTAGCTTTTTAAGGTATGATGGCCTTGCAGACCCATACACTATGGATCCATAGTCTAACGAAGAGCGTACTAGAGAGCGATAGATGTGCAATAGGCACCTCCTATCGGATCCCCAACGCTTCCGAGAGAGTACTTTGAGTATATTCAGGGATTGGGTGGCTTTCTTTTTTAGGGTGTTTATATGTGGTAGAAACGTTAACTTTTTGTCAAAAGTTAAGCCTAAAAATTTGTGTTCTTGTTTTACTGGAAGTGTGGTGTCGTTCAAGTGGAGGGTGGGATCAATCTGCAGTCCTCTCTGCAGCGAGAAAAGAACCGCAAAAGTTTTCTGTGGAGAAAACCGAAATCCATTTCTGTCTGCCCAAAGTGCTAATTTGTTTATTGTGAGTTGTAGTTGTCTCTCACAAGTTGCCAGGCTAGAAGATGTGCACGCAATTTGAAGGTCATCAACGTAGACCGAGTACATAATGGACTGTGGAATTATACTGGTTAAAGAATTCATTTTTACTATGAACAATGTAGTACCTAAAATGCATCCCTGAGGAACGCCGTTTTCCTGAGTAAAATTGTTTGAGAGGGTTGCGCCGACACGAACTTGGAAAGAACGGTTGGATAAAAAGTCGCTCAAATATTTCAGCATCCTCCCTCGATACCAAGCTCTGCCAGGTCGCGAAGAATCCCGAACCTCCAGGTCGTGTCATATGCCTTTTCCATATCGAAAAAAACTGAAAGGCAGTGTGTCTGTGTATAAAGGCCTCTCGGATTGTGTTTTCCAGGCGGACTAAATGGTCGACTGTGGAACATGTTTTTTTAAAACCACATTGGTGGACATCAAGAAGCTCTCGGGATTCTAGAATAAACATTAACCTAATATTTATAACACTCTCAAAAGATTTGGCAAGACAGCTTGTAAGGGTTATAGGCCTGTAACTGTTAGGGGAGGTTGGTGGCTTTCCTTGTTTTAGAAATGGAACAATAATGGCTTTTTTCCAAGCAGCTGGTATTTTCCCTACGACCCATATTTTGTTAAAAAATTTTAACAGAACTTCTACAGATTGCTCAGATAGATGGGACAGCATTTCATAATGAATTTCGTCGGGCCTGGTTCAGTTTGTTTACCTATAGACAGTACTCTCTGTATTTCTTGAAGTGTAATCAAATTATTGTAAGGCTCGTTTGTGCTGCCTGCCGTAGGGAGTCTTTGTTTTTCGGTTGTGTTTTTGTATTTTATGAATGACTGTGTATAGTGGGAAGAACTAGAAACTATAAAAAAATGTTGCCCCAAAATGTCTGCTTGTTCTTTAATACTTGTCTGAATACCAGGATCCGTCAGCATAGGAAGGGTGAATGGGGAATAGCTGCCATTTACTTTTCTGACCTGCTCCCACAGTTTTTTTTTTATTTTACCGAGCTGTTTATGGACGACACATAATTTTGCCAAGACATTTTTTCCGCGTTCCGCCGTATATATCGGGCTTTAGCTTTTGCCTTTTTGAAAGCTATTAGATTTTCGTGAGTAGGATACCTAAAAAATACACCCCAGGCCTTATTTTGTTGTTTTCTGGCTTCCCAACATTCTCGCGTCCACCATACCTTGTGGTTCTGGCGCACCACGCCTGTGGACATGGGAATAGCTAGCCGTGCAGCATCGATGATACACTTTGTGAGAATTTCATTGATTTCATCTATGCTAAGTGTTTCTGAGTAAATGTCCTCTAATCTGGCCTTTTCTCTAAACAACGCCCAATCAGCTAGATGTAGCTTCCATCGCCGTGGTTTGGTTGGGATGACTGCAGGTGAGGATGATAGGCCTATAAAAACTGGTAGGTGATCACTCCCAAACGGGTTGTCTAAAACGTCCCACTTAAAATCACTAAAAGCAGAAGGTGAACAAAAAGACAGGTCTAAACTGCTCATTTTCCCAGATGTTGGGGAACAGTATGTGGCTTTTTTCGTATTTAAAAGACATACATTATTCGTCAGGATAAAATCTTCGATTATTTGACCTCTAGCGTCACAGCGTTCGCTTCCCCACAGGGAGGAGTGAGCATTAAAATCCCCAAGAACAGATATGGCTCCGGAAGTTCTCTGATCAGTTGCTGTAGATCATGGAGTGTTAACGTAAAATGTGGAGGAATGAATACGGAACAGATTGTTAGTGTTTTGTAGCTTACGATACTGACTGCAACCGCCTCAAGTTTTGTTTTGATATTAATTTCTTGAGCAGGGACACCGCTTTGAACGACTATCGCGACGCCTCCCGATAGCCGATTTGCCTGCTCTCGATCGCGTCTAAAAGTTTTATAATGTTTCAGGATATGTACATGTTGTGGACCAAGATTGGTCTCCTGAAGACATAAAGCTGTGGGTAACATTGACCCTAAAATATGTGTTATGTCGCTGTAATTCCGCATAAGTCCTCTACAATTCCAATGCATTAAAAAAGCCATGTTTATGTTTTTGAGAGGAAATGAAAGGGGATTTACTTAAGTAGTGGGCCCGTTATTAGGGGCCTGTCTTTTTTCCGCTCAAGAGAGCTGTTCCGCCTCTGTAGTGGAGGCGGAGTGGCAGTTATATCCATCGCCTCACGAGAGGCGCTGGAGGACCGCGGGGAAGCCGCGGGTTTGTGGGTTTCAGTCCTCCCCCGGTAGGGGGAAGTCCTGCGGGATGCCGACGCATGGACCGGCGCTCCCTGCTTTGACACTGGCAGGGCAGCTTTCGCTGACCCTGCCTGGGGCGTGAATGGTCCTGCCATTGGCACGATGGAAGTGGCCTCGGCAGCGACCGGGGTGCTGTGTGGTGCACCGCCCCTGCGCACCACATCAGCAAAGCTGGATTTTGCTGTGAAGGAGAACTGGTTGGTAACGGCAAATCGCCTACTTGCTTCTCTAAATGAAATGTTTTCTTTGGTTTTTATCGTGATAATCTCTTTTTCCTTCTTCCAGGACGGACAGGCCCTGGAGTATGCAGCATGTTCTCCTTCGCAGTTAGCGCAGCGCAGGGCTGCGTCACATTCCTCAGAAACGTGATCCTTGGAAGCACATTTTGCGCACGTTTTGCGGCCGCGGCAGCTCTGTGAGCCGTGGCCAAACATTTGACAGTTGAAGCATCTTCGTGGGTTTGGAATGTAGTGCTTGACATTTACTTTCAAGTATCCTACATCGATGATTTCTGGTAATGTACTTGTATTGAATGTTAGGACCAAGTGTTTTGTCTCGATTTCTTTATTGTCTTTCCGGATTTTGATTCTGTACACATCTGTGACATTTTGGTCAGACAGGCCTTCCATCAATTCTTTCTCGGTTAGGTGTATGAAGTCGTTTTCAGAGATGACACCACGGACTGAGTTTAGGGATCGGTGCGCTGTTATGGAAACTGGGATTTCTCCGATGGATGCAATGTTTGCGATTTTCGAGTTCTGGGTGTTGTCAAGGAATTCTAACAATAAGTCTCCGCTGGCCATTTTAGAAACCTTGTAGCCAGGGCCTAGGGTATCTGTTAGGCATTTAGACACAAGGAACGGAGAAATTATTCTTGCTTGTTTTTCGTTACTTTCTCTGTGGATAACATTAAACTTGGTGAATGTCAATGTCGGTTTCTTTTCTGAAAAAAGTCTGCTGCTTCGTTCCGCCCTCTCTTGAGAGAGCGATCGGGTTTTGAAAGGAGGGAGCCATAAAAAATGAAGTTTTTCAGTCATGGTGCCAGCCACCCACCATGGAGCCCAACAAGGGGGCGGGCCAGGAACTTGAACGCAAGTCCTGCCCACACCAGCTGTACACCTCAACTATAACCAAATCCGACACAACTCAGGGTGGTTGGCCACACAAGGTTAACCCTCGCCGCCTATGAAAAGTGAAAAAACTAAGAAGTGAGTAGGAGATAGGAGAGTTGTGAGAAAGAGATAGGAATGTGAAAGACAGAGTGGAGGATAGGAAAAGGCGACTGCCGATTTCCCCCGGTCGGGTCAGGCCGGAGGTGCCGTCTACGTGAAGCTGGGGCCAAAGTGGTGTGTTGCTTCCGCCGAGGGGCCTTAAAGGTCCAAACGCTCGGCATCGGCTCAACCACCAGGATCCCCTTTTCCCCGGACACGGCGATGCCACGCACGGCGAAGCGTGGGTGCTCGGGTCCGTGGTGATGCACAGTTCACCATCATCCCCTTGCGGGGATGTCCCTGCGGATGCTCGGGAACCCGCGGTGTCGCCAATCACCGTCGCGACGCCTGCAAGCTGCAGGCGCCCCCCTGCGGGGAGCAGGTGCCGTAGTGCTGTGTGCTGCTACGCCCCCGCATACCACCTCAGCGAAGTTGGGTTTTGCTGTGAAAGAGATTGTGTTCGTAAGCGCAAGACGCCTCCTTGCTTCTTTGAATGAAATGTTTTGTTTTGTCTTTGTGGTAATTATTTCTTTTCTCCAGGACGGGCATGCCCTGGAGTACGCAGCATGGTCTCCTTCGCAGTTTGCGCAGCGCAGTGCTGAGTCACATTCCTCAGATCGGTGGTCTTTCGAAGCGCATTTCGCGCAGTTTTTGCGGCCGCAGCAACTTTCTGAGCCGTGGCCAAGCTTTTTGCAGTGGAAACATCGGCGGGGATAGGGTATATAATGTCTGACGTTGACTTTCAAGTATCCAACTTCGATCGTTTCGGGCAAGGTACTGGTGTTAAATGTGAGGATCATGTGTTTGGTATCTATTTCTTCAATCGGTGAACATCGATTACATTCTGGTCGGTAAGCCCTTCAAGCATTTCGGCTTCTGTGAGATGGATAAAGTAAGATTCAGAGATTACACCTCGGGCTGTGTTCAGAGATCGGTGGGCGGTTACAGAGACAGATGTTCCCTATAGACGCAATGTTTGAGAGCTTAGAACACTGGATGCTGTTGCGCAGTTCAAGAAGCAAGTCGCTGCTGGACATTTTTGAGACCTTGTCGCCAGAGCCCAAGGTTTCGGTTAAGCATTTTGACACAAGGAATGGGTATATTATTCTTGCGTGTATGCTGTCACTCTCACTGTGGATTATGTGGAATTTTGAAAATGTTTCTCTTTTTTGAGAAAAAATCAGCTGCTTCCTTCCGCAATCTTTTTAGACAGCGATACGGTTTGGATAAGGGTGGAGCCATAAAAAGTTTTGTTTTTCGGTCATGGTGCCAGCCACCCACCACGGTGTCCAACAAGGGGACAGGACAGGAACTTGAAAGCAAGTCCTGCACACGCCAACTGTACACCTCAACTATAACCAAATATGACACAACTCAGGGTAGTTGGTCACAAAAGGTTAACCCTCACCGCCAGGAAAAAGGAAAAGCCAAGAAGTAGTAGGATATAGGAGAGTTGTGAGGCAGAGATAGGAAAGTGAAAGATGGAGGGGAGAATAGGAAAAGGCGACTGCCGATTCCCCCCGGTCGGGTCAGGCCGGAGGTGCCGTCTGCAGGCAGCTGGGGCCAAAGTGGTGTGTTGCCTCCGCCGAGAGGCCTTAAGGATCCAAACGCTCGGCATCGGCTCAACCACCAGGATCCCCTTTTCCCCGGACACGGCGATGCCACGCACGGCTAGGCGCGGGTGCTCGAGTCCGTGGTGAAGCACTGTTCACCATCATCTCCTTGCGGGGATGTCGCTGCGGATGCTCGGGAACCCGTGGTGTCGCCACTCACGAATGCCTGCAAGTTGCAGACGCCCCCTGCGGGGACCCTGATTTGGTTTGATTTGATTTGATTTAGGGTGGTTTAACGTCCCAAAGCGACTCAGGCTATGAGAGACGCCGTAGTGAAGGGCTCCAGAAATTTCGACCACCTGGGGTTCTTTAACGTGCACTGACATCGCACAGCACACGGGCCTCTAGAATTTCGCCTCCATCGAAATTCGACCGCCGCGGCCCCTGATTTGGTGTATTGTCATGTGCTCCCAAAGCTAGCCTCCCGACGCCACGTTGTTTAATATCTAACCTTGCATGAACATCTGGTGTCATGCACAGGAACGCATTACCGAAAGTCAGGTTAGGAACCATCACCCCTTTCCAGGTCCCTCTTACTACTTCATACCAATTGTAATTACACAGTGCCCTATTTTTCATGACAGCTGCATTCCTACTAGCTTTATTCATTACATATTTTTCATGCTCTGCCAGATACTCAGCACCGTTATTTATCCACAACGTCAAGATACTTGTACTCATCCACTACTTCTAGCGTGAACTCCTGTATTCTATGCACGCCGACCTCATCATTATATATTACTGCAGATTTTTCCTTACTAAACTTGAAACCTAATCTATCTTTCTCTGTACCACATATGTCTATCAACTTCTGTAAATCTTCCTCGGTGACACCGATTAGCACAGTATCATCGGCGTATATTAGTCGCGGTATTGACTGTTTAATTCATTCTCCTTGCTCGAAAAAAGAAAGGTTGAAGCCTATTCCCCTCCTCTCTAGCTTGGTCTCCAACCCTTGCAGGTACAACATGAACAACAACGGAGGCAGAGGACATCCTTTCCTATGCCCACGCTGTATCTCTACAGGCTCTGATACATTTTCCCCATTTTATAAGCATTATGTCACCTTGATATATATATCTTAAAAGATTAATTACTCCATCTTCCACGTCCAATGTGCCTAGTATGTCCCACGGATACTCTTGAATAAAGTTTCGTAGGCTCCCTTAATATCCAGAAATGCTAGCCATAGGGGCCTGTGTTCCTTTTCAGCAATCTCTATGCACTGCGCCAATGAAAACAGTCATCCAACCTCCTTTGTTTCCGGAAACCATTATGTAGCTCCCCTAGCACTCCCTCGTTCTCCACCCAAGCCTGCAATCTGTTCTTTATAATCTGCATCACCATCCTGTAAACCACAGATGTCACTGTTAAGGGACGGTAGTTACGTCAGCTTTGTCCCCCTTTTCCTTATATATCATGTTCATTCTACTTAATCGCCATTAATCGGGGACTTTCCCATCCACTATCATTTTCTTCACTACCTGTATTCTTTGCTTGGATTTCGGTCCTAGCTTCATTAACATAATCGGAATACCATCTGGTGCTGTTGATGTGCCACTAGGAACCTTCTCTCCCTTTTCACACTCTTTGCTCAATGAAACTATTGCAGTGGCCGGTCTATCCTCCTTCGATAAATTATGTGCAACTTTTCTTTCTTTAAATATTTGTGTCATCCTTGTTCCTATGTCTTTTATTGCGGCATCCCCCTCTAGTCGAATACCCTGATCTATAACAACAAACCTTTGTTCTAGCCTAGTCTTATTACCCATTGCATTTAGACGTTTGAGGAATTTTTGAGCTGCTTTTCTATCCTTTTTATTTACTTTTGACATCCAGTGGGCACCCTTTTTTCTAAAATTTCTCATTAATCAAATAGGATGCTTCACTTCTGCACTTTATGAACATATCCCATTTTCTGTCTACTTCAACTTCTGGTTCCGTCCTCTCAGAATATCTGTGTTCCCTGGACGCTTCCTGACGTTTCTCTATCGCCCTCTTGACCTCCTCATCTCACCAACTCTTGGGTTTGCGTCTTTTCCCTTTTAGCTTTACTCGCACCTTAGCTAGCTCTAACTCCAGTAATCGAGTTAATTTGGCCAAGTCCATTCTGTTTTGCTATTCTCAAAAATTACTTTCTCAATTTGTCTGGTTGCTGCTTTCAATTGCTTTTCTAAGTAAAAACATTCCCCTCTGATTGTTCAGTCCTACATTGGTTTCGCTTCTGAAACTCAACTTGATATGCTTGTGGTCACTACCTAAACTTCTGGAACCATGTTCATCTATGCTCATCACCCCTAATCTATTATACATCCTGTACGACATTAGTGCATAATCTATCGTCGAGTGCAGACTCCCTGCCTCCCATGTTATGAGCCCTTCACACTTCTCGGTACAGTTGCATACAATTAAATCATGCCTGTCACACATGCCCTGCATCATGCTTAATGTTAAATCTGTGTACCGATCCAGGCCTTCTATGTGTGCGTTCATGTCGCCTAATAAAATTATCTTGCCCTGTCCTCTTAGCTCATCAGTGTCGCTTGCAATACATTCGAACAATTTCCTGTTTTCCTCTTCGGCATTAGCTCATGTCCACAGGCATGCAAAGCCAAGGAGTGTTTGCTCCCCTGCCACTTTTCCTTTTAGCCATAAATGTTCCTTGCATCCCAGTTTAGCCCTTCGAAAATTCTTACTTTTATGTATGAATGCCCCAATTCCACCACCCTCTCTGCTGCCCTCTGTTCTACTGCAATCCGTTCTACTGCAATCTGTTCTACTGCCGGTATCCTTAAAGGGACAGCGCCATCCGAAGGAGCCCAGTGGGGCGGAGGCGGCCATGGCATCACATGGCGGGGATCTGGCAGTAATCAGGGACGTCCAGCAGTGCAGTGCGTCATCATCGCTCAGTGGGGACGACTCAACTATCGTCGCCTCTTACTAGAAAGTGGCTGACATGGCGGAAATGGACAACGATGGCTTCAAAGTGGTGAGTCATCGGAAGCACCGGACAGTCGGCATCCCAGTGATAGTTCAGCCAAAAGAGAAAGGTGCTGACTTCAGAGAGTGGAACCCTATCAGGCTGTTCGATGATATTAAAGTACTACTGGGATCTGCTCCGATTCGCAGTCGCTTCACTACGCAAGGGGCTCTTCATCTAGATATCTCAACGGAAGAGCAAGTAGACATGCTTCTGCGGTGCTCTCAGATTGGTGGCATACGAGTTCAAGCCCGGTTGCCACACTCCTACATGGCTAACACATGTGTTATAAGGGGAGTACCAGTGTGGTATTCGGAAAGTGCCCTTCTTGACTACTTGAAACCACAAGGAGTTCTGCACGTGCGACGATTAATGCGCCGGGTGGAGCCTGGAGATCAACAATGGGCAGCGAAGCCTACAAACTCTACTGTGCTAACGTTTGCTCCCAACACCGAGCGCCCTGGAATAATTGAAGTTGGTTTCACCAAACATGCAGTCCACGAGTTCGTTGAAACTCCTACCCGGTGCTTCAGGTGCCAACGCTTTGGACATGTAGCGAGAGTTTGCAACAAAGATCAACGTTGCAAGCGGTGTGGTGGTGGCCATGATTACAAAGAGTGCAAGGCAGATTTTGCTTGCGCTAATTGTGGAGGTGACCATCCAGCGAGTTTCAGTGGCTGCACATTCCGTGTAAGCGCCTTACACCGTCGCAATACCTTCATTAGTGGCCCCAAACCACAGCCTACTGAGAAGCCGATACATGGAAGTGAAGAGTTCCCTGCGCTCGAGTCGGAAGCTGGGGAAGTGGTAGCAAGCGACGTCGCTGCACGACCTGATCCGAGCAAGTCGGCAACGGCCTCCGAGGGTGAGCTGGCTGTTCGATCTGCTTCTGCAAAAAGTGTCCATGTTCCTCAGCGACCAGATCACAGCCAGACTCGACAACATGGAGGACATCCCCTTGCCTTAAAAGAGATGCAGACACCAGCTACCGTGGCCAAGAGTGGGTCCCAGTCCCCGCCTTTTGTCGAAGTGGTGCTCCAGTGTGTGCAGCAAAATAAGGAGCTCAAAAGCCGGAATCTCTCCGACCTTCTACGCGTTTTGTTTGATGTCCTGCGTTCATATAGCCAAGCGATGCAGCCTGGCACTTTGAAGAACTTTATACAGCTGGTGCTTTCCTTTGAGACCTTGATCACCGCCTTCGCAGAGAACTTAAACTCCTAGATGGCTAGTTTTCTTCAACCTATTGCAACTAAAAACCCTAGAAAAGTGCCGTTTATCATACAATGGAACTGCGCTGGGATTATAAGTCGATTAGCAGAACTAAAATTGTTCTTGAAAGAGACCTGTGTTCCGGTACTGGCCCTGTCGGAGGCTGGCTTGCCAAGCGGGAGGTCTTTCCCGGGATACGTCGCCCACAAGAATTGCAGCATAAAGTCTTTTCCCGCAGGAAGTGCCGCCCTTTACATACGAAGGGAGATTCCTCATGTGGCTTTGAACGTCACCGATCTTTGCACCGACAGTATTGAGGTAGTGGCTGTGAGGATTCGGCTCGCCTTCCGAACTCTGTCCATTGCATCAGTATACGTGTCCCCGCGGAAGAAGGTCGATATGGCTTTGTTCCTCCAGCAACTTTGTGACCGCTGCCCAGCACCCAGAATCATCTGCGGTGACTTCAATGCCCACCGCCCTGCCTGGGGTGACAGGAACACTGATCCTCGCGGACGCCAACTTGTAGAAGTCATCGACAGTTTGGACCTGTGCGTGGCCAATGCCGGAAGTCCCACTTTCTTTCGGCCTCCAACCTCACCCACATCTATAGACCTAACCTTACATTCACCTGACGTCCGTGTGCAGTGGTCAACTAGAGCTGACCGAATGGGAAGTAATCACTGCCCGATATTTGTGTTTACTGCCGACTTCCATCTACGTGGTCCTAAAATTTGCCATGTTGTTAATTGGGACAAATACAGGGAGCACTTAGCCTGTGTTTCCGGCGATGTGACAAAATGATTTATGCTAAGATGGCTGCTACCACGGCGCTCAACATACCTGATCATTTTCCGACTCCGGATTTAAAACTCAGGAACCTCTGCGCAGCGCGCAGAAGGGCGGAGCGACAACTGTTGCGGAAGAAGGACGACAGAGCCTTGAAGACAACTTTCAACAGGCTCAACTCTGCCTTAGACGTCATGCGAACAAGCTCTGTAGGTCCCAGTGGGCATCTTTTTGCACTAGTTTGACTGTTTTCTCACCGATAACGAGAATTTGGCGTGTCGTTGGCAGTCTTGCTGGTGGCTCTCGTCCGAGTAAACCTTTCGAGGCGCTTGCATTGCGCACACAGAAACATCTCGTGTGCTTGGCAGAGGAATTTGCGGATGCATTTGTAAATTCCAGACCAGGCATTCATCCCTGCGCTCTGCCTGCTACGTCTCCGTCTGTTATGGACGCCCCGTTCACAGTTCGAGAACTACAGACAGCGCTCCGCAGCCTGCGGCGTCGCTGTGCACCAGGTCCTGACGGCATTACCAATCAAATGTTGCAGAACCTGCCTCTGGAACACCGGAAGATGCTCCCAACCTATCTCAATCGAGTGTGGGAGTCTGGTGACGTTCCCCCTTCATGGAAGGTGGCTTGTGTAGTCCCACTGCTGAAGGCCAGCAAAGAGATGACAGACGCGGCCTCGTATCGTCCTGTATCGCTGACGTCGTGTGTGGCTAAGCTCATGGAGGAGATGGCAAGTAAGCGTTTGTCTTGGTGGCTTGAGGATAGAAGGGCACTACCAACATGCATGACTGGATTCCGCACAGGTTTAAGCGCGCAAGATAGCGTCCTGGTCTTGATAAGCCACATTGAACATCAGAGTGCTTTTGGACTTTCAACACTAGCTATTTTCCTAGACGTATCAACGGCTTATGATAGCGTCCTCCAGAGCTCAATACTGAATATTCTGCAGGTCATAGGCGTACAGGGCTATCTTCTGCGATTCATTCACTCATTTCTCAGTGATCGTAAATTTCGAGTGCGGTTAGGCAGTACAATGAGCTCCAAAAGGGCGGTATCGCGAGGGGTACTCAGGGTAGTGTCCTGTCCCCAACGCTCTTTAATGTTGTCATGGCTGGTCTTCCCGCAAAAGTGCAAAAACATTGTAGGCATGTCCATATGTCCATATATGCAGACGACATTTGTCTTTGGTTAACCGGATATCAACACAAACGCTTAGCTCTATTAGCGCGACAGGCCGTGCTTTCAGTTAAAAGTTACCTTCAAGGTGTTGGGTTGACTCTTTCGGTGGAAAAATCTGGCTTCGTCCTGTTCCCAGGTAGGGGACGACGGTATGCGCGGCTGAGCATAGACCATGATCAGTCTTGCCTTCGTCAGGTTAACCACATACGTTTTTTGGGCGTCACTATTGACTCACGTCTACAGTGGCGACGAGCTGTGGACTCGATTATGGCTTCACTATCTTCGCGTCTCAATGTGCTTCGCAGAGTTGCTAGTGTGCAATGGGGAAACCATCCTGCTTCAATGACCAGGCTTCACGATGCCCAGGTGACAAGTCGCATAATGTACCAGCTCCCTTTAATTTCCCCCTCGCTATTGCAGCTGGAACGCCTTGAGGTTTTGCACAGAATGGGTCTAAGGAGGGCTGTCGGCGTTCCGCAAGCTGCTCCAAACAATGCAGTACTGTATGAGTCTCAATCGAAACCTCTTCGGCTAGCCGCTTCACAAAGACTTTTGCTGCAAATTGGCCGCCTTAGAGAGAGACTGTTGCCGGGAGAGCGCTTCTACAGCGCTTTCGAAAGAGATCTGAGTCCCGGGCGTACTTGGCTTTAAATACTCTTCGTTCTCTGGGTCTCGACCTTCGAGATCGACCTAAGACGTTGAAGCCACCTTGGTCCTTTCCGAGCCTCGATTGTTCCTTGACAATTCCCCACGTTCGCGCTAAGCGGAATTCTCCTTTAGCGGCAATGCGTTCGCTCGTACTGGGACATCTTGAGACTGAATATGCCAGTCATCTTCAAATTTTTACAGACGGCTCTGTGGACAAGGTCAGAGGACCTAGTGCAGCTGCTTTTCATATTCCGTCTTTGAAGTATGATTGGTCTGTTCGTTTTACTAAAGTCGTGTCCTCCACAATGGCCGAAAGCGTTGCCATTGAGGCAGCTCTAAAGAAGCTACGGTGTTGTACGCCTCAACCTACTGTCATAATTACGGATTCAAAATCTGCCCTTCAAAGGTTAGAGTACGGGTTCCCCACTGATGCCTTGAGTCTTAGATCCCTACGTTTGGTGCAGAATCTACATAGCAAAGGCTTCTCTATACGTTTTCAATCGGTGCCCTCGCACATAGGTGTCTTAGGCAACGAGATAGCAGACAACCTCGCCCATACAGCTCTCTCCGGGATTCCAGTACATGGAGTCCCTCATGAAGTCAAGCAAATGTTCAGAAATGTGATGTTGTGCCACTTCAGTTCTTTGTGGAGCTCTCCTCATCAGCCATGTGTGACCAAGGGTCTCAAAAGGTACCAAGCCACTTTGCTGCACCGCGTTCGCACGGATTCTGCTCGTACGCCGGCGTGGATGTATAAGACTGGCCTAGCGTTGTCACCATTGTGTTCAACGGGTGGTGTGTGTGGTGACATAGAACATTGCCTTTTGTGCTGTACTTTGTACAACGCGGAAAAGGCTGTGTTATTCGGATCCCTGAAGAAGGCAGGAGTTCCTCACAGTTCTCTTCAGGACATTGTTTTTCCTCGCGGGAGCCAGTCGAGTAGAAGGGATGCTTCTCGCCTTCTTCTACTTTACCTGCAGGACACGGATTTGGCCTCCACATGGTGACCTCAGGAGTGTCTATTTGGGTTTTTGCGGACAGTGTTTGAGTGATTTCTATTTAAGTGTCGCTACGGTGGAGCAATTGCGGGCAGCAACTGCAAGGCTAATCCCACCGGTAGTTTACAACCACTCAACTCACCTACTGCAATATTCCCATGTGTAGTCTGGGCGGTTGCTCCATGTCTCTAAGATGCGTTTCGACTAAACCATATACGATTATTGCCTCCTGCCTTAACTGTTCTATTTCCTCCCGTTTCAGTCTATTCCTGTCACCTTGCATGTTAATGAAACCTATATCTGAATTATTGGCCCTGGCGCTTGTCTATTCTCCTACGGTTCCATCATCCCTTTGATCTTGGTTCCTCCTTCTCTACACTGGTTTCCTCAAAGCTCTGGGCCCCCCCAAAAAAGCTATTGTATGGAGACCTATACTACCACCCTTCCTCTTGCCAGTGGCACAACCGTAGTGAATGCCATCCTGTGCAAAAGGGTGGGACCTGACCTCGTACACTTCCCTGTTAACTTCTATTACTCCATATCTTAGTCGTCGACTCTTTAACCCAGTTACACAATTAGCCTCAACGACTCTCCTTTCCGTTTCTCTAGCCGGCCTCTGGATCTCTGGGATTGTGGAGATGGTCACATGCACACTCTCAGAGGCCTCTCTAAGCCTAAGCATCCCCACTTGTAAACGCTTATCGAGATTCTGGCTCCTCATCTTCAGCACATCGTTGAGACCAACATGAATAACGACAAGGTGTTCGCCATCCATGTTGCCCCCACCACCTCCTGGGCTTTGGTCATTGCACCCCTGACTGGGCCTCCACCTGTACTCGCCTGTCCGCCTTCACTGACGTCAAAACGCCTCCCTCAACCCTCGCTGCGTTCGAGTCACCGGCTACCAGAACCCTCCTGCTCTCTAACCGTTCGCTTCCTAATTGCGACTGCTGCCCTCCGGATCGCACTAGCCGTCTCTCCCGCCGCCGTACGCTACTGTAACGAATCTCCGTGCCCGTTTTTATCTCTCTGTCTTCCCCACTCAAAACCTGCTGCGCTACAGCACTGTAGGATCGACGAGCCTCGTCCCCCACCTGACACTGCTCTGAACCAGGGAGCCCAGCCGGCCGCGACCTGAACGCTTCTACCTGCTCTTCTAGCTGGGCCTGCTTTTCCCGCTCCTCCTTCAGCTCGCCCGCAATTCGCTCAAACAGGTCGGCACTCCTTCCTCTTAAGTGACTCGGCGACCTGAGTTTCTAGCTTACTCCGTTCCTCTCGTTCCACCTTCAGGCCCCCTTTGAGCTCCCTTAATCCTAGCTGCCCATTCCCCTTTCAACGTCCGAACGGCCTCCTCAAAACGCTTAAATATCTTGCACGCGAAGCTAGCCCCATCTGCCTCGGCTAAGCTCCTGAACTTGGTCTCGTCTAAATAGCACCAGCAGTCGCACTCCTAGCACTGCACTAACTCCCCGTCCCCCTTGACTTTCCTAGCTTGCCGACCCATCGTCCGGCCAACTACGCAACGTAAGAGCCCGCCAAAGCCCATGTGCAGCGCCATGGTGGTCTGGTGGCGTTTGAATTGTATTAATTTGAATTAAGTCGTTTGGCCGCAACGGCAGCATACCCGCACACATCCCTTATGGAGGAATTCGCGCCTGTTTCAGCTGCTGAATTCTGTGCCTTTCTAAGCGCGTCTACGCGTTCAGACAGGCCCTTGGATTACGGACAACTGCTGCAAATTCCTATCGCCCCAAAGGAAAGGGCTGTGCTGCACGACCAGTTTTTGGAGGGATAAATGCTAGCGCCACCGCGGACAACGCTCCTTGCAATTGATACGAAGGTAGCGATCGACGCAGTCGTCATTCGGAAGTCGCGGCAGCGCACCGCACACATCGCTTATGGAGGAATTTTCATCTGTTTAGGTTTGTCATAACCGCCTACATTTTTTTCATATCTCCGTTGCTACTGCTGCCGTCATCCACTCAAAAAGTGTTATACTTGCTATGAGCAGGTACACATCTCTGCTATGTCACAAAAATGCTCCTGGTGGCGGCTGAATTTGCTTAACAGCGACGGAAAGGTTGAATGTGCAGAATATGCTCACGTCTTTCATTTTGGAAAATGTGCCGGTCTGACTGAACAGTCCTCTAAAGGAAAACGTGAAGCATCAAAGAAGACATGGCGTTGTCGGACATGCAGATAATGGGGATCAAGTGCAACTATAGACACTGGAGTCGATGATGATACTGAAATAGATGTCAAAAGTGTTCTTGCATCTATCAACTTCAAGATGGAACGTCTATCTGCTTCCATAGGAAAAGTAGAGAGAATGGAAGAGTCAGTTGACTTTATGTCGAAGAAATTTGACCAGTTTCAGGAAAAAGTCGGTCAACTGGAAAGTGAAATGAAAGAGCTGAAAAACAAGGTTGCATTGCTAAAACATAAATATGATGCGAACGGGGTGGTTGTGGCTCAATTTCAGGAGCAACTACGCGACCTTGAGTTCAGGAGTAGACGCCTAAATCCGGAAGTGCACGCGATTCCTACGGTTCAAGAAGAAACTTGATTTCCTCATTGAACACTGTGGCTGACCAGCTTCACGCCCCTCCTCTAACAGACAGATGTAATGACAGCACACCTATTGTGTTCTAAACCATACCGAGTGCCAGGAATAATAGTTCGCTTTACAAGACAGGCGACAAGAGATGCTTGACTGAAAGAAAGGCAAACTGTAGACAGGGAACCTAGATTTTTCATTCAAGAAAACATGACAAGCAATGACAGGTAACTGCTACGGGCTGCAAAACATGCAGCGAAAGAAAAAGGGAATCGGTATGCGTGGGATGTGAACAGCACGATCCTTTTGAGGAAAGGAAGAAAAAGCACGAGCCATTCATATCAAGAGCGCCGATGATCTTGTAGTGCCAAAAAATATTGATAAAAAGTGCTTTTTACAAACCGAGCTGAATGATACTGCATGGCGTTTTTCGACTGCTTCAATGAAATGCTTTCTCCTGAATGCGTGTTCCGTTAGAAAACAAATTTCTTCTGAAAGAAATATTTTCTGAATTTTCATTTTAGTTTTCTGCAGTTGTGCTCAGAGACTGAGCACATGTGAAAGTGATGTGCATAAACTATCTTGCTACAGAACATACTGCCTGAATAGTCCTATAGTACTCGTGGTGGTGGTGTCGCCCCCCTCCCTAATTCAGGAAAGTTTTCATGGGCAGCTGGTTGCTCGTTCCTCGCATGTAAGGTCAGATTTTGAAATTCTTTGTCTGTGTGTAAACAGAACTATTTTTTCTGCGTGCTACATACGTCCAGATCGGAACATTGCCTATTTTTTAGCTTTTTATGAATCGTTTCTTGATTTGTTTCTAAAAATTACTTTAATATTATACACGATATCAAACAAACAAATCGACATTTTTGTGAGATCGTAGCATCCCATAGGTGCAATATCAATATCGATCAATGTGCTAGGATCACTACAGAATGCGAATCTGTACTCGACCCTTTTATCACGAGTTCTTTATCATCGAACATTTCATCCGGTGTGATACCCACCAGTATAAGTGACCATCTGCCGGTATTTATGTGTAATGAGACGCCCAATTTGTAAAGGGAACCATATAGTAGTTTACCAAAATATTACCAACACATCCCTCAATGCATTTATGAAAGCGAGAACAAATGGACTGGAGGAATCTTGTTTGAAAATCAAGAGATGGCATTTAAGCCTTTAATGCCGTTATCAATATCATTAAACAATTGTATTTTGTACATTTTCCAGTGAAGAAACTTAAATCATGTCGTAAGATACAGAAATCATAGATAATACCAGAGCTCCTTTCGGAAATCAAAACAACACACAAACTATAAAGAAAGTTTATTACTCGTACACAACAAGACCTTATATTCAAGAAATATTGCAACAAACTCAATAAAAACTGATCTGCGAGAATTGAGTAATATCATGCTCTTCTAGAGGTGAAGTCTGGTCGGCCTGATTTATTATAAACTCGCCTAAACTCGCTAATACGGGGGACAAATTTACTTGATATGCCGAGAAAGTTGCTAAAACGTGAGCTTTAAGACAAATACCTTGAAGATGCATTTAATGGCTTCTTTACCAATACTGCAACGAATAGCCCCTCATCAGACGCTTTAGACTTTATTTCAACTGAAGATGATAAATGAATATTTCTGGGGTCAGTAAATGAGCCGGAGGTATTATCCATCGTCAGTAATTTGAAAAATAGTGCCAGTCGTGACATTAATGGTTTCCAGGTAGGGCCAGTAAGATGCGTCTCCGACGTTATCGCTCCTGTAGTTTCAGAAATCTTCAATGCCTCTTTAGAGATGGCTGTTTTCCCAATGGGGATGAAAATAGCTAGAGTAGCTGTTGTATATAAAAAAGGAGATTTAAATGAACTAGGACATCATAGACCTACTTTCATAATGCTTGTCTTTTCTCTTTGAAAAAAGAACAACTCTAAAATATTTACGTTTATTATGAAGCATAATTTGCTGACGGAATATCGCTTCCATCAAAATGAAAATATCTTACTGCAGTTCGAAAATAAATTTATTGTGCTTGTCTTGTTTGTGGACTTTTCCAAGGCCTTCGACTTGGTAAATCATAATATGTTAAAAAAAACTGGAACTTTATGGCATTCGTGGGAAGCATCTATGTTTAGTTTATGTGGGTTTAACGTCCCAACGCGACTAAGGCAATGAGAGACGCCGTAGTGAAGGGCTCCGGGAATTTCAACCACCTGGGGTTCTTTAACGTGCACTAACATCGCACAGTACATGGGCCATAGAATTTCGCCTCCATCGAAATTCGACCGCCACGGCCAGGATCTATCCCGCGTCTTTCGGGCCAGCAGCCGAGCGCCATAACCACTCAGCCACCGCGGCGGCTGGGAAGCATCTATGATAATAAAGTACTTGCAACTGGGCTTGTTGCATATTCGTGAAAGACATAAGAGCGCAAACTGGCAACACGGACGAGGAAGGGAACAGGACGAGCGCTACACTTTCAACAGCGTTTATTCAGGAAAGAGCGTATATATAGCCTCTGACCTTATCCATGCTCTTAATCTCAATTTGACAAACATCTACCTTTCACAGATATGCCTCAAGAAACATCATTTCACTGTGCCGGATAATAACCGAGGTATCACTGATGCAATTGTCACATCGTTTCTTGATATAAAAGGCTTCCACGAGCTCACGTTCGGTCTTATCTCGGATTTTCAGTAGCACTTTGCATTCAGGCAGTCGGGGCTTGCAGACTATACGTTTCTCTTTCGATTATGCTTGGCAGTGGTCTGGAAGATGGGCCCCTTTCGTATTCAATGAATTCTTGTGTTCATGCAGGCACTCATTAAGACACCGGCCGGTCTGTCCAACGTACACCTTCTCGCATATAAGCGGGAACTCGTACACCAGTCCTTTCTTGCAGCCAACAAGTGGCGTTCGGTGTCTGATTGCGCACTCTTGCAATTCCTTTCTTCCAATACGTGAGCACATTCTGGCTAGTTTTCGCGGCGCTGAAAATACCGCGTTGACGCCGTACTTATTGGCCACCTTCTTGAGATTATGAGAGGTGTGGTGTACGTAGGGTACAACTTCCGGCCTTCCAGCCTTTTTTCTTTAGGTCTGTTGTTTTCATTGCTGCCCTTCAGCTTTTTCAGCAAGGTCTGCGTCAAAGAGAGAACCAGGGGAGCAGGGAAGCCTGCATTCTGCAACTTGGAAACCTGAGATGCAAAGCTGGCGTGCATGGCATGGTGGCAGGACTTCTTTAGTGCGGACGCTAGGCACTGGAAAGCGATAGCCCTCTTAACGGTCTTAGAATGGTTTGAATTAAATGGCAACAAATCTTTCTTGGCGTGTGAACAGTATCGCCAGCAAACATGTGAAGGGTGAAAGGTTAGGGTGAGGTCTAAAAACTGTAATTGGTTATTTCTGCTAGGCAGTTCGTGAGTGAAGGTGAGGCCCATGCTGTTTTTACCAACCGTATCTAAAACATCAGCTACTGCTTCGTCAAAACTAAAATCGCTATCTGCCAACAAGACCAGGTAATCGTCTACATATCTAAAAACGTGGACTATACAATCCGTGTCAAGTGCTTCACTCAAGGAGCGGTCAATTTCAGATAAAAATACATTACAAAGTACCGGGGTGACACACGAGCTAATACAAATGCCCTTTTTTTGTAGATACGTTTGGTCATTGAAATCAATAAAAGTGGCCTTCAGATAAAACTCAATTAATGACATGAAGTTGTCCACTTTCAAACCAGAAGCGTTTTGAAAGGCCGTGGCTCCATTCCTATCAATGCAATCACGCACTGCAGAAAAGAGATGTCGATCCGAAACAGAGTAGAAAAGATCTTCTACATCAATGGAAAAACCAGACCTAATGTTCCTATTAGTCTGAAGGAAGGCTATCACATCATCAGAGTTCTTAGTTCCAAAGGGGTCTTCTATTTCCAGAGTCTTCCGGTCCTTGAGAAAAAATTGACTGATTTGCCGTTGCCAAGTATCCTTTTCGCTTACTGTTGTCCGGAAAGGTATTTCCGGCTTGTGAGTTTTCGCCGAGAAAAAGACCGATAGGCAGTTCTTTTCACACTTCCGGATGGCACTAGCTAGCTTATGCAGGTGCAGTTCCTCACAAAACGACACTGCACTTTTCTTCATTTGCTTCGTTTTCACTTCCACGCACCTGAAGTTCTTCTTGACTGCTTCTATTGCCTTTTTGTTGTACAAACCGGATGGTATTATAACAAAACCGCCTTCTTTGTCAGCCTACACAAGCTGCAGATCATTCGCTCTAAAAAACGAAACGACCTTCGCCGTGGGATCAGCTCGATGGCTGTGAGGGTTTGGATCTCTGACCTAGTGAGGGTGTCAACGCCGTCCAAGAGGCACCTTTCCTGGTTTTCTTTCGTTGTTTTGTTGGCCACTCGTCGGTTAAGGGCTAGCCATTCGTGTGGCTTGAGTTTGGCTTGTACGCTGAATTTTGGGCCTTCCTTCAGGACTGCCGCTATTTCTTCCGAGAGTTCAGCTCCTCCCAGGACTAACACATCATGGCGTCCGGGATCCTTGATCTCCCCCTTCTTCAGTTGAAAGAGCAGCATCGAGAAAGCAAGAAGCTCGCAGCACAGACAACAGAGCTTTGGTGGAAGTGCACCATGAACCATGTATCGAGACACTTGGAACAGCTGAAGAAGAGGGAGACCAAGGATCCCGGACGCCATGATGTGTTAGTCCTGGGAGGAGCGGAACTCCCGGAAGGAATAGCCTTCAGCGTGGCGGTGGCGTGGGCACCGTGGTGGTGGTGGTTAACTATAAGTTATTCTGAGGGGGGGATACTGGTCCTGACGTATGTTGGCCATTTAGTGGCATCATTCTTAGAACCAGGGGAGGGGGAAAGGAATGCGGGGGGTGGGGAGGGGAAGGTTTATGGGGGTTTAACGTCCCAAAGTGACTCAGGCTTTGAGAGATGCCGTAGTGAAGGGCACCGGAAGTTCCGGCCACCTGGGGTTCTTTAACTTTCGCTGACATCGCACAGCACACGGGCCGCTAGAACTTTGCCTCCATCGAAATTCGACCACCGCGGCCGGGATCGAACCCGCGTCTTTCGGGCCAACAGCCGAGCGCCATAACCACTCCGCCACCGCGGCGGCGGGAGAGGAGGGGAGCTGCCGGCGGCGCGGCGCGCCTGCGAAAGCGAATGGGGGTGGAGTGGAGAGGCTGAGAGAGTGAATCCACGTGCAAGGACGAAGATGAACGCACAGCGAAACGGAGCGGCGGAAGACTGACTTCGCAGTTCGACTGGGCGAGTTCCACTCGGCCAGCTGTAGCTATCGCATCACTCCAGGTTTAACCAGAGCTAAACCACAGCCATTTTTTTACATTGTGACATGGGTACAGAAATTCCTAAAAATAGACGTTTCTTATTTATTATTGCGCGAATCAGCAATAATAAATTTGATATGCGCAGAGACTTATTTATCCATGATACGTACGTAAGGCATATTTTGGAGTCAGATTGTGTTCTGTTCTCCAGTTGTCCTAGATACAAAATTCAACCTCTCGTGCTTTTGGAGAGGCGCGCTCTACGGCTTTCCCTGGGTTTGTCGAAATCAGTGGCAAATTTTGCCCTCTTTCCGGAAGCCCGCGTACGTGACTCGAACTCTCGCTTCCAGCTCCTCACAGTACGCACCTTCTTACGGGGTCTTGAGCCTATGCCTGGAGTGGCTCCGCCCCTTTCTTGACAAACCCAGTTTTGTTTCCAGAAAAACACTCTCCGCTCAACAAACTGCTTCAATTTGTGTTTACAGAGTACCTTTTGTCATGAATTGCAGTCTCGCTTTGGTACAGGCCCGGCCAGAAAAATACGGAGCACGCGACAGGCGACGCATCAAGGAGAAACTGCATCTAAGTGCCACCTATCAACGACAGAAAGAAACACTTGGCTCTCTGCGCGCAGCTAGAGTACCCGCCACCGAGCCCTAAACTTTGCTTCAACCCCAGCGTTATCTTTGCTCGAAAGATGCTGAGCTGTTCCGAGCAATTCCACCAGGTGATGGCTTCCTCCAAGCGGGCTGAGTATCGTAGATGTCGCGCGCCTAGCGCCAAGCTGTGTTGCGCTACGAAGAGCGCAGGCTTTCCTTTGCTACAGGCATGCAGACTATACGTTAAGCAGTGATGGCGATCGGCTTGCGGCGAAAAAGTGGGTCCTTGCCCCGGCGCCTAATTCACGACGCGCATGCTAGTTCACGACACGCATAGTTCACGACGCTCATGCTAGGTAGCGCGCATAAGTAGTTCTCCTGCAGTTCTGCGACGGTTCCTGTGCTCCGTATTATTCTGGCCGCGCCTGTACGTGCAATGGGTTAGCAATGTGCAGGCTGCACCAGCTGCTTTCTTCAACCATACGCTGCCGCTATATGCAAAGAACTTTTCTGGCAATGTGTTAAATGGTCTCCTGGATGAATATCTGCTCCAATCTCTGAGCCACGTAGTTATTTTCACAGATGCATCTCAACATGGCGAAAAAGCAACAGTAGGTGTTTATTACCATGCACTAGATTGGCGTTATTCTATCCGGGTCTCTGATTATACCCCATTTTTTGCTGCTGAATTTCTTGTTATTGTCTTGGCCCTTCAAAAAGTTCCCAAGAATATTTCTCATGTAATCATTCTCTCGAATTGTTCCCCAGTCTTGCAGTACTTGAGAGCTCGAGGACAAGACTTGTACCGATCCCTATGTGCTTTGTTTCCCATTATGTGCAAGAAGAGCATTTTCAGGGGATTTCACGGTACTGGGGCATTAGTTCAAATTCGATGGTTGATTTCTTAGAGAAATCAGTCAAGCGATATCAGCCATCAATGCGGCTGTTGCCCATGTTGTTGAAAACCTTGTTCTCCTGACCGCGACCCGTTATGAACGGTTCCAACTACACCAGTACCTCAGTCATGAGCCCATCCTTGCTACGGCGGACTTTGAACACTTAAAATTGCTGTGGAACACACGCTCATGTGCTTCAAGGCAATGTGAAGTGTCCATGAGAGTGTTGCGCTGTAGGATTCCTCGCCTCAGTCTTTATTTATTCCGTTCTGGGTTCACGCCGTCGAATCTATGTGCGTCATGTGGGGACGTTGAACCGTTAGTTCATTTCATCCTCTCCTGCCAGCGGTTTGCACGGCAGAGAACTAAGTTTTTGAAAATTCCTCTCTCTCAATTATGGCTCCCGTTTACTCTGCCCGTTCTCCTCTCCTTTGGTGCAATCGTCAAAAGGCATGCCTTTCGGCAGGTGTGTGAGCTTCTTCCCAGGTACGTTATCGAAACCGGGAGATTTTTGTGTTAACTTTTTGTTGCGTTTACTTTTCTCAAAATAATTTATTTCTGTTCCTTTTAAAATTTATTTATTTGAACTCTCACCGCTTTTTTCCTCAATTTTCATTCCAATTTCTTTAGGATCTCTCAAAATTCGGTTTTCGTTTCCACATATTCCTCTATTTATATTTATGAGCCGCTTGAGATAAACCTGGATGAATTTTCTCTTGTTTAGATCGGCACCAAACCCTGGCCAATCCGCCACCGTTGGTATGTGGCATCGCTTTTGAGGTTAACAATAGCAACGACTGCAGCAGTTTAGTGCGCGGGGTATTGTGCCGCGGTGATGGCCCAGTGCTCTAATGAAATGGCCATTGAAGCTGATCTGTTCGCACTAGCCTGGGTTGGAAACCCACTTCAAGATCAATTTCTTTCCTGAAGAGGTCACGTAGGTTTTCGGACCATCTGGCGTGAACAACGGCGGATTTTCCGCCTCATGAGCCGTACAATGCTTGCGGAATAAAAAAAAAACAAGCGAAGAGTAAATGGGTTAGGCCAACTGCGAATTATGTGCAATCGCACTTAGGTTTTCACCTCGGTTTCAGTTCGCCGATCGGTTTAAGGGGGAAATGCGATAGTGATGTGTTCTAGATCATTTTAAAGGAAAAATACAGCACGAACAGAGACGACGGACGAAGAAGAGGTGCACAACACAAGCGCTGTCTTCTTCGTCTTCACCCCAGGTATATCTCACATACCCACGCGGGGGGATTGCCCAAGGTGTAGTTGAATAAACAAAGAAGTTTCCATGGAAGATGACAAAACTGTAGCACCAATCGTGAATTATGAAAAATCATTGAATAAAAACAACAGAACAATATTGACAGTTAAATAAAAGACAGCATTTTGGTGAAAAAAGAAGAGCTCGTAGAACTTTAAAAGAATTAGATCATCAACCTACCAGTTGCAATTATTTAATCGTGGAGAAACCCATAAATACAACCCAATGCAAATCCCTTGGCGCTCGCACCAAACGATAATAATACTGGCAAAGATAAAGGGAGCCCTAACCTGGAGAGAGGGACCTCCAGGTAAATCTTTCTCTGAAGTGCGAACTTTGGCCAGTAGAGGAAAAAATGGTCTAAAGATTCAACTTTCCCACATGCGTCACATAGGTTCGTCGGTGTCAACCCACACCTACATAGATATAAATTCAAACTTGGAATCCTGCACCGCAGCCGCGTCATTGTTACCTCACACAGCCTGGATTTACACGAACGGACGTTCCAATTATATGCTAAGTGCTGATAGTCAGTGGTATTTAGTAAGGGATCTCGTAACCTGGCTGATATATGTAGGAACCACTTAAACCTGGAAATCGCCAGCAGGCTGAAATTCGGGAAGGAAGTCACTAACCCGTCAAGAGCCGGCCTTGCTAAGTAATCAGCCACCTCATTTGAATGAATACCTGCAGGGCCAGGAACCCAGACAAAACGGATCACCTTCAAAGTGCATGGGACAAAAAATCGCAGGATACGGCTCAAAAAATCTTGTTGTGAAGTGTCAAGGGAGGCTAACACTGACAAACAATCAGCGAAAATAATAACACGAGACACATGGCATGGAATTATGTGAAGGGTCATTCCAAAAGCCAAAAATTCCGCAAAGAATATAGGAATATAATCTGGGATGTGGACAAAATAGCTCCATGTCAAATCCTGCGAAAAGATGCCAACTGCAGCTTTTTGGCAGTTGACGGAGGCATTGGTAACAAGCACCGCATGATGGGGGTATTCCTCTATGTGATCCTAGAGAATACCGTTTAAAATGTTTGCGGGCATGTGTTTCGCATCAGATGGGAAGATGTGGTCGAAATGGAATTCCACTGCTGCCGGCGTGTCATCAACTCACTGCAAAGAACTGAGATCAACACCAATCGGTGTTAAAAGGTTCTGCGTTAACATAATTTGTGGCATTTGATACCGTGGCCAGTGATGAGAAAAGATAAAGGCCGGCTGAGACACAAAAATAGGAGTACTGACATCATTCACTGGGTCCATTGACCTGAGGAAAGTTCGCACCGTCAGTATTTGAAAACGGGAAGTTAGATCAGGGATACGGGCTTCCAGATAAAGCAGGGCGTTTGAAACTGATTTTGGGAGATCAAGGCAGAGGCGGAGAGCGCACCTTTCCCGTAAGATTAAGGGCTGAATCTTGTAGCTTGCGCTACCAGAGAACAGAATGAAACCAAATTCAATTATAGGTCTTACGTAGGCTTTGTATAGTAACAATAACGTGTCGCGGCGCATCCCAAACTTTTTATTGGCGATTCGTGTCAGTCGGCCTAGAGCGCGTTCTCCTTTAAACGCATTGTTCTTTATATGAAGGCTCCAATCAAATGCTGGGTGATAAGTAACACCCAGATATTTTACGGATTCCACTTGTGGAATCTGGAGAGAGCGATGGACTAATGAAATGTGCAAATGCCTGTCTGGAGCAAATACCAAAACTCCGCATTTGTCTACATTCAGGGATAAATTAATGGCCTGCAATCATACTCCAAGAGCATCCAAATATCCCGGCAGAATGTGGTAAAGGAAGTGGATATCCCTGGCCGAAGCGAAAAAAGTTATGTCATCTGCATACACAAAAAACTGTTATATCAGGACGAATGGGGATGCCACTGACCAAAATATTAAAAAGCAGAGGGGATAGCACCGATCCTTGCAGCACACCTCTTGATTGGTAATATGTATTTGAACATAGGGTTCCCACGGCGCAGTAAAAGAATCTGTCCTTCAGAAATTCAGATATCCACGCATAAATGTAGGTTGGAGGATGTAACTGAGCAAGTCTGCTAAGTAAAATAGTATGCTCTACACTCTCATAGGCCTTTGCTACATCAAGAGTGACCAAAGCTGAAACTTCTCTTCAGCGTAGCGAGAGCCGGATTCTGCTCTCAAGATCCATATGCGCGGACCATATAGAGCATCCACGACGAAAGCCAATCTGGGCTGAGCTGAGGTCATTGATGTCATGAACATCTTAGTGAAAAAACAGCGCACAAGCAAACACAAACAGAAAGAAGGGGACAGCGCTTGTCCCCTTCTTTCTGTCTGTGTTTGCTTGTGCGCTGTTTTTTCACTAAGATGCAAAACCAACTAGCCCATTCAGCTGCTTTACTGTCATGAACATGTTTTGTGAGGCGACTGTGCACTATTCTTTCTATTAATTTGACTAAATTTCAAGTCAGCGCAATTAGGCGAATATTGTCGAAGACGTATCATTTTCCTATATCTTTCATTTTTAAAATAATTTTCGCCGTCTTCTAAATGCTTGCAATCCATGCATTTTCCAGAGAAGCATTGACCGTATCTAAGAGGGGGCTTGTAACCTCCTGGACTAAAATTTTAATCATACCAACAGTGACACCATCTGGTCCAGGAGCTGCAGGATTCAACATTGCCAGGACTGAGAGGTGCTCTGATGCGTCAACCTCGGTATAATCTGAAGAGGGTGAAATTGTGCACAAAGGGACGTTTCTCTGCGTCTGGAAGCGTAATGCCAATCCCTGAGTAATACACTCCAGGCTCTCCTGAGCCTTTTGTGGTGATAACACTGTTGAAGTAGTGAGAAGAGGGACGGCAGAACTCTTGTCATATTTCATGAATCTATACAGGGCTTTCCTATGACGAGGATTTGAAAGATATGTGTTTAAATTTTGGTTGTACTCCTCCTTGGCTTTTGCAAGTGTTCTTTTGAAAGATGCAGAGAAGAATTTATAATTTAACCAATTAGCCGGACTCTGGTTGCAGGACAGCCTCTTCCAGGCCGCTTTTCTGCGACGATAGGCCTTCTCACATTCTTCTGTCCACCAAGGAGACGGCTGTTTATTAGAGGCTGCTGTGGCCACAGCAAATATTGAGTGGTCGATTGCATTTTGCAAAAATGAAACCGTCTGCTGAGCTCTCTCATCCCGGCTTGTATTAACTATAGAGGAAAGTGAGGCGGACATCAGAGTTTTATAAATTTTGTGGTTGACAAATTTATGGGTTAAACAACTAGTTTCAAGAGGAGATAACCGGATAGTGAAAGTTATAGGAAAGTGATCACTAGACGTACCCGAATTCTCTGTCGACCAATCAGTCACATCTAGCCTACCTACTGATAATGTTAAGTCAATGGCTGACCGAGCAACCCTTCGCATAAAGGCTATTTGTCTAGAATTGCAGCAGCGTACAGCATTTGCAGACAGCCACGACCAGAGAAGCTGGCCGCAGGAATCGGTAAGACTTCCCCAGTCACTATGGTGAAAGTTAAAATCTCCTGCGATGACTGCACTGTTTGTGCCAGTCACCAAGCTGTAAACAGTCTGCCCTGTGTACACCTGAAGGAAAATAGACATTAGCAATTGTAATATCAGCACAATACGGAAATGAAATTTTGATCGCTAAAAGCTAACAGTCAGGGAGAAGAATTTCCTTAGAGATAGATGCCTGAAGACATAAGTTTTTAGATAGCATGGTTACCAATCCACCTCCCTGCCAACATTTCGATCTGACTTGAAAACATGAAAGTTTCTCATTGAAAATGACTTATACGGTGATAAACATGTTTCTTGTCAAAGTACAATATCAGGCTTATGCTTGTGAATAAGTATGTCTAGATCTGGAAGAGAAGACAAGACGGAGCGGCAATTGCATTGTAACGCTTTGATACCTGCCATGATTATTGACCAGTTGAAGAGGCCGAAACCGCCTCTTTAAGGATATCAACATGGGGATGAAGTTTGGGTGGTCCCTTTTAAGCTTTCATCTGTGGAGAACTAAAATTAGATGGTGATGAGGAAGCACGGCGCTTCTGCGTAGGGCACGACATTTCGACATCTGTTGTGCAGATGTCACTGCGACATTCACTGCTAGGAACAGAGATGTAAAGTGGGACCTGAGGAGCATCAGAAGGTGATGTAGAGCGGCTAGCACTAGCTGCAGAAGCTGAAACAGATGCAGACGTTGCTGCCAGGACGGCTGTTGATGGGGACGCAGACTGAACTGCAACCAACTGAGCCAACGCCTCAGAGAAAGTGTTTAGCATTCGCTCAACCGCATTATTAAGAGCTTTTTCTACTGTGGTCAAAATTGAGGTAGTCAAGTTGGACTTAATATCCCCAACAACGCAGACGACTAGCATATGAATCTTTTTTCCTGTTAAGAACAGCGTAAGCATCGGCTCTTGAGCACAACTTCTCTTTAATAATGTCCAACAAGCTACGCTCTTCACTACGTTTTGCGCAGTTGGCATCATCAGCTGAGTGAATGTTGCTGCAAAGGCAACAATGAAGCTGCTCTGAGGTGCAATTATCAGCAGAATGACCTTTTCCACATAAATGGCAACGGGTCTCCGATTTGTGTTGTGCACCTCTTCGTCCGTCGTCTCTGCTCGCGCTGTATTTTTCCTTTGAAATGAACGTAACCCCACTAGCCCAACTTAACTTTCCATCTTACTACAGCAATGTTCTAGATCAACTGCGCACGGATGTATGTTGATGAAGACGACGAGATAAAAAGCATAGCGCGAGAGACTCGAAGAAGACGAGGAGCTGCACGAAGAAGACGCCATTGTGGACGCTGGTCGTCTGTTCCTGCCACTCTTCCTGTTGACTCTTCCGGACCCCCTCTTCACTCTCCTAAGGTAAGGCCATTCCACGTGTTGAGTGTTTGACCAGGCGTTTGTTTTTTTTTCCTTTATTTAAGCGGTAGTTTGGTTTAATGTCCCTCTATAGGCTTCGAGCTATGTCTTTAGCTTCCCCGGGTGGGGGTCCGTCACCCTGGTTCGCCAGTCTGCCGGCCAAAAGTTCGCCCCTGGATTCGTTTGGACGGAATGGCGTCAGTGAGGTTCCAGTGCCACTTGCACCTATTGGAGACGCAGCCCTAAAACTTAAAAAAATATCTAAAATGATTAAGGAGCAGCTAAAGGCTGCTACAAGCCGCCGCTTGCAAATTTGTGAGGTGCGTTCGTTTGGCAGGAGGGGCATTCTGTGTAGCATGTGCAGTGCGTGTCGGACTTGCTGCATTTTCTCATGCTTCGCGCCTTTTCCAGTTAAGCTTTTCACACCTGAGAAACTCGCTTGTACCAAAGGCATCATCCGTGGCGCGGACCCATTGGCCTCACCTCAGGAAATGCTTGACGACTTTCACGGCGCCAGTCTTGGCGTGATATCAGTATTCCGCTGTACCAGAGATACTGATGGCTCCCGTGTGCTCTCTCGTTCCCGTCTTAGCTTAAGGTTTGCCCCATAGTGTACCACGTCGACCCGCTACAACCCCTACCTTACCAATGCAGAAATTGCTGGCGCTTTGGTCATAGCAGCAAAGTTTCCAAGCAAGATGCAAATCTCTTGCAGATCGAAGCTTGCAAATTAAATTTGGCGTCCCGGTGCGAAATTTGGAGGTAGTTTAGGATACCACCGGCATCATGTGGTTGTTTTTTCTATCCCGCAATATTCCGTTGATGAAAAACTAAAAATCACAGAAAAACATCTCTTATGCTCCTTGGTTTCGGTGGCTTGGTTTTCGTTATGCATGTCATAACGAGCACCTCTTTCCATTCCATTGTCTGCTGAATTTTTTAATAGTTTTTTCTCATCTTTTCGATGTTGAAGCAGCGTTGTTCGTTTATTCACGCCATCGTTCTACCAGACTAGGAGAGAGTTTGCAGCTTTCAAGTCGTGCTTCGCACTCCCAACGTCGCATAATTTTAAGGCAAATGCCTTTAATGGCTCATACTGTCGTCCGTCCATTCGCAGAAGGTGTCACACGTTTAACTACCCGAAAACTAAAAAGATAGTAGAAAAAGAATGGTTGCTTCTGATAGAGGAGGAAGAATGGAACCTAGAGGCCAAGTTTGACGACTGTAGACTAATTAGTTAATTTCAGTCACAAATCTCGAAATTGCGCCGAAATAGCCACGGGAACGGTGTGACGTCACATCCAGCGGAAGTCGTCATGGCAAAGTGAAACTTGTCACAGAATTGTCGGAAAAACATCGAATTTGTGTCAAATTAGAAGAAAAAATGGGTAATTAAGCGTAATTAACACTTAAGATTCCTTGAAGATGTATAATTTGGGTATCGATATAGCGACGGGAACGGTGTAACAAGGAGTGGAACTTTCTGGAAATCTGGTATTGATTGACAGGTGCCGCGGTGTATGTGATTGATCGTCGAAGAAAAAAAAGGCAAAGACCGTCTATGGCCACGCGTCGTGCTATGCAAAAAACGTCAGCAGTCACCCTTGGGCAGAACGTGTGCCAAGATGCCCCCTCGCCGCGCTGTGTCAGCAGTGAAACTTTCTGGTAGCGGCTTTCGCCTCTAAACACTTTAGCTGCCAAAGTGTATCGGAAATTTTTTTCACCCATCATACGCTTATTTATGGATGGATGGATGCATAAGGCGGAAACCTTTAAATCGGGCGGTGGTTCAAGCCACCTAGTCATGACTTACGAAATTTTACTTTTGTCTTGATTTTAGACACCAATCAGATAACGTTCGGTTGGTTACTTCTACCCGATTAAAATCTACATTTCCTTCGCTGTCCTTAAACCCCGATGTTTCGAATGAATCAACCCCGCTGTTCTCTACTGCAGGGTGAAGCTCTTTACAGAAAAGTATTAAGTGTTCAGCCTTTTTTCTCCTCCTCTCCGCACGCAACGCACAACGTGTCTATCTCGTGGTAACTGACTATGTCTCAGTCCGCAAAACTCCCGTCCTGGCCTATAGAGCCTCCACTCGGGCATTTTTATATTTTCGTACGTAAACGAAGCAGATCTTTCACCAACATCTACAGAAAGGGAACGGCGAGCTTAATTCCTTACCAGTTTGACGTACTGGTGTGGATCATGGCATTCCGACCGCCGCTTCGTCACCATTGCCGCTATGCATGCCATGGAATATTCTGGAAAAAGACACCAGGAACTTGTAGAAACGCGTCAATGCTCACGTCACAGAGGCATAACGAAAAGGACAACTGTATCCGTTACAGTATGCTGAGCAAAAAAAAGAAAAGACTGAAAATTTGTGGTATGCTTATAGCCTAGAGCGTAAGCATGGCCTGCAATACTAACTGGAGCAGGTCAGTGATCACATTTCGCTCTAAACCCAGCGGCCGCAGCCGCGACTGACCAAGCGCTGCGTGCGGATGGAGTGTAGGGCGAGACTAGAAAGCGCTGTGCACGACGAGAGACGCTCCCCTAAGCCACAGTGTTGTTGCGCTTCGGCAACTGCCCCTTTCAATCCTTCATTCCTGGCGCAGTCCTGGTCTAGTTCGCACGCAAAATATTAGGCAGACTAGTTCCCAGTCTAGCCTTATTAGCAGTTTAGACCACAGTGCTAGAAGTGGTCTAGACCCTACGCTGGATTTGAGGAAAGGAAAGGCGCATAACTGACACTTTCCCGGTGGGCAACTCAACCGCGCCATGAGAAAACACGCCGACTAGATGTGTTTCCGTCTAGCGTTAGTGTTTTAATGGGAAGGCATTACTAGTCTCATTACGAGAAGAGCCGGCGGCGTGTGCGTGTGTGTACTCGCAGATGGTACAGAAAATCCCAACGATGGCTAGAAAAATAGGGTGACGTCACCAAGAGGCAGTATGACGCACACAGCAAGCCGTGCACCGCCATTTCGGACAATCGTATACATGTCGTTCGTCTTAAGGGAGTTTTTACTCACTGGCCTCCATCCAAGCGCAGCCGTGCGGCTACAATGAAAAGCTATACAGCTTTCTCAGCAACTTCGTAGTTAAAAAAAATTTAGTCCTGGTCCGGGCTGCGAACCCTGGACCACCGCTTCGCCGAAGCAGTCGCCCAGTCATAAGCTTGCCTGGATTCTCAGCCCACCATAAGCTTGCCGTCTCGGTTAGCTCAGTTTACGCAGAGCGACTGCTCCGGTGAAGCGGTGGTCCCAGGTTTGAACCCAGGCCCAGAACAAATTTTTCTTTAACTACGCAGTTACTGAGAAAGCTATATAGCTTTTTTGCAGCCGTACGGCTGCGCTTGGGTGGATGCCAGTGAGTAATATTACTCTTATTACAAATATACTCCACCTAGGGGAATTCCCGTAAAACATTTGACTAATGTCGTTCGTCTATATACACTCTCCACTGGCCGACCTCAGTGTGGCGCCAGTGTTCCCGGCATTAGTGCCAAAACTGACGTAACTGTTTGTCGTACGGCGTTCCTTGTAGTGTCATACGATTCTCGTTGCGCATAGCTTACATGTGCTCTAGTCAAGTTGGAGGCTAGCTTGCGACCGGGATGCGAACCGACCACATATGCACCTTCAAGTGTGGGCCTTCCGGGACTTTTGTATCAAAATTGTGCTGCAATCGTTGGTCGTTCAGCGTTCCGCGTGGTGTCATACATCGTCATTGTATCTCATTGCGGCAGGTTGTGTGCGTGCTCGTGCAATGAACAGTACCATCAACGTCTACAGCTTCGACGCCGGCACCAACCGAATTGAAACATCGTCGTCCACGCAAATACGCAAACGCCGAAGATGCACTACAGCATTTGTAATGCTTTCGCATTCCCGCAGTCTTGAGAGTTCCTGCCGGATATTTTTGTCACAGCGCGGTTGACGCGTACACAGGCAAAGTGAGCCAGTCATGAGTCTCTCCTTTACTGAAATCCAGTCGAGGGTATAGACTGCGAATGAGCCGACTCTGGACTATAGACTTACCTTATTCGCGGCCTAAACACTCTTCGGTTTGGGGAAAGGAAAGGCGCATAACTGGCTCACTTCTGCCACAACCGACTTGACTGCGTTACACGGATGTCGTGGTACCCCCTAACTTGTGTTCGACTTGAGTTAAGCTATTCCCGATTTTTTTCTGAAACATTCGACACGTGTTAAATGTTCGCACTAGTTAAAATGACAGAACTAACCCCCGAAAAACGCGCATACTTGTCCACGGCCTCGTACAACATTTAAATCGAATAAAACGTTGCAATGGTGAGTTTGTAGGCCAGTTTTACACTACGTGTTTGCGTTCTGTGCGTAAGCCAAAACTGATATTTGCACGTTTCGGTTAGTCACGCGACAGTCGTCAAAGGAAAACTCATACTTGTTACAAACGGATCTAGATGGTACTGATCATGAATGCGCTTAGTGGAGACAGCCGATACTAGGCGCATCCCAGTTGGCAGCATATAGCGGGCTTAACGCCATGAAGATGCGCGTGGTCTCTGAGGTACGCCGTAGTGTTCAGCCGTTTCCTCCTCCTCTCCGCACGCAACACACAACGTATCTATCTCACGGTACCCGACTATATGTCTATATAGTAAGCTCTCCTGTAGTGCACTTCCATTAACGTGCAAAGTATGCTGTCCAAGCCATGGGGTAGATTACAATTTCTAAAAATACAGAACACTTAAGGTCGGCAACGGAAACAAATTCCCTGGTCAAAACATGCGAAGCTCTAGCTATGACATATTTTAACCAAAGTTTCAACCTCGTATTTGCTAACCTCAGGACCTCAGGTGACGCGCTTAAAAGACTTCTCATTGATAAATATTCTGGAAATTGGGCGACATACCCTTCCCCTAAGAGGGAGGGCGCCAGAGGACAGCTTACTGCCTTTTTACTCCGATATAGGCTTGTTCGTGTATAGAGTGTAGAGTACACTGACACCGCACAAAAAAGCGGGTGATTTCGTCTGATTCTGAATGCGGCCGGCGTCGCTGGGACTCGATTCTACGATCTTGAGCTGCAGAAGCCGCTCAGCGAATTCCAGCTTCTACCGCGCCCGTAACGACTCGAGTCTCTTGACGCTTCACTTGCGTCGTTAAGCTCTTAACAAATGGTCAGCATTTATGGACGCCACACACTATAACGAGATTAGAGAATGGTTTTATCTTTGGTATTGTGTTCAGTTAAAGGCATCAATGAAGAACGCGTTTACCTGGAGGAAAACTTGTAGCTCGGAGAGCATGGCACGCATGCTCATGTGGCACAGGTGGCACAGCGAACAGACACCCCAAAAGTTATGCAGAACTCGTGGGCGGTGCATGAAGCGCTTCCCAGCCCACTCTAGCAGCGGAATTGCGCGTGCAGACAACCACAGTCTGGCGGGTCCTTCCTATAGTTTTGATGCTGCCTTACCGCCGGCACAGGTGAAGCCACACAGCTGCCACCAGAGTTCGTCAGGGGCGCTTACAATGCTTCAAGCAAGGATTTATCACTGGCACGCATCGTGCTGAAACAGTGGCTATTTGGTATTTTGACGATTCCCGCTGGTACAGATCCGGATCACGAGAGTGAGAACACTACAAAGGTGAAGCGCATTTGGCAGGTTCTCATCATGAGTGGCAGTTACCAATACTCCCATGTCCAGCATTCTTGGATAAAAGTTTTAAACATTAAAATATTGCAAGGTACTGCTGTGAACATATTGAAGGTAATGGTCCATTCTTCCGATGCGTGCCAAAATATTTTACGCGAAGCGTATACAGCTCGCTCGGTCGAAAAGCCGTTGACGTAGTCGGCACCGCGTGCCGGAAATAATAGGGGGCTGCGTAAAAAAAAATTCGTACCGTGGTAATTTTTGGTTCTAATGATTGGTGTGCGATAGGAGATGCCGTGTTAATGAAATCATTGTAATTACATAATTGCCTAAAGAAATGAAAAATTGAAAAGAAATAGAAAAAAAAGAGTTCAAAGGTGTCAAAATGCTCAGAATGGAAATCCTAACCCACTACGATATCGAGTGAAACCCTTAAGGCGGAGCTAAAGGGTCGTCCGCAATTTTGTTTCAAAGTTTTTCCATCACTCCCATCGAGCAATAAAGACTGAGATAGGAAACCATTGTGGAACGTTTTTTACCATAGCAAAAACATTAATAGCAAAAAAATGAAACCCTGTCGACGGGAGATCTGCGGATATATTTACTGTTATCGTGGAATCATACAATATATGAAAAAATTGCGCTGAAACTCTTTCTCGCTGAAAAATGCCTTTGCCCAAAACTGTTTGGTATGTCAAGAGAAAAGTATATAACAGCTGCATCTTAACGGTACTCAACTAAAGGGCAGAAATGTGGAGGCTAACGAAAAGGGTTCACCTTAAATTTAGGACAACGCACCCAGCTATGGAAAGGAAAATGATCGGTGTAACGGAAACAGACAAGAAGAGGGCAGAGTGGGTAATGGAACAAACGCGGTTTAATGGCTTCCTAGTCGAAATCAAGAGGACGAAATGGGCTTTTTGGGCATGTAATGCGCAGCCAAGATAACCGATTGTCGTTAAGGGTGACGAACTGAATACCAAGAGAAGGCAAGCGTAACAGGGGGCGGCAGAAAGTTAGGTGGGATCATGAAATAACGTTTGCGGTGATAAGGTGGCCGCAGCTGACACGGGACAGGGTTCATTGGTGAGGTATGGGACAGACCTTTGTCCTGCAGAGAGCGTAGTCAGTCTGGTGATATGCATGCATGTGTGTGCTATCGATGGTTTTGTCTAACATTTTCTTGTTCTGGCGACACTGCGATTTAGCCCCATGCCACTTCCTGATTGAGTGAAAGTTCGCGTCATCTGCACCAGCGTCTTATCTAAAACTGCGCGTAATGCTTCACTGCCTTGCAAAAACCAGCGCGGCACGCGTCGTCTGCACCGGCGCAAACCTTTTCAAACGTCATGACATTCATACAGAAAGGGCTTTGGGACTAGTATCACGTTCAGTACCCATGTTTATTCACAAACATCAAAGCCATGTTGCCTCAGCGCATGTGTTCAGCATTTTCCTTGTTTAACGAGGTTACGGTGTAGGTATGGCGCCGTGATTCGGTGGTTGCCTCACCGCCAACCGAACTGTGTACCATGGCGGGCACGCGAGCAGGTATTCTGAAAGTAGTCTCATTCCTTGAAGCAGAAAGTGCGGGTCGCCAAAGACCCGACTCATTCAGCACGATGCGCGCCAGAAATAAATCCTTGCATGAAGCATTAAGAGAACCTCTGACGAAGATTTAAACGGCGCGGCTTCGCCCGTGCCGACGATTAGGCGAGCATCAAAACTGCAGGGTGGTTCCGAAGAACTGTCGCTGTCTGCATGCGCTTCCTGCATGCCGCTGTCTGCAGCGCGTTGGGAAGTATTTTGTTCCCCGCTAACGCGCTCCGTTTTACTTTTGGGGCGCCTGTACACTCTTGGCGTCGGGGGTCTGGAAAAAGTGAAATGGGTGAGGGAAGCAAGGCGCTGCGGTAGCCGAACGTATATCGAGAAACCGACCTCTCATGCGCGCCTATATAATCTCCCCTGTATTTCAGCTACCCCTAAAAGAGGCAGGGCTCCTTTCAGCCAGTGAGCTTTCGCACCTTCTGAAGTTTCCGCTTAGAAATAGCACCGAACTGCTTGTTCCGTGGGACACGCATTAACTCTATTTTCTCGATGCTTGAACACTTATTCACTAAACATCCATTGGTGTATGATGGTGGTGGTGGTGAAAAACATTTATAAGCAATAAATTTTTTTACAGAAAGGTGATTGGGGTAGGACCCTATTGGCCCTTTCCCCTCACAGTACTAGGTGGAGCCCCTATTCCGGGGCCCCATTGGCAAGCAACGCCGCCCGCGTCCGTTGAACCAAGGCCTTTTGGCTCTTCAGGTCTTGACAGCCGAGCAGGGCCGCCTCCCAGTCCTCTCTGGTGGGGTTGGGGTTGGGGGGGATAGATGGGTTAGATTGACACGCCCAAACCATGTGGAAGGTGTCAGACACCTCCCCACAGAACTGGCACGTGCCATCAAAGGATGTATTGAAGTGTTTAAGCACCGCCGGGCACAGTACAGTGTTAGTGAGAATTTTGATGAGGAGGCGCTCGTCAGCGCGATCCAGACCCTTACAAGGGGCCGGGTAGCGCCGGTGCTCCTCCTTGTAGTAATCGGTGATTTGTTTGAATGTAATGGCCAGATTGTCTGGGAGTACCCTTCCAAGGACAGGGAGATAGCCCGGGGAGAGAGTGCGCGGGCGGCCTGATCGGCCTGTTCGTTTCCCTGGAGGCCCTGGTGACCGGGGGCCCAAATCAGGTTGCGTGGAGTTGGATCTTCAGATCTACAGCGATATTCCAGTATGCGCCAGGCAAGCGGGGGAGCCCAGCCCAACTCGTAGTTCCGACAGGCCCCTCGCGAGTCGGTGATGATGTGTTTTGACTTGGGATTCGTGAGAGCCAGAGCAATGGCAATCTCCTCCGCGTGTGTTGCGCTGTAGGCTTTGAAAGTGAGCCCGTTAACTGTGTTTGTGTTGTGTACGACTGCGGCCGTGTACCACCCCCCGTGGTGTGGGCCGGCAACGTCTACGTAATACACATGTTCTTGGTTACCATAGTATCGCGCCAACGCTTCCGCGCGCGCCTGGCGACGACCGCTATGGTCTTCACTGGACATGTTGCGGGGAAGGGGTCGGACCCGGAGGGCGCGTCTCCAGGGTTCTGGCACTCTCTCCCTTTCCTCAATGTGGTAGTCGTGTTTGATGTGTAGCCGGTCCAAGAGGCGGCGACCGGATGTGGTCTGTGCAAGACGCGTGTATTGGTTGCATAAGTGGGCCTCTCGAAGCTCCCGAAATGTGTTCACCACGCCCAAGGCCAGAAGCCTCTGGTTGGACGTGGCGATCGGAAGATCGAGAGCCCGCTTGATGACTTTCCGCAGGATGACCTCCAGTTGGTCATCATCATGTTTGCGCAGGTGCAAGTAGGGAGTTGAGTAGAGGATTCTACTCGTTACGAAAGCATGGGCAAGCCGCAGTGCATCCTTGCTTCGTAATCCGCCCCGCTTGTTTGAGACCCGGCGGACCATTCGGCCCACCTGGTCTCCCACCGTGCGAAGTTTGGCTATGGTGGTGTCGACTCTGCGTTGGTGGTGTATGAAGAGGCCAAGGACGCGGATCTCCTTGGCCTCCCGGATCGGTCCCGAGGGGAGACTGATGCGAAGCGGAGTTGTGTCCCGGGGGGAGGGACGTAAGTGCACAAATTCTGATTTAGCTGGGGCGCACTGGAGTCCGCAGTAGGCCGCGTAGTCGTCGACTAGGGTCGCTGCTGCTTGCAGGCAGGACTCCATGTGGCCCAGGTTGCCTTGCGTGGCCCAGATTGTAATGTCATCCGCATAAAGAGCGTGATGTATCCCGGGCAGAGAAGACAATTTGGAGGGAAGGCGAAGCATTGCCAAATTGAAGAGCAGGGGAGACAGGACCGCGCCTTGAGGTGTTCCCCTCGAGCCGATGGTGTATGGCCCGTGTTTCGCATCTTGTATGCGTATATAGGCTTGACGGTCTGTAAGAAATTGACTTATGTAATGGAATGTTTTGTGGCCACAGTTGGTGTTACTGAGGTGGTCCAGGATTACTGCATGTTTGACGTTGTCGAATGCGCCTTTAAGATCCAAGGCCAGGACCACCTTGTCGTTTTGGGGACATTCGACAGGATCTAAGATGTCGTGGTGGAGCTGCAGAAGTATATCCTGTGCTGACTTGTGAGGACGAAAACCGAACATGGTGTCCGCGAAAATGTGCTGTGTTTCGAGATAATCGGAGAGTCTGTCGCGCACCATCGTCTCCATCAGCTTGCCGACACAAGACGTCAGAGAGATGGGGCGAAGGTTCTCCACATCGATAGGTTTGCCGGCCTTCAGAATGAAGTTCACGAGAGCCGATTTCCAATCGAGAGGGAGAGGAGTCTCTCCGTCCCAAATGCTATTGATGTATTTGAGGAGCGCGGTGTAGGCTGCGTCGGGAAGGTTGGCCAAAAGCTTGACCGTAACCTTGTCGCGCCCAGGTGCAGTGCCCCGCTTCATCTTGCTTAAGGCCGCCCGGAGGTCGTGGAGCTGGAACGGCTTGTCCAGCTCCGCGTTCTCTTCGCCTGCATACGAGTACGCCGCCTGCCGGGGGTCCTTAGTGGTACAAAGGTATCGATCCCTGAGCGTGTGCGCTAGCTGTGTTGTCGTTCCTGTAAAGTTGTGCAATGCCCTATGTAAGTGGCGTTGGGTTTCCGTGCGTGTTTGTATTGGATCGATGAGAGCGCGGAATAGGCGCCACGTGTTGCGGCCAGACATCTGGCGCGCAGCCGCGTTGCACCGGTCCACCCAGTTAGTGTCGGCTAGCTGAGTAGCATATTCCGCTGCTTGTTGTGTGAGTTCGAGGATGCGTTTCTTTAGGCGTCTGTTATGTTTCTGTTTCTTCCATCATTTGGTGAGGCTGCGGCGGGCCTCCCAAAGGTGGAGCAAGTGGTTGTCCACGTCCGTTTGTGTTTCTGTGAGCTGTATCTGCTTCTCGTGTTGCCTGAGTGTAGACGTGAGCGATTTGGACCATGCGTCGTATCCCGACTGGAGGGGATCTACGATAGGTAGAGATGTGCGGAAAGTCGTCCAGTCCGGTACACGAGCTTGTGTTAGTGGGCGTTTCAGGGGACGCATGTAAATGGTGGTGTTGATTATACAGTGATCACTACCCAGAGTGTCCTCTGTATTCAGCCAGTCGGCATGGCGTATGTTGCGTGTAAATGTGAGGTCCGGGCAAGTATCTCGTTGAATCGAATTTCCGACTCGTGTTGGGTTGGCGGGATCAGTGTGTAAAGTAAGTCCAAGTGTGGAAAGAAGTTCCGCAAGCTTCCGCCCACGTCTGTCCTCCCGGGGGTACCCCCATAGCCTGCTCGGGGCGTTGAAGTCGCCGACGATCAGAAGGGGATCCCTTCCCGCCACCTGCATTGCTTGGGTGAAAATTTCATTGAACGTGACGTTCTTAAGTTTAGGTGGGCAGTAAATGTTTAGAATGTGTACAGGTGGGTCAGACCGCTTTAGGGGCAGCACGGACACCATCGTGTATGGGAAAGGCGGTGTTGTGGGGAGCGTGACTTCCTGCGCAGTATACTGCTTGTGAACAAGTATACATGTCTGCGGGTTGTGTTGAAATGTAGTGTAGTTTGTGAGTTTGGCACCGGCGCCGGGTTCCTGAAGGGCAACCACGGCGACGAGAAACTCAAAGGTCTCAAGATAGATGCGCAGATGAGTCCGCTTCGTGCGGTTCTTGAGACCTCGGCAGTTCCACTGCGTTATTGTAAGCGGCTGAGTTGCTCTTGCTCGCGACTTAGGGTTGGGGGCCATGGTCGGAGGCAGAGGGTGGGGTTACGTTGTTAAGACTCCCCAGTCCGCTAGTGCCCGGCGCAGACGTGGAGGAGTCTTCCGAGAAGTCAAATTCATCGGGAATAACTCTGTTGAATTTGGAGGGGCGGTTATCGTCCCTGATGGGCCCTACGCGTTTAAGGACGCGCGGATTGTCTTTTATCCATTTTTGGATAATGTGAGTTACTGCTTGGGTCACCTGTGCGATGACACTCTCCACCTGACGCGCAATGGTATCGTGGATAATTTGGGGGAGGTCAGCCAATTGTGTTTCAATTGCGGTCACCCGGCTCTCCAGGGCCGCGGCGCGACTCTCCACATTAGTAGGAATCTCCCTGTCTGTGATATTTTCTTCATCTTCGCTCGACGCGGGCTGAGTAGGGAATTTGGCTTTGAGCGAGTTAAGCTCGCTGGCTAGTTTTTCGTTTTGAGCTCGCAAGAGGGCGAGCTCGCGCTTGAGTTCTTGCGTCTCGGCGGTGCTGGTGGGGGAGGAGGGAGGAGGGGAAGAAGAGGAGGCGACCCTCGCCCAGCTGCCTACCTTGGGTTGGTTGCAGGCGGCTCCGCCAGGTGAAGCGCCGAGAGCTGGGAACTCCGCTGCTCCGGGTGGTGGCGTTACCGTTGCTGTCTTGCCTGGGGGAGGCATCACGCCACGTCGTGGCGTCTTCTGGTGGTTTTGCTGCCGCCCTCCCCGTGTAGCGCCGGAATTGGCTCCCTTGGATGGCGTCCTGGGCCCTGGCTGCGGCAGCTTGATGAATTTGGCGGTGCATTCGCGGGAGCTGGTGAGGTGCGGGCCCCCGCAGATTAAGCACATAGGGTTGCAGACGTGGGGGGCCATCCCCTCAGTACCAAGCCCCACGTTTTGACCACAAAGGCCGCATCTTTCCTTGACCGGGGTGGGACAGTTGTCCACCCGGTGCCCCAGTGTGCCGCAACGGTAGCACGCTGGCACCGTTTTTTTATACTCCTTGACGGGAGTCAGTTCTGCATTATAATGGACGTAACGCGGAACGCTGCGTCCCTCGAAAGTCAACACAGCTACATTCGATTTTCCCAGCTTGCGCACATGGACTAAATCACCACCGCGCCACTGCACACTATGTTTCAAGGATTCGCTGGTTTCAAGGTTATGCACAGAAATCACACCACGACACACATCACCGGTGAGCTTGAGGTGTCCGTGAAGTGGGAGCGATCCTTTGCTGGTTGTAATTTGGATGTCCGTCAGAAGCTTTTGAGCTACCTCGGGGTTCTGCGTGCCGCAGACGATAATGTTTTGCTCCCAATTGGGAGAAATTGTAATCGCATTCATATGCTGTCTGCCGATGAGTTCCGAAATGGCAGCGCCGAGCTCACCTTGCTGGAATGCTGTCTTGAGGGCGACCGTACTGCGTGGCCGCAGCACGATCACGTAATCGTAAGGGTTCATCCTGACCGTCGGCTTCGGCGTCCACTTGGAGACTCGTGAAAATGACTTTTGTGGACCTTTAGAAGACGGAGCGCGAGCGTCTCCCGTTGCTGATTTGTCGAGAGGAGTCTTGGGCGTTGCAGCTCCTCGTGCGTTCTGCCGGCGGCGGCGCCGGCTTTCAACGACTTGAAAAAGGGCAGCTTGCTGCGCCGAAATGGTGGATGGGCCATCCTCTGGTTGGCTTGCAGGGACAGACGACCACGACAGAGTCGTGGGGTCGTATCCGCGTTGTTCAGGCAGAGCCATGTTGAGCGGTTGACCGGCGGGCGTCTCCGCAGCCAGCGGCGGGGGAGCCGAAGCCGTTAGGCTTAGCTCGACCGCTACGTGGTGATGCGGAGGGTTGCTCGAAATGGCCGAAAATTGGGCGTACCTGGGTCAGATTGGTGTCTCCAGGATCCTGCTGACTTCACAGATGCAGTCGCACAGGTTTGATAGGTGTTACACCAGATTGCCGCGGTTCCAGTCGAAAATCGACGGAGCCGATGTGCAACGCGTCCGATCGCTGCGTCTGCTCCTCTTGACCCTTGGTGTATGAAGCAGCGCATTTGAGCATTTGAGCAGGGGAGTCGGTCCAGAACCGCGTAATATGTGCGGTAATCGTCGCGAATTCATAACGAAATTCATTACCTTTTTTGTCGGAGAGAAGGTTAGACACTACTCACCGTTATTCCCAGCAGGATGCTGATGCCGAGCTCGAAGTCACTTAAGTCACTATGAGCAACACAGCTGGCATACACTGCACCACGACCGCCAGGCCATGCGCCAAAGCGGGCGCGCTCCTGAAGCACTCCACCACATTGCAAGAACCCTTCATGGGCGCAATGCACGTCCAGCCGCCCGACACTGGGTCCTATGGACGCAAGACAAACGGCGGCTTCCTTTGAGATCCGCACTGCGCACGCCCACCGAGCCCTGCGTCCACTTCATGGCGTGTCACGGGTCGCACGAGTCACACCGCCGCCCCCCTCTTCTCCCATGCGCACAGCTGAAGCCACGGTCTTCGAAACGCCCGACGACACAAGGCGCAACGCGTCTGTCAACAGCGAGCTGCTTCCCGCGCATCGCCATTCATGCGAGTGACAACAGAGGTTGGCCTTGAAGAAAAAAGCAAAGCGTCGGAGCAGTGGGCGTCATCCTTTCTCTTTCTCCGGACCTCGAAGCGCGACTGTGATCGCCGAATAGAAGCCACGTCGTCTAACTTGTGTGCCGTCAGTGACAACAAGGTTCGTCAGCAGTTTTGAATGCGGCCGACAAGGCGATCAGGGCTACAGTAAAACTGATATTAACGCCGGTGGTAACGCGCCGGACGCAAAGTGCGGAGGAGAGATAAGTAGTACGTGGCGACGTTGCACCGAAAGCCGCACCAGCATCGAATGGTGCCCTCATAACCTTTAGAAGTGGCGGCGAGAGGATTGGGGCAGGCTGAGCGGCAGTAAATGGTATCACTGCGTGCGTACAGCTCATCGTCGTGGGCTAAGGAAAAAACAAGTGCGCTCAACTGCAAAATATATTTTTAGTGCCTAGCGATGAATAATAGTTAACGGACTTTCAGGCATTAAAACGCCTCCCTTTTTTTATAAAATTTAGGCCTGTCTCAAGAACCAGTAGTTGCTGTGACGTCAGATTTTGGTATGCGTAGGTCACGTGAAGCATAAAAAAAAACCTGCGATATAATCGCGGCTTCTTCATTCGTTTGCTCTTGGGCTCTTGGTGCAGGCTTTCTTAAGCCCACATATCAAGGGCTGTGTGGGCGCCACTATGTCGGGCTCTCAAGTTATAGTGCTATAGGAAGGTCATGAAATACTCGATAAGCACATGTACCGAGTCTCACTTGGTGCCAAACAAACCTCTGCAGCACTTATAGGCGAGGACCGGTGCAGGTGCTTTTTTCGTCGTTTCATCACGCCATTAAGAGAAAGGGTTGAAAGCCTTGGGCGTGAGGATCCGCCTTTTAGTGTGGATGAGAACTAATCAGTGCTGCTCGGATATTTTTCTTTCATCTACTGGGAGTGCAGCCTAGTTCTGGCTTTTTTAGTTTCAGTTCTTCACCAAATGTTGGCTTTTCTGACGCTGGCCAGGTGGACCCTGAGCCCTGCACAAGGCCGAATATTTGCTTTGGCGCGTGAGGACCGATCATTACCTTTCTGATGGCCTGGAACTGCCGCGAGAATATGGCTTATTTGTTGATGTTTGGCTTATTGCTTCCATTACCTTACCATATACAGTAAACTGGTTCCTTTTTACAACGCCACAAGGGCATGACCGTGGCGCAGGCAGACGCTGACACAACTGGTGGTAGAATGGGCGTTTATTCTAGTACCATAGGCAATAAAAAGATGGGTTAAAGGGCAGCGAGTACTACTCGAACCATGCACAAAAACACAAAGGAAGTAAAGGGCAAAAGCGATACGGCAAGCGATGCTGCCCGCGTATTTCCAATATTCCTTGTCAAGTTTACGTGTGCACGTTGCCTTTTTTTCCACCATCGCTCGCTGCGATTCAACACCGATTTATTTGGGATAATATCACAAATCTGAGGTGGTGGTGGTTATAAAAACGTGGGAATGTAGCATACACAGATAGCTTGCGTGCCTTCATCTGATACGATGCAGTGTTAAAGAACGCCACATTAAAGAGCTGCACGTTAAAGAACCCCAGGCGCTCGAAATTTCCGAAGTCCTTCTCTACGGCGTCCCTCATAGCCTGAGTCGCGTTGGGACATTAAATCTCCTTAAACCATAGAGCCATTAAATAAATCTGCTTTCGGACCCCCAAGCTTCCCCTCTGGCTTTTATGCATAGCTTGTTACACCAAATTGTCACGTAGGTGCCCAGGTATGTACGCACTCAGTAATTCGTGGTTTGGAATAGAATTGCTTTCTTTTTTTTCTCAATTGTGTAGCAGAAGCGCGCATACAGGATCTGGCTCTTTCGAGACGTTTTGCAACAGTCCATAGTTCCTCCTTCCCGTGCAGTGCTAATCGTTGCATTACTTTTTTCTGGTCGTGAAATGCCGCTGACGTGTTCGCTTTTCCTTTCAGCGCTGTCCTTGCCCGGTGTTTCAAGCCACATAGTGAGTCACTTTAGGACTATATTAACTGCACTTTTTATTTCTTAGATATTTACTTCATTACATTACCTTCATTTCGATCGTAAGGTGGATTACCTCACCGCCCTCTTGTGGTTACATACAAAAAGTTTAGCGCATCCGCTAGAGGGCGTTGATTCTTATGGTGGCATTACGGTTACAGTTTGTTTTTACGTTGCGTAGTGCCGAAGGTTTTTCTGTAGGAATTTTGACGGGCTTTTACGTTGAGTAGGGCCGAAGGTTTTTGTACAGGAATTTTGGCGGGCTTTTATGTTGCGTAGTCGGCCGGACGATGGGTCGGCAAGCTAGGAATGTAAAGGTGGATGTGAATGGGGAGTTAGTGCAGTGCCAGAAGTGCGATCATTGGTGCTATTTAGACGAGACAAAGTTCAGGAGCTTAGCCGAGGCAGATGGGGCTAGCTTCGCGTGCAAGATATGTAAGCGTTTTGAGGAGGCCGTTCAGACGTTGAAAGCGGAATGGGCAGCTAGGACTAAGGAACTCAAAGGGGACCTGAAGGTGCAACGAGGGGAAGGGATTAAGCTGGAAACTCCGGTCGCCGAGTCGCTTAAGAGGGAGGAGGCTAATGCTGACCTGTTTGAGCGAATTGTGGGCGAGCTGAAGGGGGAGCGGGAAAAGCGGGCCCAGCTAGAAGACCATGTAGAAGAGCTCAGGTCGCGGCCGGCAGGGCACCCCCGTTCGGAGCAGTGTCAGGTGGGGGACCAGGCTCGTCGATCCTACAGTGCTGTAGCCCAGCAGGCTTTGAGTGGGGAAGAGAGAGAGGTACGAACTCGTGACAGTAGCGTAAGGCGGCGGGAGAGACAGGCAGTGCAATCCGGAGGGCAACAGTCGCAGTTAGGAAGCGATCGGTTAGAGCGCAGGAGGGATCTAGTAGTCGGAGACTCGAACGTAGCGAGGGTTGAAGGAGGCGTTTTGACGACCAGTGCCACCCTCGCTGGTGAACACTCTCAAGGTTCGCTTAACGCAGAAAACATAAATACCCACGAAAGCAGCAGATTGGACAGCCGTCGCCGTAGCTCCATTGGTAAGAGCACCGGACGCGATATTCGGAGGTCGTGGGTTCGGATCCCACCGGCGGCATGGTTGTTTTTTCTGCTGCTTTATAAGTAATTTTTTTTAAACCGATTGATTGGCACTACAAATTTTAAAAATTTTAAAACATTCCCCAATGCGCCTTGGTTTCAGTGACTGTTGGCTTCCTTAATATGTTTGTCAAACGAGCCCCTCATTTCCTTTACCTTGTCTGCTAATAGCTTAACGGGGGTCTCTGTTCTGGCAGTCTTGTTGCCATAGGTAGCATAAGAGGGCTCTCGCACAGTTTCCGCCCTCGCTGTTAGATGACGTTCTACGTCACACTCGCGGTATAACAGGACGTGCTACGTCCACCGCTATGGTCGAGGGTGGCGCTGGTGAACACTCTCAAGATCCGCTTAACGCAGTAAACATAAATACCCACGAAAGCAGCAGATTGGACAGCCGTCGCCGTAGCTCAGTTGGTAAGAGCACCGGACGCGATATTCGGAGGTCGTGGGTTCAGATCCCACCGGCGTCATGGTTGTTTTTTCTGCTGCTTTATAAGTAATTTTCTTTAAATCGATTGATTGGAACTACAAATAAAAAAAAGATTAAAAACATTCCCCTATGCCCCTTGGTTTCCGTGAAAGTTGGCTTCCTTAATATGTTTGTCAAACGAACCCCTCATATCCTATATATATATATATATATATATATATATATATATATATATATATATATATATATATATATATATATATATATATATATATATATATATATATATATAAAGGCGCCAGAGTGCTTATAAAATGGGAAACAATGTATCAGGGCCTGTACAGGTACAGCGGGGGCTTAGTAAAGGATGTCCTCTGTTTCCTTTGTTGTTCATGTTGTACCTGCAGGTGTTGGAGACCGACCTAGAGAGGAGCGAACTAGGCTTCAACCGTTCTTTTTTCAAGCAAGAGGAATAGATTAAACAGTCATTACCGGGACTAATATACGCCGATGATATAGTGCTAATGGCTGACAACAAGGAAGATTTGCAGAAGTTGATAGACACATGTGGTACAGAGGGAGATAGATTAGGTTTCAAGTTTAGTAAGGAAAAATCTGCAGTCATGATATTCAATGACGAGGTCGGCGACCATAGAATACAGGAGTTCACTCTAGAAGTAGTGGATGATTACAAGTATCTTGGGGTGTGGATAAATAATGGTGCTGAGTATCTGACAGAGCATGAAAAATATGTAATGAATAAAGCTAGTAGGAATGCAGCCGTCAAGAAAAATAGGGCACTGTGGAATTACAATAGGTATGAAGTAGTAAGAGGGACCTGGAAGGGGTGATGGTTCCTAGCCTGACTTTCGGTAATGCGGTCCTATGCATGACACCAGATGTTCAAGCAAGGTTAGATATTAAACAACGTGGACCAAATCAGGGTCCCCGTAGGGGGGCGTCTGCAACTTGCAGGCATTGGTGAGTGGCGACACCACGGGTTCCCGAGCATCCGCAGCGACATCCTCGCAAGGGGATGATGGTGAACAGTGCTTCACCACAGACCCGAGCACCCGCGCCTAGCCTTGCGTGCGGCTGAACACTTGATACTTTTCTGTAAAGGGCTTCACCCTACAGTAGAAAGCAGCGGGGTTTATTTATCCAAGGCATTGGGGTTTAAGGACAGTGAAGGGAAAGTAGATTATAAGCGGGTAGAAGTAACCAAGCGAAGGTTATCTGATTGGTGGCTAAAATCAAAACTTCAGTAAAAATTCATAAGTCATGACTAGGAGGCTTGAGCCGCCGCCTGATTTAAAGGGCGCAGCCGTATCCATTCATTCATCTATGCAGGGAACGAGCTTTCCGACTTCGTAGGAAGAAACGTGCCTGCTAGTGATGCCTGAAAATGAAACTTCCCTGCGACTGTTATAAAGGTACAATTCAGCAAGTGGTGCTCTCTAAATGGCAGGTCGAATGTAAGCGAACAAATTATTTGCTCATAAATAAATCAACTATGAAAGAGTGGAAGGATTGCCACAAGTACCAATTCTATGGGGCCATACATTCCAGTTTGCAAATTCGCTCATAAAAATCTAACTCAAAACTACTTGCATTTGGTAGAGCAACCACGAAAATGTGAGCAACGTGGTGGCCTACTCTTACTGATTCATATCCTTTTTATCTGTTCATTATAGGAAACTAATCGTCTCTATCGTTGTGCAACAGTTTACAAATATCTTTCAGCATTCCATCCTTCGCTTTTATTAGGGAAGAAGCCTTGTACCCTTTGACGACGCTGTGCGTTATTTAAATATCATTCGAATCTTAATGAATGTATCTTAATTTTTATTGGGGCAACTTGTTGATTAGGGTACCCTGGCACAAACAAGATGACGCCGTAGTCATGTATGGCGCGAGGGAACTTGTCGCCGACTTGCTCATGGCCCGGCCAATGAATTCACTCCCATTTAAATGTTTAGATTTTTACCAAACTTGTTGCACTGCGTTTATATTGATGTTATATTTGAATGCCATGGATTTATTCTACATCTTTGAACAAAATTTTTAGTCACGTTTAGTCTTCACTAATACACAGCATTTTAAAATTCCATCCTATTTTACCTGGCCAAATCTAAGCAAAAAATACTGTTAATTGGCCTTTCTAGCTCTTGAGCCTATAAACTCCAAATTAACTAATTCTTAGACAAGACAATGACAATGAGACAACTGTGCGAGAACCCTCTTTTGGTACATAAGGCATCAAGACTGCCAGAACCGAGACCCTCGTTAAGCTATTAGCAGACAGGGTTAAATAGGTTAAAGAAAATTTTCTTTAACCGATTGATTGGCACTACAAATTAAAAAAAAATACAAGCATTCCCCTATGCACCTTGGTTCCAGTGACTGTGGCTTCCTTAATATATATATCTATATATATATATATATATATATATATATATATATATATATATATATATATATATATATATATATATATGTATATATATATATGTGTGTGTGTATTTATGAAGGGAGCCAACAGTCGCCGAAACCAAGGTGCATAGGGGAACGTTAATTTTTTTTAATGTGTTATGCTTATCAATGGGATAATATTACTTAGATTAATAAATCGCCTAAAGAAAATTACTTATAAAGCACCAGAAAAAACAACCCTGCCGCCGGTGGGATCCGAACCCACAACCTCCGAATATCGCGTCCGGTGCTCTTACCAACTGAGCTACGGCGACGGCTGTCCAATCTGCTGGTCTCGTGGGTATTTATGTTTACTGGGTGTAAGCGAGCCTTGAGACTGTTCACCAGCGCCACCCTCGACATAGCGGCGGACGTAGCACGTCCTGTAATACCGCGAGTGTGACGTAGAACGTCATCTAACGGCGAGGGCGGAAACTCTGCGAGAGCCCTCTTATGCTACCTATGGCATCAAGACTGCCAGAACCGAGACCCTCGTTAAGCTATTAGCAGACAAGTTAAAGGAAATGAGGGGCCCTTTTGACAAATTTATGAAGGGAGCCAGCAGTCGCCGAAACCAAGGTGCATAGGGGAACGTTAATTTTTTTATTGTGTTATGCTTATCAATGGGATAATAATACTTAGATTAATAAATCGCTTAAAGAAAATTACTTATAAAGCAGCAGAAGAAACAACCCTGCCGCCGGTGGGATCCGAACCCACGACCTCCGAATACCGCGTCCGGTGCTCTTACCAACTAAGCTACGGCGACGGCTGTCCAATCTGCTGCTCTCGTGGGTATTTATGTTTACTGGGTGTAAGCGATTGAGCGTGTTCACCAGCGCCACCCTCGACATAGCGGCGGACGTAGCACGTCCTGTAATACCGCGAGTGTGACGTAGAACGTCATCTAACGGCGAGGGCGGAAACTTTGCGAGAGCCCTCTTATGCTACCTATGGCATCAAGACTGCCAGAACCGAGACCCTCGTTAAGCTATTAGCAGACAAGTTAAAGGAAAAAAGGGGCCCGTTTGACAAATTTATGATGGGAGCCAACAGTCGCCGAAACCAAGGTGCATAGGGGAACGTTAATTTTTTTTAATGTGTTATGCTTATCAATGGGATAATAATACTTAGATTAATAAATCGCTTCAAAAATTACTAATTACTAAATTAGGTAATTAGGTCTAGTAACTGGCGATTCGTTCATATATTCAATCGTCGGGCTGATAGGTTCCGTTTCCAGCTTGGTGAACGTTGTCGACGAGAACCCAATGTGTTTCTCCATAACCATTCGCTGGAGATATTTCTACCATCCAGTGTCCTCGGAGCAGATGGAGTTCATCCATGTTTTGGTGGAGTTTCCATCTTGTCATGGCGCATTTATAACTTCCTCCTCGACTACCAGCGATATCTCCTGTCAGAAGGGCAAGACCACCTGCCGACAACAGAGGATTACACCCGGTCCCCCGTGCAGCATCACACCCGAGTAGCTCGCACCTACTCTGGGGTGCTCAAGAACCACCAGGAAAAAGACAGGCAAGCCGAAGACCCAGAGTTCCCGACCATCGCGGAGACGCAACAACAGGTTGAGGAGGGTAGAACATTGTTCCTACAAGGGTGCCTTACCAAAAAACCGCAAGAATGCCAAGGGCTCTTGTCCGAGATGGCCAGTGCCAGATCAGCCGTGACCCAACGCAGAGCTCTACCGCAGACACCAACGCGGCCACCACCTCTTCGCAAATTGGACGGTATAGTTGTCCCCGCAGCCCCGAAGTCGTTCAGGAACGCCACACGAGACAGCACCCCCGAGAGACCCACTTCAACAACAGGCTTATCCGCTGGAACCCACCGGCACCAACCTCCATCTAAGGCCAACCATGTGTATACCCCCCCCCACTCCCAGCACAACACCGAAATCCGGAGCGAGCAGCGCCAGCACTCTAGCAAGCCACAGTGGAGCATCAGACTCTTCTAGTGCAGCGCAGCATCAGCTGCCTTCCACGGTGGAGGGCCGTGTTGATACCATACCCAGCCAGAAAGAACTTCCCGGCACGCAGTACAGTTGGCGAAAACGAACTGGCAGCAATTCAGTGACTCTCTCAACGGAACTCTGAGCACAGCTAGGACATGGCATATCCTGAAAGCGCTCATCGATCCGACCAAAACCAAAGCAGAAAACAATAAAGCAATATACCAATTAACCCACCAGTTCGAAGGAACCGATAACGAACTCCTGGACAAAGTGCGCATCAAGTGCTTCGGGGACACAAACCCGAGAACCTATGCAAGAGATTATCGGGGGAAAGAAAATCCAGGCCTGGATAGACCCATCACACGAGAAGTCTATGCAGCAATTCGAAGCACAACTAGGAATACGGCAGCGGGTGCGGACAAAATCAACAACGCACTCATCCGCAACCTCAGTGACGAGCTAGTCGCAGAATTAACCGATTTCCTCAACAAGCACTGGGCAGCGGAGACCGTTCCCGATGATTGGAAGCATGCAGAGGTGGTTATGATTCCAAAACCGGGTAAAAAGCTACAAATCGAAAACCTAAGACCCATCTCCCTCACATCGCGCCTTGGCAAGCTGTACGAGAGAGTGGTAACATTAAGGCTACAACAATACATGAAGGATCACGAACTCTATCCCCACAGTATGTTCGAATTCAGGGCGAAGCTGTCGACCCAAGACGTACTTCTACAAATCAAAGAAGGAGCTTTAAGTAACGTCCCTAGGGACGGAGAGAACGTAATAATGGCACTGGATATCAAAGGAGCTTTTGACAACGTAAGCCACGAAGCCATCCTGACAGGCCTGGACGACCTGAACTGCGGCAGGAGGGTCTTCGGTTACGTCAAAGCTTTCCTCTCAGATAGAACAGCGGCGATACGGCTCCGAGAACTCCGCTCGGAGAAGTTCCACACCCCTAACAAGGGAACCCCCCGGGGCTCGGTCATCTCACCTACGCTTTTTAACGTTGCAATGATCAGCCTTGCAAAACAACTCAAGGGAGTCGAAGGAATACACCACGCCATGTATGCCGACGACACCACCATCTGGACAAATACGGGCTCACTAAAAGAAAAAGAAAGACTACAGGAGGCCGCGACCTGCGTAGAGAACTATGTAAAAGCGAGGGGGTTAGCATGCTCCACCGAAAAATCAGAACTGCTCAGTCTGGAGAGGGAAATAAAACCGCATAGTCCCGAACAGCGACGAGCTTAGGCTGAACGTCTGCCTAGAGGGAAAGCCCATACGAGAAAAAACACTCATAAGAATCTTGGGCTTGTGGATACAATCAAACCAACGGTGTACATGTGCACTTGCTCTACTCAAAGCTTCCACCCTACAAGTTGCCCGCATGATCACGCGCGTCTCCCATAAACGCTCGGGCATGCGAGAAGAAGACACGCTAAAGCTGGTCAGGAGCCTGGTGATCAGCCGAGTCACCTACAGTCTTCCATACTACAACCCAATCAAAAGCGAAATCCAACAGATTGATGCAATTATACGCAAAGCATACAAAACAGCACTCCATCTACCGCAATGTACATCCACAGAGAAGCTTTTAGCACTAGGACTTCATAACAACTTTGAAGAACTGAGAGAGGCACAACACGTCGCCCTGTTGCAGAGACTACAGCAGACTCCGTCTGGCAGGGAGCTTCTGCAGAAGTTGGGATGCAACGAACAAATACAAGAAATCCAGCGAACCGCGACTATCCCGGACGGCATACGAGGCACAATTAGAGTGACCCCCATCCCCATGAACATGGACCCCAACCTACACGAAGAACGCAGAAAGGCGAGAGCCGAGTATATCCAAAAATCACTAGCCCGCCAGACAACAACGGTGTATGTGGACGCAGCCATATACCCCAGAAGGACGGGACAAAGCAACCCCAACGCGGTAGCGGCTGTGATAAACTCGGACATGCGGGAAATCATCATCGCGTCGCTACGGGACTGCACGGTAGTCGAGGCTGAAGAAGTGGCCGTCGCTATAGCGGCAGCGGAGGGCAGTCTCTTAGAATCCGTTAATGATAGACAAAAAGATTTTCTTCAGAGCTTCATAATTTCCCTAAAGCAGAGACACTACACTACGATCAAGACCAGGTGGTTTTAGCCGCCGCGGTGGCTGAGTGGTTATGGCGCTCGGCTGCTGGCCCGAGAGACGCGGGTTCGATCCCGGCCGTGGCGGTCGAATTTTGATGGAGGCGAAATTCTAGAGGCCCGTGTGCTGTGCGATGTCAGTGCACGTTAAAGAACCCCAGGTGGTCGAAATTTCCGGAGCCCTTCACTACGGCGTCCCTCATAGCCTGAGTCGCTTTGGGACGTTAAACCCCCATAAACCAAACCAAACCTTAACAATACTTACCGACTCACAAACGGCATGCCGAAACTTCATGTTAGGCAGAATAGGTCACAGAGCGTTCCGCATACTCCACTCTGGGGACCGACCCAAACAAAGCACAGAAGAAGAACCAATAAAACGTACTATAGTATGGACGCCGGGACACGCGGGAGTAAAAGGCAACCAAGCGGTCGACAGGGTAGCTCGAGGGTACACTTTTTACCGAGCTCCCCCACAAGCGACCTCGAGGAAGCCGAGTCTGTCCCCAAAGATAACTCGGCAATATTAAACCACTACAAGGGCTGCAGGAAACGGTACCCCCCCCCCCCACATAAATCTCTCTCCAGGAAAGACGCCATCGCCTGGAGGCTGCTACAGACGGGCTCATACCCGAATCTAAATACACTCAACAAAATGCAACCCACACAATACACAATGCCCATGGTGCCATGAAACACCCACGCTCTATCACATAACGTCGGCCTGCCAGAAAATAGAGGTGGCACCAAAAATACCAAACCCGGGTGTGGAGAAATGGGAAGGAATGCTCTCCAGCGACCGTCAGGACGTCCAACTTGGGATAATCCGGCGAACACAGCTGGCAGCGGCATCCAGCGGAGCCCTGGACTAGGGGCAGACGACCATTGCTAAGAAGACGGACGACACACCTGACTCCGCCAAATTGCTCACCTACCCTCTACAGCTCAATAAACGCTTTCCTTCCTTCCCGGCAACCCTCTGTCATGCTGCGGTCTCCGCTAGCGCGGCGGTTCGACAAACCGGGTTCGTCAATAATGACATTTAGACCGCGTGAGTTCGCCGACCGACTCTCTCTCTCGCTCATCCTACTGACAGCCTTCCTCAAATAACTCCAATTTTCTAAAATTAAGAAGAATTTTGGATAAAATAATTAGGCATGAACTCTATATTCATAGCCTAAAGGCCTATCTTCAATCAAAAATCGTACCAAAAGGTTTACAAGTGTCGTTAACACTATCAGTGGGTGACCTGTGTCAAGAGTACAAGGTTAATTGAAATCGTATCTGCCTCTCTAAATTTGCTTGAAGTTACCACTGACCGCCCAGAGAAGACGCTGGTGAATCTGAGAATGGAAGAGAGTCGTCCGCGTCAACAAATTCCCTTTACTGCGCCTGAGGCCACCGAGCTTATGTTCTTTGATGAAAAGAGAGCAACTGAGGTACGCGAGACCAAACGCAAAAAATTCGTTCGAGACGGGGTTCCACACCTCGCGTGGTCAAATTCAATAACAAGCGAAAAAGAATCAAGAACGGAGGCAGCTACTAGTAATAACCCTACACTTACAGTACGCTCTAACAAATTCAATGGAACTGCACAAACATCAACAGTTCCAAAAACACGCGTAGAACGAACTGGAACGGAAACAGCTACTTATAATAATCCTGCGGTTACAAGCCCCGACTTTGGTTTCCAGGATAACATCATCAGTCTATGAACCAGGGCTCTAACGACAGAGAAATACTCGTCCTCTTTCGAGGCCTTACATTTTGCTCTACCACCGGTAAATATAACGAATTCCCGATGTTAAAAGATTTGGACAAGTATGCACGAACGTTGCGACTCCGGGAATACTGTTTTGATCGGGCACGTGGTACTGCGGATAGCTGAGAATTCGGCGTTACTAACCACCACTGCACTCCTAAAATAGGAAGGGAGAAACACTTGGGCATGTACATTAACACCGTCCTGAAGGACATAATTTACGCTTAAAAGAACCAACTCCAGGCAGGCAGAACTTATGTAAAAACGAACAGGATGCATTGAAGTCTCTCAGCAGAAGGACAGATGTAATCATAAGGCCAGCGGAAAAGAGAGGTGGTAAAGCTGTCATGGACAGCAAAAAATAAATTTAAGAAAGCTTGAGACAACTCTAACATTTGTTTCTATCAACGTCTAGAAGCAGACCCAACTGCGCAATACCAACACTTTGTAGCAGAGACTCTTGATCAACTTTCAAAGAATGGGGACATGTCCCTATGGTTATCTAAAGCCCTCACCGCAACACACCCGTCGCCAGGCCGATTTTACATGCTACCAAAAATCCTCAAAAAGAATAATCCTGGCCGCCCTATAGTATCCGGCATCGGCATGATTACGGAACCAATTTCCAGTTACATTGACACACTAATTAGACATATTCTAACAACACACCCATCCTACATACGTAACACAAACCATTTCCTTCGCGAAATAGCAGGTCTCAAACTTCCGGAAAGAGCCTTCCTAACAACATTAGATGTAGTCTATCTCTACACAAACATTCCTCATTCTGATGGCATCAAATCTCTGATTGAAGCGTATGAAGAAAACAGAAAGGAGGACTACCTTGCTCCATGTGTTTTAGAAATACTAGCGAAAATCGTACTCGAAATAACTTCGAATTCAACAATCAACGTTATATACAAATTAACGGCACAGCTATGGGTACAAGAATCCCCACCTGCGCCAACATTTTCACGCATAGTACTGAACATAAATTTCTGCAAGATTGCCCCATTAAGCCCACCCAATACAAACGCTACTTGGATGACATCTTTTTAATTTGGACTGACACAGAGCAAGAACTCATACATTTTATTGAACACTTCAACCTCGTCCACCCAAAATACCTTTCACTTACACGTACTCCTACACCACAATTAACTTCCTAGATGTTAAGATTTCGGTAAACGAAGGCTCACTTACCACCGGTGTATATAGAAAACCGACGGACTGTCAACAATACCTACACTTCCAAAGCTGCCATACTCACCACCCTAAATCAAGCATCCCATACTCTCAGGCACATCGATTTAAAATAATATGCTCCCAAGATGAGGACTTCGTAAAAAATTCCAAGCGAGAAGTCCACATTAAGCAACGATAGCCCTCCCTCCTCCCCTCCGCCATTGTAGACGATGGCATTCAAAGGGAATCTAAACTCGACCGAGAGCAAATACTGGAGGGACGTCGACATAGCGAAAAACAGATCACCGGACAAATCTCGTACTTACCTTCACCAGTAAGCCGCCTAACGTAAACAAAATCCTCAAAAAACATTTCAACATTCTCGAACATGGCGAGCGCCTCGCCAAAATTTTCACTGCTCCCTCTCACGCAGTCTACGGAAGATCAAAAACATTCGAAACATTCTACTACACTCAAAAACAAATAACCAACCGGGGTTGGGGTGCCGACGCTGTGAAAAAAGTAGATGCGTAGTCTACCAACACATAAAAACATTAAACTGTTCAATAAGGAGAGCTTCAGTCTTCAAATGAAAAATTAATGGCAACTTTGATTGTGATTCCTGCAACATATTATACCTCGTAGAATGCAGTGCGTGCAGTATGCAGTACATTAGGCAGATCATTAACCCTCTACGAATTCGCTTTAATAACCACCGCGCGCATATCCTATGCCTACCCAACCTCCCCTGTCAAAACACATTAATGAGAAAAATCACCCATTTGACGCAAAAAGATAAAAGTCCCACGGGGTGGGTTCAACAACACCCGGGAAAGAGAGCAACGCAAGTCGTACTTTATTTACAAATTTGAAACAATTTCTCATGGCATTAATGAATGTCCGGTTGCATTGTCCTCCATCCGCCCCTTGTAGAGCCACTGCTGACCTGACAAGTGCCAGCTTGATATGCCTCGGTCGTTTCTCGCCAGCGGCATCTTTTTCAAGCTTCGCCCATCCGCTTACACAAAGCTCTTCATCCCCCAACCCCACCCCTATCTTTCCAGTTCGACCGCCTTGACGAGCGCAGTGCAATTGAAGAACACTCGCTTAAACGCTCTCGCCATTCACATTTACCCACACAAGACTTTCCCAAACTCGGATGTGTTGCCGCTTTTCTTCTTTGTTTTGTGTGCGCGTTTTAATGCACAGTGCACGCCTGTCCAGTTAAGCTCACTGCGCCGTTGGTTCCGCCTTGACTCTTTGTGCCGAAGGGGCTCCAGGTGACAGAAGTCTCCTGCCCTGTCTGCACTTTATTCTGTTTCTTTGTTTACTATTTTTTGCCGGCGGCACACCAGTGCTGCACCTTATCTGTTCGGTGATTCTGCCACCGTCTCTCTCTGTGCACCTTACTCGCCGCCGCTCTGCTGTTGCCTTGAGGGGTGCGTATTCTCCGCTCCCACTCCTCATTTTCCTTTTTTCTTTCTCCTTTTTTTTCTGCCGGCTCCCCGCGGCTGCTTGGTGGGCGGCGGGCGATAGTGCATTTTTCTTTTTTTGTTTCTTTCTTTCTGCCTTTTCTAGTATTTTGTTCTTTTCAGCCCATCTTCTTTCCAGCATCCGTTTGCTTGTTTTTTTGTTCATGTGTCGGACATGTGTGCCAATGTCAGCTAGTTAAGAGGTGGGAGATCGCTGTAACTTGTCTAGAGAAAGGACAGGCTCTGTCCGAAACGTCGACTCAAAATAAATGTCTAAATTAAGCGTTTCTCAACTTTGCATTTAACCTCTAAGAACCAAATACGTTTATCTTATATATATATATATATATATATATATATATATATATATATATATATATATATATATATATATATATATATATATATATATATATATATAATGGAGAATATGCTACGCTGTTGGAGACGTAGTTTTTCGGAGGGAGCTGCAAAATGCGTTTGGGTTGCATGTAGATTATTTCATGGGCGTGTACAAATCCAGAATAAGTAATGGTTGAAGTGGGCCGATGACGCACTTCCCGTGCCTGCAGTTCAGGTTCATTCGAAACCAGATTCGCGCTGCCCGTAATTGTAGTCGGTGTCGGGATAGCTGCAACATGTCGGAAGCCACCGAACACGGTAGCTGCGAAGTGCTGATGGAGTATAGTCCCACTTTGGCTAGTCTGCCGTCTTGATTCCGCCCGAGCGAAACGGTGGCTATCAAAATGGCAGCACGGGGTCAACCACGGTCGCGAAATTACGTTCTCCACTTAGCATGCAAGAACACTGCCAGAGTTGTGACATGACATGACATGAGTCTTTATTATTTGGGCGGCAATGAAAACTGACCGGACTGCCTCGCGAAAACTCAGCAGCTGAGAAACGTCGGCACTTGGGAACGCAAGAGCAGGGTTCTACTGAGTTAGCTACTGGTATTGTACGGGTAGTAGCTACAGGCGTTGTAGCCCTTTTTTTTCTCGCTGGTTTTCCTGAGTAAAAGCTCATTAATTCGACCCCCGTTAATTCGGAAATTTGGATAATCCAGACTACCGACACAAACCGTCCTGCAATGAAGGCTATGGCGTCGTATAGTTCGTTTATTAGGACGCCCCGAGGTCGGCATCGGTTAATTCGTACAGCCTCCCGATGTGGAGCCGTGTCGAGGTATGACCACCTCGAAAGTCTATAGTCCAGATATTTTCTTCAGGGCTGAACTCTAATACTGCATTGCTTACCGCGCCCCTCTGATGTGCGAAACGGCACGCATGTTTACGTTCGGCAGGCCAGCGTCAACAGGCCGAGAAAGCCCAGCCGCATAGTTTCGTTTTCGGAGCCTCGCCGCTAGCCCGCAGCAATGGCGCCGTTTAGAACAGCGATTGTCTTGGTGCTGATCCGTCTTGCGTTTTGAAGGAGCGTTGCCACTCCGGCGCTAGCGCGCGCTGTGCGCGTCGCCGTCCGCGTGGTATTTCCGATCTTCCTACGCGCCGAAACTCGGCGCTCATCATGTGCTGTTGGTCGTTTGTGCGGAGGAGCCCCCTGTAGTGCGAAGCTACATGCAAAGAAGCTCCGCGACTTCAATGCGCGAAGCGGTACCGCTGAATAAATTTAGATCATGGAGTAGTTCTGCTTCCGGCACTCCGGAATGTGTGCATGTACTAAAGCATTCGACGAAACCACTAAACATCACCTTTATCGCGTATTTTTGTTTTAAACAGATGATCATTGTTCGCCTTTTGAGCAAAAAATTTTACTTTCACGCAAACGGTTTTTTGGCTCTTTGTTGTGGCCATTCTATATTTTTACACGCGGAAAATTATCATGTTTTCTCCCCTAACTTGAAGTCGGAATGAGCGAGGTTTTTACTGTACTAACGATGGCAGTGGTACTGGAGTGACTCTGTAGCTCTGCCACCTTTCTCCCTGGATTCAGCACAACGGAGGCCAAGCTGACATCAGAAGTGTCGGAGCGGGACTCTCTCGCCCTTCAGCTGACATCTGCCGTGGGGCACGCGGCCACTTTGCAGAGGTCGCTGGCCGAGGCCACCGGCGCTTTGGCAGGGCTTCGCCTCGAGTGCACGGCCCTCATGGTGCGTTCTCCTGTTCTTGTCTTTCCTGCCCCTGCAGTTCCTCTTCGATATTGCAAGAAGGAATCGTCAAGAATTACCTCTCTTGGGATGGGGGAGGGTAGGGGTGGCAGAACTGCGAAACTATTGGCACCAATCTCCGCATTGGGATCTCGCTAGGTTTTATGCATGAACATACCTTGGGGCTCGCTGGAATATGGCCAGAAGTGTTTTTGTTACCTTATTATCGCAGGTGCTCATGTACTGCTTGCAATGAATTAGTCGTGACAGATGGGACCAAATTTTCTTTCCCATTTCTGAAGCGACAACTCGAAAGCCTTAAACTCAGGTTATTGGATTCTTTGATTTCAAGGAAAAAAAACAATGGCATGCATTTAGGCGAGATACCTGCTCAGAATTTTTTAAAAGCTCGCGACAAACTCCTAAATGAATTACTACATAAAATCAGAGACTTTGTCTGTTTACAAACAAATGGAATGTTTGGTATCCGTATGCGAAAATATTCTTCCCCATTAATGGGTTTGACCCCTTCCCCGGTTAAGTGCCGAACTGGCTTGAAAAATGAGACTGCTTAAAATGAACAGCCCTAAGAGCTAACATTAATGCAATGGATTCAAAGATAAAGCAAGCGTAGCAGATGGCGGCAGAAAGTTAGGTGGGCGGAGGAGATTAAGAAGTTTTTGGAGGTAGGGTGGCCCCAGCAGACGCAGTGCAGGATTATTAGTAAGATATCGGAGAGGCCTTTGTTCTGCACCGGGCGTGGTCAGGATGATGATATTAATGAACAGCTTGCTCTTTATTAGTGTCCATTGAAAGCATTTTTTCGACGAGAGGCATGGTGAGTCTTCATTAAAGATATTGTGATGTTGGCTTTAGTAAGTGGGAGGGAAAAGGAAAGTGAGATTGCAGCAATCACTTCACCTCCAACATTTTTTTTTAATGTTCGTTCTGGCCAATTTTTAGGGCAAGCATTGCATTATTCGCACTTGTATTTAGGGACTAGGTGCTATGCAGGAGCTTGTTTTGATTTTGCCGTCTCCGGCTAGTTGTGATGGCGACAGAGATGGCTGCAAGTGTAGCTAGGTCCACTGACACGGTAACCTAGCAGGGCACAGTAGGCACTCTGTGCCTTTCAAGCAGCTTCCATTCCGGTATGCTGTGGCCTTTCGGTGACTGATGCTTTAGTGACACCGAATGGCGTCACACTTGTTTAGACAACGAAAATATTTGCGCAAAAAGGTCGAGTAAAGATAGGTCGGCACTCTCAATTTTTTGGGGAGCTTGCTGCACTGAAAAGAAGTTAAGGTTGTTACCAGAGTTCTAACTGCTCTATACCAGGACAACAGGCTGGAATGGTGAATATGCAAGCCTTCCTCCAGCGCTCATGCTTGAAGGAGTGGTTTCTTTTTAAAGATTTCATGGTTGGCCTGTTGATGTGAAGCGCAGTTGGCCTGTTTATGTGAAGCGCAGCTTCACAAATTTTGTCTGTGGCAGTGTGCACATATCCCGAGTGTCCGTGTAGCCTTTTTCCAGGCTTCACAGATGCTCTCTCTTCATATGTGGTTTTTTAAATGAGCTAATTCCACTTTAACGAATGCTGAAAAAAGCGGAAAAGCTTGTCATTCGTAGCACCCATAGCGCTATCCAAGCTGTTATATGCTTTACATGCTATAGTCGAATACAATTCAAGAAAAGAACGGCTTTTCCAAATCAGAACACCACCTTCCATCTAATGGCGTCAGCCGGTTCTCATAAACCTAGCTATTAGCTTGAGAAGCCTGATAATGCAAGTGGTGGCAGATTAAAAAGAATAGTCTCCCCCCCTGCATTGTCACGCTAGCAGGTTCATGAGAATCGTCTGACGCCATTAGATGGAAGGGAGTCCTCTTACGGGGAAAAGCCGCTTTTTACTTCACTTTCATCGGTCTAGTTATTCGGCCTGTATCATACTGACCGTTGCTTTCATCACTCCTAGTTGTCCCATAGTTTATAATATTTGTTCAGGAAACATTACAGCTTAATTTTACTTATTTTGGTTTATCTTCTTTGCTCATTTTGAAACGTCTACTCCTTATACAGTAACTTGTCCTTAGGCTCCCAGTAAGCCACTCTTGCGACTTATCAACGCCTCCATCCTTTTCTTTGCCTTTCGGGTACAGGCACCACAGGAGTACCGGGAGGTCCAACGGGCGACATTGGCTGCCGACAAGGGGCGGCTCGAGTCGCTGGTTGCCGACCTTTGTGCAAAGGCGGCAAGAAAACAGGAGCAGCTGAATGCCTCAGCGCAAGAACGCCGGGCTACGCACAACAGCCTGCAGAAACTTAAGGTGAGCTTGGTGTGGGGCCAACATTGGAGAGCAAAAAAATTGGCTATGGTTAACAGACGGGCCTCTTTGAGATGGAGTGGTGGCAAGTGCCGCCATGGGCATTTTTTTCTTTACATTTCTCGAGCCGGTCATTACTTTCAGCGGTATCTGTAGCGGTAGCTAAATTTAGTCTGGTTAGAGAAATGTAAAGAAGAATATATATTTCGTTAAGTTTTTTATTCGGGCACTTGAATCCTAATGTCACCGCCCTGCTTTTGAGCCCCCAATCTTCTAATCGCTTCCTGCTAACGTCTACCATGAATGTTTTCGTATTACCTTTCTCTCAAAACCGCAGGACCTCTGGGAGAGTGACTGTGCCTGTAGCGACATCTGGATGGATACTGCGGCATTCTAGTAGAACGTGTTCTGTTGTTTCTACGAATTTGCCACGCACTGCACATATGTCATCTTAACGGCTAAATGTCTTTGCACAGTGTCCTATCCTTCGCTGGATGCCACGTGCAGTTTACTCCCCTCTTGGGAGTTGACGCTGTATGCAGGCCTCTCCGCTGACACGGGCATAAGAGCCCAGCTTCTGGCCGTGTGCATTTGTATGCATAATTACTCTTTCATTTTGAGAAAAATAAGATTTGTGAACTCTGTGTACTATTTATCAACTAAAAAGAAAACCGTTGGAGAAGGCCCCCGAGATTGAATAGCTTGCACACTCAGTAAGCTGGCAAACTTCTGTTCGTTTCAACTGCAACAGACAACTTTTAGTTGATATGTCACTATCGGCTTTCATTCCTCCATAAAAAAATATTATTTCCCGAACTGTACGATAGTTTCGTGCGCTGTTCAAATATTATATGCTTCTGTGCAGTTGCCTATGGCTCCTCTCAAGGCGCCAGCCGGTCACAGCATGCAACAGTGACCAAAAGTGGCTTTGGAATTCAGGACATGCCTCCAAGTGCTAATCGTTCGAAAATTTTAGTATGTGAAAATGTTAGGCTTTCTGTGCTGTAACCCTCCTTGTCTCCTCTTGCTACCCACGTAGGCAAAAAATCTTTCAGATCACCACCACTTGCAATGTGTCCGACTGATTCCAGTGTTCATGCTTCGAAAAGGAAAATTTCGAGGCTCCTATGAATTAGGCTGCTGTGATTGCTATTTATAGCCAAGGTCAGTTCACTCACTCAGTGCCGTACACCTGCGCGATTTGGACACTGCTTCTGGCACGTGAAGTTCAAGGGTCATTCTGGGTCACCGACGGATTTTTCGGATTCGGCGGAACCTGGAAAATGATCCGAAAATTCGAACACTCCGAAAAATCTATCAACTTCAAAAAATCTACTGCAATAAGGTGTTTGTCTGGGCTAGTCGGTACATGGTACTAACTGAAGGCACAGCGCACGAAGGACAGGACAAAGAAAGAGACAAACACAGCGCTGTCTTACAACTTAAAGGCTTTATTGCTCACGCGCAATAAATAGGAAAAAAGGAGCACAATCAATAGAAGAACAGCATCAGTAATGATTGTCAAAAAAGCACAACAACAAAAGCACACAATCGCAACATACACAAGCGAACGTAACTGTTAAGATAGTCAATTTCTTTTTGTGTTAGCGCGACGGAAGGTTTGCTGACGCAATTGTCAAGTCCCCGGTGAATTAAATGAGCTCCCACGATTTCCCACATACATTGGTCCTTATGTTTATACAATATTCTAGTACGGCCGAAAAAAAGGAGTGCATTTACAGGAAAGCCAATGTATAACCAAATGGCTTTTGGGGGTGGTTTTAGGGAGCGTTTACGCTCACTTAGGCGATCATTGAGGCAGCGCCCTGTTTCGGCAATATAAAATCGCCCACAGGATAGCTCTATCTTATAGACAACATTTTTATGGCACTGCACATAGAGTGATTCGTGATTTTTTCCGCATTCAGCATGTGGAGGTTCTTCACGGTTTAGGGTTTTACACAAGCGCTGCAGTTTGGGGCAGAAAATATTACTCTGACACCGGCTTTTTCTGCAATTCTTTTCAGGTTATGCGATACCTTGGGCACATAAGGTATCACCGCGAAGTTTCGGTTTTCTGCTGCAAGCGAACTCGTTGTTTTTGTTCTGAATTCGGCAGGAATTTTCTCCGCTACAGAACGCATGATGTGACCTGGAAAGCCGGCCTTTTCAGCCTCATGATCTGTCTTCTGAAGATAGATTGCATTTGATGAGAACATGACCTGGAAATGACATTTTTGAGAGCGGCTGTCACGACGCCTCGTTTTACTATTTTTGATTGAGCGGATGAGTATGATAGCAGCCCTTTTTGTGCTCACGGTGAGTAGCGCTAACATACCCCTTCGTCGCACATCATTATCTGTAGGTCCAGAAAGCGAATGCCGTCATGATCCGGAACTTCCATCGTTAGTTGAAATGGTTTTAGATTAGACCTGAAAGATTTGAGGGTGTCACTGGCTTGATCTGCAACACTGTGGCTACTCCTTAATCTAAAAATCACCAGAAAGTCATCCACGTCACGGAACACACGAACCACTGAAGATCCAAGTAAGGCTTTTTGCAAATTTTGGTCCAAGGAAGCCAGTAGACAGTCACTGAGGAACGGAGCGAGGCCCGAGCCTATACAGACGCCCTCCTTCTGGATAAAGTAGCTGCCATTCAAAGACACGACCGTCGAGCGCAGATATAGATCTAGTAGATCAAGGAGGCTGGCAACGTCAGTTCCGCAGTGGTTTTGGAATTTGGTGGCACCGTACAGGTCAATCGCTTGACTCATGGCAATGCGCACGGCATCTTGAGGGAGGGAATAGAACATGTCCTTGGTGTCAACAGACAAAGCGCTGATATTTTTCAAAGGCTTCTCCTGGAAAAATTCTGACACAGTTGCTGGGCGGCGCACAAGGAAAGGGTCATTGATTGTTCTGAAAAACAGTTTTGATGGTATGACCCAAGGGCAAGTTGCCAGGTGCCCTTTTCGGTTACAATGATCCGGAAAGGACGATCCTTTTTGTGGGTTTTGGCTGAAAAGAATTGCAAGCTCGAGCCTGTGCTTTTGTTTACATTGGTTGCCAGCTTGTCCAAGCCAAGCCTTTCACATCATAGCAGTGCTTCCTTTTTTGCCTTATTCGGGCGGAATTTCTTCACAAGATGAAAATTTTCACTTATGGCATCTTGAGATTTCTTGTGGTAAACAGCCGACGGGAGGACGGCAAAACCACCTTCTTTGTCGGCCAGGACTAGCTTGAGATCGGCATTTTTGAGAGAACTGGTCAGCTTGTGTACATAAAAATGGTTTGTGTTTACCTTTGTGGTGGGAAAGGATTCCACTGTGTCTAGGATGCACCGGGCGGCGTCAGTCTCGTCCTTTGCTCTTCCCGCTGTCTTTCTTGCCAGTAGCTCCGGTTTACTTAGTGAGGGTGCTGAGCAGAAGTTCGGTCCTTTTTGCAGTATTTTCAGATCGTCTGCGTGGATGTTCGGGTTACCCACGAGGTGAACGGTCGGTTCCGCTTGTGCCTTTCGCTCTTTCTTTGGGAGCGCAGCCCAGACTTGTCGCCACAGCCATTCAGTGCCGAGTGAAGCTGCGCGCAGTTCCTGGCTGAGATGTCGGGAGGCAGCACCGGGGGGGGGGGGGGGGGGCATTCTGCGAGCAGGCGATGCGCAGGCAGTCTTTCAACAGTCTAACATTCCTCCACGCTTCAGTACGCGCAATGCGGCAAACACGTAAGCCATGACCTAAAGAAGGTGGGAACGGTCCGAGAAGGTGGGAGACAACAGGTGGGAAATAATCGCTGTGTTTGTCTCTATCTTTGTCCCATCCTTCGTGCGCTGTGCCTTCAGTTAGTTCAAAAAATCTTTCTGCGGAAAACTGGGTTGAAAAGTCGCAACCTTCGTCGCTCCTCACTTTCCGCTTGCAAGCTGTGATAGCACTTCTGAGTCACAATCATGCTTACCTCATGTCCGCACCACCTTGCGTCACGATAGTTACTGTGACGACACCAGGCAGCGCGACGCGGCCAAAGGTCATGCCGCGAAGAAAAACCAGTTTCCATGGTGAACGACGCTCGCGGAGACGAAGGTAACGGCGAGAGCTTCCGATTGCACGCCTATCCCTGCCACCTCAGCGTTGCCGCGGCTCTATTGCCCGCGCTTTGTAGGCCATCTCGATGGCAACGAAGAGCGTGCCGTTATTTCAAGTGGCAGCCACGAAGAACAAATTGCCAAGCCTATCCATGCCAGCCCCTCAGATTGACTCAGTTTAAATCCCTCATGGTGGCTTTCACAGGGGCTAAGAACCGGTTGATTGAGACAGCGATGCCCGCTTGAGTCTTTATTAAGCTGAAAAAAAAAAACAAATTTTCAGTTGAAAAACAATTTCCACAATATTGCGGGAGTCTATTTTGGTCCTCAAAATCCAACTTTTGGAGTCCGAAATATCGGTTGTGAAAATGTATGCGTTTCTATGAGATGCGTGACGGTTCTTCAGTGAGGTCAGAAATATCTTGAAAGAAGTATTGAAGTCTGAAAAATGGGTTGGCTGCTATATGTGGGCGAGGGGGCTGGTTAAGCAAGTAGGGATCAAGATTGTGATTTCAACAGTGAGTAAAAAGGAAATGTGACATTATGAATATAGTTTTGCATGTCGCTTGTGTCTGGTAGGGCCGGTAAACTTTTCTGCAGATCAAAGGCATTGCAGTGAAGCTGCTATGCTGTTGCCTTACTTGCTGCACGTGAAAGTGAGCATGGACCGGTCTATATTCGACCGCCCCCGCGCACGATGTTGCAGGGTAACATCCGCGTGTTCTGCCACCTGCGGTTCCTCCTGCCCCCTGAGAAAGCTCCGCAGCGACCTTTCTTGACGCTGCCAGATGAGCGGACCACCGAGATGCTCCGCACGAACCCGGAGGTGAGCGCGGCCCCATTGGCCAGAGGACTTTCCGAACCGGGCCAGTGGTGTGATTGTGGCACTCTTCCTGGACTATGAATTTAGATACTATTGGGCGACCTGTGAGTGGGCAGGTCAACTGAGAACTGCATGGTGGGCGCTGCAAGTGAGTGGCAAGGTAGCTGCAACCCCTAGGCTACTTGTTGCCCATAGTGGGGTGTATGTTCTATCGGCGTGTTGCACAACTGTGAAACATGAGTTCGCCATGTTGGAATTATGTGCGCAGCATCTGATAGGCTTGAGCGCTGTATTGCACTTGGTAATTTAAAAGGGAATTATTGCTGGGTTTTGTCTCCAAGGCCGGCAAAACCACTAGATAGAAAAATTTTTCGCCGAACTCGCCGGCTTTCATAAAGGTATAAGCACTGAACGCCATAACAAAGAAACGCGTTTCAACAAAAGCCCAGTACGCTCTCATTAAAATTCATTTGTCATTTCAAACGAATGCTGTGCTATAATGAACAATGCGAGGATATGTGGTAGCGCGGGAGAGGTTGGATGCTGCATCTCCTGCTGCATCCGGCACGCCGTCCGGTAGACGGGGTGGCCCGCCTCGAAGCCGCCTCCGCCAGCCACGAGGTCGCAGCGGTGGCTGCGGCGGAACGCGTCATCGTGTCGGCGGTGTGCTCGGGGCACTTACAAGCAGGTGATGACAGCAAAACCAACTCAAAACGAGTGCGTCGTCTCTATCACCTACGAGGCGGTTTGCGCGATAGACGCGATAACCAAAACGCGCGCAACACCGGTGCTGCTGGCGAAGAAAGCGCAGGAGTAAAGGACCAACCTAGTCTCAAATTTTTTCCCATGAGTTATTCCCAGCGCGTTTTTGGTGGATTCTTAGTATACTAGGAGATAAATTTCAATGTAGTGAAATTTCAGTATTCCGAAGTAAACTGTTTGTTTTAGACTTCGGTAATTCCAGCTTTAACTGTACTTCTTTGCTCTACCTTTTGGCGGCATGAAACCAACTAACCCAAAGTGCTACCGCAGTAAATTTAATTTGCAATAATCAGTGTAGAAAATAAAAATGAACAATAACTTTCGCAGTGACCGTAAACCAAGGCGAATCCTCCCAATAGTACTCGCGAAAGGTCTGCGTGGCACTGTAAGCTAACAAAAATTGTGGAACGCTTCTTCGCAAGGGAATCACTCTCCCGCAAGACAGATTCTCAACCCTTTTTTGTGCAAAGCTGTGGGAGAGCTTTCTTGCAAAGATGGGAGGGCACATTTGTGTCTTGCGGCACACTGCACACAATTCCGGCACGGTCATATTTGTTGGGTGCATGCTGAATAGATGTTCCCTTTTCTAATCGCTTTACCTGTAGATGTTTACAACAGTGCAGCTTCGCTCTATTTGCAATGCTGCACTTTTGACTGCCAAGTGCAACGACATCTTTACTGCAGAGCAAAATTGTTTCCTGGCTTCGCTAAATTTTGCATTATGTGCAATGCGTGTATAGTCCCTGCAGGTTTTTTAGCGCGAAAACACTTCTAGCCTACCGCCATCGATTTCGACGATGTCTCACGCGAAAAAAATGAAACCTCAGTTACTCAGTAAGAGAATCGGTGTGCACGGCAATGGACCAAGCCAAATCTCAATTTGGGGATAGCCCTGCAGAGTAAGGATAGAAACACGTGGTATTGCTCATGAGGCATATCGCTAATAGGGTAAGGGCACCCGAAATTTGCCCCTGGAATGACATAGGTCAATTTTGACTGCCAGTTTGTCTTGGCGTGCTCGGGAGGAAGAAAGGTTTGACCTAGTCTCAATATGAAATTGACCCACCCTCGAAATTTGGGTGGCCCGCCGTGCTTTCGCACAATATTTAGTGCTTAGCAATGCTAAACCGCCAGTTTTTTCCCCTTGTAGGTATACAGTCTTATAATAAACTGCACATCTCCAATCAAAATTTTAACTTTAACCCAACGTTTCGAAGCCGACTCGGCTCCTTCATCAGGGGTGACTGAGGGCAGTAGCTAGCGTCTTTTCAGTGCGGAGGGGAGGGGGTGAAAAGAACAGCTGTGTCGCGAATGGCTCGGGGGAGGGGGAGGGGGTTTAGGCTGTTAGTCACGCTGGCGCACTGCAGGGAGGTGCTGAATGGCGACTTTTTTTCGTTGCGTTGAAGAGCGAAGTCCCTGGGCATATACTGGGGGCAGGTTTCCTTTTGTGCGGTTGATATTGTTCGGGGTGGTTTGGATATGCCAGGATTCCAGAAGGAGCCTCTTGTCGTAATTTGTTTCGGTTCCGAGGATGCGGGTTTCTTAAAAGTTGATTCTATGGTCGGAGTCCTCGGAATGTTCGGCTACTGGATTGCGCTCTCTTGCGAATTTCCGGACGTCGTTCTTATGTTTCCGAATTCTTTCTTTGAAATTTTTGGTTTCGCCGATGTAACTTGCATCGCAGTCGGCGCATGGAATTTGGTAGACAATGCCTTGGGCTCTTTCTCTCGGCGGCCGGTCTTTGGGAACAGGTAGGCAAAGCGCAACAGTATTTGTGGGCTTGTGCGCAACCTGGAGTCCCGACAAAAAAATCGAGTCTCCAGGTTGCGCACAAGCCCACAAACACTGTTGCGCTTTGCCTACTTGTTCCCAAAGACCGGCCGCCGAGAGAAAGAGCCCAAGGCATTTCCTACCAAATTCCATGCGCCGACTGCGACGCAAGCTACATCGACGAAAACAAAAATTTCAAAGAAAGAATTCGGCAACAGAAGAACGACGTCCGCAAATTCGCAAGAGAGCGCAATCCAGTAGCCGAACATTCCGAGGACTCCTACCATAGAATCAACTTTGAAGAAAACGGCATCCTCGGAACCGAAACAAATTACCACAAGAAGCTCCTTCTGGAATCCTGGCATATCCAAACCACCCCGAACAATATCAACCGCACAAAAGGAAGCCTGCCCCCAGTATATTCCCAGGGACTTCGCTCTTCAACGCAACGAAAAAAAGTCGCCATTCAGCACCTCCCTGCAGTGCGCCAGTGTGACTAACAGCCTAAACCACCCTCCCCCTCCCCCGCGCCATTCGCGACACAGCTGTTCTTTTCACCCCCCTCCCTCTATTCTTAAAAGAAGCTAGCTACTGCCCTGAGTCACCCCTGATAAAGGAGCCGAGTCGGCTTCGGAACGTTGGGTTAAAGTTAAAATTTTGGTTGGAGATGTGCAGTTTATTATAATTCTTCAAACCCAACCAGACAGGCAAATCTGTCAAAATGTTTATTTTTCAATGTATACAGTGTGTCGCTAATGCCTGGGCAGCCCGTGCAGTGGTGCCAAGTCTTCAGTGTTTCTGCCCTGCATGCCCATGCAGGCCCAGCAAGAGAGGTTCACGACTGTCAGCTTTGACCGGGTATTCCCGGGCGTCGCCAGCCAGGCAGCGGTGTATGCCGAAGTCTCCCAGCTTGTGCAGAGTGCACTCAATGGCTACCACGTGTGCATCTTTGCCTACGGCCAGGCGGGCGCCGGCAAGACCAACACCATGGAGGGGGACGAGGACGACGAGCTGAGGGGTATCATACTGCGCGCCCTCCACCAGGTCTTCGAGGCGTCCCAGAAGCAGCCCCAGTGGACGGTTAGTACGCACAGGAAGTGAGGAGAGAATGTGAGCGCACATTAGCTGCAGTGCGACGGCTCTTTGAGCCTGCCGATGACGACCACCTTTTTGAGTCCAGAGCGATTATTTATGTGGCCGATGCTTGCTTCCCTTGCAGTACACCATGGTGGTCAGCTTTGTGGAGGTGTACAACGAGACGCAGCGCGACCTCCTGGTACCTCCGTCCCAAGCAGACAAGGCCCCACCGCTGCGGCTCATGATGATCAGCAAGGGTGAGCCTGTCACAGTGGCCAGCCTGACAGAGGTGCCAGTCAAATCAGCCCAACAGGTAGGCAGCCGCCCTTTCAGGTCTTCCTTCTCAATGCACCATAGTGCGACGCAGCCAATAGGTTTACGATTATGTTGACAGGTGTCTTTATAGTGTGTAGGGAAAACAAACTTCCGTGATTGCTCTAGTGTCAGGGACTTTTCACGCTGCATATCCCCATTGCATGTGTATTACGCGTGTAGTGGCCTGTACTCTGATTGTGGGGCTCTCACTCGCCTTTGCCTGCGAGTTATTTTTTCCCAAGCGCCATTTTCATGTGTTCAGATGGCAACAGCTCCAGTGGGCCCATCAGTGTGGCTTGCAGCACGGTCAAAGGTGCACAAGGTCTAAGGGGGCTGCATCGCCTCAGGGACACTGCACTCGGGGCAGTATTTACACCTAGTGCTCGCAAATGGAATGAACCATGACAGAGATGTACCCACCCGCGCGTTGTTGTCTAAGGTGTTGCTTTTCACTAGCTGTGATGTTTTATTTTATTTACTTTTCTCACTTTTACACAACAGCTTTGCTTCAAGTTTCTGAGCAGCTTAGTTTTTTCGACGACATTCGGTAACCTCTCCGGTCATGTAATGAATCCACAAAAGTTCGTAAAACCCCCGAATTCAAGCGTTTCTGGTGCACCTAACATCGTTCTTACGCAAATTGCGGCAATGAAAAGATGTGTTAATTGAACCTTCCAGGAAAGTGTTTGAAGGCTGTTTCATTTGTATCTAATTTTTGTTACTCAGGCTTGCTTCTTTAGCTCCTAAAGAATGTTGTACGGGGCACCCAGTGAAATTCGTCATGTGTTGGAGCAGCAGGAACATGTCCTTCTTGAGACTGAAGTTGTGCTTGGTTTCGTTTACTTGTCAGGTTGCTGACATGAGATGCTTGTGCAGAGTTTGAGTCGTCTAAATTTCATGTCGTGCTGATACAATGAAACCTAGTTAATTCGGAATTGAAGGCAGTGGAATGGACGTCTGATATATGCGAATGTTAAATTATCGGAGGGATTCCTAAAGCTGCCAAAAACAGTTCGCCTGAAAGTATAACTTGTTTGGCAAAAACCTGGACAATGGTCATTACCTTTTAAGACTAAAACTGCGACAATGGAGACTTTTCGCAGTACTGTCAAATGCTTCGATTCGTGCACGCGTTACCGGAACCGTCTTTATAGCGGAACTCCATAATTTGTTACGGGTTCCTGTGGCTTTTTTCAGTGTGCGAAGCAGTAGCATTGGAGCATATTCGCACATGGCGTCGCATGTGAGAAGGCTTCGCGCTCGTCACGTGCTGTCCTCCGTTCGTGCAGTGGAGTTTGGAACGGAAATATGCTGCGGGTACGGAGTGAGGGAGGCGCGCATTGGCGCTGGAGTGTTTAGACCCCTTCGGTAAACAAAATTAAAAATCGGCGGCAACGCAATCGGCGTGCTGCACGGTCGGCTGATATGCGCGGCTGATAGCTGCTGTTACCGAGGGCTGCCGGTTAACTACATGACCGAAAACTCTCTCGGCCTATTGACGCACACCTGCGAATCCTTGTCATGCTTGCCATTGCACACATATAATATGCAGCTAAAGCCTTGTAGGACTAATATTTGGACTATCGCACGTACAAAAGGTCTTACCACGACACGGCGCCGCTTTGGGAGCATGTCCTAATGAACTGTCGCAAGCTCTAGGGACCCCGAATAAACGAGCTTCCGACGCCATAGGCTTACATGGCCACTTGACGGTACTTCGGCCGCAGTGTCGAATCAACGCAGTTTCACCGTACTCTACCACCTCTTGCTCCTTTCCCCAGATCGGCCAGTTGCTGTGGTGTGCGCGTAAGAACCGGGCCGTGGCTGCCACCAAGTGCAACGAACGGTCATCCCGGTCCCACCCAGTCTTCCGCCCGGACATCACTGGCCACAACGAGCACACAGAGCTCAGCTGTCGAGGTCAGTGGACGAACTCCCAACACAGTTCTAATAGACCGGTGTACTATTTGCTTTGGCGTGTTCCAACTGGATTTCTTGCTGCAGCCTATAGAATGGGGTCGGAATCGGAAGTCTGGAAGATCAGGCAATGTAAGTGTACGTGCAGCAGTCGCGGGAGGGTAGCGCGGTGCTCAGTTTTCCAGCCTCTCCACCATATTAACAATTGGTCGCAGGTCCTTTTGCGACTCCGGTGCGGCCCTCCGCTGCGCAAGTTCGCACGTGCTGAACGCAGTCCGGCGTTTGTTCATTTTTGAAGGCTGACTCCTTCCGATAGGTTTGGGCTTTAGAACAGGTTTAGGCCGTTGCGGTACACTGCAATTGGAATGCAGTTCAGAAGGCATAATATGTTGACTTTCATTATAACGAACTAGGGTTAATTCGAACTGCGTCGGCATCCCAGTAGAGCTCGAATTGCTATAGTATAAACGAACCATTTTTTTCTCAAGTTCTGTTGATTTTTTCACAGCATCGAAAACAATCTCTCATAACAGATGGCGAGCATCGGAACAAAGGCGGACTATTGAAAACAAGCGATATTTTACCTATGCTTCTGGAGCCCTCTAAGTCGCGTACATTTGCAGTATTCTTACTTGGCCGTCCAGTATAGTAGGCAGTTAGGCTGTTACTCACCTGATGATCACCTCTGCAGATTGAAGTGTGTGTCATGCAGTGTGGCTGTGGACAAGGCGGCTGAACCGTGTGAACCTGGCTAGCAGCGAGCGGCTGTCGGAGTCGCAGTCGGTGGGGGCGCGCCTGCGGGAAGCCCACAACATCAACCGCTCCCTGGCAAACCTTGGCAACGTCATCCGGGCACTCTACAACCGGGTGGGTACACATGTACATCGTAAATGCGCCACGAATTTTCATGGGTCAACCAGCACTCTGGAAGGTTACTCCAGCTGCAACATCTCGCCACTCGTTTCAGCCAGGTTTCTTTAACCCTCCTAACCATCTCCCTAACCATGAGCCCTGTTGTTGAGAACCGTGCGATCATGTTGTGTTCCGTGTAGGAGACAACTTTACCCTACGTAAGAGATCTGTGAAGACAATTATGCAGAGGACAGGTGCAAAAAAATTAGCGCATCTTCACTTAAGGTCGAGAACGCTGATGTGAACAGCGAGGCTTCCTGGCGTTTGGCTTCTCTCGTTCGGGATCTTCCGCCCTCCGCTTGCGCAGGGCTTCGGTATCCTTGGCGGGGGCTTCTGGATTCGCCTGACGAAGCCGTGCACATTCGCGCGCCAACTCGCACTGGCGCTCACGGGCGGCTTCTTCTTCCGGAGAGCTATCGACTTTACCCATTTTTCTACCATTCGAAAACCGACCGCCAAGCGCACTCGTCTATATATGCGCGCTCCTCCGAACAATCTATTGGGCGTGCGTTCTCCAATTGGCCGACTCCTCTCCTCCTCTCATTTACTCTTGAAAGCACGATTGAGGCGTCCACTAACCCAGGGTGCCAGTTATGAACGTCTTCAACTTTTTCATCGTCAATGCCAATTCACCTAGTATATGCCGGCGACATATGCTCCAGTTGCGCGTTTCTGCAGCACTCTTGTCAGCGCCAGAGCATACGGCACAGAGCTGTCACTACCTCCATATAGCCCTAAGCGCGCGTATTGGTTTTGTAGCAGTATTTGTAGACTATGTGCGATGCACAGCGCGAGTTGCAGTTTAACACGAGGCGTGATCGGCTGTGCTGATAGGGTAGCGTAGTCATTCTGCTTCCGGAAACGATCGCGAAAGGACGCAGGATGGCTGGCTCTTCGCGAGCTGTGATAACGGCCGATGCTGGCCGCCGAACATCGTTTTTGGGCGGTTAAAAAGACTACAAGATTGTTCTGTCGCCCCTGCCTACCGGAGAAGGACTGCAAACAATGGTTGTTCTTCACTGCGACACCGCTGGAAGGCCTTACAGGATTGAAGATTTCCGCCAGCCGATGAAAGAAGCCGGCGTCATCGAACAGGTGGGCGGTATCGGAGCATACCAGATGTCGCACGCCTTGTTAGTAAACTTTCGCAGCGACGAGGCCAAGAAAGAGCTGCTCGACGTCGGGCATATCACTGTTAGAAAGAAGGCTTGCGTAGTTTTTGACCCTGAAAGGCACGAAGTGCGGCTGAAGGTGCATTGGTGGTGCGCCTTCAACGTGAGCAACGAAACTCTAAGGCGGGCGTTCGCGGAGCAGGGCGAAGTGAGAGAGAGAAAAAAACTTTATTGGCGCCAAAAATTGGTCGATTCAGCGGGACCCGGGTGTCTTCATGTTGAAGTTCCGAGTCCCCACTGAGTCTTGCTACCTCATATGCATGCTGGACCAGTCCTTTTTGGACCGCCAGCACGCCCCTGGTGAGCAGGCTCTCCCACTGTTCCGCATTGGGCTCTTTAGTTTATGGAATGAATAATTGTTTTTACACTCCCATGTAATATGGTATAAATTGGGGTGGCTCCACATCACTTGCATGTGTACGCGTACTGGTTCGGAAACATTTTGTAAAATATGTGTAATTTATGAAAGCTTCCTGTTTGCCGTCTACGCCAACCGACTGCCTCATATTGCGTTAATATCTGGTGTGGTGGAAGATACGCTATCCTTTGTCCTCTGTAGTGATTTAGGATTTCCGTGTACGATGGTTCCGCCGTTGTGGTGGGCTCAGGGTCAGTTGATGTATCAGCTCGGTTGGTAAGCTCGCGAGCTAGATCGTCGGCCCTCTGATTCCCAGTCACCCCGGTGTGCCCCGGCGCCCAGAAAATTTTGTGATGAATTTAATTGTTCGGGAGTCCCGCCTGGAGGATGGTGAGTAGCGCTCCCTTGCTGATCCTACCCTTAGTGTAGTGCCTGCATGCTTCTTTGGAGTCGGTGATTATTGCGAGCGATTTATTTCTGCGGTATCCTTCAGCTACTGCTAGCGCCACAACAGCTTCTTCCCCATCGGATACTCTGCAGCCGCTCTGTGATATACTGGTGACTAGGTCCCCTTGATGGTTCATCACCACCGATACTACTCTGTGTTCCTTCGTGTTTCTGTTCCATCGATTCAAAGCCGGATCTGTGTATAGTACATTTGTTTTTTCAGCTAAGTGCTTTTCTACATACTCTGCTCTCGCAGCCCTTCTCCCTGCGTGCAGATAAGGGTCCATGTTGCGAGGGATTGGGCACACCCTGAATGTTTGGCGAATGTTATCAGCTATGCCCGCAACCCTATCTTCCACTTCTTCACTTAAGTAGCCCAGCCTTCGGAGGAGCGCTCGGCCGGTGATTGACTGCTGGAGCCTGTAATTTTGGGTCCCTATTTGAGCTTCCTTTAGCCTGCCAAACGTATTGTGGACTCCCATCTTGAGGAGCTTCTCGTTTGACGTATTTCTTGGTAGATTTAGGGCAGTCTTGAAAGCCTTCCTGAATAAAGTGTCTGTTTGTTCTTTTTCGTGCTGTGTCATCTTGAGGTAGGGGAGTGAGTGTGTTATGCGGCTGACCACCAGGATCTTCACTAACTTGATCGTGTCACTCTCCTTCATGCCAAATCTTCTCTGTGATACTGTGGTGATCATTCTGCTGACCTGTTGCATTGATTGTTGGAGAATGCTTACGGTGTGGCTGCACTTCCCGCTGCTTAGGATCCACATTCCAAACACTCTGATCATGTTGCGTTTCCGGAGAACTTCCCCTTCAATTTTTATGTTGTATATTTCTTTGGATGGTCTCTTGCCCACTCGTAGAATTTCCGGCTTCTTGGTGGAGCATGCCAGGCCTCTCTCTTTGATGTAGCTCTCCACGCGTGTGGCTGCCTGCTGCAGGAGATGTTGTTTTTGCCCTGGGGAGCCCTGGCTGATCCAGGTCGTTATATCATCGGCGTACATAGCGTGCTGTATCCCCTCTATCTGACTCAGCTGTCTGCCTAGCCCAATCATGGCTATGTTGAAGAGGACCGGCGAGATCACTCAGCATTGCGTGGTGCCTTCGTTTGGTGTTTCGAAGACCTTGCTGCATAAGTCCCCCAGTCCAACCGTAGCTGTGCGGTTTGACAGGAATGCCCTTACGTAGTCGTGTACTCTTCTTCCGCAGTTGGGGGTGGTTAGCCCTTCCATGATGGCGTCATGGCTGACGTTATCGAACGCGCCCTTGATGTCCAGTGCCATGATGATGTTCTCCCCTGCTTTTGGGGTGGCTTCTTTGACTTCCTCCTTGATCTGTAATAGGATGTCCTGCGTCGATAGATTTGTTCTGAAGCCGAACATACTGTGCGGGTACAGATCTTCATCTTCCAGGTATTGTTGTATTCTGCTTGTGATGACTCTCTCAAAAAGCTTTCCTAGGCACGACGTGAGCGAGATAGGGCGCAAATTCTTTATTTCGAACTTCTTGCCTGTCTTGGGAATCATCACAACTTCTGCATGCTTCCATTCCCGTGGCAGTGTGCCTTCTGTCCACAGTTTGGGGTAGTATGGGAGTTACATCACCTCTTCATCGCTGAGGTTGCGAATTAGCGAGTTTCTGATTTTATCGGCTGCTGCTGCTGTGTTTCGGTAACCGCCCTGATGGCCGCATAGACCTCTTACTTGGCTATCGGCCTGTCGAGGTGCGGGTTCTCCTCCCCTTGATATTCTCCTCGGTATCTTTGCGATTTGTCTGTGCCATAGCACTTCTTCTTGACCGCCTCCAGGATCTCATCTGCCTCTTTGCTGTTGTGGTCCAGCCTCTGGATTGCTTTCCCACTTTCTGCTTTGGTCTTTGTTGGATCCACGAGGGCTTTGAGTATCCTCCACGTTCTGGCCGTGCTAAGGGTGCCGTTCAGAGAGCTGCTAAACTATCCCACCCCTGTCTGGCCAGGTGTGCCGCATACTCCTCTGCCTTCTTGGTGACCTCTGCGATCTTGAGTCGTAGCTTCCTGTTAAGCTTCTGTCTTTTCCATCTCTTTGTGAGCCCTCGCCTTGCTTTCCGTAGCCTAAGAAGCCTCAGATCCACTTCCGATGTGACTTCCGTTCTGTCTATCTCTTGCGTGTTTTGCTCCTTCAACTCTTTCAGCTGCTTGCTCCATTCCTCTATTGAGGTGACTGCGCCTTGCATCTGCCCACAATCGCCCCGGAAAGCATCCCAGTCTGTTACGTGGGCGGTTCCAATTTTTCTTTTAGTGTTCTCTGTTTCAAGAGTGACCTTGATTACATAGTGGTCACTTCCCAGGTTCTCCAGCAAGTTCTCCCACTCGACCTGCCGCGCTCCTCTGAAAGAAGCCTCGAGCGATAGATGAAACACCGGCGGGTTTGAAAACGCTGACTCGATTACTCGAGTTGTACGGCTGGTTCTACGAGAAGGTGCAAGCCTCGAGCGCCTGCCCCATCAGATGCGTATTGGGAATGTGACAGTGTTAGTCGTCGTGCCTGGGCGTGCGCCGATGTATCCGCTGCCGCAACACAGGCCACATTAGTCGTGGCTGCAAGGTGACCAAGTGTAGCCAGTGCCGCGCGTACGGGCACGAAGTGGCTGAATGCATGAAGTCGTACGCCCGCGCGGCTGGCCGAGGAACACTCGGCAAAATCAGTGAGCTGCATATGGACCAGGATAAAGCTGAGCAGGCCGCTTCCTTCCCAGTGGTCGAGACCCTAACAGCTGCATTGAAGCGCGACGACAAGGAAAACGACACGCCACCGACCGCTGAGTCAACGCTCAGGCCACCCGAGTCGGCAGTCATAAACAAGGTTACCGAGTGACCGCAGGAAATCCCATGCCTCGCTGAAAAAGGCAACGGGGAATCCATGGAGGTCGACCCTGCTGCTGCTAAACGGCGCCGAGACGACGTCGATGCAATGAGCCCGGAGCAAAGGCAACGTCTGCTACAAAGCCAGCGGGACTCCGGTGAGGTGAAAAAACAGCATGTCACCAGCGGGCACCGATCATCGTCGCTTCCTCGCGACGACAACTCTGTCCTAATAATGGCGGGACGACACTACACAGCGCGACGTTGTGCGTACAAAGGTAAGCGCCGTACTGGTGGCCTGGTCTTGCGAAGCGATGACAGCATTTGGCAGACACCTTGTCGTAGCCACGCTCAATGTCAGAGGTATTTCATCTAGGAGGAGGCAAAATCAGCTGTTACGGCTCTTGACATAGCAGGCATTGGATATTGAAGCGGTACAAGAAACCAAAATCGAGATAATAATAATAATAATTGGTTTTTGGTGGAAAGGGAATGGCGCAGTATCTGTCTCATATATCGTTGGACACCTGAACCGCGCCGTAAGGGAAGGGATAAAGGAGGGAGTGAAAGAAGAAAGAGAGAGTCAAGACCAGATTTACAGTATGGTGCGTCCGTTCAGCAGCCGAAACGATGTTTGCTTGTCTTATGCTGTGGGTACTTCGGCAGGGTGCATGCTTTTGATTCGCCATTCTCTGGGAGCGATTGTGGAAAAAGTTCAAACTTGCGTTTTCGGTCGTTCGATTCTATGTGACATGACATTTGCTGGTGTTGAATGGCGCGTCATCGGTATTTACACGCACACTAACGTGGAAGAGAGGCGAAAACTTTTTGAGACAGTTGGAAACTGTTGTGATACAGCCCGTCTGGTCGTCTGTCTTGGCGATTTCAACTGCGTAAGCATGGTACGCGACAAGACCAGTTCGACTCTCTATAGAGATGCGAGTACTGCCTGTTTGAGCGACGTAACTCATCGCTGTCATCTCGAAGATGTTGGCGATTGTCTCGGGTGTGGTTCTGGCGTTCTTTTTACCCATTTCCAGGGCACGAGTCACGCACGCTTGGATCGTGCGTACGTATCTGCCGAACTGATACCATTCTGCGCCGAATACCTCGTACAACCAGTGCCGTTTAGTGACCATTGTCTCGTTGTCTTCCATGTAGGGAAAAGAAAAGGAATGAAAAGCAAATTCGATTGGGAAAACTGGAAACTTAATGAAGAGCTGCTGAAAGAGGATATCTTTATGGAACGTGCAGCGTCGGCGATACGCGAACTGCAAATCAAGGACAATGAACTTCTTGGATTAAAGTGTGAAGGGGGAAAGATTTCAGCAGGCAATGAAAATGACCGCTATTGAACAATCGAGCGTTATAAGGCATAAACAAAGTGTGAAGGAAAATATGCCTAGAGATGACTTGAGATTTTTGACAGAGCAAGAGGGCAAGCAGCCAGGAGCATGCGTCGAAGAAATACGCTCCGTTAACCGGAAACTAGAGGTAATATATAGAGAGCGGTATCAAGGAGCGATCGTGAGAGCGAGGGCACAGCGTCTGATAGCGGGCGAAATGCCCAAAAAACGTGCTCTCGGCTTGTAAAATAGGCATGCCCACTAGAATGGCATACAAAAAGAGAGTGGAATGGTGTAATTTACTCAGATAAAGGGCCTTTTATGACCACTAAAGCGGGCTTTTTGGTTACACCAAACTAAGAGCCGAAGACTTTAAAACCCATTTCCTGCCTTTAATGCCAAAGCTTGGTGATTAAACGAAAGAACGGTTAGAAGTGGCAATCGCAACCAAAGAAGTGCGGAAAGCCATACAAGACCTCATCCCTGGAAAGTCTTCAAGACCAGATGGGCTAGCAGCATCGCACTATAAGGCACTCGAGAATGACTTTGCACAAGTTTTGGCTACGTTGTTTACTGAGGCTTATGACAAGGATATGCGTCCTCCGTCATTTCTAACATCCCACACAATTTTATTACCAAAAAGCGACGATGAAACTAGACTTCGACAAGTTACCGCTTACCGACCAATGTCACTGACGACTGTCAGTGATATTGGTCACAAATGGGCTTCTACCGCACGAGGCGGATTTAACGTTGTTGACGGCGGAACTTATCGCTGATCCATCAGAGCAACTGTGGTCAGGACCCTTTTTCTAAGCATTTCACCCAGAAGAGCCGAGAACCAGGCCGGGGGAAATCTTGTACCCAATAAAAACTGGTGGGTACCCGGCGGCACTGAGGTCAAAAAAGGGCCACAAATGGGCTTCTACCGCACGAGGCGGATTTAACATTGTTGACGGCGGAACTTATCGCTGATCCATCAGAGCAACTGTGGTGAAGACTTTTCCCAAGCTTCTCACCTAGAAGAGCCGAGCACCAGGCCGGGGGAAATCTTGTACCCATTAAAAGCCGGTGGGTACCCGGCGGCACTGGGGTCAAAAAAGGGCCACAAATGGGCTTCTACCGCACAAGGCCGATTTAACGTTGTTGACGGCGGAACTTATAGCTGATCCGTCAGAGCAACTGTGGTCAAGACCCTTTTCCCAAGCATCTCACCCAGAAGAGCCGAGCACCAGGCCGGGGGAAATCTTGTACCCATTAAAATCCGGTGGGTACCCGGCGGCACTGGGGATCGAACCCAGCACCTCCCGAATGCGAGGCGGATGCTTTACCACAAGGCCATCGCTTCGGTCTTAAAAAACCACTATCACTGACGAATGACAGTGATATTGGATGAATAAATGAGATCCTCATGAAAATTCTGGCTAAACGACTCCAAACTTTTATGCAAGAAGTAGTAGGGCCACATCAGACCTGTGGTATTTAAGGCCGCACCATATATACCAACATCCACACAGACCAGTCTGTGCTCGAGTGTTGCGACGCCATGCATGAAAGCATCGCAATGCTCAAGCTTGATCTAGAGAAAGCCTTTGACAGGGTGCCACATGACCTCTTGTTTTGTCTGTTAGGGCACGTGAATGCGGGATCAGCCATTTCCCGGGGCATAGCGATGGCATACAGGGGATGCACGACGCGGCTGATAATGAATAAGGGGGTGGGAGCGCGCATCCGAGTCAACGCTCTGTGCTTCAAGGTTCCCCCTGCCACCGCTGCTATTTTGTTTTTACATTGAGCCCTTTTATTTGAGCATATTTCAAGGCAGCAGTGTTCATGGTTTTCGTCTCCATGCGGCCGTGGTCCGCGTTCTCGCGTATGCAGATGACATTGACGTACTTTGTGCTGACTACGAAAGCGTTCGTGTTCTGGTTGAAACTGTGAAAAACTTTTGTTCTGCGAGTGGGAGTGCTGTGAACTGGGCTAAATGTTTGGGGTTCTGGCAACTGACCCACAACCCCAAAAATTTTCGCGAACATACTTTGGACAGCTAGCGCAGTAGAATATTTAGGAGTGCCGCTGGAGAATTATCCCGGGAGTGTGCCGTATTGGAAACGCGAAGCTGCTGAAGCGCGAGTGAAGGCCGACAGGCTTAAAGGCTTCAGTTGGCCTATTTTCGCGTGTGCCGCAATATGTAACATATTTTTTGTAACCAAGCTTTGGTACGTTATGCAAGCATTTCATTGTTCTCGAGTCAATGTGCAGAGGTAGCACCGGGTTTTTGCGGTTTTCGTATGGGGAAGAACCTGGGAGCGGACACGGCGAACCAATTTTTTTCATCGTGTCCGCTCTGGAGGAGTACGTTTGGCGCATTTGTATCAGCGCCAGTTGGTAATTCGATTGATGTTTTCTCGGGACGTGAATGACCCCTTTCTGCGAACTGCGTGTCAGGTTAGGTTGGGTAGGGTCTTGCCAATTTTAGTAGTATAGTTCTGCGACTAGGCAAGGGTGCATTTTCGGCTTCCTTAGAGAAGTGTATCCGGCATGTTGCGTCTTGAAAGAGTGATTTTCAATGGAATATTTATCAGCTTTATCCTGAAAAAAAAACTTTATAAGGACCTGTGTGATGTCTTTCTTGCGGTTCCATTCTACAGGTCGTTGTACTGTGCCTGTTCATGGCAGACAGTTCTAAAACGAGTTAAAAGCTTGGCTGTTCCAGGTGGAGTTAAGTTTCTTTTTAAACTCCGTACAAACATTCTTGAAGTCAAGACGTATCTAGAACAGGTTTTTTTTGTACCTTGGGGAAATCATTGTTTCATATTCTGAAAGCCGGAAACCATTGAACAAGTCTTCTTAGATTGCTGGGAAGCCTTTTTTGGCACATTCTACAACGCACGATTAAAAAAGACTTACCGGTGGATGTTTTCGGAATCAGATATTTGCCTGTTCACAATGAAGACAGGGTTCCTTTCTACATGTTCATGATAATGGGCCTGCACAGTATTTGGCGATCCAGGATGGCAGTCGGACATGCGGACATTGACACGAGGCTGATAAGAGAGCATTTTCGTGAATCTGTTGGCAGAGTGATCGAAGGCCACAAGATACAAGACCCAGTGCCTGAGTGGCTTCCGAGAATGGAAGCTTTGTTATACATGCGCGAATTTTAATGTGTTTACGTAACCCCAAGTGCGGCTGACGTAGTTTTAGCATCTGTGTTGTGTTGTTTGCGTGCATTGGTTTGTAACTGACGTGCTGAAGTCGGCAATAAAGGAAAAAAGAAGTGGCGATAGCGTAGTGCCCTAGCGCAGTGGCCAACGAAGCTGTTCTGTTCGCGCCGCCGGGGGATTGAATCCCAGTCGTACATATTTCATGTCTTTCTATTTGTTTCACTTGGCACAAACCTACAAACATCGCGAGATCTTGCTTGGTGTCTACCCATCAGAATAGTGCTTTTGCACTAAAAAACTACTTTCTGCACATCGCCTACGATGTCCGCGCCCGGAAGCTTGGCCCCCCAATCTGGAAGCAGTGTGACCGTTGCACGAGTTGATACGGTAACTGTGCTAACCACTGTGCTTTGTCGCGGTTCGATCGTGGTGACAAGGCGGGTCTGAACGCATTCGTGTAATTTGCGGCGTTCTTTCCCTTCCTTCTGCTGCGTTTGTCTGAGACCATTGTCGCTTGTTCTAGCCAATCCCCTGTTTGGACAATGCAGTTTTGCAATGGGCTCAATTATATGAAAGGAATTATGGTCTCCGTGGGAATACGGCAATGCTCCAGATTACATCAGATTTATTCACTCCATCGGTATTATCCCAATAGGTGCATAATACCAAAGCTGTGTCGACTTTTTCATGCGTTCCTTTTTTGTCGCTCCGCCCTTGGAGAGATGACGGTTGTCATGACATTGTCTCATCTCTGGCGGGCTGTGTTGTTCGAGCAGGCTGACCACGTGCCATACCGGGACTCCAAACTGACACACCTCCTGATCGACAGCCTGCGCGGCAACAGCAAAACACTAATGCTGCTCAACATCTCGCCGCGAGTGGATACCATCGGGGAGACCATCAACTCGCTCCGATTTGCCACAACGGTGAGCACAGTGTCGTTTTCACTGCAACAGCAAACGGCGCCTCTCGTGAAGTCTTTGCCACATATTCGGTCATTTCACCACCAGGATTTCCATTTCGCTTTGAGTAATAGTCTGTATCAAGTTTATTTCAAGTAATTGTTTTGCCGAGTGCACACGTGCAGACTTTTTTTTTCAGAACACATTGCTCATTTTTTTTATGAATTTCTGCTCTCTATGCTGAAAAAGGGCTGCTGTCACGGAGCTTAAAATGGTGATCCTTGAAACAGTGGAACTATGATGGCTTTCTATAGCACAACACTGCATGTTAGCAGTTAACTGCATTTGCCAGTCTGGCGCTGACCATTATTTTTTGAATGCCTGTCAGTGCAGCTTGTACAGATACCTTTTTCCTGAGCAGTGAATGCATAGCATGATCAAGCACAATATACAATGTGCTTTCTTCTCCACAGGCTCTGGGTACAGATCGGTTTTTTAACTGTAGTAGCCATAGCTCGTCAGACATGTATGGAGCACAGCAGTGTTTCAGTTGCCCCATCTTCTTTTGCAGATTCGGGGTTGTTCAGAGTGATCATATCACATTAGATTGTTACAGTTGGCAACCAATGGCAACACAGGATGCCAGATTCTGATTTCAGATCGCTCCTGTTTGGGAGAAAATGCTTCCTCTGATAGTAAGAATGATGTGGCAGTCAGAAAACCAGCTTTTTTTCATCAACGGTTGTAAAAAGTGGACCTCTTAAGCACCCATTACTTACTAGTGGCAGTTATTTCTGCCAGGTTGTATAGTGGCAGGCACCTAAGACCAGTGATGATGAGATGGCATGCCGGTAAAAGACAGCTGTCCGTGGGGATTATAATTAGCCAACATTTGGCACGTATGGTCCTTCCCAGTGCAGTTTTATTCTCCCAATCGTGCAGAGAAATGTAAGTTCTTTTGACTTCAATAATAAGTCAGATCATGACTCATCGGGAAACGCTGCTGCGTTTCCGGGTGTAGTTTTTCTATCTGCTACGTTTTTATGAGCCAGTAAAACCCAAGCTGCCATAAAAACACATGCAATACACACTCGGCTGTTAAGTCTCAACAGTGAAAGCGTTCCCGTATGCTACTTCGCGAATGTCACTTCTCGATAGTTTTTTACCGCGTGCCGGCATTAAAACAGTCTACGCTCCGCGCGCGCGGAACGGTGACGACACACTGGCCAAAGCGGGACTAGGCCGCCTCGTGTTCGCCGGCTTCCGGCACGTTTCGCCTATGTCGACACCACCATAGCAGACTTTCTGGCGCCGTGAACCTTGTTGTGCTGTTGGTGCAGTTCTATCGCCGGTGTGACGCGAGCGTGAAGGACCGAAGGCTCGAAAATGAAACAATGCCGCTGCAAAAGCAGCGCGGGCAGTGCTGCGAGAGGTTCACGCCGAGGCATGTTTGTCGTCCGCCTTTACCTTGTCGCCTGCTGTTTAAAAAAATTGAGAGACGCTTAAGCTTCACCTTTAAGAGTAGACCGCCATATCATTTTACGGGTCCTGTTCGCATCGTCTGCTGAATTGCCTAATTCCTGACTGTCATACTCAGAGACATGTACTAATGCGTACAAGAGCAATTTTTGAGACGCTTCACTAAATCAAAGACCACAACGCATTCACTAGGAACCACTTTTTTCCAGCGTGAACCATGGAGGCTGCATGGCTCATGCATAGCGTGCCCATGTCTCAATCCAAAGGTCCTGGGTTCGATTCCTACCCAATCCCTATTGTTAATAGAATTTTCTTTTGAGCTCCGTTATTCTTGGCATCTATCGGGATTTTTCACTCATGGCCAACGACGACGACACCGGGTTTTCTGCGACTCGGGATCCTGAACGCTATGCTGTTGAAACCCAATTTATAGGTTCCAGCAGACGAGGAATGTAAGATTGAAGCGGTTGCCACGAAAGCGGTGCAGAAGCATGCACGCGTGCCCAGACCTGCCCACTACGCGCTTCCTCCCTTTTCACTGCTACCATACCATAAAAGCTATGCGCAGAACGACAGTCATACATTGTTTGTCTTGGAAGTGCATGCTTGGCTTGACCCTCGTCGAGCTTCAAGGTCAAACACACTAAGCCAGGCGAAACTCGAGTTGTACCCCGAGTAGTAGTGCTATTGTTCTGAAAACGGCAGACGATGTTGTGTGTCTTTTCCCGTGCTTGTCCTGGGTTCTGAGTTTCCCGGCAAGTAAGTTTTCTTCCGTGGTCCAGGTGAAAAATGTATCAGCGGAGCTGTGTGCTCTTTGAACCAAATACTTAGATACAATATCGAGAGTGTCACATCTATGAGAAAGCTTTAGTGTTGGGAAAGGTGGCCGGACCGGCAGCCATGAAGTAAAGGAATGCTGAATCTCCCATGCAGCCCAAGTGAAGGGTGAAATTGGACATGCCTTCAGGACACCTTCCTACGGCCCAGCAAGTCTGAAACCAGAAATCATAACCTAGGAGGTTGTTGATAACCCTTCTCAGTGCTGAATCTCACTCTGGTGGTTGCACACGGTTGCCAAGTGGGATGATAAATGTGAATTTGCAGTGTTGCTTGCACACTTCGCAGTTCTAATTTTTCTTGCAGATTGAGTCTTCCTGACTGCCCCGTTTTTGTTCTTGCAGGCCAACCGGTGCCATATCGGAACGGCGCGCAAGAATCTATGATGGCGCAGAAAAACGAAACAACATTACTGTCGCCATGAATTCATAAATAATCTATAGTAAAATTTTATATAACCTGCATGCCTAAAACATCATTTTACCTTAGACAAGCGGTGCAGTCATCGCGCTTGCATGGCACTGTGTGCTCTCGTAATGGAGATTGTTGTGGGCAGTGGACAGTCAAGATCCAGTGCTGTGTAATGCGAAGGCTGCTGGTGACGTGATTTGCAAGAGCTCCAGGCGCGATAACATCTGAGGATATTGTACAGTACGAAGACGCCCATGACGATAGTCCTTGTGCACGGAGACACAATTGTGCTGCCTTCATTTGAAGTGTTTGTGCTCAGCTTACTGACCCCGAAGAAGAATTGACGTTATGCTCATGTTCTGTAGACTGCTTGTAGTGTTGTACGTGACTGATGTATGCGTCGTGACATGTGCAGCGAAACGATGGCCATCTCTTGATCCAAGAGACTTGCTTCATGAGCTCTTCTGGTCTGCAGTGATAAGCATGCAGTGTCAGTTTTGCAATAAATTCGGAGCACTCCTTGCGCTTAGGAGCTGGCTGCAGTCTGTTTGCCACGGACGGTGCATGGTACCGCAGGAACCATGCTGCACCCTGCCTACCATGCTGTTTCTTTTGTCGTATTTTGTGAGAAAATGATGGATTATTAGCATAGAGCATCGGAGCAGTGGCTTTTAGGACAAAGTTTTGCTCGATTCTTACTAATGTAGCCATGCAAGTTGTCCACACATGTTTGCTTTGGGCCAATTTTTACGCATTTTTAAGCTGAAATTCATTTATACTGCGTTTAATATATTTATGTATGGCCTCTGGTTGCATGTGTAGCGTCTGTGTGGCAACTCTGTCTTAATCGATCATTGTACGTCGGAAGAAAATTTCAAGTACGTATGACGGAATATGGCATGTACGTACAGTCGGGTGTAAAAAAAAAAGATTATCACTAGTGACGTGCCACAGGAGTGGCATATAGCAACGTTCCGTGCTGCGGTTACGAACACGCCGATAACAAAAGTGCCAGGTGTTTTCGCAAAGCACGGCTCCCCGCCAGCTGCACGGTGCGATTTTCGCCGCTCCGGTGATGTCCAATGGGCTAATCTTTCTTTACTCTCAACTGCACTTCTGTAATCGAAGGCCCTAGCTGTTCATTATGTAGTCTGGAATTTATTGTACACTACGATAGCTAGGTGCCGTGGTGGCTCGGCTGCTGACCCGAAAGACGCCGGTTCGATCCCGGCCGTGGCAGTCGCATTTCGATAGAGTCTTAATGTTTGAGGCCCGTGTACTCTACGATGTCAGTGCATGTTAAAAAACCCCAGATGGTCAAAATTATTCGGAGCACTCTCTACTGCGTCCCCCATAGCCTGAGTCTCTTTGGGACGATAAACTCCATAAAACCAAACGACCAAACGAAACTAAGATATCTGGGGTGCCTCTTGTATTCTTTGTGTTTTTGTTCATTTTGTGTTTTTTGCTTTAAAACCAGGCGTATCCCATTTTTATTCTCTTAAATTTTCGTGCCTCAGTTTCCTGAAGTTTGTGCAATGAATGCCTTGAAGACCGGGCCAAATGGCCGGATGTAATAAAATTGAACGTATACATATCATTTGCAAGAAATTTCTTCAGCCTACAGTCTGTGAATTAAGCAAAGCTGCATTTTCCTTGTCTAGCCTACTTCATGCTGGTTTTTTTTTCAGCATTGTTATAATCCATTGGTCGTCCCTCCTCGATAAATAATACTGTGGAACTTGCTGTGCTCTAGCTTTCCATATTGGGTTTAAACTTCATTTTGTTGGCCCCTAGCGGTAAATTTCAGGCTTGCATTGCCAAGTCGCCGACCTTGCTTCATATTTTAAACCTTTTCTCCAGAACTTTTTCTGTGCACCTTGAGAAAAGCCTGCAGACCGCACTAATTGTTTCAGATAATCGGTTCAACCTTTTCCGAATTTCTGAATGTTTTCTACGGTGCCCTCGCAGGTCCTTGAAAAACCTCGAGTATGAAAAAAGTTGTCTATTAAACTTTTAGTCTATTAAAGGGTGTATCATTTTTTGTCAGTTATAGGTGTAACGTTAAGAAACGGGAAGAGAGCAGGAGTCGGTCAGGAAGCAGACTGGATGAAGTTTGATATCTGAGCGGAATTCGAGAAGAAAGTGCTTATGTACAGTGCATGTAATGCGAAGAGAACATAACTAATGGTCCCTCAGGGCAACGAAATGGATTCTAGGAGAAATCAAACATGGCCGGGTGTGGCAGAGAGTCAGGCAGGCGGATGAGATTAAGAAGTTTGCGGCGATGAGGTAGCCTCAGCTGGCACAGGGCTGGGTTATTGGTGAGATATCACATAAAGCCTTTGTCGTGCATTTGACCACATCATCACCCATCACGACCCTCTTTCTTCTCGTTCCCTTTCCCAGTGAAGAGTAGCAGGCCAGATATTAATCTGTCTGGCCAACCTTTTTGCCTTCGTTTTATTAAATACGCCTATCTTTCAGAGTTTTCCTTCGGTTTCGTCATCGTTTGCTGCTGCTGTCCTCGGAGCTGCTTCAGCCCCTACCCGTGTTACTACTGGTTAATATTTCGCGAATGGTTGAAAGAAACTGACGTCTGCGTACCAAAACTTCAGATCAAGACAAGAGTTGATGCTCCCTGGTTCACGAAGGAAATCGGGAAGCATAGCAACAGAAAAAAGGGCATACAGAAATGCTACTCAGGCTAACGCACCTCGTGTTGGCAAAGGTGTAAGGAACCATCATCCGTTGCGGAAAAAAGAAACAGAAGCAAAGGATTACTTTTTTATTCATACGTTTCCGAACTTGTTAAAAACAAACCCCCAAAAATTATGCCGTGTTGTCAATCCTAAACATTCAAGCGGGGTAATAACTCTAAAGGATGTAAATGGAATTCTGGTTCCCATAGAAGCAAGTGCGGAACATCTAAACAGTCATTTGAGCAAAGTATTTACACAGGAGGCACCTATTTCCAAGCACATTCAGCTTCCCGTTCCATTCATTGCTTATCATTCAAATCTTATCACAACAGATGGGGTTCTTCGTGCGATTGATAGGATTCCATTAAATTCTAACCCCGGTCCTGATGGCAGAAGTACAACACTTCTGAGGCTAACTTCTCACGCGTGGCCATTATTGTTATTACTTTTATTCCAGCAGTCTCTGAACAGTAGCTTTGTTCCAGATGATTGGCGAACTTCACTCATTACATCTATATTTAAGCCAGGGATATTACAAATCCCAACAACTACCGGCCAATTTCTCTTAATTCAGTGTGTTGCAAGCTACTGGAACACATAATATTTACCCACGTTATGAAACACCTTATTTCAAATGACTTGCTACTTGAAAATCAGCATAGTTTTCGATACCGGCATTCATATCAAACTCAGTTATTTTAATTAGTAACGAATCTCCATTGTACAATTCACAGCGCCTTGTACCAGCGCCACAGCGCCAAATTTTATAGATTTCTCAAAAGCCTTCGATCGGTTAGTCCACAAGCGGCTCATCAAAAAGGTGTATAACTTACAGCTTGATCATGGAACTACAAAGTGGATTGAAGAATTTTTAGATAACGGGCAGCAGTTCGTATCTGATAAAAACATCATATCTGAAACAAAACATGTTAAGTCCTCAAGGATCCGTCTGAGGACCACTTCTCTTTTTACTTTATATTAACGACATCGCTTCAGACGTTAGCTCCTCCATACGTCTTTTCGCCGACGATGGTATCATTTATAGGGAAATAGCTAATCCTAACAACGTTGTTGCCTTGCAAACAGATATAGATAGGTTAAGTACTCGGTGCAGTGTTTGTCAGATAGAAATAAACACCGATAAAACCAAATAGATGACTTTCTCTTCACCCTCTAAAACTCCAGTAAACAACTACGTTATAAATAATAGTGTCATTGAGCGCTCATCAACTTTCAAATATTTAGGCGTTGTTCTTTCCCCGGACCTAAATTGGCATAGCCACATAGAGTATATCACTAGCAAGTCTTTGAAAAAATTAGGCCTTCATAAACGTCTAACTCTAGCTAACCCTGGCACCAAACTGCTATCCTACACGTCTCTAGTTCGGGCATGATTGGAATATTTTTCGGTAGTATGGCATCTCCACCAAGAAAACTTATGCAGCTCAATAAAATCAGTGCAAAATAAGGCAGCACGCTTTATTCTACGGTCGTACTTTCTATACCAGAACGTTACTGCAATAAAACAATCTCTAAAACTTATGGACCTCAACATGCGACGTAAATTCTTTCGCTTGTCATTCTTCCCCTCCCTCTACTACAACCATTCATTTTTCGCACGCAGGAACATCACAGCAGCACATCACATATCATCTCGTACCGACCATGCGCATAAAATTCAAACAATTTTCGCTCGCACAAAGAAATAACCGAATTCCTCCTTAGTCTTGGCTATAAGGGCGTGGAATGCTTTCCCTGCTAGCATTGTGACTATTAACGAATCATCGTCTTTCCGTTAATCGTTACTAACATTTCTTAAATCAGGCGAAGCATTGTCGTCAGTTTGAACTTGCCGCCTTGTACCTTTGCCTTGTACGTGTACATATTATTTTTGTTTATTTCACGCTGCACCATGCCCACCATGTATAAGCCCAACCCAATTTCATAATTAACACTTTATTATTTCATTCTTTTTTCTTTGTACTATGTATGAGGTGAACCCTTGAGTATTTTTGTTATTTACTGCCCCACCCCCTATGTAATGCCCAGCCGGGCCCTTAGTGTATTTAAATACATAAATAAATATTTGTTAGTTATTATAGCTGCTTGAACTGTCGGCACAATGTAAGCAAAAATGTAAAAAAGCAGGTTAATCTAGCGATCTTCCAAACTGCACTAAAATCAGCAAACTCGTCTTGCCCACTTCCGCAGTGGTGGCATCACATCCTCAGTGTATCCGGTTTCTGAAAAATTCCGCTTCTGCTCAACTCGTGGCTATGAAGTCCTGAAGATAATGTCATCGTCCTGAGAACCGTGCTGAGTTAAACTGTCGACCATTCTGAGCCAAGGGCATGGAAACATGTTGAAGGGATTCAGCATGAATAAGCAATTTACCACAGAAAATCTTAGAGGAATTTTTTGCAGATCAGAACAGATTGTGGTGCGGTGGATAAAGCAGATGGTATCCTTCTGCAGATGGCAAAGTAACTGTAATTTCTGCAAGGCATCTTTAATGAGCTGTTTTGAAAGCTTTTAAGAAGCAGGAGGCCTGAAGTTCGAAGCCATATGTATAAAAAAACGTTGTCTAAGTGAAAAAGTTGATTCGATATAGAGATAGAAAACCGTTTAATGCATAGAATGGTTTGGTGGGCCCTCATTCCAGGAGCCCATTGGCTTTTTCGCCGCTGTTGTCCTGTTCCCCAGCGAAAGCTGGTCTCCCGTATGTGAGATGACGGCGCCATATCCTAGTCATCAGTTGTTGGGTTATTGATTCTTGGCATAGCTGGGTTTTTCTGGCATGCTCATACCATTACGTATAAGTCGTCCACTTCACCGCAGGAGGCGCAATGTGCATCGTGCGAATTTGGAAACATATAGCTGAAGTTGACAGGATTTATACAAGTATTCGATTGCAATTTCCTTGAAATGACTCCTTGCTCCCTGTTTAGATTTTGGGCTGTTCGGCGTATACTTAATATCAAATGTTGGAGTATATGTTTATAGCTTAATAGCAGGTCAGAATAATACGGTCTTGCGAATGTTGGGGGACCAGGGGTAATAGCGCGCGGGGAGCAGCGTGAGCGCCTTTGTTTCCAACATCCGCAGAATGTAGTGGAGTCTATATGACTGTGGATTTAAAATCTGTACATTCTTCACTTCTGCTTATTCTCTTTGTGTGTTTAGCAATCATTCCTCTGGTATAGCTACGGCATGCAGTCTGGGAATCCGTAATTACGCACGAGACCTACTTGGAAACTATCGCCAAAGCAGTCACCGCTTCCTCAGCCTGGGTGTTTCCGTGGCATCGAATTGATGCCCCAATAACTACTTTCCCTTGGGCATTCGTGCATGCTATCGTTGATATCACGCCGCCCCGCCCTTCCGCGTGAACATAAATTTCCTCTTCCATCGTGCCCCATGTTCTCCTGATGGCGTTCGCCCTAGCCTTTCTTCTTTTCGAATACGAAATTCGGAGCGCATATTTCTCTGAATGGGCTGCACCTCGATCTTGCTTCTAAGTTGGTCTCCCAAGTCCTCTCTGTCCTACGTAGACCCTAAGCATGGGAGCCCTACAGTCTATCGAGTACGTCCCTTCCTGTACTGCTTCCTGATAGCCGCATCCTCTGCGATATGGAATAACCTTCAATAATTTCATCTAAAGTATTGTGAACGCTCATGTATAGTAATCTTTCTATTCCTGCGTTTACCGGGATACAAAGTGCTCTTTTATATACTTTACGTAATACAACATCCAAATTGTTCTCACTTCTGTTCCATTTCAAGTAAGGTGCTGTGTAAGCGATTCTGCCTCCAATAAAAGCCGGTATTAACTTTATGGTTTCTTTTCCTTTAAGTCCAGACTTGCGATTTGATACCCTTCTAATCATTCGTTCCACTTGCTCATTTGTTGCTTGCAATCGCTTATAACTTCCGCGTTGTTGCCGTTGGCGTCAGTTAACAGACGCAAGATTTTCGGAAGTGGCACCTCTTGAACTTGCTCCTCCTCCACAAATACTAAAACAGGGCCAGAGTCTCCTTTCTTCTAAAATATTAGAACTCCAATTTCTTGGGTGCGCATTTGAGTCCACAACTATTATCGTTTTGTTGCACGGTATCCGCCGCACATTGTAGTCTGTCCTGTGGGCTCCCAATTGATCCTCCAGGGGCCCAAACTGTAATGCCGTCAGCATGCAGCACGTGCTTGACACCCTGTACGCTGTCCAGCATACTCGGTAGTCCTAATAGGGAAATGCTGAAGATCAAAGTGGACAGCACTGCCCCCTGCGGCGTGCCCCTACTACCCAGTCGCCTGAACTCCGACAGTACTTCTCCGCCATTGAGCCTAATTCTTCTGTTCGAGAAAAATAAACGTCCTTACACCATAATTTTTATTTTTAGTCATCATCATCATCATCAGCCTTACTATACCCACTGCAAGGCAAAGGCCTCTCCCATGTCTCTCCCATTAAACCTATCCTTTGCCAGCTGCATCCACCATTTGCCTGCAAACTTCTTAATCTCATCCGCCCACCTAACCTTCTGCCGCCCCCTGCTACGCTTACTTTCTCTTGGAATCCACTCTGTTACCATTAAGGACCAGCGGTTATCTTGCCTTCGCATTACATGCCCTGCCCAAGCCCATTTCTTTCTCTTGATTTCGACTAGGATGTCATTAACCCGTGTTTGTTCCCTCACCCACTCTGCCCGCTTCCGATCTCTTAACGTTACACCTATCATTTTTCTTTCCATGGCTCGCTGGGTTGTCCTTAACTTAAGCTGAACTCTTTTCGATAGCCTCCACGTTTCTGCCCCGTAGGTGAGTACCGGTAAGATTATGTTGTTGTACACTTTCCTCTTGAGAGAAATTCGTAAACTGCCACTCATGATCTGCGAGAATTTGCCATATGCGCTCCACCCCATTCTTATCCTTCTAGTTATCTCCCTCTCATGATCCGGATCAGCTGTCACTACCTGCCCTAAGTAGACGTATTCCGTCACAGTTTCTAGGCTCTCGCTGCCAATTGTGAACTGTTGTTCCCTTGCTAGGCTTTTGAACATTACCTTGGTTTTTTGCATGTTAATTTTTTGACCCATCGATCTGCTCTGCCTGTCTAACTCACTGATCATGATTTGCAGTTCACCTCCTGAGTGACTCAGCAAGGCAATGTCATCAGCAAATCGCAGATTATTTAGGTATTCTCCATTTATTCTTATTCCCAATTGTTCCCAATTCAGGCCTCAAAATACCTCCTGTAAACATGCGGTGAACAGCATTGGCGAGATCGTGTCTCCTTGCCTGACGCACTTCCTTACTGGAATTTTATTGCTGACTTTATGGAGGACTATAGTAGCTGTGCAGTTGCTATATATATCTTCCAGTATTTTGACATAAGGCTCTTCTACCCCCTGATTACGCAATGCCTGTATGACTGCTGAGGTTTCCACTGAGTCGAATGCTTTCTCGTATTCAATGAAAGCTATATATAGAGGTTTGTTATATTCTGCGCATTTCTCTATCACCTGATTGATAGTGTGAATATGATCTATTGTGGAATATTCTTTACGAAAGCCTGCCTGATCATTTGGTTGATTAAAGTCTAACGTTGCCCTGACTCTATTAGCGATTACCTTAGTAAATACTTTGTAGGCAACGGATAGTAAGCTGATCGGCCTGTAATTTTTCAAGTCCTTGGCGTCTCCCTTCTTATGAATTAAGATAATGTTTGCATTCTTCAGAGCTTCTGGTACAGTCGAGGTCATAAGGCATTACGTATACAGGGTGGCTAGTTTTTCTAGCACGATGTCACCTCCATCCTTCAACAGATCTGCTGTTACCTGATCCTCCCCAGCTGCTTTTCCACTTTTCATTGCTTCTGCGGCTTTCTTTACTTCATCTTTCGTTACTGGCGGGATGACGCATTGCTGTGCATAGCTGTCTTTCTCATTAACGCTCTTATTACATTGGCTACTGTACAGGTCTGTGTAGAACTCTTCAGCTACGTTAACTATCTTATCCATATTGCTAATGACATTGCCCGGCTTGTCTCTTAATGCATACATCTGGTTTTTACCTATGCCTAGTTTTCTCTTCACTGTTTTTAGGCTACCTCCGTTCTTTATAGCATGCTCGATTCTCTCCTTTTTAAACTTCCTTATGTCGGATACCTTGCGCTTATTTATTAACATTGATAGCTCCGTTGGTTCTATTCTATCGGTAGGGTTAGATGCCCTCATGTTTTGGCGCTTCTTAATCAGATCTTTCGTCACCTGAGATAGCTTGCCGGTATCTTTTCGAACTGTCCTACCGCCTACTTCTACTGCGCACTCCGTAATTATTGATGTCAGATTATCGTGCATTGAATGAACAACAATATCATCTTCCTCAGTTAAAACCGAATATCTGTTTTGCAGCCCTATCCTAAACTCCTGTGCTTTCCCTCTTACGGCTAACTCGTTAATGGTCTTCTTCACTAGCTTCTTCCGTTCCCTCTTCAAGTGTAAGCTAATTCTAGACCTTACCATTCTGTGGTCGCTACAACGCACCTCTCCGAGGGCGGCTACATCCTGAATGATGCCAGGTTTAGCGCATAGTATAAAGTCGATTTCATTTTTAATCTCACCGTTGGGGCTCTTCCAGGTCCACTTCCTGTTTTCTTGTTTACGGAAGAAGGTATTCATGATCCGTAAATTATTTCTATCCGCGAATTCGACTAATAACTCTCCCCTGCTATTTCTAGAGCCTATCCCATAGTCACCTACCGCGTTGTCGTCAGCCTGCTTCTTGCCCACCTTCGCATTGAAGTCACCCATCAGTACAGTGTACTGCGATTTTACTTTATTCATTGCCGATTCTACGTCCTCATAGAAACTTTCAACGGTCTGGTCATCATGGCTGGATGTGGGTGCGTAGGCCTGCACCACTTTCAGCTTGTACCTCCTATTCAGCCTAATTACTGTAGCTTCTACCGTCTCGTTAATACTGCAGAACTCCTCTACGTTGCCAGCTATATCCTTATTAATGAGGATTCCCACACCTAGTTCTCGTCTATCCTCTAACCTGCGATAGCACCCTATGTGTCCGTCCTTTAGTACTGTATACGCCTCACCTGTCCTCCTAACTTCGCTAAACCCTATCACATCCCATTTAATTCCCGCTAGTTCCTCAAACAGCACTGCTAGGCTAGCCTCACTAGCTAAAGTTCTAGCGTTAAACGTTGCCAGGTTCGGATTCCAATGGCGGCCTGTCCGGAGCTAGAGATTCTTAGCACCCCCCGCTGCGTCACAGGTCTGACCGCCGCCGTGGTCAGTTGCTCTGCAGCCGCTGGGGACTGAGGGCCGAGGGTTAATCGGTTGGATCATAGAAGGTTGTGGCCAAGTACTACACCAGGGTGGCCAAATCCTGCTCTGGTGAGAGAGTGCGTTGTCGGTTCAGGTCACCGAGATCAGGCCTCACTCCAGGCCCTGTTATGCAATTCTATCGACACGCGTATTTTTTTTTAAACCCGGTGAAGAATTGCGCGGCACCAGGATTTGAACCCCAGTCCTCTTTTTTAGTACGATATTCTATTTTTAGTACGATATCACTTTTGACTTCATCAAAGGCACCTTTGTTGTCTAATGCTAGAATTGCCCTTGTCTGATAGCCTCTAGACTTGTCGATGATTTCTTCTTTTCGCTGTAAAAGTACATCTAGTCGAAAGGTTTGTTCTGAATCCGAACATCGCGTTTGACAAGAGGTCACCTTCATCTAAATGTCTGTAAATTGTTTTATATATACCTTTTTCCGTCAATTTGCTGGTGCACGACGTAAGCGATATTGGCCTCAATTTCTCGATAGTGATCTCTTTACTGTTTGATTCGATGACCGAAAAAAATTGGCAGAGGTTTAATCCAGCTAAACCTAAGTAACCAGAAGAAAGCTTGAAAGTTAAGCCTGATAAAGCTGGGCTAGACTTAGTTGTTGCTTGGTGGTAATGACTGACGTTTAGCCAAGGTTTACCAATCTTAACTTCAAATCTTTCGCTTTGGTTACTCTCTTCGCCTCTGTGCGGCAGCCTCTCGTCGAGCTACGTCCACTAGATGACCGGATTCGGCCTGTCGTCTTGGCTACCTCTGAGACGCAGACAGTTCACGAGGCGTCTGGCCTTGGTCTCTATGACGACTGCTGCCGTTAAGCTGTCGAGAGCTGTTGCAATCCGCTGGCACCGGCTGAGAGGCAGCGAAGGCAATGTAGAAACAGTGAGCGCGCGGCTCAAACGTAGCTGTGGTTGAGTGACGTCATGCTTGTCACGTGATGGGGCAGAGGCGAGCGCTCGGTTTCGGCGGCGATGAAGCTAAGGTGGGGAGAAGTAAAAGCTTGCGCTTTAAAAAAATGTTGGAAGCAGCTGTTTTGGGTTGGGTGTCTTAGCCGCTTCTGTAACAAAACAGAGGCTACTAGTGACCTGACATGGGCGATAAAAGACGTAAGGTTTGACCAGCAAGACAGAGCATAAGCCATTCTCAGCGTCAGAATTGAGCTGAAAAAACGAGGAAGCTCAGCTTTAGCTCAAGCTGCAACAGAAGTGCAACTTAGCTTGCATAGTTTGGTTGGTAGATCTGTCTTGTGTACTAAAAGTCACATTCGTGATGTGTAGAGAACGTTGGTTTGATGAGCCGCTGTGTTCGTTCATCCTTGGAAAAAATATTGAGAAGTCCGGAAAGCTTCTGAATTTCGGAGCTAGAAATTTGGTTAAAGAATTAAGTTGGGCTAGTTGGTGCTTTTGATCCACAGACTGCGACATATTACTAGCGTTAAAATACAAAGGACAAAGAGCAGAAACACACAGGACAGACGCCATTCTTCAACTGCCATTTATTGCACACGTAGGAGAAGAAATCACTATGCGAATCTGCGCATGCCCGATATACAAGACAAATTTGATGAACACCATCGCTGGTTATCGCCGACATATAGAATACAAAAGAAAAATAAATGAAAATTCACAATAGATCAAAGCGCGTACTTTTTGCCAAGTATGCTATGTCTTCACTCGTGAGGGCTATTGAAGGGGAGCTCACGCATTTCTTTCTTGCTTTATCGATACAAAGAGCCTCAAATTTTTCCCTATCAATCTGCTTATCGTACCGCCTCAGCACGTGAGCGCTGCGAAAAAGAGGGGTGCACTCTTCCTCCTCTGTTTTGCCATCTTTTGTCGCTTTGCACCTGCGGCAATGGGCCGCCAAATGGCCACCTCCCATCAGCGCTGCGACTGTTGTTCTATGCTTCCGCAATCTTTCATTCAGGCACTGGCCCGTATGGCCTATGTAGCACTTGCAACAAGACAGTGGTATCAGGTAGACCACTCCAATGATGCAGTAAACAAACCGCGTGGCGTGCTTTGTTCCACAGGCTGTGGCTTCCTTGGTAGTATTCACCATGCGGCACATCCTGGACATTTTGAACGGCGCCGAGAAAACAACGCGTACGCCGCACTTTCCCGCCCACCTTTTCGAGGCGATGGGACACGCCATGCATGTATGGCACACACACAGGACGTCCCTGAGAACCATCATAGCTGAGGTGTACTGACTTACGTCCATGCCTTACCTCTTTGACAAGGCTCTCGGCGACGGACTTGAGAGTGCTATCTGGGAAGCCAGCACTGCTCAGACGGAGAGCCTGTAGTTGAACACTGAAGTTCACTTTGTGTTCGCATGATTTCTAATACCCCTGTCACACGGGCACTTTCGATCCTCATTGAGTCAATGCTCATCGAACTCAATGCAGATCGACGGTTGTCACACGGCCACTTTCAAGCGCAATCAAGCTCGATCCTGCTTGACTCTATGCCGATTCCTCAAGAGTGCTTGAGGTTCCAAGCACAATCGAGAACACTCTCGCTCTCATGAAGCTATAAAAATAAACACAAATCAACAAAAGCAAACCAATTGTTGTTGTTCTAATTGATTAAAATGTAATACAGAACATTTTTCAGGTACTATGCCTGCTTATATGCAAACATTTGAAAATAATCTCTACTCCACGCTCCAAGCTTCGCCATCAGTGTAAACAAAGATGGAGTCCTCCTGCTCGTCGGCGCGGAAACTGTGGAGCGAGCGCGAGACAGCCGTTCTCATCGACTGCTGGCAGGACTGCCTAAATAATTTGCGGCGCCAGAAGAGAAACGCCGCAGTCTATGCAGAAATCGCGGAGGCGTTGCGGGCCCTTGGGTTGCATCGCACAGCAGCAGAGGTGCGCCACAAAAACCTGGCGCAGATACGCAATGTACCGATTTGTCTACGGATTTGGCTGCCGCTGCCCCCGACTGCACAGTGTTGCCGGACATCGCCATGTTATGGCTGTCGGCGGAACATTTGGCGCCACCTAACACACATGAGGGAAACTTCTCAATGAGCATTGAAAATGCCCGTGTAGCACCGGATGTTACGAGCGTGCTCGAAAATCTCGATGCAGATCGAGCTCAATGAGGATCGAAAGTGCCCGTGTGACAGGGGTATGAAGGGCGGCTCGCAAGCAGTTCCAAGCTATCCCTCTCTTCACAATATTTGAATGGGCCGAATTATAGCTTAGGATTGGCTTTTTTGACCGAGCCACAATATGTACAACAGACCAAATGATCATTAAAGCTAATGTTTAAATCAAGGTACTGCAAGCTTCCCTCAATCGGAACCTCACGAATTAATCTCAGTCCTTTCGCACAATCTTTAAAAAACGTTACAAATGCCCTCCAAAAGTGCAATCTCTTTCCTCAGGCGCCTCTCATTTCAACAGAACAAGATAATCGTCAACATATCTAAATATTTTTGCAACAAAGGTCTTGTCAGTGCGCGAAAAAATTTCTTTGTTGATACAGGCTAAAAACAGGTCACTTAAAACTGGAGCAATGCACGAACCAATGCATATACCTTGATTCTGTACGTAGGAGTCAGCGTTAAAATCAACAAGCGTAGAGGAAAGATAAAACACTCAGCAGTTCCAAGAAGTTGTCAACAGACAAACCAGAAGAATTCTGGAAGGTGGACTGGACCATGGGACTCGATGCTCTCCCTAACAGCGACACAGAGCTCTGCCTGAGGTATGGAGTAGAAAAGTTCCTCCACGTCAATAGAAAACCCGTAACACATATCTGCGCGGTCCTCGTGTGTCGAAAGAAAATCAATAACCTCATTCGACTTTCTTGCAAGAAAAGGATCAGGTGGCCACTTGGCGGCCCATTGCTGCAGGTGCAAAACGACAAAAGATGGCAAAACAGAGGAGGAAGAGTGCACCTCTCTTTTTCGCAGCACTCACCGTGCTGAGGGCGGTTCGATAACCAGATTGATAGGAAAATATTTGAGGCTTTCTGTATCGATAAAGCTGGAGAGAAATGCGTGAGCTCCCCTTCAATAGCCCTCACGAGTAAAGAAATTGCATACTTGGCAAAAAGAACGCGCTTTAATCTATTGTGAATTTTCTTTTCTTTTCCTTTTGTTTTTCTTTTTCAATATGTCGGCGATAACCAGCGATGGTGGTAATCAAATTTGTCTTGTATATCGGGCATGCCACAGATGCGCGTAGTGATTTTCTTCTACGTGTGCAATAAACGGCAGTTGAAGTCTAGCGTCTGTCCTGTGTGTTTGTGCTCTTTGTTCTTTGTATTTTAACGCTAGTAATATGTCGCAGTCTGTAGAAATTTGGGAGCTGAGAACCCTTGAATGAACTCTTGTATGAACGATGAAATGAACGGCTGCGCAAATCAGGACACAGACAAGAAAGAGACACCACATGCGCACATTACCAACTGTTTATTCTATGGAAAGGTGGCATATTTAAAGAGTTCCGCTCAAGCATGATACATTATCACTTCGAAACCAGCAGGTGGTATGAAAAGCCGCTACATCAGGTTAACAGACTATATACTGCAGATTAGACTAACAGATAACTATGATCAATGGAATTAAAAAAACCGAAACAAAGGGGCCATCTCTTAGCAAAAGCAGTGTCAAACAATCGTAGCAACAGCAGAGTCATACAGGAGAAGCAAAAGCAGTCAGAAACCAAAAAACAAAATATAAAAAGTAAAAAACAAATAACAATCGTAGGAAAAGCACAGTCAAACATATGAAGCAAAAGCAGTCAGAAAAAGAAAGATAAAACTAATAAAACAATTAACAACCCACCTAAACAAACAGCAGACGGCCGCTAGAAATGCTAGGCTGAAAAGTAGCACAGATAATGACGTCACAAAAAACTGTCTAGGAAGGAAACTTCATTTCTACGGAGGAATACCGAGGCGTCGCTGACACATGTGCTTCCTTTCTTTTTTATCATAAAGGCCTCAAGTATTTCACGCGAAACCTGATCGCGACTCCTGCCCAGAATCCTTATTCCGTTAAGCACCGGCTCACACTTGCAGTCTCTACAATGGGAGGCAAATTTGACCCGCCTCCGCTTTCCTAACGTTTTTTCATGCTCCCGTGCCCTGTCGTTAATACAGCGACCCGTCTGGCCTATATAGACCCTTCCACACGTCAGTGGGATTTCATAAACCACTCCGACAGCACAGGATACGAATTGCTTGCCGTGCCTCTTTTCACACAGGGCCTTCTTCTGGCCGATCCGCGAGCATAACCCGCTCAGCTTTTTTGGCGCGGAGAAAACGACAGGGATGTCGAACCGGCCAGCAACCTTCTTCAAACTGTGCACCACTCGGTGTATATAGGGGACCACTTGTGGTCTTCTTGATCCCGGCTTAGCAAGGAATTTTTTCTTCTTGCCTTTCATTTTTTGCTGCCCTTTCATTTTTTGCTGTTTGGGATGAGTATCATCCTTGAGCAGAACTGTTTAAATATGCCACCTTTCCATAGAATAAACAGTTGGTAGTGTGCGTATGTGGTGTCTCTTTCTTGTCTGTGTCCTGATTTGCGCAGCCGTTCATTTCATCATGCACCAACTCGCCCTCAGGCCGTTATTCTTGTATGAACCTTTGAATGAACTCTAGGAACCCTTGCGTGAAAAATCCCCGCAAGCGGAAAGGGTGACCACAATAGAACGTCGCTAAAGATAGAATATTGGCGGCCGCACAAACTCAGCGCATGCTGCGGGCAGGAATCATGGCGGAGGACAAGCAGGCCGAGCGGATTTCCGGTTTGGATGCGGTCGCATTCTGAATCTCAACACGTAATGTAATTAAGCGTTACTTCAGACTCTAGCAACAATGTCTGAATGTGCCAGCCGACGCCTTGCGCAGTGAAGCAAACAACGTTGTTCCGTGCGCGCCGATCTTAGACTGACGCGGGGCGCCGCCGCAGCATGGCGTCAATTTCATGAAAATCGCCAATACAGTAACAATGGTCTTGTCGAGGGTAAGTCGATACGCGCCCACCCCTTGTCTAAAGCCTTTTCATTCCTGGTGATTTCTACACTCGCTACGGCTCTCGCTCATGTGACGTCAGTGTACTTCCGTGAGTGAACCTGCGCACCGGCTGTTAGTAGTTCTCCACTCCGTTGAGAGTGCTTCTTCATAGAGCTCTACTGCTCTCCTTTCGTCTCGTTTCCCCCTCACTCTCTTACGGCGAGGCTTTGCCCTCTAACGACGGCGCCGGCGTTTTTGCAGAATGACCCCTTTAGCAGCAAAAATAGGGGACACTCACGCAGCCTGACACACTGACCCTGAAATAAATGTTCACTTCGCACTCACTCTCACAGAGCCGCACCCGCTTTTACGCTCAAGGCCGGTCACTTGCACAAAAATTAAATAACTCGCGTCAGCACTAGCGTTGGCTCACACTCAGAGGCATGCATCTAGTACGCTCACTGCATTACGTTCCCTCTCAAACCGATCGCACTATAACGCGCACTCACTCGCGATTAACGAACATGACGTCCACAACAGTAATGGGTGCCCACACCTGCAAACACTTAGTGTATGAAATGAGTACATTTGCATGAAAACACACATGATTCAGCATGCAGTCATATGCTGATGTCAGGCAGACCGCGCAAAATTTTGGGTTCTCGGCAAAGCGACGCAAGAGGAGTTATTGAGGCAGCTTAATGACTTCGAGTAATAGAAGGAGTTGGCGAGAATTGCGGATACCCTACTTACCATGACATGTAGAGCAGATAGCTTGTATAAATGCTTGACCTCTTGTCCTTCGGCAGGTTTAAAAACATCGCCATGCGATGGTGTAACCATCGGCTCGAAGAGTAAGTATGGCTTGAAGTTATCCTTCCCACTGTGTCTTTAGTGCCTGAAAGCCCCTTTCGCGCTTCGCAAAGTTTTTCTGCGAGAAAAAAAAAGGTCGTTAATAGCAATGCAAATAATCAGAAATATATTTTCAACAACAAGCGCACAGGGCTTGACAATTTCACGGCGGACAAAACAAAGAAAAAAACGCGCCAAAAGCGATCCAATAGATTGTATAACATGACGCCTCAAAGGGCCGAGGAGAATGTTTCGTAATGTGAACATCTTAAAAAAAACAATTGTAGAGTTAGGTTTAGCGGCTTCGCGCATGAATCAGCGAAATCTGTTGTAGTTTTGGTTTAACCTTATAGCCTCGCATTACCCCCCCCCCCCCCCCCCGCAGGTTGCAATGTGCAACCTCCCGCAGATTGCCCATTCCTCCACCCTAGTCAAAACCTCCCCTTCCACGGTAACCACCCTGTCGATTCTTGCTGTGGCAGCCACCTGCCGGTTGCGCATTCCTGTCCCCTCACCATAACCTCCCAAGCCACAAAGCCACCGGTTGCCTCCCACCCTCCGTCTCTAGCCTCTCCCTCCTCTTGCCTAAATGTGAAAGGAGGATTTCCCTCTCTTCACTTTGCGCCTGAGGCCAACAAATTGAGGTATTCAAGCAAAATAATTTCATTCACTAATTAATTAGGTACCTTAGGGCCCACGCTCTAGATTCCACAGTACAATACAGAGCTATCAACATCCAACCTATTCGTCGAAGTATCTTATGTAAGGTCCAGAAAAACGCCGTGACAGTTTTTCACTAAGTCTTCAACGACGGATTTGTGTCCACGAACAGACCACGTCACATGGCTTGTACTGTACGTAGAGTAGTCGGCGGTTCTACTGTCGGGCGTCTGTGCGCTGCTGGTCTTTGATCAGTATGCGGGCAAGCCGTCTGGCTTCTGCGCACTGAAGCTAGGCGGCGACGTCGAGGTTCTCGTTGTCGGTTACGTTAGGCAGTTTGGCGTCAAGCGTGTTCGTGACTCCCTACCGTGGACGAGCCTAAACGATGCCTTCTTGGTGTTCTGCACTGTATTGTTACAAGTCAGGACCATGCAGGGTCGAATGACGTCCCAGGCATTTTGCTGCACGTAGCTAGAACGTAAAGCAGCGTAAAATCAAACAAGGAACTTGGGAGCTGCCAAACAACTGAAAATGCTTTTTTTGTTCGCAAAAAATAGACTGGTCCAACAGCAGAGATGTACACAGAGACTTATACGGATATAGCAGCAGAGGTGCGGTGGAGGTTGTGGAGACGAGATGTTGGCACCGAGGTACCGATATAAGTTGGTACTTGCCTTAATGTGTTTGGCTGCAACGAATAAGTGTCAGTGAGGTTAGAAACCAGCTCTGATCACGTTCCTGTCGTTTCTGGTATTCCCCAGTGATCTGTTTTTGGTCCCAAAAAACTTGTTGCGGGGCTAGTTGGTGACACACACTTTAATAAAATGTAGCCCAAAAGAGACGAGCACGGAAGGGAGACAGGACAAACACGAAATCTTCGTGTTTGCCTTGTCTTCCTCCCGTGCTCGTCTCTTCTGCGCTACATTTTATTCAAGTGTTCTTGGTCCGCTATTGTTTTTAATATTTATAACGATTTTTTTAAAGACCTGCTCGTACGGAACATGCTATAGGTTGACGACTGTATCCTGTACAAAAAAAAGTTCAGCTGAGGACCAAATGGTGCTGAATAATGACTTTGTAAAACAATTTTATTGGTGCGAGAGGTAGCAAATCTCATTTCATTTTGAAAAAAACATACTCGAGAATACCACTAAATGAGAGCTGTTTTCTCTATCAGTACGCAGCTAATAATACCACGTTTTTCATGGAAGACTAAATAATTTTCAAAAATAGTCTTTCTGGGGTAAAAATAAGGCATTGCGGCATAGTATTACCAGTGTTGGCGGACACCAGAAAGCCGGTGAACCGTCTTGAGCAGTAAGCTGGATAACTAATTTTTAATAATTAGCTTTTTAACTAGCAGAGTTAGGCGCCTAGTTGTAATTACAGATTGATAGTCGGTCGTTACTAATAGCATAGTCAAGAACTATGGTAATAGACGTATCATGTTTTAAAATTTTGAAAGCGTAATTATCCTCGGCACTGTGGTTGAACAAAATTTGGTTTCATCGTGCCAAAATACATGTGCTTTCGAAAAGCATGCAGACAAAAAAAAGTTTCCAGTGCACGTAACTAGTCGAAAAATTCAACAGGTCTACGACCACATCACAGTTTACTAACGGATTCTCACAGCTATAATGACATTCCTGTAGATTCTGCAGAGTGCCCAAAGAGGCGCTATTGAGGAGGTTGCGAGGCAACCACAACTTGGCTCATGCGCCGTGGATGCCCGGGATGAGGCCATTGGATCACTGAGGGGAGATCCTTCCTTATCTGCCACTCTAAGCTCTGATTCTAGCTCTGATTTTAAGTGGCAGAGTTCAAGACCCGAATTGAGGCCAGGGCTTGCGGAATTGGCAATGGGGGGGAATTGGGCGGAAATAAGAATTACGAAGAAATGATCTCAGTTTTTGAGACTAGCATCAAAAATTTGTCAGTTTGAACGGAGTCCAGATTTAAATGAAGCCAGCAGTAAGTTCAAAATTTGGAGTTTCGCAGAATGAAACCGGAACGGAAGCTATGCTGCTAAGTAAAAAAAAGCAAAATGTTATGATCGAGGTGTGACGCGATTACCGAATATATTATGTGTTCCAGGAAAATGCATGACAGGGAAATGGGGCGATATTTGGATGGGTCTGATCGGTTACCAGTCTTTACTACCGGCACAACTTCGCCTATTTTAGAATTTTTTCATGGCGAACCAGCCGATACAGCATATATTATAATATATTATAGTATAGTGTAGTGTAGCATAGAAGACTATAGTATAGTATAGTATAGTATTGTTTAGTACAGTATACAAAAGTATAGTATAGTGTCACGTAGTGGTGACTGCAATCCGGAGAGCATAAAGACAGCGAAAAATGGCGGCTAAACAAAATTCTTTATTTGGGCTGACTTGCGCCCACAATAGACTGAATCACTCGGCGGCGGCGTAGCAACAAGCGGGCTCTGCGGTCGTCGAACAGAACGCCTGCCGCTCTCGGCCGTGCTCGATTTAAAGCTGATAGAGAACATTCGAGATACGGCGTGCAAAGTTGCAACAACATTCTGGAACAACGTATAATCAGCTCCGCCTGGATGCCATCAATCTAGATAAATCTGGATGCATCTTGGAAACAAAGTTATAAAGCCGCGCCCCGGCAGCTTTGAAGAAATAACAAACAGTACACAGATTCACGGCAGCAGCATAGTATAGTTTAGTATAATATAGTATCCCGGATGCGGGATCGAATCCCGCAGCTGGGATTCTATCCCGCGTCTTTGCACTCACCAGGAGAACGCCACATCTACTAAACCACCGCAGTGGGTCACTGAAAGAAGTATTGACCCATTAGAGCTTGCAGTGACATGCATATAAGAAAATGACACGATTTTCAAGTACCAGAGTGGCTTCCGCAAGAATTTTTGAGAAGTTCTTAGCTCGCTGCCATTATTATTCATTTGTAGTCATCAGTTATTGCAGGTTTTCACATTGATGCAGTATATTCTCTCCACAGGCTTCTACAGAAACTAACACAGCCTAGTATGTACTCTGATGTTCTCGCGTAGTTTAAAAACTTCGTCTCGTCTCTAAACCAGTACACCTCAGTCAATAACCCTCGCTCTCCCTCGGTTCATATCATGTCTGTTGTACCCCAGAGAAGCTTGCTCGGTCCCTTGTTTTTTCTAAACTATAATATTGATTTATCTAATAACGTAACGTCTAGACTTCAGCTGTATGCTTCTGATTGTGGAATACGCTGTAAAATTACAAATGGCACAAACACACTGCCCCGACTCAATTATGACTAAAGTCTGACTGCAGTCAGACTTGGCTGCTGCAAGCTCATGGTGTTCGTCGTGGTTAATGGCATTAAACGTCCTCGAAAAAAATCCACGTATTTTACTAGCAGTCTGCCTCACATTCCAACTGCTTTCGCTATTTGCAACAATTATCCGCCGTAGTGACTCAGTACTTAGGGCGCTCGGCTACCAAGCCGGAAGACCCGGATTCATTCCCGGCAGCGTCAGTCGCGGTTCGATGAAAGCGAAACGCAAGAGGCGCCCTTGTGCTGTGTTGACACCGCACGTTAAAGAACCCAAGGCAGTCTAAATTAATCCGGAGCCTTCCACTACGGCATCCCTGATAGGCCATGTGTCACTTCAGGACTTTACACCTCATAACTTACCATTTATTTTTTTATTGACAATAACAGCTTTGAAATTACGGCTACATACAAGTACGATAGGATGGATCCTCAATTTAACCTCACATGGCATCACCATAATAATACTACTGTAGCGTCTGCTAGCTGCCACCTACGTCCTCTCATACGCAGCCCTAAACAAGGAGTCGTAAAAGGTAAAAAATTACCTACACTCTTCTAACTCGGCCCAATAACGAATAAGCTGCAGCCCTTTAGGACACTCACCAAAGCTAGCCAGACTGCTCGCGCTTTCCTACTGTCACAGCTCGAAAGGATCCCAGCGAATAGGAAAACTTCTACTGTCACAAACATGTTTGTTGCACAACTTTTAAATTTTATCGCAATCCATCACATCGAGATGATTTCTTTATCTTATTACGTCTTTCGAAGACGCCATGAGACTTCTTCAACCAAGTTACTTCGATGCCAACGATAATAAAATCATGCAAACGATCAAAGATGCAAAACTGAAAATAAAAATGCGAAAACCAAAAAACGTGCTAACGCAGATCTGCCGCATCACACTGCATGATCGCAAGTGAATGTATTCCGTTTTTGGTTCTTAAGACCTCTGCTGCTGCCCCGGAACCTGCCTTTCCATGCAGTTGCCTGCAACAAACAATGCATAAATTAAAAAAATGCTGCCATTATGAAGTAATTACCCTGAATCTGCTGTCCGAGGTACCAAATCCTTTCAAATGAAAACGTTGCACAATGTGGTTGGATAGTTGCACCTGTGGCAAGAGAAGGGAACTCAGTTTTCGATTTAGAGGAGTTCTAACAATTCCATTAATATTTTTGCCAATAGTGGGAAAAGCAAGACTCTAAACTCAAGCTTTAATTAACATCGGTCTAGCGTGAATTAATTTAGGATTGTTAAATGCGCATCATATTGGCGCGAAGAATGTTTCCTAGCCACCACTTTTCTCCCGCTTTCATTTTTATCTCGTGGATTGCTTGCAATATTTCCACTTCTAGACGCAGCTCTTAGTGGCTTAGTCTGCGCAGTAATATCTGTCTTTCTGTTTGAAAAAAAAAATCACAGGACACCTAATTTCATAGTATGCTGGCAATACAATACGTTAGAGCGGTTCATTCGTTTGTATGGAGTTTGTATTAATTTTACGGTTGTGTTTGCAGACCCTTACAGCCAGACATCTCTTCGGGTCATCTAGCTGGTGGTTAGATGTTGCCCCGAACGACGCATTTTCTTGCCGATGAGGGCTCCAGCGCTATTTCATGATGTGTGTGTATATATATATATATATATATATATATATATATATATATATATATATATATATATATATATATATATATATCCGCCGCTATGGTCGAAGGTGGCTCTGGTGAACACTCTCAAGGCTCGCGTACACCAAAATAAACATAAATACCCACGAGAGCAGCAGATTGGACCGCCGTCGCCGTAGCTCAGTTGGTAAGAGCACCGGACGCGATATTCGGAGGTCGTGGGTTTGGATCCCACTGGCGGCATGGTTGTTTTTTTTTGCTGCTTTATAAGTAATTTTCTTTAGGCGATTTATTAATCTAAGTAATATTATCCCACTGATAAGCACAACACATTAAAAAATTAATAAATAAAAAATAGCGTTCCCCTATGCACCTTGGTTTCGGTGACTGTTGGCTCCCTTCATAAGTTTGTCAAACGGGCCCCTCATTTACTTTACCTTGTCTGCTAATATATATATATATATATATATATATATATATATATATATATATATATATATATATATATATATATATATATATATATATATATATGTTATAGTATTGTAAAGGGGTGAGCTTAGAAGCGAATGCCGAAACAGGTCACCGACGTGCCCTAACGAGGGCGCGGGAAGAGCGCCCCGTAAAACGACAGTACACGTTGCTGGCGGGAGTCAGACTGGCCCCTCTCCTTGAAGAGCGGGGGAGCGTTTATTATCTTTTCCCTTTCCCCCGTGCAGCTGGGTGCCGCTGAGAAGGCACTTGCGGTGTCCTTGGCGTCTGCTGTCTCGGGGAATCTTCACACCCCTCCCTTTGTTGTGAAGCCTGCTGCACGACACTGGGGACGAGCCGTGTCTTGTTTACGCCTCTACAGTCCGTAGCAGATAACAGGCTTCCGGACCCGGGTAGACCGGCGAAGCTGGGTGTGCAAAGGGGCAGCACTTGACTGCTGTTGCCGCGCCGAGGCTGTTGTAGACGGCTCGGTGCTTAATGAGCAGCGAGGTGGGGACAGCTGTTCCGTGTCCGTTGTCGCTGTTAGTGCAGGAAGAGGCTCCTCGTCGTCTGAGAGAACGCCGGGCGTCCTTCGCGGTCGCACGTGGTCCGCATGCCTGTTCCACAGCGTTCCGTCTTCCAGTTCTATTTGAAGCGACGAAGAACTTGTGGGATGGCGAACCGTTCCGGCAATACAAGCTGGGCCTGGTCGGAAGTTTCTAACAAAGACGTGCTCGTCGAGCGAAGGCAAACAGCTTTTGTGTGCGTTACTGTCGCAGCGCATCTTTTGCTTCAATTGCTTGAAGTCCGCATGTGCCCTTAGGCCGGGGTGCATTAGTTGAATGGGTGTTTGCAGCTGCCTGCCCATGAGGACCTCAGCGCGAGGGGACCCAGTAAACGCGTGTGGCGTTGTTCTGTAGAAAAGCAGGATCCTGTCGATGTTTGTTTGAAAATCTCCAGGCGCCGCCTTCTTGAGTTTCTCCATAATTGTTTCCACGACGCGTTCCGCAGCTCCGTTCGATGCTGGGTGGTATGGTGGTATCAAGATTCGCCGAATGCCGTTCTTACTCAAGAAATCAGCGTAATTCTCGCTGGTGAATGCGGTGCCGTTGTCGGAGACAATGATGTCTGGAATGCCATGCGTGGAAAATATGGTTCGCAAGCATCGAATTGTGGCGTCCGGTGAAGGTGCAAGAACGGGAACCACCTCTACCCATTTAGAGTAGGCATCGACTAGGACGAAAAAGTAGTGTCCTTGAAATCGACCACCAAAGTCGACACGCAGTCTACACCATGGTTTTTTCGGAAACAGCCACGGATTAGACTGCGCTTTCCGTCCCATTCTCTGGTGTTCGTGACAGATTTTGCAAAGTTGCACTTTCTGTGCAATGCTGCTGTCAAGTCCTTCCCACCAAATGTGGCTCTGTGCAACTGCTTTCATCTTTTCCACACCTGGGTGAGTTTCATGAAGGAGATCAAGAACTTCTACTTGTAGTTCTTTAGGAACGACGACTCGTGTTCCTCGCAGGACGCAGTTCTCATGAACACTAAACTCTGTACGGTTCTTCTGAAATAGTGTCCAATCAGTTCCTCTTGGCAGCTCTTCGCCAGTAAGGAGCGCCAGTCGTAGGCGTGACATAACAGGATCACGATCTGTAGCTTTTGCGATGGCGGATGGTGAAAGAAGTCGAGGATATGTATTTTCAAGCATGAAGATATCAGCAGGCTTTGGTACTGTGCCTGGCTCTGTGGGAAGCGGTAGTCGGCTCAGCGCGTCGGCGTTGCTGATACTGGTGCCAGGACGGTACACAAGCGTGTACTTGTACGCTGACAGGGTAAATGCCCAGCGTATCATTCTCGGTGATGATCTGTCGGGAATAGGCTTGTCCTGTCCGAGAAGTCCTAGAAGTGGTTTGTGATCAGTCACCACTTCAAAATATTGGCCCCAGAGATACTTATGAAACTTCGATACGCCGAAAATTAAGGCAAGGGCATTTTTGTCCCGCTGACTGTAATTCTTTTCTGCTGGAAGAAGGCTTCTCGATGCGAAGGCAATGGGACGTTCCCCTGTTTCATCTCGGTGTGCGAGAACAGCTCCGATTCTGTACGGTGAAGCGTCGCAACTGAGAACAATTTGCTTGGAAGAATCGAAATGATGCAGTGCCGGCGCAGAAGTCAGGAGACCTTTACTTTCTCTGAAAGCTTGTTCCTCTACGCTTGTCCACTTCCATGGAGTTTCTTTTGTAAGCAGCAGATTCAAGGGCCGGAGAACTGTCGAAAAGTTGGGCAGAAAACGCCTGTAGAAATTAATGAGTCCAAGGTAGCTTTGAAGTTTCTTGACGTCCTTGGGACATAGAGCATTCACGGCAGCTTCTATTTTCTTCGGTGTTGGCCTCAGTCCGTCCGCGTTTATGACATTGCCCAGGTACTCGACTTCTGCCGCTAGAAATGAACACTTCTCTAACTTGAGCTTGAGGCCTGCTTCCTGTAGGCGCTGTAGTACACTGGCTACGTTGCTCAAGTGATCTGCGTCGTCCGATCCCGTTACCAATATGTCATCAAAGTACACGGTGACATGGCGCATGTCTTGTAGCAAATTTTCCATTTCTCTCTGGAATATGGCCGGCGCTGAAGCTACTCCGAAAGGTAGTCTGGTGTACTGGAAGAGGCCCTGAGGCGCATTGATGGTCACTAGCTTCTGTGAGCTCGTGTCAAGTTCTACCTGCTGGTAAGCGTCTTTCAGGTCAGCCTGGTAAACTTTTTGCCACCTGAAAGTTTCGCCCATAGGTCCTCGACTCGCGGCACAGGATATTTTTCCAGCACTCTGGCACCGTTAATTGTGACCTTGAAGTCGCCACATGTGCGCACGTGGCCATCTTGCTTGTGCACAAGAACAATTGGGGCTGCCCACTCAGACGTTCTGACGGGTGTAAGTACCCCTTCTCGTAGCATTCTTTGCCATTCTTCTGCAACTATGTCTTGCAATGCAAAAGGAATCGTTCGTGGTTTGAAGAATTTTGGAGGTGAATCTTCCTTGACTACAATTTTGGCTTTCACACCTTTGAATGTTTCTAGTCCGTCCGAAAATGCTTCTTTGTAGCAAGTAAACAGCTCGTCAACGCTCGTAAGTGAGTCAACGGATCTGACGTCATTTAGGTCGAGCTGAAGCGCACTGATCTAGTTTCGTTCGAGAAGGGTTGGACACTGGTCCGAAGCTACAAACAAAGGCAGTGTTGCCTCTCTTCGTCCGAACTGGACTGAAACGGTAACCTTGCCCCTAACGGCTGTCAGTCTTCCGCAATAACTCTTCAGAATTACGTCTGATGGGTCTACTGAGAGCTCGGGAAACTGCTGTTGGAATGCGGTCTCCCCTATTACGGAGACACTGGCCCCCGTGTCTAGCTCCATTCTAAGAGGCCTGCTTGCGATTTTCAAAACTGCTACAAACGGAGGTATTTTTTCCTCGCTGTTCATCTGCCACGTCTCGTAGACCTGTGACTGGATTCCAGGAAGATTTCCACTGTCCTCAAGGCTGTGAACTGACTGCTTTGTTTGCCTTTGCGTACTGTGCTTCCTTGGCACGTTCTTTTGCTTCGTGTCGGCAGCCTTTGAGCGGCATACTCTGGCCAGATGCCCGATCTTGCTGCATGCGTTGCACCGAGATTTGTCGTGCTGGCATACTGTTGCGTAGTGCGGCTCTCCACAGCGATAACAACTTGTCTGTTTCATTTGCTTGCTCATCGCCCTGTGAACTGTCTGAGCTTCGGTCATGCCCTGTGCTTGCATCAACATGCTTGAGTCTCTTTTAGCCGTCTCCATTACAATTAGGAGCTTGACTGCTGACTCGAACGTCAGGTTTGGCTCTTCAAGCAGTCGTCATTGCATTGACGCGTCATTAATGCCGCAAACGAGTCTGTCCCGCAGCATGTCAGGAAGGAAGGTGCCGTACTCACAATTTGCTGAAAGCTTTTTCAGTGATGCGGTGTAGTCGCTGACAGACTCCTCCGGTTGGCGAGAGCGACTATTGAATCTGAAGCGGCAGACCACTACGGAAGTCTTCGGAATGTAGTGGCCCGAACGCACGGAGAATATCGCGTTGATAGAGACTTGACTGGAGTTTTAGGCGTCAGCAGGCTCCGTAGTAAGGAGCAGTTACTAGACCAGCAGCATGTCAGGAACAAGGACCTTTTCTTCTCCTCTGGAACGCTGTTGGCGTCGAAGAACAGCTTGACTCGCTAGAAGTACTCCGTCCAGGCCCCTCCTTCCCCGTGGAATGGCTCCAGTGATCCGTAGGTCGGCATGGTTGCAGATGATGCGATGCCGGAAAACGTTCACGTCGTCGCCGGAATTGTTATGGTATTGTAAAGGGGTGAGCATAGAAGCGAATGCCGAAACGGGTCACCGACGTGTCTTAACGAGGGCGCGGGAAGAGCGCGCCGTAAAACGACAGTACACGTTGCTGGCGGGAGTCAGACTGGCCCCTCTCCTTGAAAAGCGGGGGAGCGTTTATTATCTTTTCCCTTTCCCCGTGTAGCTGGGAGCCGCTGAGAAGGCACCTGCGGTGTCCTTGGCATCTGCTGCCTTGGGGAATTGTCACTATATATATATATATATATATATATATATATATATATATATATATCGTATGTTGCGCCAAAGGTAGGCTTGAACCGCCTCCCGAAGCGGTTAGGAACGGTTCCTGTGAATCCTTCCGGTTCGGGTACAGCTCCAAAATGACGAAAGGAATACGGGTTCGGTTCTGTTCCTGTTCCAGGAAAAATACAGGTTTTTTTCCGCCGTTCATTCACAACGCGGCCCGAAGATACCAGGTTATGTGGTCTCCCGTAACTTCTGACCTCTGACTTTCCCAGCGCTTATAAATACGCGCGATGAAAAGCTTCTTGTCCTAAAATTTGCTCTCACCGGTTATTGTTCGAAGCCCCAATACTAAACTTGGCTTCTTCGACCTCGATAAGGCGCAGAGAATGATCGCCATCAGGTCGCAGCTAAGGCATTCCCTCTCATCGCATCTAACCAGCCACTGTAATGTCGGCTAGAACTATAGAGAAGGCCACATGCGGCGCAAACGCTGCCAGCTCCGTCGCCACACAGCTACGCGCCGCCGTGATGTTGCGTCACTCAAAGCTAATAAATGCTAAAAAAGAAACTCAACTGGAGAGAGGAAAACAAGCCAGAGACAAAAACATCATGCAAAAGTTGGTTTCATTGGCTGATCTGAATTGCGGCTATCATTCCACCAACTAGACAAGCGAATACATCCCGCATTCCAAGCCCGAATCAACAGGAATAACGTAATGCTGCCTTTTTGGCACATGCGGGAGCAAATGCCCTCCTGTGGCTTGCCGCAGCCTTTTTGACTCCGGTGTAATTAGTTTCATGCTGCCCACTCGAGCCTGACATTGGCTACAGTCAATAGGAAGCCTCGGCTTGTGGACCACGTCAGACAAGTCCTCTCGTGGCCAGGCAGAGCAAGCCTCCATCTTGACACAACTTGCCCATGCCGTGCTTTTTTCTGAACATGGGCGATTCTTGGCCAGAGATGAGCCTACGTTGTTGCTCTGCACTGTTCAATGATAGCCCGACGCGTCTATATTACCTAGCAAGAGGGTCGGCTTTCTGATTTTTCAGTCGGGGACGCAGAGTTACCTTTCCCAGTCTCGAATTTTCTGAATAGCTCACGATATGCTGAAGACTCTTTTGCGCAATACTCGAATGCTAAACAACAACAATATCAACCATTAGCACACTTTCTTTCTTCAAAGAAATAAATAGAAAATATCATAATCTTCCGCATACGCTGCGTGAGCCTGCTGCGATAAAAAGAAATTGTGCGGCATAACCCATAGTAAGATGCAACTTCTGAAATGTACTTGGTAACTTTTCAATTTTGAAGAGGACCCTGAATAGAGGACGTTCTTGTGAACGCGAGCCAGAATGACTTGTGCGGGGGTCGCAAATTAAACTAAAGCGTTATTTTTTGTGACCACCTTGAAATACCAGCGCCATCTTTTTAATTCAAGTGTGTGTAATTAACAATTTAAAGCTAATAACTAAGCTCTAAGCCTCGTAACAGCAGCAGTCAATCAGGGTTAGCAGAATAAATACCAAATGATATGATTTTTGCCTGCCTACTGGCAACATTGTGATCGACGCCGCGCTGCGAGGCATCGGTTCCTTCATTGCGTAATTGGTTCGCAAGCATATAGAATTGTTTTCAGGGTTTTGCTGCAAAAACATATTTTAGGAGCGCTGTTACATGAATGTGTGCACGATAACGGGACAGAAGAGCCGCTATGTATAGTTTCATGAGGGTCCCGTTGCCACCAATACACAGAGATTAGGGGAGTAGGACGTTTACACCCTGTAGTGGAATGCTTGCAGCACCGCGACAGCGTTGTTGTTATTGATTGATTTGATCCAAAAAATTTATTTGCCCAGACTACAAGGGCGTATGTAAATACGAGACGCTCTTGGTTGACGAACATTTCTGAGCAAACATGACTAACGGGCACATTTCAACCGCGAGTTTTCTGCCTGACTCTGTATAATGACAGGCCCTATCACGTCATGCGCATGAGGCAATATATTGTTTTCTTATCGAAACAAATCAAGAGTTATATTTATTAATTACTTTAGTTATTACTTATTACTTTCTTTTTATTCGTTTATTACTTTTATTACTTTCTAAACAAATTCTTCTTGCTCCTCGTTTTTGCCCCATGTCCTTCCTGTCACAATAACCCATTATTCAGACAATCGGTTCAAAAGAATTGTGTCAAAGTAGCACTATTTTCATTACAGTAAAATCTCGTTACTACGAACATCAGATTAACGAAATTTTCAGATTTACGAATTTTTTTAAAATCCCCGCCAAAATGCCTATACTTTCAATGTAAAAAACTTTCAGTACTACGAATTTCAAATTACCGAATATTTCAGAATAACGTATGTAATTTAATCTCGCATTCGTCGCAAAACGCTTCGTTATTACGAAGTTCCGTACCAAATCCCTGAAGCTGACGCCTGTCATCATCATCCGAAGCATCAGCTATGCGCTGGGGAACTCGTTGCAACGGATACAGCCCCAGCGGTATCGCCATCACGCGAGGCGGCGCGAGCTGCCGCCCGATACAAAGGGTAAGGCCATTATCATCCACCCAGCGTGTGGTCACATACGTACTGCGCAGCAGTCTTAAGCCTATTCAGCGCAGTGTCACCACGTCGACAGCGAACGTTAGGATCTGCGAAGTTATCGGCGCTGTGATTGTGTTGTGCATTAGCTTTGCTGACAATGAGTTCTCCTGGCCCCCGCGTTAAAAAGAAGCGACGCCAGTTTTCGCTTAAAGAAAAAGCGGACATTCTGTCGCAGCTGCTGGAAAAAAGCAAGCGGACTTGTGCAGGGAGCTTGGCATTACACCGTCAACAATAGCAACGATGTTCCAAGATCGGGACAAGATCGTAAAACTACATCGAGTGTCGCAGCTGGCTCCCTCAAGAAAACGTCTGCGGCTGGGCAACTACCGTGGACAGCGACTTTCGAATTATGTGGATAGCGACAGCGCGGCGGCTACATCCGCGGAGCTCACCACCGAAGACATCGTGAATCAAGTGCGTGAGCAAGACGATGCCAACACTGGATCAGCGCACGAAGAGGAAGAGATTGTTTCCAGCTCGGATGTCCTAGTCTTTCTAGAGAAGACCCGATCATTCCTCGGGCGCTGCAAAGATGTCCCCGATGACGTGCACAGGAAGGTCGAGGATGTGGAGATGTTCGTCCTGCAGCGTTTGTCGTCTACTCGCCAGAAGAAGATAAGACTTTTTCAAGCAATAAATTGTAGTTAAACTGTGCCCAGCGTTATCGTTTATTATTTACTTACCAACACATAAATCTGCTGCAAAGGTACCTAATTTTAGTTCTTGTGATGCATTACTGACATGAAAATAATGGTTTTTCAGTACTACGATATTTCAAAATAACGATTGAAATTCGGCGGTCCCGTGAAGTTCGTTGTAACGAGATTCTACTGTACTTAATAACGCCGGCGCTTAATAAACCCTGCTTATGAAATAAGCCGAACACACAAGATGCGGTCAATGGCTCCGAGAAAACAGCGTGTAGTAAAAAGAGGCCTCATTGTACTCGCTTTCCACCTGCACACATGATTTGAAGTGAATGTTCATACTTCAAGCAGCATGTGGCTAATAAATATCATGAGCACACAAAAAAAGGCAAAAGGGTATGCAGCGTGAACTAAAGCGCCCGTGGCTGGCAAACGTTTCTAGCTCGTTTACGGTGCGAGCAGCGTGACAGTCGGGGTGTGTTCATTAAATGTAGCGCTAAACTCAAAAATAATTGCACTACTAGTTACGTCATGCACTTGTACAAGAATACTGAGTTCTGACGCTCTCCGAAGCGCGCGTCGACCGCCTACCTTCCCGCTTTCACGCCTGCTGTTTTCAAACACAGACAGTTCTTTCATGTCTCTCGTTTATTCATTTTCATCCTCAAGAAACTAGACTGGCTTACACGAGGCTGCTGGCTGGCAACGATGATCATGTGCGAGTTTATCGCGAAATTTAAACAAGCACCGGAATAATCCTACGTAGGCTGACCCGAGAAGCAGTGCTCTGCAACGCCGTCATGTTATCACACCTGAGGAGCCCCCTCCAATAGCTTTATTGGAAAGTTTCTCCGTGGATAAGCTTAAACTTTTGGGTAACTTTAGCTGCTACAGCTGGTAAAAAGCGAGTATCAAGCGTCGAGTGACGTGAGAGACATTCTGAAGCGTAAAGGATTGGGCAAGTTGGTCAGACATGCTTAACATGCTTTAAAAGAAAGACCCGGCCACAAGATTAAAAGAAAAGGCTGTTATCGGCAACATAAAAGCTTTTACGCGTAGGTGAATGCTGTCCCATAAATAAAATTTCCGTATTATGCGGATAAGAGAGATTAAAACATCTCACGACGCCGCTTGTCCTTCCCAATCGTAGTGTACGCTTAGCTTCTGCCTCATTCTGCACAGCGAAGAAAATTGCAGAGCATAGCAAATCAAGTGTTTAAAGCTCTTAGCGCTTGGTAACACACGCAGGGTTTCACAGGTATAACGTTAGCCAAAGGTTAAAAAAACTTCACAGGTTGGGGAAGTGAAAGTAAAACTGCAGAGTTTGTGGGCGCCAAGAAGAAGCAGTAATTTTGTTAATTAATGGTAGTTTAACTCCACAGATATTTCATTAAACTTGTAAGCTGCCGCATATATGGCTATGCGTAAGAAGAAACCACAAATGGGGCAAGTCATGTTGCCGTAGCGTCATTGCGAAAGTGATCTTCAAGCTCTGAAGAAAGTTTTTAGAATCTGTGAAACCTTCTGGTAAGAGCGCGCGATTTCAGCACCCTGGTCACTGCAACACTTCTACAGAGGCCGCATATATGAGGCGTCAATGTTCGACCTGCCGCAGGCGATGTCAGCGCGCGCGGAAGTCCTAAGTCTTGCTTACTTCGGGTTTCGCGTACTTACCTCACAGACTGAAAAAAATATTCACGACAAAGCCATGCTTTCGATATTTTTGCCATTTCTGATCAGGTTTGACTCTATAAAACTTTCTAATTGAATGTTTTGAAAAATTACCACTGATGTTAAAGTAAACAAATATTAGGCTTAACCAAAACAATGTTACGCAAATTATGCGCCGCTCCCTTCCGTCAATTTGCTGTTCCATTTTCCTTCTTGCAATCTGTAGTGGCTTTGCTCAACCTCTACCGGACAGAATTCAGTGCACCGCATGAAAATAACGCATCTTGAACCGACTAATCAGGGTACCTAACGACGGCACTATTGCACCAGTACTGCTTGAATAGAATGCACTTTCTTGCAACATCTTAAACAAAGCCCCAAAACCTAGAAAGAATTTTTTAAAAACTCAGAATCTCCTATCTCTCACGTTCTTAAATAGCGGCACTCGGAAATTCAGTGCTTGCGAACTGATGCAAAGCAGCTGGACTGCTCGTTTATGCTAACAAACGTTTCGGAAACAAAACATATCGACAGAATTGTCTGCCTAGTTGGGAATGACTTATTGCAAAAGTATGAACACGGTGTGCAAAAACCCCCAGGTTTCGGAGCAGGCTCAGCTCTTTCTTCAGGAATGACTACGGCCAGTCGTTATTACCCCGAAGAAGGAAACCGATCCGGCGTCAAAATGTCGAATCTTACAACTGAAACGTCTTCGTCGGTGACAGTGTTTCCCTTTTGCTATAAACAAGCTCTCTGCACCTTGTACAAAAAAAAAAAACCTTCCACCTTCCGAGATAAGCTGTTTGTACCTCCACAGGAACTTCGATGGCGCACAAGCATACCCAGTAGTGCACTTTTCCTGTTGTTTTCCTGATTTTAGGCGAGATCAGGTTGCCTTAGAGCCAGGCAATATAGAAGCAAGTTTCAGCTGGGAGCTGATATTTATGTAGCATGCGGAAGCAGTGCACAAGATATTAAACAGATTCTGCTGAACTTTCGAGCTCTGCATCCAGGTATCAAAGAGGACATCGTGAGCAGCTTCCAGCAGCCTTCGGTTTTGGAGATGGTGAAAGGAAAATTCACAAATCAGCAGTAGAGACGAGCAAGAGATAAATAGAGCAATGGAGGTGCAATTGACGAATGGAAAAACTGCATGAACCCTCACAGATATAACAATAAAATAGCTTAGCACTTAGAAAACAGCTTAGTATGGAAAAAATGACTCAATAAAAAAAATAAGTGGGAAGAGTAAAAAATAGTTAAACAGCAACTTTAATAGTCAAGGGGGCAATCTCCACCATCAAGGTTCATAAGGGATACCAAATATATCAGTCAATTCGTCATGTATGTATGTATGTATGTAGTATGTATATATGTATGTATGTATGTATGTATGTATGTATGTGTGTGTATGTATGTATGTATGTATGTATGTATGTATGTATGTATGTGTGTGTGTGTATGTATGTATGTATGTATGTATGTATGTATGTATGTATGTATGTATGTATGTATGTATGTATGTGTATGTATGTATGTATGTATGTATGTATGTATGTATGTATGTATGTATGTATGTATGTATGTATGTATGTATGTGCGTGCGTGCGTGCGTGCGTGCGCGCGTGTGTGTGTGTGTGTGTGTGTGTGTGTCAGATTTTACAGGAAGGTGCCCACTCAGCTCAGGCGGCTGTCTCTATCCACGCGCCGTATTTCACCTACTGATGCCTACTATTGACGAACACTTTTGGAATATTTTGGCTTTTCTCCGAGATAAACGCCAGCAGCCACTGGCACTGATCTCCTAACAACCGCAATGCGAAGATCTGCCGTGGCCAGTGCAGAAGGCGCGAAGCAGGGAGCGCTTAGCCATGTCACGGATGTGCGTAATGTAATCGTGGCGCATTCGGGCGCACGAAGCACGCTGTAATGTAGTATTCTTTTATTAAAATTCCATGGGCTCTGATTTCTGCCGAACAAGAAGGGCTGCGCTAAGACTACCGCGTCGGAAGAAACTGGGTCAGACCATTTTCATGACGCTCGACAACCTTGCAGTAGACTCCTGTTAAGACGAATTCTCGGATAAGACGAATTATCGGATAAGATGAACAACTGAGGCGATTTGGTTGGTTGGCCATGAAATTCAATGTAAAAAAAAATTGGTGGTGGTTTAGCTTTAGTTAAACCTGGAGTGATGCGATAGCTACAGCTGGCCGAGTGGATCTTGATCACGTGACCAACCACGTGATCAGCCACGGCGCCGTGCCCCCGGCAGGTGCTCCGCACCACGCGACCAACCACGTCACAACGTGGCGCCGCAGGTGGCGCGCCGCCACGCTGAAGGCTCGAAATGCTACCGTAATGTAGCTATCGCTACAAAAAAAAAACATCTGCTTAAGATGAACTACTCCGCGCGAGATTAGGCTAAGACGAACTTTCGCAGTGACCTGGAAACCCGGCGACTCGCGCAACGGCACTCACGGGCCGTCTGCGCAGCACTGTCGAGCGAAGGAAAAATATATAAACGTTTCCATGCAAGAAAACGCACCCCTACAAGATAGCCTCGGCGCAGCTTCGCGCTGTTCTGCAAATAAGCTCTCTTGAGGGAGCGTCCTCTCCTGCAGAGAAGCTTTCTTTCCGATGCGGAAAAGGCAAGGCGCCTTTGCTCCTGCCTGTGTGCGGCGCAGAGATGCCAGATCTTAGAATCGTGCACTCGTCACGTGTCACGCGTTACGAACGACTGAATAAAAAACGCGTAGGCACAGAGCAGACCTGCTTTTTGACTTAGGGCTTACGCAGTTGAGAGCACGGCATCACAATAAACGTTATCGCAGCGTAGAGATGGCCCGAAATCGGCGCCGCATAGGCACTGCCTGCAGCGAACGGAAAGGCGCATAGTGCACTTGAACGTAGAGTTAATAACACCTATACAGTGGAATGAGCAATATAGGAGAGACGCCCAGCTACCCAGCTGGAAACCTTCAGTGCACTCGGAGCCTCAAAGGTCTTCACAAACAAACAAACAAAAACGAAAAGCAGTGGGTGGAGAAGAGAGAGAGCGAAAAAGAGACAGTGAAAAAAGAACAAAATTAAACAAATGCTGTTTTTATGTAAGACAATGTGCCTTTTTTATGCCCACTGTGTTAAGCTTGTAGCGCCCCTCGCGCCGCGCTCAGCTCGCAGGCCATGGCACGCGGCGCCGGACAAGAAAGAGGAAGTTGGGCTAGGCCGCCGCATCCGCGAGCAGCGCAAATAAACAGCTAAATAAATAAATAAAGGATGCGCTGCCGCATCCTCCCTCCAAATTTCTATTTACACAAGTCGGGTTTGGCGCTCTCTCCCCTTTGTGCATTTTGCCGTGAGCCTGAATCTATAGAACATTTTTGGCTGTATTGTCGCCGATTCGACTCTCTGAGAAAAAGGTTGCTGGAGGAGCCCTTGCAGCATCTTGGCCCTAGTTAGAGCACCCCGCTCTTGCTATGATTTGGCGCCACAACATTTGGGTTCAGCCACAGATGTGTTTGTACCACTGTTCTAAATTTCCTGATAGAACCTCACCGACTTCCTTGCGAAGTTTTCCAAAATTTTTCTTTTCTATCAATTATTACATTTTGACTTATTCGTTATTATTTATTCCCTCTCTTTATTATTATTCATATAATTTTGATATCAAAACTCTCATCTTTTTACTGTTCATTAGGAAGAATTCACCGGTGTTGCGCTCCCACATGCTTTTCCTTTTTATTAACTGCGTTCAGGTGAATAGCCACCCGATTCTTGGCCGATCCCCCACTGTGGGTATGTGCCATCTTTTGATAGGCTAACAATAACAACAACAGCTCGAAACTCAACACCGTCGGAGCTGCCTCTTCCCCGCCTTAGCTCCGACAGATTTGGCGACCCGGCTTCGAACACGCAACCACATCATCCTACATGGATTGCGCTGGCTCTTCCGCACTTCCTACCGGCGGTGACCCGTCCCAGAACGCTCAGCCTCTCGATTCTTCGGTGGCCGCGTTTCAGCTAGTCAGCCTGCCGCCATTTTGGCCCAATAGCCCTCGCCTGGCTCCTCCAGGTTGAGGCGCATTTCCAGCTGCGACGTATCACCAGCCAGGAGACCAAGTTCCTCCACCTTGCGTCGTCCTTGCCTCCTGACGTCTCTGAGGACTTAGTAGACGTCATCAGCTCGCCGGACTCTGCTCGACCCTTCGACACCATGAAGGCGCCTATCATCGATCGCAAGTCAGCGTCCGAGCGCAGCGAACGCCAGCAGCTCCTCAGCGCCTCTCAGCCAGCTTCTGCGAGACTCCGCTGCTCAGCACGACCCACTTCTGCGTGAGTTGTTCCTTCGGCGTCTTCCCCAACACATGGTCCCCATCCTCGCAGCTGCGGGTGATGTTTCATTACACAAGCTCGCTGCACTCGCTGACCGTGTTGCGGAGTACTCACGGCTCGGTCCGCCTCCCGCTACTACCGCAGACTCCCAGCTTGCCAACATCGAATGTCGACTTGATGCTCTTGCCAGGCGGCTCGATGTCCTCGCGCCTTTGCCGCGCCGTTCTCCGCCGAGGTTCAGGCGACGCCACCGCTCCCAGTTACCTTCGTGCTCCCCGGAATCCCAACCATCCGCCGCGCGGCCAGCCACCTCGCGCTCGGCTGCCTGCTAGTACCACCATATTTTCGGCAGCTCTGCCCGCAAGTGCACACACTCATGCTCCTGGTCGGGAAACGCTGCGACCGGCCACTGACGGCGGCAAGTGGTGCTGGTAGACGGACATGCCGCCTCTTTTACGTCTCGGACAAGATTGCTGGCACTTGTTTCCTGGTCGACCCCGGAACACAAGTCAGAGTCATAGTGGCCTCTTGGGCAGCTCGCCGTCGCAACGAACAGACCTCCCCGTTCCAAGCGATAAACAACTCCCCCATTCGTACGTACGGCCAACAGTACCTGACGCTTAACCTTGGATTGCGCCCCACGTTTCGCTGGATATTCATTATCGCTGACGTCTCGCAAGCAGTTCTCGGAGCGGATTTGCTCAGTTTCTTCAACCTAGCCGTCGACATGCAAGTTCAACGCCTCATAGATCTCAGCACGCACTTCTTCGTCAACGGCGTACTCTCCACCACTGCGGCGACAGGGCTTCGCGCTCTCGTCCCTGTTTCGCCGTATGCGAAAGTTCTGGCTGATTTTTCTAACCTCACAAATCCGCATACCAGAGAGTCACCGGTGAAGCACTCGACTACTCACCACATCGTGACTTCGGGACCTCAGGTGTTTGCTCGCCCTCGCCGTTTGTCGGGAGAACGCGTCACTATCGCTCGCCGTGAGTTCCAACACATGCTTGAACTCGGCATGGTACGCCCTTCCTCCAGCAACCGAGCATCGCCACTTCACATGGTGCAAAAGAAAGATCCGGGCCACTCGAGACCATGTGGAGATTACCGCACCCTCAACGCTCACACTTTACCAGACCGCTATCCGCTGCCTCACATACTGGACTTCACATCAAATCTGGCTGGGTGCATGGTCTGCTCTGAAATTGGCTCCGTGAAGGCTTATCAAATTCTTGTGCAGCCCGCTGATATTCCGAAGACGGCTATTACCACACCGTTCGGCCTCTTTGAGTATGTACGGATGTCTTTTGGCTTGCGCAACGTCGCACAGAATTTTCAGCGAGCTATCAACGAGGTTACGCGAGGCCTCTATTTCGTGTTCGCTTACATACATGATCTCCTCGTAGCAACTTCATCCGGTCCTGAGCACGAAGCACATCTGCGCGCCCTCTTCCGCCGTCTGGATGAATATGGGCTCGTCATCAACCCGAACAAGTGCCTCTTTGACGTAGCTTCAATAGAACTCCTCGGCCACCCTGTCACTCCACAGGGCATTCGGCCTCTCGACAGCAAAGTCACAGCCATTCAAGATTTTTCCGCCCCCACTTCACTGCAAAACTTCACAGAATTCATGGGCCTCCTGAACTTTCATCGCCACTTTCTCCCGAAGTGCGCCCCTTTCCTGAAGCCTCTGACCGATCTTTTGGCTACGAAAAAAGATTATGCTGCCCCACTTCAGTGGACTGAGAATGTTGCCGCTGCATTTGCTGCGGCCAAGAAGGCGATCACAGACGCCACTTTGCTCATACATTCAGTTCCTGATGCTCCACTGCGCCTCGTGACCGACGCCTCGATCATTGCCGTCGGCGCAGTTCTCGAGTGGTGCGTCTCTAGTTGGCAGCTCCTTGGTTTTTCTCCCAAAAGCTGAATCCACTTGAGACTAAATACAGCACCTTCTGTCGAGAATTGCTTGCTGTGTACCTCGCCATCAAGCACTTACGCCACTTCCTGGAGTGCCGGGACTTTCACGTCATCACGGACCATAAGACCTTGACTTTTGCCTTCCAAAGAAACCACAGCACCTACACTGCACGCGAGATCCGCCAACTGTGTTTTATCTCCGAGTTTACAATGGAACTTCGTCACGTCCATGGCCCGGAAAATGATGCTGCTGATGCGCTTTCTCGTCTTAATGCCATGGCGTCCGAATCACCAGTGGACATGGTGGAGCTAGCAGCTGCACAGCGCAATGATCCAGAGCTGCGTCGTCTTCGCTCCTCATCCACGTACCTGTCCTTCGCCGAATGCCCACTGCCGTTTTCCTCCCAGTTCATTTCGTGCGAGACATCCACTGGCGTCTCGCGCCCCTACGTGCCTTTGGCTTTCCGTCGCATCATTTTCAAAAAACTGCACCGCCTGGGTCACCCTGGTATTCGTGCTACGCCGACGCTGATCACATCTCGTTTCCTTTGGCCAAGAATCATTGCCGACATCCGCCACTAGGCACGAACCTGCCTTCATTGCCAGCGCGTCAAGGTTCACCGGCATACCGTCACGCCTGGCTCTCTTTTCGGCCGCCTGGCGCACGGTTTTCCCACGTTCACATAGGCATTTTTGGACTACTCCCGTTATCACGTGGGGCCTCTTATCTGCTCACCTGCGTGGATCGTTTCGCCCGCTAGCCCGAGGCGTTGCCCATTGCTGACACTACAGCCGAGACCGTTGCTTCGACCTTCATGGCCGGCTGGGTCTCTCGCTTCGGCCGCCCGTCTGTCGTCACCATCGACCGCGGCCACCAGTGTCAATCGGCCCTGTTTACTGCTCTTGTCAGTATTCTGGGCGTCCTCAACATCTATACGACTGCCTACCATACTGCGGCCAATGGCATGGTGGAACGTCTGCATCGACAACTGAAGGCTGCCCTTACCACTTATCAGCCAAGGAAACGACGGTCCGACGACTTTCCCCTCGTCATCTTGGGCATTCGCTCGGCACTGAAGGATGACCTCGGCAGCTCTTCTGCTGAGCTTGTCTACGGGGTTCCCCGGCGTCTCCCTGGATAATTTTTCTCTCCTCCCTCCCCTACGTTAATCCTACGCAACACATTTCGCCACATCACTCCTGTCACCCCTGCAGCCCGTCAACCTCAGTCCTTGTTCGTCAGCCAGGACCTGGCCCCCTGCACACATGTCTTCATCCCCCGTGACCACGTCCGTCCACCCCTCACGCCGGCCTACGATGGACCATTCCGCGTCCTCCATCGTGCGCAGAAGACCTTCACGTTAGACGTCAACGGCCGTGAAGACGTCGTGGCTGCTGACCCCCTCAAACCAGCCTACGCTTTTACTCCTCTGCCCGTCGGCCCTACCCTCTCTCGCTTCGACTGCGCCACCACTGTGCGTAGCTTCCTCCAAGCACATCCGCTGGGCGAATCCTAAGGCTTCGCTCTACGGGGAGGGGGGAGCCTTGTAGCGCCCCCCGCGCCGCACTCGTCTCGCAGGCCATGGCACGCGGCGCCGAACAAGAAAGAGAAAGTTCGGCTAGGCCGCCGCGGCACAAGTAGCGCAAATAAACAGTTCGAACCTCAACGCTGTCGGAGTTGGTTCGTCATCGCCTTAGCTCCGACAAGCTAGCTCACTGCAGGCGTAGTGCCATATATGTTTCATTTGCAATCATCTTCTTATTGCAAGGTCATTGCAGCTATTGTTTTCGTGTAACACATATTTGGACATGCATAATACGTTTACAGCTAGAAGTATGGTAGGAAACACGGGAGGCGTAGCCTCTGCGCTTCGCGAAGCGCTGCCACCGGCAAACGACGACAACGGGCGGCACCAGCTACATTCTCGGAAAGAGCAGCCGGCCACGCTTAGTGGGCAACGTGCCTATGCCGTTGGTTCTCGTCGTCTGTCGGTGGCAGCGCTTCGCGAAGCGCAGAGGCTACGCCTCCCATGTTTCCTTCCACACTGCTTCTAGCTGTGCATATCTCTTTTGATGCCAGTTCTGTAGGACAAACTTCTAACAAGACGGAGAAATTTTCTGGTCCTTACAAGCTCGTTTTAAGGTAGTCTGCCCTGATTTTAAAAGTTCATTAATTAATGTCACCTAATTACTGAAATAGGCGAAACGAAAGAAATACCAGTCGGTACTTTGCATTAACGTGATTTCAATTAGGATGAATGCTTTGTTTTTTATGTTTTAATTTTGATCGATTTTAGCTGGGACACGAAGACGAAGAAATCTCGCTTTAAATACACTACCACTTACTAAGCTCATTCCATCGCAAACATGTTCGTTACGATCATTATTTGATCACTGCTATCAATTATCGCTAAAAATGCTTAGCTTCCGCTGTGAGCCATGCATCAATGTCCGTGACTATGCTTGCATAGTGGAGCTTCTTTTACCACTTCTACTCTCCTCCCCACAGCTCCGTTCGCATGAGCTGCTCGAGGGCGCCAGTGGTCACAAGACTAAATTCTCCATCGCAAACGTAAACGTGGCGCGCAAGAACGGCAACAACCTAGCAGTGAGACTCCGAAGTGACGTCAGTGGTGTTTGTGCAATGCTTAACAGGAAATACAGTAAGACGGCTTGCGCGACTTGGACAGAGAACGGAGAGCAGAAACTTCGTCTTCAGCGCAAGTGAGTCGCTTTTGCTTAGCAAGCGGGGTGGTAGGCGGGCAGATCGCGTTCCTTTTGGGCTCTGGCTATTCGTAAAAACAAGAGGGATGCTTTGGTACTCCGCTTAAGCCGACGCCCAGCAAGTGTAATAAAGCATGTTTTGCACAAATGGCAGGGCGCCCCGAGAACACATTGGGTTCCGCAGTACTACAGGCCCGCGATGAGCCAGTAACTGCATGCTGCCGCTTTTAAAATAGATCTAAGGAGCAACTTCGGCAGCAGTACTCATCTTGAGGCTCATAAAACCTATAGGTCCATTCATTCTGTCTTCCTGGCGCAGGGAGGGTTAATGGAAGAGCTATGGAAAGGCCTTTGTCTTGCAATGCAAGTAGTTAAATTGTTGATGATGAGTGTGGCGATGTATTCATCCCAGCCGTGCAGTGTGCTCACATGGACATCTACGCTGCTCATCGTGACGTGGTTCATCAAGTGCTGATATCTGCCATGGCTGCGGACGTGGCTGGCGCTGAAGCCCTTACCAGGACCATGGGATGGATTACCGGTATGGTATATTGTCAGGACGTTCTGGCTGCATCGGAAGTGACTGACCATCGAAAACTTTCCTGAAGGGAAGCGCTACGCTGAAAGACCGGCTCCCTTAGCTAAAGCAGGAAGCTGGTTGACTTCGTGTGGGTTCTTCGGAAACATTAAGCTGCCGGGATAGTTGTCTCCGCATGTTAACATTGGAACAAGACGCTACATGCTCATGTGATGGCCGTCCTCTCTTTTCATGTGTGCTCATGTAGCGCCTTGTTCCAAATTAAACTTCCTGTGAGTAAAGCAGGCAGTGACTCCCAACTCTCCGGAGTGAAGACATCTATCATTTATCATTTCTACCGCACATCGAAGCAAGGCAAAAGAAAACAGGTACATGACAGTAGTAGCGACCAAGAGTCGGTGGTTGGAGGTGGTGTAAACGTATAGGCGGGATTAGCCGCACTGGGACCTGTTGGAAATTGCTCTGCCTGAGTCACTGATTTAAATTCTTGCGTCTCTACTACTGTTCCACAAGGTCAGTGTCCTCTAGAAACTTCAAGAGTGATCGTGACTCTGATCGCCGCTCGGATAGGAGCCCTCGGGGTGCACGATGCGTGAGACGTCGACTAAGGGAGCGTGCGGTCTCCTCAGGTTTTCCAAGGGTGTCCCGCGCTCGGCAAAAACATAGTGCTTGACTGTAACGATGCTGATATTTTTTATTTATTGTTTACCATATCCTGATGTTTTGTGAAATAGCGGGCAAACAATAATGCTTTCGGAATATCGACGCAGTGGTGCTGTTCTAGACAGTAGCGCTTAATCAGACCTCAGTATTCGGCAGTGCAGAAAATGTTTGAGGTATTTCAGCATCTCGTGCTTACAACACATCGTCGTGAGCAACTAACAAAAACTCGTGCTTAAGAAATTACGCAGACGTGGGAAACAAACGGCACGCCACATGGCATGTTCAATAAATTGTCTAAATGTTTTCTTTTTGTTTCTCTGAGAAAACGGCGCCGAGGTACCTCATTCGGACTAGAGCACTCGCCGTGTTTACCTTTGTTTGCGAACGCAGCAGCTATAAAACATCTTTACGCCTTCACAAAGAGAAAGCAAAGGATATAGATTTCAACTTAAGGGTTGTTTTGCTACATGCGCCATGTTTTTATGTCACCTGCGAAGCGTAGAGAAATCCGTATTCAAAAGCATGGAGTAGCCTTTCTCTCACAGCAGCGCTTTCATCTAATCTTTTCAAAGAGACTTGCTAAGCAAGCCCTTACTGGAACGATGGTGCGACTAAATTGATCCATTGAAGAAATAAAGCACAACGCAAAAAGAAACACACAAAGCGGTGATCTAGCGCACACGTTAGAAGGTACGCGGCTTTCAGCCAAATTTTATTGAGATGAAAATTTCTATAGATGCTGGTATTGGTTTTACAAATATTAGTTTCAGTACTATATTCCCTAAACTTATTGTACTCATATTTTAATTCTTTCTTAGTCTGTGCCTTGTGCAGAGAATAAAGACCCAACAGAGTGTGTCAGAAATTTGGGTTAGAATTCATTATATTTGTGTATGTGTACTACAGGTCATGGCACGATTAGATCTCTTTTTTTCAAAATAACAAGTTTTTAATTTTTAATTTAGTCAAAAACAAGTGCAGCTGCCGATGACGTATCTAGACTGAGAACAAAATTTCATACGAGGAACTTAGAGTACAAAATAAATGCGCTTAATATCAACGAAACATTCACATGGTAATAGATTCCACCAAGTGAACAACAAGCCAGAAAAACGATATTTAGAAAAAGGCATTTAAAGTTGAGCATCACATTTCTTTTTTCTAGAAGACGTGAAGGCTGTAGTCCTTGGTTCCCCTTAGATGCAAGGTTTTCTGGCCCCGGGATTTTCTGTGCATGGCGTCACTTTTGAACTGCTTGCATTGGGATATTGCGTGCTAGACACAGCGCCCGTAGAGCTCAGCTGTGCTTCCAAGACGTTCACATTGCGGTTCACATCGCTTACCAAACCTGCAAATTTCCTGAAGGCGCTATTAGTAAAGCCTGAAGTGCTCAGATGGGTGTCCGAGACTACCTCAACGATAAGTTCTCTCGTAGGAGCCCGAAAAGGAGGATTCTCACCACTCTTGGCCGTTGACGACTTTCACTTACGGTTTCCGTAACAGTACGCCGTTTGTACTTTTTTGTCTTTGATCGGTGAATTCTGAAACCAAACATTATATCGCGAGATGATCGAAGAAGCACAAGCTTAGCTAGCCGAGCGCAATAGAAGGTTTTTTATTATTATTATTTCGAGGACTTGCCATGATGCATAAGACGAGGCTGTGGATAAGCTAGGCTACGTCATGGAGTCTGTTTTCCTCCAGAAAGTTGAGCAGGTTCTTGCTCTTATTCTTGTTCTTGAAGCCTCCCTTACTGGACAGGCTCACAAAAAGTGGGGAAGATCGACCTCAGTGACCGGCGTGGACCGCTTAGGGCATGGGCTTGGCACAGTATTTCTGAAAGCCCCATCAGCGCGTCACCGACGGGTTCAAGGGTTCCCCGGCCCTTATCCTCTTAAGGGACACCTCCTCCAGCCTCCTTAAGTTATGAGAAAGAAAGTGCATGGGGGAATCCGGGCACGCGTACTTCTCTACATAGAAGAAAAAAATGAGAAGAGCGGAGGGGTCAAAGGGAGGCTAGTGGGGAATGCGTTCGTGTTTAGGCCTTGGTGTGACAGAACGCCTGTTTCTCTCTGGTCAACTCTGTGAGCATCTTCTTGTTTCCAAATATCTGGATGCTTTTGAATATTTTCTCATCGAGAGCATTTATATCATGAGTGATGCTTGGCGTCTTTAACTGTTTTGAGTTCTCTAATGGCCTCTAGGGGGTCCATGTATACATGGGCTTCTGTTATAGACGCTACCTAATTTACAAAGTCCAACACACCACAGATAGCACAGAGCTCTAACACAAGCGGGTCCGAATGGCACGAGACGTATTCCCAATGTGTGCTTTAACTCAGTGTGTGCTGGACAAGTAGTTGCTGTTCTACCTCCCTTGTCTCTGACCGACGCATCCGTATAAGCTATACCGTTCCATGGTCTAATATCAATCACCGTTCGAGCTGTCGACTTGGCTTAATGATGGAGTTCAGAAGTCTTATTTCTAGCTATTGTCTTGTGTGCTCACGGATGCGGGTCTTTCACTTCCCATGCCTGTGCTGTCACCTCACTGCATACGGCAGCAACGGGCGTACTATATTTTCTATTTAGATGTCCTGTTGCCTCTCATTGTTCAACAGATTAATTTATTATATTCAACTGTGCATATTCCTGGCGAATCGGGATGAGCGTAAGTTTTGGCTTGACCTTGATGATGCGCATTGCATTCCTACTTGTTTCTAGCGCCGCCGACTGTCGTCTTGTTAGTCGATGTAATTGAGCCTGAAATAGCATTCCGGGTTGAAGTACTCAATGTACAAGACATCTGGCCATCTCGCTCAGGGCCCCCGCTCTGGTAGATGAGACGCGTTCGATCGAGTGCAAAGTAGTCGCGCTGCTGCTTCTTTTGTCCTGTGAAGTCATTTTGTTCCCTTGCCTGTCTTATTATGTCTATCCCAAGAATCCTCAGCTCGTCCACATCTTGTAATGTCCGGTTACCAATCTTGAGCGTGAATCAGTGAATTATTTATCTTGCATTTTTCTTGTTTTTTTTCGTTATTGCCAGCCACGTGAATGTAGCTGGACTAATGCGGCGACAACCAGGCCTGATTTTCAGTTCTACTTCTCCAGTGTGTTCAAGGCTCTTTGTAAATCAAAGTTCTGCTTGCCAAGATATTTATGAGTGCAGCATATGGTGACATGAACCGTATCAACTCTATGCGTGATATTTTTTTCTAAATATGTTGTATTTCTCCTATTTCTCCCAAATCTTCTAAACAATACCATACATTGTGGAAGTAATGATGCAGGCCGCAGTGACTGTGTGCTGGTGGGAGGATTTCTAGCTTCTGGTCTCGGGACGATGACCGAGTGTGGAAATGTAGAAGTCTCATGGCACTTGCCCTCTTTGTCACACCACATTTGTCACGCCCCAAGGGATCAGTAGCTTCTCTTTCTAAGTTCTTAAAGACTTCGTACACTGCAGTTTGTCACGTCACGCCGTTGTTCGTTCGCTCGCTTCTTCTATAGCAACCAGCAACTCCAGTGTGGTAAAAGAAGATGTTAATCTCGTCTTATCTACCGCGTCCTTCGGCGGTGGTAGGGCTGGAGACGTACTGAGCATGATTTGCGAAGAAAAGGACTGCTGCCTGATCTGAAAACTCCTTCGATGTTAACTGCAGGGCGAGTAGGATTTCTTCATCGTGATATTTATTCTGCCGCATATTTTCCGTGGCTCTGAAAGTCCTCCAGACTGCTCTGTTGTGCCTCTTTGTGCCTAAACTACTGCACCAGTCAGTCCAGCTCTTTGTGCCAGTTGCTTTTCATGGCAGCATGCATGCCTGAGCTGACGCCTGAGCGCCGAAAATAAGCTTGAGCTTATTTTCGACGTGCCCGTAGTTGTAGAATGGGGAGGTTTATGGCCGGCAGATCCTTGTGTACTCTTGTATTGATGGTGTGGTCCTTGAGTACCGCTTTTAATGTTGACAGAAGGGTATCTGGGCTTGCGGTTTCGGTCCGAGTATTCTCCCGAACACCTTCCAAATGTGTTACGGAGACTTCGGATTTTCTTCATTTCTGCGTAGTTGAATCAACATTTAGGAGGTGTTATCACTGCCCTATGCATTTAATTCTGCCTCACATTACGTTTCAAAGGGACCCTCCCCCCACGTCATGTCTGGAGACCTCATTCGTGTTGCAGACAGCATTGCGACCCCGGAGAAGTTCAGCAGTATGATCTCCAAAAGCTGATGCCACTGCATAGCGTCCCACGCGAGCGCCGCCACCTGCTCGGGGGCAACCGCAGAAGAGACAAGTGCTGACGTCATGGCATGGCTCACGCCATGACGGCAGACGCTGCGAGGCTTTGAAACTTTTGCTTTTTGCATGTTTGCTTCTAAAAGTGTCCGGGACGACAGATGTGAAGGTGAAGAAACAAGATTTCCGCCGAGCCCAGGAAAGTGACGCTCATTCGCGGCGCCGCAATGAAACCGGGGTTTTTAAAAAATGGCTGTTTCAGATAGTTCAAGGCATCACCTTCCTTAATAAGAAAAGGGCATTTTCGAGTACTTTCCTGCAGCTTTCTGCAAAAAAATCTTGGGACTGCATAGAAAACGAGTCATCCGACCGGTTAATTTGACATTGAAGAACCAAATTTTTGGTCATTTTTGGTCACTTTTTCATTTTTTTTTGTCTGCGGCATTTGTGTCTGTGTCAGTATCCATGTGCACAGAAATTCTATAGTATCAGATGCGCGTAACCGCCACGGTCGCAGTTTTTGTCCCGTCATTTTTTCTTTGTCTATCAGGCAACGTATGTCTGACAGCACGGCATAGAATAAACGGGCCTGTCGCTTCAGTTCAGGGTTAACGATGTTGCTCGATCACGCCCGTGTTCGTAGGATGATGTTACAGCCCTAGAGGTGGCAACAACTTGGGTAGCTACATGTTCTCTTCTAAGATGAAATAGACAGACATGTGGGGCATGCGGCAACATCAAGGAAGCGTGAAGGGTTAAAGTGTATTCACGAACAAAGAAGCCCACAGTAGAAAAAATTAATCTTTGGGGTCTTAGTTTTTGAGCGAACATATTCGTGCTTATTATGTCACGAATATGTTTAATTGTTTATGAGGGTTTAACGCCCCAAAGCGACTCAGGCTATGAGGGACGCTGTAGTGAAGGGCTCCGGAAATTTAGACCATCTGGGGTTTTTTAATTGTCACAGACATTGCACAGCACACGGGCCTCTAGAATAAATGCAATACAAGAAGATACACGATGGCGCATAGACAGACTCATAACGACTCACCTGCGTGGGCCTTGAAGTCCTAAATAAAATTTTATAATCTCAAAGGTGAACGAAATATAGGAGAAGAGGGACACTGCAGCTTCGTGCTCGCTCTGAAAAAAAAATTCGAATGCGCTTTGTTCTCCTAGGAAGGGGGATGTTTGACGTACTTATGTAATGAAATAAGACATTTTGAAAGTTTGGTGAACTATGCGTCTGTAGTTGTGACAGCTCAAATGGTGTCACGCTGATGTTGTTTTCCAAGGATGCTCTCTTAGTGTGATATTTTCTCTCTTGAAGTCTCGCGACGTTACCGTCGTTCATTGGCAAAACAGCTTTAGAGGTGCCCGTACCAAATCGATTCAAAATATTTTTAAAAAGAAATCTAACGGTCCCTCTCACTAAAAGGACTGGGGAGAGGGATAAACTGGCTATCGCAAGTCATATGTGAGGTAGTTGACGTACCGGCAATAAAAACGCGCAATGAAAGTGGGTATCTCAAATCCTTCTTGCGGAAAGGTACATCATCTTTGCTTTGCCACGGCCGGGCTCGAGTAGCGGCGGCGGCGCGCACTTTGTACGGCCTGCGCGCTGGGGGTGTCTCCTGTCTGCCTCCGCTGCGCGATCGTGGCGCTCCGACCGTACCGCTCCTCAACCGGCGGACTGGCCGTTCCCATTTGAAATGCTGCGGCGCGTGGGCGCTTTCGCTCGCTGATCGCGCTTTTGAAGCGCTGCAAACTATTTTGAACCTGTTCAGGCTAGTGTATACTCACTCCGCAGGCCCTGCACATGCCTTGCGCATTGATGTATTTCAGTTGCATATTGTTCATGACCAACAGTGATGTGAATTTGTACCGTATAGTAATATTCTACCACATATCTCAACTATACTCTTTTTTATGGTCGCAACAGACCATGATTACCATTCACTAAGATTGTTTGTATCCTGCCCGTTCGAATACTAATTGAAGCTAGCTGGCAGACTGAGATATGCAATCATGGAGACGATTCAAACAAGAAAAATAGCTCTGTTATCATAGAGTTATTTTGGCTAAGAGACTTCGAGATGAAACAAATACGCCTTCCCACGTGTTATAACTTCGCCTGCATTTGAGCAAGTTTAGTTTAAAACCAACTCTTTATTTCATTCTACTTAAACTTAGCTCCTATGAATGCACTCCTACTTAATTCCAACTTAAATTACTAATTAACTACTGCCATCTGGTTTTGGAGACAACATCAAAGGAACCTCAATACACTATTTGGGTTACAGAAAAAGACAATAACGGACGCAGCTGGAATCCGTTTCACAGCCCACACCCGTCCTTTCTTCCTTGAATATAAAATTATGTTACTTAACCTTATGCACAAATATCCATGCCCAACATTCTCGAACAAAATTTTTGAATATTGAAAAAAGTAAGGCACTAATTTATGGAAATATTGAAGGTAAGGAAATATTGAAGGCGCTTTTTAACAAATTTCGAGAAAGTACGAGATAAGTACGACCGCTGTTGCATAGTCTCATCAGCATTTAGAAAAAAAAACAATCCGTATCGCGTTTAGGTAATCACCGATTTAACCGAAAATGCTTAAAGTAAACCGGAAACTGGATATACGAGAAGCAGAAAGAAAATTCATGTTCGGTTAGATCCTTGGTGTTTAGAGCACACAACTAAGCACATTTTACGTGCCAGTCTCACCTACGCCACATATGTAACTTGAATTCATTGCTTTCTACTGCATTCATTGTTACCAGCTTCCGACGCCGCATACATTTTGAGAAAGGCAGTATATGTGATTCAGCTGGAGAGGAACCTATAATCTCGCCAAGATGAATGTCCATCCGCCAATTATGGCGTGCTTCATCCACTGCGCCATGAACCACCATCTGGAGTACTCTTTCATTGAGAATGCGCGACAAGTGATAACCGCGTGCGAAATAAATTTACCAGAGTGCGAATCGGTGGTTCAATCAATTTATCTCTGCAATATCTACACTGTACTCGTTTTCTTTTCTGAAACTTGAATGTGACATCACTGACCTGATATCATCAGCCTATGCAAATCACCTGCCTTAAGAAAATATTTAATGAGCCGATCTGCTGCGCCATATACGTTATGTAGCGAAATTAGTGCTTTGATAAGGCATCCGTCGGTAATATTTGAAGGTATCGACGCTACAAACTGTTTTGGGAAAGTGATATACGTATATGATTCACTAAGAGCCCAAGAGTTTTATCTATTTTATTGAACAACTATTTATATTCTTGCGTGCGTACTTCCAAAGCTTTTTTACTTTGGCTGCAACCATCACCTCTGGTTATAGCCACTACTTATTATGTGCGACAATTGATTACCACTGGAACAAAATTGATCACGTTATAAATCGTGCACTGATCTCCGCAATACCGGGCCTAGAATCATTTTGATTCCTGAAATGGGAGGGTGACTTATCGGTATTTTTAGGAGCCTGCGCTATTTGAACAGTTATCCTCTGTAGTTCTATGCCCATAACGTACGTGCCTGTGTTGTTCCTCTGCTGGTGTTTTTTTTTTCCGAGGCGGCGATTGTCGTTAATCAGCACTCGGAAGTGCGAAACCGGGCGCGCGCCACCAGCCGCCACAGACACGAGCGGCCCGCGAACGGTAGGGTCACCGCGCCCCTAGCGGCGGCGGAGAGCGCGACTCGTATATAGGAGCCCCCATTGTCCGCGCGCTCAGTGCTTAGGCCGTACGAAAGAGCGCGCGCTCCCCTCGAGATCGGCCGTGGCTTTGCCTCCTCGTCGAAATAAGATCACCATGAATGACTAACATCAACACCCTGCACCTGTCCTTGGCCTCACTGCTGGGGCTATGGCTCACTTTGCGTTGTGGGGCTGCAGAAGACAAAAGTGAGCACTTCTTCATTCTCGCTACTTATTCGGAGCAAGAACAAAGAAATAGAGCGGACAGGCGGCCCACAAATTTTCCGCACGTGGTAACCGTGTTGCCGCCAAAGGTTGAAAAGTTTGTTGCCGAAGTTTTAACAAACTGTTACAAGTTAACATGTTCTGAACCCTGGCGGGTAAGACAAGCAACAGGAAAGTGCTGGATAACAACAAAAATGCACTAACTTTGGCAAATCTTGCGAATCTCGGCTGACACTTACCTCGCACTGCAGTACTGGTGGATACTTTCACGTGCCTTCAGCTATATGCGCGACTTGTTCAAACAGTACGAAGGCCAGATGTTCAAAATATGCCTGCAGGAAGTATTTCCCGTCGTAGGAATACACACGCCTGAAGCTGCACAGCTGACTGCATTCACAGTTGCTTTTAGTGGATTGCAAGAGAGTGAACCCAATTTTTGTTTGAAGTACACAAGAAGGATAAATGTTGCTTTGCTGGAAGCTTGTATTTTAACGCGAGACAAAACCGCTCCTCTAGGTACCCAGATTAGTCGAAAACAACAGTGCAGTCCTGATTTTTTTTTCAATAAGTGACAGTTTTCTGTTACTCATGCCCAGAAATTCTGGACAACCTCATTTTTCTACGGGAAATTATTTATGAACGCAACTTTCTCACATATTGTAAGATTCCCCTAAAACAATCTGTATATTCGCAGGTCTCCCCTCGACACTCTTTCATTTTTTGTTATTAATCTTTCTTGCTGTCGTAAAAACGTTCCGCTTTGGCTTTCTATGGCAGTCTTAAAATCTCGACGCCAACGATGGACAATCTCTAAAAGAAAGATTTTGGTACGAATCGGAAGAATGGTTCGTTACCTCTAATATTCCGATGACAATACATTAGAATATTGCACAGCTGCCTCATAATAAAAATATGAGTCCAAGATTCCTGGTCTATTTTACCCAGTGAGAGAAGAGCTGACTTCAATAAAATTTTGTAGCGTTATCGTTTCTTCACACCCTTCTATTTCTCTGCATTCAAATGCATCCTTTCCCGGTAAAAATTTTATAAGTTGTCTTTTATCACAAAGCTTTAGAAAGCAGTGAACAATGTATAGCACTTAAATGCCTACCCGTTCAATTTGCGGAGGCTGCCAAGGCATTGAAGCGGAATTATTGGTTCAAAATTTTTCGAGGTCTCTTTATTAAAATGTCCCGAGTCCTAAATCGGTACCTCATTGACATTTTGTGATGTTTGCGCCCTGCCAGGGTGTCCTCTCCCGCAAGTGCAAAAAACCCGTCTTCCACAACTCTCTGTTCCCATGGATTCGTAGCAAAAGCGTCCTGTTGATGTGAGTAACTTCATACGTTTTTTTATCAGACTAATTAATCTGACGGTTTAACATCGTTTAAAGGTTTAAAGCCCAATTTAAAGCGGTCTAGTTAGGAACAACACAGCGCATTTATGCGAACGATTTCCTCTCCTCGTGATAAAGATGCATGTAAAACTATTTATATTGCACGCTACGTAGGTGCTGCATATGAAAGCACTTTAAAATATGGCTCATTTTTAAAACTGGGGCACTCGCTTAATAACGCCTTTAAACCAACAGAGCAGTCGTGTTGTCTCACTCCGTTGTACAACTTTCACCTTAAACAGACATTAAAAGGGAATGCTTGTTCAGGCTAGACTGATTGGTTAGCATCATCTGATAGCAGACACGTCACTTTCACCGAACACAACGCTTTCATAAGCCAGAAAACTGCGTAAAAGAGAGGTGCACGTGGCGCCTCCATTTAGAGGACCTGTGCAGTGGCGACGAGTGACGCATTCGTGAGCTTTCTGGAGGACCGCTATTTCGCTGTCTCGAGGGGTAATTACCGTCGAAATACGAGAAGTTAAAGCAGGGCGGCGAGCATAGCCCACAGTGCGAATGGTCCTGTAATCAAAACAGCGCAAAGACAACGGAGAGGATGTTTAGACTCAAACACGAGCGTTTAATCTTTCGCCTCCCACTCTGCGCGTGCAGGCTACGTGTAGCCTTTGTACAGCCGCGATCAATTTGAAGGTGATCGCTCGAGTGGCGACCAAAACAAGGAGCAGCGCCACGTTACGCCATCCCCTTCCGTGGCGAATAAACATCAGCATAGCTTCCCCCTCTCCTTTCGCTGTTCCTTGAGCAGCTGTCACTCCCGTCTATCAAGTCGCCGCTTTTCGTTTGTTTGTTTTTTTGCGCGTCAACAAACAGGTAGCAGTGATACTGCACGTGTCGTATTCTTCTGTATACTGTGGGAGTTGACGTCATCAATTTGAAAATTGTCGTGCGAGCGTCAATCTACGCTAGAAATAGCCTCCTTGCGTGGCATTTTTTTTTTATCTCTAACGAAATTTACTCTCGCTTCCATTGCCCTGAAGGTCTTCCACAAGGAGTGGACACTTTTCTCAGTAGTTTTGTCGGAATACACATTTTCCTTAATTCTTCCAGTGCACAGCACACTCCCGCATCTATTAGCAGCGCGCAGTCACCGCATGTAGAGCTCCCCAGCCATTCGACACATTTAACGCAGTAAGAAAGATATGGGTCATCGCCTAAAAAAATGGGGCGACGGCGGCAGCGTCCAGAAAAAGTTATGTGGATTAACTCAGCTAATCCAGGATATACAAAGCGAAAGATGTCGGTGTTCGCTGTGTTCATTGGCGTTGGCGTTGACGATGTTCTAGATGGCGATGGATTTGAGGAAAGGAGGGGCGCATAACTGGCTCCCTGGATATGCGGACGCCTCATTCGTGCTTTGATACATGTGGCGGTGGTGAGAGAGATGTGGCCTGAATTCATTAGCGCTGACAGCGTTGTGGCTGACATGCGGCACTGCAGCTGTAGCTAGGCCGCAGCGTTCATTTGGTGATCAACCTCTCGCGATCAACCAATCAGCCATTAACTGCATGCCACCTCCCAAGGTGGCAGGGAGGGCGCGCTGCTTATAGAGTGTGCGTAACGCAATCAAAGGAGGCTTTTGCAGTTGTACATGAACGCCACGTACATGAAAGCTAGATTGAGGTCTCCAGTTACCCGCGGAGCCGATTGTGCGCCTTTCCTTTCGTGAAAATGAACGGCCTTTGCAAAGTTGTCAACGCCAATGAACTCTATTAAAGCCGCCGGCTCACTTCTTTGGTTTTTGAGGAAAGCAAATGGCACAGTAACCGTCTCACATATCTCGCTGGACGCCCGAATCGCGCCGTAAAGGAAGGCATAAAGGAGGGCGGGAAAGAAGAAAGAGAAAACTGATAATTGAAAGTAGGGTTTTGAAGAAAAGAGCGGCGCTGCGCAGCGGTGGTGCGCCTGTGGCTCGGTGCTACTAGTGGCGCATGCGCAGTAGTAACTAGGGAGCGAGAGAGAGAGAAACGCGGCAAAGGAGAAATGTCAGGCGACGGAATCGACGACGCCCACCTGCGCCTTGCGTGACGTCACTCGTGCACCGACATACGCCGGCTCGCGCGAAGCGCGGTGTTGACTAGCGTAGTGAAGATTTTCGCTTCAAAAAGCGGCACCGAAAACCGCCCAGGGTAATACGTGTCGCGATAATTGGTAACGCGTCCCCGACTCCGAAGGGGAACACTATCGCGTGCAGGTTCTAACAAGAGAACAAAGAAATCAAACAAAACAAAACGAAGCCGTATTTATAATTTAAAGGACAGGGCCAATAAGATACGGAAACGAACACAAGAAAAACACACACCCAACACGCGTGCAACACCACAGAATAAAGGAAAGAGTTCACCAGGTACTGAGCGTCCCACGTGCAGCGGGGATGCCGTGCAGACAGGGCGTACGCGCGTGGTTGTATTGGGACGCGTCGCTGGCGCTGCGTCGAAGGAAGCGACGAAAGGGAGCCAGGTGGTATTACGAGCGGAGAGGAACATAGGGAGACGCCGGTGGTCTCCCGTCAAGAGCCCGAAGAACTTAGCAGCAGCAGGAGAATCATAGCCAGATCCTGTCGACGGTGTCACGAAACGCCGGAGGCTTAAAGCAGGCTATCCAAGAGTGCCTTTAGGCTGCACGGACCCTCAGTCCATCGGCTGCCACCTCCACACTTGCAAAGAACGCTGTAGGCTGACGTCGGTGATCTAAGGGAGGTCCACGGTCCCCGCCGCGGTGGCTCAGTGGTTAGCGCGCTCGACTACTGATCCGGAGTTCCCGGCTTCGAACCCGACCGCGGCGGCTCCGTTTTTATGGAGGAAAAACGCTAAGGCGCCCGTGTGCTGTGCGATGTCAGTGCACGTTAAAGATCCCCAGGTGGTCGAAATTATTCCGGAGCCCTCCACTACGGCACCTCTCTCTTCCTTTCTCCTTTCACTCCCTCCTTTATCCCTTTCCTTACGGCGCGGTTCAGGTGTCCAAAGATATATGAGACAAATACTGCGCCATTTCCTTTCCCCCCAAAAAAACCAATTATATATAAGGGAGGTCCACGGCAACACGGACCCAACATCCGACGGCTTCCACCTTCCTGCTTCAATGCCACGACTTCCGCTGCGCTCTCTCTTCACACCTCGGTTTTCTGGCACGTCAGCTCTCCGCTTTTCGTGCTCGCCACGCTCTTCGTCGCGGTCGCCTCGCGCACACCCTTCGCCCGCGCACCTGGGCTGGCACGCGCATAGCTCCGCTGTTCGATGCAGCACTGTCGACGCACTACGTTCACAAATCCTCAGAGGAACTTTTGTGCGCCTCACATAAGCCACCCTTCGAAAAAGTTTTTTCACGTAGGAAAAACTGCCGTTGTTGCACACAACACTTATGTTCATGTGGTAAACAGACAAGTTAATGGGTGCCGAAGTCACCGTAGGCACTTTGCACAGTGACACATGGAGGCACATGGAATGGCACTCAGACGAAACATGGGGTCAAACATTATACATCTAGAAAATGAAATATAAAAACCATACAAAACCTCGGACAAAAACATTAAACACGTCTTTACCATAAAGGTGAACATGTACACATTGGACTACACATAACCGGAAAACGAAGAGAATAAAGAAACAACTCTTAGACACTCCTTGAATACATTTGCACAGGTAACCATTGCAAACACACGGGATCGTAACACTGTACATTCGGCATGACCCTCTGGTAATACACAAACGATTCATGCAATCGGCGCCTACGTTTTCGGAGCCCTTGATGTACTCTACACGAAAGGTATACTCTTGTAATGTTAAGCTTCAACGCAGGACTCTGCTGTTCAAGTGGTTGGCCTTTTTTAAATATTGCAAGGGTTGGTGGTCAGTCTGAATGATGAAGAATGTCCCGTACAAGAAGATGTGCAATTCCTCAACAGCCTAGACTATCGTCACACTCGCGTTCAATCGCTGAGTGGCGAAATTTGCGAGGTAACAACTATCGACTCGCATACGGTACCGGATGGTGGAGAGAACCGGCTCGGGCGTGGCGTGGATCGGACGCTCGCGCGAACGCTCCTCGCTTCACCCATGCCCACCGCTGAATTCAGCGACGGTTAACACCGCTCTTGCCTGGATTTCGTCTTCGAAGCTCGGATAACGCCGTCGGACGCATCGGCAAGTCCCTTTTTGCCTGTTTCTGAGGACTTTTCTGCGTTTTGGCTCTCGCCGGTACGCACGGCCCGCTAGGCCCACGCCAGGCCTAGCGACCCCGCTCTGACGGGGCTGTGCCGCATTATCTGAGTGGGATCTTCCTCCAACATTGGACATGGAAGTCACCGTGGAGGGGACTGACATTAGCCCCGAAGAAGTTTCGCACCAATATGGTTGGTTCACCGTAGGTGAATCGAAACGCTCCGGTCACGAACGCCAAAGGAATAACCCCGCGGCACACAATGGAACCGATAGCGCTCAGGGACAGGGCAGCATGCAGCACTCTGCCGACTCCTCTGCGAAAAAGCTTGGCCGACGACTTGCTCGACAATCGGTGGCGTCGAACCTACCTCGCCTACCCAACGCCCTAACCAAGGTGATATTCCGGCCATCGGGCGGCCTCCGTATACTCGAGAGCTGTGGCCAACTCGGCATCTTTCAACTCATCCGGGACGCCGCGGGCCTCACCTTGGCAGAATCATCTGAAGACTGCATGCTACTCAACTTCAAGCAACACACCATACTGGTGGCCACCCATTCCGCGGTACGAGTGGAACGCTACTTAAACATCAAGGAGCTCATCTACGGCGAGAACAAGATCGCCATCACCTCGTATGTCGCCACGCCGGATGGCAGTGGTAAAGAAGTGATCCAAGGCCTTCCGAAACATCTATCGGACGCTGACATCCTTGCGAACCTTCAGCATCCAAGGAATCCTCCAATATGTGGAGTCCGGCGCATGGGTGCGCAGTCGCAGACGGTCCTCATTCTCTTCAACGGTGAGCGAGTTCCCCGTTGGATCAGCTTCGGTGGTGGCATGATTCGCTGCTGCCTCTACAAAAAAAAATACGAAGTGTGTTCTTTGTGCGGACAACTCGGACATCGCAGAGACGTTTGCCCGGACCCGAAAAACGCTCGCTGCCGCGGATGCGGCGTGGCCAATCCTCCTGAGACACATAGCTGCAAGCCTGAGTGTGCCTTGTGCGGTAAGGGCCATGAAATGGGCAGCAACAAATGCCGCGAAATCTACCGCACTCCATACATTGTCAGCAAACGCCGGTGGGAACAGGAACGCCAACATCTGACCCTGCATAGCCAAGAGTCGCCGCAGTCTAAAGAGCGACGCAGCCGCTCCAAAAGCAGGGGACGAACAAATCGATCCAGCTCCTTTCCATGACTGGAACCGAGAGGCCGGTCGGCCTCCAAATCCAGGACTCCTCCACACCAGCCACGGAACCCCGGTTTGAACCAGGACGCCGTCGGCACGCAAAAGGTAGGCTGGGCAGATAAAGCCTCCCAGAAATCTAACTCCAACCCCTCTGAGCTAGCAGACCTGAAAGTGCTGGTAGGGAAATTACTTCGTGAGGTCGAGGACCTAAAGAAAGAAAATGCCGCTCTAAAACAGCAACAAATGCAGGCTGGGTCACCGCCTACGACCGATGGCGCCAATAACCCTACCCCCTCAACCTCCGCCGGAGCGGACATGCATGCTGAATCAACGCGGGCACCCCCGCCTAAGCGAAAAGCAGGCGATTCCCTGTCCGAAGGCCAAACACTAGCCGACACCATTCACAAAATTGAAGAAGCGCAAACGCAGACTAACAGCACCCTCATTCAAGTGCAGATTACAATGACTTCCATCATGGAAGAATTATGCAGACACCGGCAGGAATTAATTAACTTAGGCAGCTGGCAGCAGGAAGCAGAGAGCAGGCTCCTTCCTCACAAAATTCGCAAACCCGCTTCTTCTGAAGCGGTATCCGACTAGCAACAACATGGCGCCACAGCCCAATTACACCTTCTGGCAGTGGAACTGCCGAGGATTTAGCCGCAAACGAGCTGTACTCCAACAATTCCTCAACAATAGAGACGGACCGGACTTAATCGCACTACAAGAGACACAAACTAATAGCAAGCTAGCTGGGTAACAATCCTTTTCATCGGGGGGTGAAACGCTTGGAGTCACGACTCTTGTCAAACGAAATATTACGGTAGTACAGCACGATACCCCAGTCACAAATGTCACACACGTGCTAGTCGAATTAATTCCGCCTAGGAAACCCGACCACAGTCTGTTTGTGCTGAATGTCTATAGCAGCCCAAAGTTATGGAAAGCAAGCTTCGGCCCGCTTTTTCAGGCGACCCTGAAGCTCGCAGGCAATCACCCCGTCATTTTCACGGGAGACTTTAATGCCCAACACTCGGCTTGGGGTTACGCACAGGAGGACATTAAAGGTAGAAAACTGTGGCTCACCGCACAACAGTGTGGGTTGACTCTTCTTACAGATCCACTAGTCGCAACCCGCTGCGGAAACAGTGTTTCCAGGGATACGTCTCCCGATCTGACTTTTGCTAAAAATTCGGGCACTCCAACATGGATAAAAACTCAACAAAATTTCGGCAGCGATCACTACATATTGGAAATAGTGACCTCAACTGGCCCCAAACGTCGTAGCGCTCGAGCCCCCACCCTTGTCGATTGGGACACGTTCCGCGCTAAAAGAGCCGCTCGAGAAGCTGATACCCCCGAAATACTAGACATAGATATCTGGGCACAGGATCTTTGTCAAGATGCCAAAGCAGTCACCCATACGTTAGACCAGGCTGACCACCTGGAGATTGCGGACAGCCGGCTTCTTCACCTATGTGAGGCAAAGAGAGGACTCGAGAACCGACTCAAACGACAGCGGTGGAACCGCAATCTGCGCAGAAGAATAGCTAGGTTTAACAAGGAGATCGAGGATCATGCAGCTAAACTTACTCAACAAAACTGGGATGACATATGCAACCAAATGGATCGCAATATGGGAGTCTCTAGGACTTGGCACTTGCTCCGTCATCTACTTGACCCTACAGGTAGCAGAACCAGCCAGAGGCAGAACCTGCAGAAGCTTGTGCATGAGTATGCAGGCCCACCAGAAGACCTTTTCCTTGAACTTAAAGATAGATATATTGGCAATGCTCCTATCCAAGCCTTCCCAGATTATGCTGGTCCGGAAAACACGCAGCTCGACTCCCCCATTACTGTGGATGAGGTTAGAGCAGAGATTGCCAGGCTAAACTGCAAATCCACCACTGGCCCAGATGCAGTATCGAACAAGATCCTCCGCAACCTGGATGAAGTGTCGCTACAATTACTAACTGAGTATATGCAGAAATGCTGGTCGGAGGGCTCCATCCCACAAATATGGAAAACGGCAGAGATCATTCTCATCCCAAAGCCAGGGAAGGCACTCAGCCTTGAGAACCTCCGGCCGATTTCGCTCACGTCTTCTGTAGGTAAGCTCATGGAGCACGTAGTTCATACCCGCCTCAACCGGTTTATGGAGGAGAACGAGCTGTACCATCCAACCATGATTGGATTTCGACCAAAACTTTCTACGCAGGATGTAATGCTTCAGCTCAAACATCAGATTATTGAGGCAAAAACGCGGGACACCAGAATAATTCTTGGACTTGACCTGGAAAAGGCCTTTGACAATGTCAGACATGATGCGATCTTGGAGAACCTGCATGAACTCGGCGTGGGAGCCCGCACCTTCAACTATATCCGCGACTTTCTCTCAGGTAGAAAGGCGCATTTTCAAGTAGGAGGTCTCCACTCGCATGACTTCCCCCTCGGCAACAAGGGCACCCCGCAGGGATCGGTCCTATCACCATTTCTCTTCAACGTTGCAATGTTGAAACTTCCACACCAATTAGCGCAGGTTCCGCAACTCCACCACAGCCTCTATGCTGACGATATCACCTTGTGGACCGCCGAGGGCAATGATGCCGAAATCGAGGAGAGACTACAGCATGCAATAGATATCGTGGGGAACTATGTAAACCCTAGGGGGCTGCGGTGCTCTCCAGCCAAACCTGAATTTCTCATATTCCGCAACATCAGATCCCTTGCGCAAACCCCACCGGCCATCGAACTCAGTATTCGCGGAGTCCCCATTCCTCGAGTGCACAAAATTAAAATCTTGGGCCTAATTCTACAAGAACACGGCTTCAATGGTGACGTAATTCGGAAGCTTCAGGGAACTCATTCGCCGCATTAGTAACCGCCACTCGGGCTTGAAGGAAAGCAATACTCTCCGTTTAGTACAAGCCTTTGTGATAAGCCGCATAGCTTACGTATGCCCTTACCTACATCTCAAGTCAGCTGAAAAAGAAAAAGTGGAGGCCATAATCAGAAAATGCGTCAAACAGGCAGTTGGGCTACCCATGCACACAGCGACTGAGAAAGTGTTAGGTCTCGGTCTTCATAACACCCTAAGCGAGATTATTGAAGCGGTAACCGTCTCGCAGTACGAACGACTATCGGCCACACCAACTGGCAGACACATTCTGTCCACACTAGGCATAACATACGAACGACAAGGCGGACCCACAACTGACCTTCCCAAACATATATGCCAGCTTCTGGTCATTCCTCCACTACCTCGGAACATGCACCCAGATTTCCACGCTGAACGTCGTACAGAGAGAGCCAAATCATTAGGCAAACGCTTTATTAATGATACCTCTGTGGTATATGTAGATGCGGCAGATTCTTCGGCTGACAAGATGGTAGCTGTGGTCACCACGGAACGTGGTACACTCATAACTGGGGGCACTATACGCACTCAGCACACACATGTTGGAGAAGAAACAGCCATCGCTCTAGCCATTGTGGGATCCTCGGCAGAAACCATTGTCAGCGACTCAAAATTGGCTATACGTAACTACACGTTTGGAAGAATCTCCCCACAAGCAGCACGGATTCTGCTAAAGTATCAGCCCACGCGGCGCATTCGCCTAATTTGGACGCCTGCTCATGCTTCCCTTGCTGGTAATGAGGCGGCTCATAACCTAGCTCGAGAACTGTCCCGCCGAGCTGGGCCGTGCAGCCTACCCGCCCTATACTCTGGCAAGGACAGGTTGTTTTCTTACAGAGAAATCCTGCAGCACTACAGGCTTGCAAGACTCAGATGCCCCCCAGCAGATAAAACGCTCTCCAAGCAACAGGCCAAAGCCTGGCGTAAACTTCAAACTAACACTTATCCAAATCCCCAATTCTGTACCTTCTATTCGGAAGGACTCTACTCAAACAAATGCAAAAATTGTGATGCGAAAGCCGATCTAAATCATATGATCTGGAACTGCCCGCAGTCCCTACCCGCGAGTCACTTCATTAGCGACTCGGCTCATTGGGAGGCTCTATTGCTCAGCCCCGACCCGGGGATACAGATCAAGCTCCTCCAGCTGGCTGAAGACGCCGCCGCTGCCCAAGGGATAGCGGCCGCCGTTTAAGCGGGGGGCGACTTCGTGTCGCTCCTCTATATCCGCTGGAAATAAAGTTTCACAACCAACCAACCGGATGGTGGATTCCATCATGCTCCTGCAGGAGAATGGCGCCTATGCTGACCTCGGAAGCATGTGTGCGAAGCACAAACTCCTTACTGAGAAAGGACCTATTAATATGGGCCTGGTGGTTAATGCGTTCTTGAGCTCGTCAAAAGTGGTTTTCCGCTGTGGTGTCCAAGAGACAAGGTTGCGTTCATTTTTGCATTTCATCTCCACGAGCGGTTGGACTTTGTCGGCATAGCCAGGGATGAAATCGCGATAGTATCCGGCAAGTCCTAAGAAGGAACGCACTTGCTTCTTCGTCTTTGGAAGCGGTACGTTGACAAGTTTTTCCACCACTGTTTTCAATATTCGGATGGTCCCTTCTGCAAGCTGGTGCCCAAGAAAAGAAATCTTAGTGGCTCTGATTTTACTCTTCTGCGGCTTGAGCGTGAGGCCGGCCGCGCGCCCTTTTAAATAGCCTCTTTAAAGTGCAAAAATGTTCTACCGAGGTAGAGGTGGCTACGAGAATATTGTCGATGTAATGAACGACATTGTACATGCCTCGTAACAGAATGCGCATCAAGTGCGTAAAGATAGCCGATGCTGTCTTAATGCCAAAGGGCGTATAGAAAAACTGATAGTGACCGCATTGGATAGAGAACGCAGTTTTTGGTCTCGAAGCTTCTGCCAAGGGTACTTGCCAGTAGCCTTTCGCAAGGTAAAATTTCGAGAAATACACTGTCACATTTATTAAGGAGCCTAAATTAAATTTTAGAGGAAAGAGGTGTGAAGAAGACGACGCAAATTAACCGAAGAATAAAGAAAACGAAGAAGAAGCATTCGGTGAAATGGAGAGAGAGATGATTGGTGCAGACGAGACGACGGCGACAAGGTTTACGTGGACTAGCACCGAGGCTATAAAAGGGCGAGTGAGAGCGAGGCACGGGAGGGAACAGCAGAGAAGCGGAGGCTCCGGCGGGTCAGGGACACTTTGGCTGGAAGAGAGCGACGGCGGCTACTGCTCCGGTGAGCTCGCGTTCTAGGGCATCGCATCGTGGACTTCCTGCCGTGCCTGAGCCCGTTCCGGGCAGTCAACGGAGGACGCTACCACCTGCTACGGTCAGGGGTGTCTCCAGCGCTGTTGCCACCTATCCGGGGGGTGCCCCCAACGCCAAACACACCGGCATCACCTCCATGGGCGCTTGGACCGGGAGCTTATACGACGCAGCCAGCGGCGCCCCCAGCGACGCCAGCTCAAGCACGTCGAACGCCGCCTCGACGTCGGAAACTGGATCCATACAACGCCGCAGCCGCACCGAACCAACCGTGAGCACGAACGCCGACCACGAATAGTAGAACACTAGTAGTAGACGCTGGTAGCAGTGTGCCCGGGTCGTGTGTATTTATAGCCTTTGTGTTTTGTGTTAGTTTTGTGTTCTAGTGTGTGTGTCGCGTAGGGTGTATTAAATGTGCGTTTGTGTTGGTACACCCTTCGCCTAGTCCATTTTTTCAGTCCGAGTGTTCTCCGCAGAGATCAGTGACAAAGATAAGTGGAGGGCCCCCTCTCTCAAGAGTTTTTCCATGAAACACTGCTCACGTCATCCTCATCTCCAAGCCATCCAGCCAACCGACTATCTTCTGTGGCGATTCTGGACCCCGCACACACCACACCGCAGATGTACAGCACACACCAAACGCACACCACTAACACAGCACACCAAATTGTGTTTTCAGAAAACTACACACCACTGCCGCGGTCCATACAGAGTCCTTAATAAACATGTTCGTATCCACAACACACTCCCTTGTATGATCACATAACACCAACAACAGCAGCAACAACATCAAGATAAATCCCAGAGATACATTAACACAACAACAACAAGATATATCCCAGATATACCTAGAGATGTCCAGTTAGCTCTATCTGTATACACGTCTAATTTGTAACATATGACCTCCGTTTTGTCCGGCCCATTCGAAAATATCTCCCTCTTGATTTGGAGTAGAGCTGTAATCCTCTGTCTTCATTCCAATTGGGCTTCTTCAGTACCTTATCCTCTCCTGCATTTTTCTTCCCACTGCACGTGGACACCTCCGAAATATCCCGTCTCCTCGGCCACTACCGCGCATGCTACCCTGGGGACGCATTATACGGGAACTCTTCATACTTTTTCAACATGTTTGCATGGAACACCTTTGTCACAAAGTTCATGCCTGCCCTGTTCAACTTTGACCTTTGTTACCCAGAAACATGTCGCGGAGCGGCGTCGACAACTTTTTCCCCTCCCCCGCGAGGGAACGGCATTCTCACCATAGCGCTGGAGGGGTCACTAAAAACTACCCCCCCTCCTAACATTGTTGCCATACAGGTGGCAAGCGCTGGCACGTGTTGGGAACAGCAGAAGCGGATTGAATGCCCCGGCACTGTTCGCGGCCCCAATGACTCCTCGTGGGATTAAGGCATTGTGCCGAATTATTTCGACATTCCTTCATGTGTTCTTTTTTTTTCTTTTCGGGAGCTGCATTCCTCTGTGCGTGACTCCTGAAGAGTATTTTTTTTCCCTGTGTTGTTTTTTCTCATTCTTTGTCATGCGAAGGGGGCGACGGGAACGCCGCGCGCTGGCAGTTGGTCTGGAGATTTTGGTGCGTGCGTTCGTGAGTGAGGTCAGCCAGGGAAGTGGTCGGCAAGGAGCCTAGGCGGAGATCTGACGCCTAGAGCGCGGCGACGGTGGTCCCGAAGACGCGAGGCCCAAGTTCGCCCGTATCTGCAAGCCCCCATCAGCCCCGCGACGAGCAACCGCAGCCCGACGCTCCCTGCGACCGGACCTTGCCACTCCGCAGCTAAGCCATCGTTTCTCACCACTCACTTCAACTCTTTTATCTTTGTATTTTTGCTCTCTGTGTTTCTCGTTGTGATCCTTTGTACTGTATTTCCATCTCATAACATTTTTGTAAAGCAATCGCCCTGATGTTTCTTTCTTTGTGTTAATTGTTGTGTTAATGTGTTCAATTGGTGCTTGAGTTATTTGCGTCACGTCAGTGTACGGCGCTACCTTGTCGGGCATATTGTAATACTTGGTTGTTGTTTGCCTAATTAAATTAATTCGCTACGGAACTTGCCTACGCCTCATGCCTCCGGTCGACGACAAATCAGGCGTGGCCGCTACCGCCGGTCAGCAGTCGAATCACAATCTTTCGCACGCGGGGTGGAGAAGTTTGTCGCCCCTCCCCCTCCGAACTTACGGAGAGTGCAGTGGTGGGCAGGTTGGCCCGAATAATTGTAACTTCTGCGCCAACCAACACCACAGCCGCCCACGATATCTTGACAAACTGGCGTCCGTGACATGACTTGCTGACCACGATTGGCCGTGACCGCGAGGCATAGCGTTCAAGTGATATCTCACGTACTGTCAGAACTGAGAAAAAAGAACCGTTGGTGCAATGGCAGAGTTAGAAAAAATAATTGCTCACGGGAAGCAGCTAGGCTTCGAGGGGGTCGCCCTCCAGGAATTCGTCAGAGATGAGCGCGCGAAACAGCGCGAGCGCATGAAAGAAGAGCAGCGGCTGCTCGAGGAGGAAGAAAGGGACAAGGCGCGCTCCGCTCGTCGAATGCTCGAACTGAACGCTGAACTACAAATTCTTCACGCGAGAGGCGAGGGTGGCGGGAGCGCTGGTTCAGATTCCGCTTCGGTTCAAAGCGAACCTACATCGCGTTTCACGGTCGTCAGTCCACATAAGCTAATGGCGCCGTTTAACGATGAAACGGACGACTTGGATGCCTACCTTACACGGACGGTTCGAACGAGTCTCAGAGGCGCAGAAGTGGCCGCGAGACCAGTGTGCTACTGCCCTTAGCACATGTCTTGCGGGAGAAGCGTTGAGCGTTTATGGCCGCATGCCGGGAGCGGATGAGGTAGACTATGACAAGGTCAAGCGAGCTCTTCTGCTTCATTTCCGCTTGACGGAGAAGGGATTTCGACAGAAGTTCCGCACAGAAGCCCCCCACGAGCACGAAACCCCGTCCCAGTTCTCCCGATTAGAGAATTACTGGGAGCGGTGGGTACAGCTCTCTTCGTGCGAGCAGACCTACGAGGGTATCAAGAGCCTCCTTTTGAGGGAGCAGTTTCTAGAGAACTGCACGCCGTCGATGGCTACCTTCCTGAAGGAGAGAACGGCGGGCGATCAGAATGAGCTGCTACAAAGGGCAGACAACTATGTCACTGCTAGGGGGTCCACATACTTTGGCCGGCGTGAACTCAAACGTGAGGACCGGCCCGTAGACAAGTCCTCCGACGCTGGCCGCAAGGGCCACCAGGGAAAACCGCTACCCGCGGCAGTATCATCCACACCACGCTGCTACATTTGCGCGCGACCGGGGCACGTCGCGGCGCATTGCAAGGAGAGCCGGAGAAATCCTGAGCAGGGCAACTGGTCACGCCCTGGAGCAAAGGACGTGTTGGCCTGCATTCAAAACAGCTTTCTAGACCTGAAAGATGGCCAATTCCTGCCAGTGGTGAACCTCGGCAGGGCCCAAGAGTCCGGGGTCCTTCCCGTCGTTGAAGGCCTCATTGCTGGGCAGAGGATAAATGTGTTGAGAGACACGGGGTGTAACATTGTTATTGTCAACCGAGACCTTGTAACAAAGTCCCAACTTACTGGCCGACACAGAGCCGTTTACCTGGTGGACCGCTCGGTCAAAACGCTACCCGAGGTGCGAATTCAAGTTGACACACCTTACTATAGGGGAGAGGTACTGGCCGGGTGTATGGAATCGCCACTGTTCGACCTAATTCTCGGGAATATCGACGGCGCCAGGCATCCGTCCGAGCCCGACGCGACTTGGAGGGGAATAGCCCTGAGTATCGAAGGGGCCAAAGCGGGTGCATCGGATCCCGCACAGGGACAGCCAAGTACCCCAGACGAGCCCGCACCCGCGGCGGCCGTGACCACCCGTCAACAGTCCAGGCAGCAATCGTCGGAGACGTTCCGCAAATTACGAGTACCAACAGCGATGGCAGAAGTCACCCCGACGCCGATTAGCCGAGAACACCAAACGGACGAGACCCTCCGGCTTTGTTTTCAGATGCAGAGGGAAGAGGGAAAGGTCCGGTGCAAGGGAGGGGGCTCGTACACCTTTCTGCTAAGAGATGACATGCTCTATCGCCAGTTCCTACCAGAGTCAGGCTCGGGTACTTTACAGCTGGTTGTCCCCTTTCAGCACCGAAACAAGGTTCTTCGCCTCGCGCACTGCAGACTGATGGCAGGTCATTTGGGGCACAAAAAGACTTGTGACCGCATTCTGGTTGATTTCTTCTGGCCCGGCGTGCATGGTGACGCTAGTCGGTTTGTGGCGTCGTGCGACAGCTGCCAAGACAGCCCCACGGGGATCAGTCAAAAGGTGCCCCTTGAGAAAATGCCTCTGGTTGACACGCCGTTTCGCCGGGTGGCTATCGATATTATTGGGCCCCTCAAGCCCACAACTCGGAAGGGGAATCGGTACATCATGACGCTAGTCGACTATGCGACCCGGTTCCCAGAGGCCGTCGCCCTGCCCAGCATCGAGACCGAGCGGGTGGCCGAGGCTCTCTTACAAATTTTCGCCCGAGTGGGTGTTCCGGAGGAGATGTTGAGCGACCGAGGGTCGAATTTCACCTCGGAACTCATGGCAGAAGTGGGCCGTCTGCTGTCTCTTCGCCTGCAGACCACCTCGCCCTACCACCCGATGGCCAACGGCCTCGTGGAAAGGCTCAATGGGACGTTCAAGAAGATGCTCCACCGCAGTGCACAGAACAGCCCAAGAAGTGGGATCGGTTTATCGAGCCGCTTTTGTTCGCCTACAGGGAGGTCCGCCAGGCAAGCATTGGGTTCTCCCCGTTCGAGCTTTTGTACGGGCGGAACGGGCGAGGCCCCCTCACTATACTAAAGGAATTGTGGACGGGGGACAAACTGGAAGAGGAGACCAAGACGGCCTACCAGTATGTGATTGACCTGCGAGAGAGGCTCGAAACGACCTGTCAGATGGCACATGAGGCTTAGAAGAAGCAGGTGAGCGATACAAGCGGTATTACGACCGCGGGTCTAAATCGATGGCATTACAGGTTGGAGACCAGGTGCTCTTACAGCTCCCCACCGTGCACAATAAGCTCACGATGAAATGGAAGGGCCCCTATGTGGTTAAAGGAAAAAAGGGAGAAGTCGACTACGTGGTAGATGTTGAGGGCAACCCAAAAACATTCCATGTCAATATGCTGAAGAAATACTTCAGCCGGGTCCCTGAAACCGACTCTCACGTGCCGGTGGTTGCGGCGGTAGCCTTCAATATAGACGATGGGGCGCTGGTGTGGCCTCTCCGGGAACAAGCCGGCCACCGCGATGTCGGATTTCAGCAAGCCATTTGTACTCCGTACCGACGCCTCAGATCAAGGGGTTGGGGCAGTACTGTTGCAGGAAAAGGACGAACTTCTGCATTCCGTCGCGTACGCGAGTCGCAAGCTATTTCCCAGAGAGAAGGCGTACGCAGCAGTTGAGAAGGAGTGCTTGGCCGTTGTATGGGCTATCAAGCGCTTCAATTTCTGCCTCTGCGGCAAACGATTCACCGTCCAGACAGATCATCAGCCACTGAAATATCTGAACGAGGCTCAGTTTATGAATTCACGGCTGCTTCGCTGGGCGCTGCTCCTACAGGAGTATGACTTCGGGGTCGAGAGCATTAAGGGAAAAGATAACGTCGGCGCAGACTACCTCAGCCGGGTGTGAACAGCCATGGGGTGAACTAAACGCGTTGCGACTGCCCAGTTCCACCCTTAGCTAGAAATTTCGTTTTATTGTCATTTTGTGCATTGTTGGTAGTGTTTTGAAATGTTATGCAGCGCAAGCTGTTTGCGTGTGGTCGTGTTTCAGTGTTGGACTGTTACGACCGAATGTGCAGTGTCGAACTGTTTTGACTAACTGGGACGTGACTGCGTGAGGCATGTGTCGGTGCGCTATCCTGCGAGCCTTCGTGGAAAACTGGTGATACGACGAGGTGGTGCGCGCTGGTGACAGTGATGTGCGCGTCTTTCATCTGAGGTGGCTTGCCCGCCAGGAGCGTGTGTGCATGCACGAAATTTGTGTTTTGTTTGTGAATGTTATTGAGAATATCATTCTTTTCGTGGGAGTTGTGCCACAAAAATCATGCCTGCCCTGTCCAGCTTTGGCCTTTGTTTCCCAAACATGTCACGGAGCGGCGTCGACGACTTTTTCCCCCTCCCAAGCGGGGGATTGGTATTCTCACCATAGCGCTGGAGGGGTCACTCAAAACTACTCCCCCCTCCTAGCATTGTTGCCATACAGGTGGCAAGCGCTTGCACGTGTTGGGAACAGCAGAAGCGGATTGAATGCCCCGGCACTGTTCGTGGCCCCCAATGACTCTTCGTGGGATTAAGCATTGTGTCGAATTCTTTCGACATTCCTTCATGTGTTCTTTTTTTTCTTTTTGGGAGCTGCATTCCTCTGTGCGTGGCTCCTGAAGAGTCTTTTTTTTCCCCTGTGTTGTTTTTCTTCTCATTCTTTGACATGCGAAGGGGGCGACGGGAACCCCGCGCGCTGGCAGTTGGTCTGGAGATTTCGGTGCGTGCGGTCGTGAGTGAGGTCAGCCAGGGAAGTGGTCGGCAAGGAGCCTAGTCGGAGATCGGACACGTAGAGCGCGGCGACGGTGGTCCCGAAGACGCGAGGCCCAAGTTCGCCCGTATCCGCAAGCCCCCATCAGCCCCGCGACGAGCAACCGCAGCCCGACGCTCCCTGCGACCGGACCTTGCCACTCCGCAGCTAAGCCATCGTTTCTCCCCACTCACTTCAACTCTTTTATCTTTGTATTTTTGCTTTCTGTGTTTCTCTTTGTACTCCTTTGTATTGTATTTCCGTCTCGTAACATTTTTGTGTAGCAATCGCCCTGATGTTTCTTTCTTTGTGTTAATTGTTGTGTTAACGTGTTCAATTGGTGCTTGTGTTATTTGCGTCACGTCAGTGTACGGCGCTACCTTGTCGGGCATATTGTAATACTTGGTTGTTGTTTGCCTAATTAAATTAATTCGCTACGGAACTTGCCTACACCTCATGCCTCCGGTCGACGACTAATCAGGCGTGGCCCCTATCGCCGGTCAGCAGTCGAATCACAATCTTTCGCACGCGGGGTGGAGAAGTTTGTCGCTCCTCCCCCTCCGAACTTACGGAGAGTGCAGTGGTGGGCACGTTGGCCCGATTAATTGTAACTTCGGCGCCAACCAACACCACAGCCGCCCACAATACCTTGACAACCTTCTTGGTGTTATTTATCAATAACTCATAATCCATTTCATTTTTCTTCGGCGTCACGAGGTAAGGGCCCTTCCACTGCATCAGTAACTTATTATGATCCGTGGGTAGCAGGATGACAACCTTGTCCCCCGGATTCAAATTTCTGTGAGTGGCTCTCTTGTCATAGTAGCCCTTACAGCGTTCGCGTGCCCTTTCCAGGCCTTGATGTGCAAGCCTGCATGTTTTTTCCAACTTGTCCCGCAACTCAAGAACGTATGTGTATGTTGCCTTGAGATCCAATGCAATCTCCTTATTAGCCCACAGCTCATTGAGCATTGTAAGTGGACCTATAACGGTTCTCCCATACAGCGTCTCGAAGGGCAAGCAGCCAAGACTCGTTTGCGGTACTTCGCGGTAAGCGAACAAAAAAGCTGGGAGATATTCTATCCCAATCAGTAGGTCTCTCCTGGCACATTTTCTTGATCACGTTTTTGAGGGTGCCGTTGAACCGTTCTACACGCGCATTACACATGGGATGGTAGGGCGTTGTCAGTAATTGCCTTACTGACAAAAGGCGGTTAACCTCCTTCATTAGTTCCGTAGTGAAGTTCGAGCCCCGGTCGCTCAAAACTTCCCTCGGGAACCCATAACGCGAAAACATTTTCACGAGACCCACCGCCACTTGGGATCGGGGTCTTCGACACTTCTTGCACCCGTAATGTTTCCCAAGATGAGATCGTAGATGGGTTGGTCTACGCATTTTTCCGGTACCTGCCCAGTATAATATGGCGTGGACACTAGAATCCTGGCTTCGGGAAGGTACCTTACTGTGCTATCTACAAGAGTGACGGCCGATGCTTCCCCTGTAAGATCCTCGTCCTTCACCAGGCTTCTCCGAACCAAGACTGTGTTGGCACTGCTGTTTCTAAGCACCAATATAGGACGGTCCCCTATTTGTCAACCACCACTGCATTTCTGCTTTCGACTTGGGTGTTCCACTCACTGCCTCATTTTCCAGCGGCGTTTGCTCTCCTTTCAGCTGTGGAACTTCGGGTGGCGCCACAAGTTCTACCCTAGAGTCGACAACGCATGCAGCGCGGTACTGCGTTCTGTATCGGCACTCATCCAGAGTATGACCCCTCCTCTTACAACCCTGACACACAACCTGTGTTTTTTGGGCAGCGCTACTAGTCCGACAGTGTCCCACCTTGTCCCACCTTGCCGCCTCGCACGGTGTCCCACCTTGCCGCCGAGAAAACACTTTACTGGCGCCTTAGATGCACCGCCATATGCTCTTGGTTTTGCCGCATCATTCTCTAAGATTTTTTGGGTTTCCTCCTTTGCGTTACTCAAATTTCTTAGCCCTTGAGCCTCGAGAAATTGGTCTGCAGTGTCGGCGAACTCTTCCAATGAACACAATTTTCTTTCTTCTAGGAAAAGCGCTAGCTTTGAGCTGCAACACCCTAAAAATTGCTCTGTGACCAGCTTGTCACGCACATTCAAAACTCCTTTCTGTGTTTGACATATCAAGCCACCTATCAAAATAGTCGGTCAGCCTGCAGGAAAACTGCTTAGCGGTTTCGGAATCCTCAGGTTTCGAGGTGCAAAATCTCTCACGAAAACCTTCTGCCGTAAGCCTGAATATTTGGAGGAGGGCCTTTTTGACTTTCTCGTAGTCCATGGAATCAGCAGCTGGCATCCTTCCAAAGAGGTTCAGTGCCTCTCCGACTAAACACATGCTTAATGCCATGGCCCATTCAATGTGATCCGAGCCTTGCCCCAAAGCTATCCACTCGAATCGTTGCAGATATGCATCCAGATCATCTATTTTGACATCGAAGGGAGCCATCAGCTTTCTTGGGCAAACTCTGGCCGGTCTAGGAGATTCTGTACCCGCTAAGGAACGCTGATCATTGTCCGTGATCTCCTCATATCCTCCCGCGACATGCGCCTGTTTCCACAAAATAAACTCCTTCTCCCGTTCTATCCTTGTTTTCTCCTGTTCTTCAGCCTCGCGAGCTCTTCTAGCTTCTCGCTCTTCAGCCTCGCGAGCTCTTTTCGCCTCGCTCTCTTCTGCTTCGCGAGCGTCTGTGCGTGCTTCCGCCTTTTCCTCTCTCTGCCCTTTTGCCTCTTCTTTCTCCTCGTCGCAGAGACGCATCGCCTCTTCTTTGCTTAACCCTCGCTTTAGCGCCAGCTCTAACATTTTTGCCAAATTCATACTTTCTGCCCTCGAGAGATCGGAAAGATCCGAGACAAAGTAAAAAAGAAACAAGGAAATGAATCCTGGCAGGCTCGCCACTTATCTTTGTCACGGATCTCTCCGGAAAACACTCAGACCGAAAGAATAGTCTAGGCGACGGGTGTACCCACACAAATGCACATTTAATACACCCTACGCGACACACACACTAGAAAACAAAACTAACAAAACTAACACAAAACACAAAGACTATAAATACACACGACCCGGGCACACTGCTACCAGCGTCTACTACTAGCGTTCTACTATTCGTTCACGGTTGGATTGGTACGGCTGCGGCGTTGTATGGATCCAGTATACGGCATCGAGGCGGCGTTCGACGTGCTTGGGCTGGCGTCGCTGGCGGCGTCGCTGGCTGCGTCGTATAAGCTCCCGGTCCAAGCGCCCGTGGAGGTGATGCCGGTGTTGTTGGCGTTGGGGGCACCACCCGGATAGGTGGCAACAGCGCTGGAGACACCCCTGGCTGTAGCAGGCGGTAGCGTCCTCCGTTGACTCCCCGGAACGGGCTCAGGCACGGTAGGAAGTCCACGATGCGATGCCGTAGAACGCGAGCTCACCGGAGCAGTAGCCGGCGTCGCTCTCTTCCAGCCAAAGTGTCCCTGACCCGCCGGAGCCTCGGCTTCTCTGCTGTTCTCCCCCCGTGCCTCGCTCTCACTCGCCGTTTTACAGCCTCGGTGTTAGTCCACGTAAGCCTTGTCGTCGTCTTCTCTTCTCCACCAATAATCTTTCTCTACCTCGCCGAATGCTTCTCCACCAATCATCTCTCTCCACCTCGCCGAATGCTTCTCCACCAATCATCTCTCCTCACCTCACCGAATGCTTCTTCGTCTTCTTTATTCTTCAGTTAATTCGCGTCGTCTTCACACCTCTTTCCTTTAAAAATTAATTTAGGCTCCTTAATATATGTGACATACACCTTGGTTCTAACCTCGGTAAATATTGCATATGTCCTTGAAATGGGCTCTGCATCAGACGCAAGGACGTCATTGATGCGTCTAAAGTCGATGCAAGTCCGATTGGTGTTTTTCTTTTTAATCAGAACAGGGGGTGAATTGTATGGGGATTTTGAATGTTAAATGACCCCTAATTTCATCATCTCGTCTATCTCCTTTTTGACCACGTCCTTCATGGCACAAGGCAACGGGTATTGCGGAGTATTAACGAGTTCAGAAGTCGAGAGCCTGAGTTGGCACTCCACTAGCCTGGTCTTCCCGGGAACCTCGGAAAAGATGTCTGCATACGTGTCATGTATGTATTCTCCTGTTGTTTGTCATCATCCAGCTTGGTGGAGATCTGCACGGCTTCAATCCATTTAAAGTGGTCCGTGCTAAGGGTAGGCAGTTTTCTTCTGAGTCACCTTCTTCGATTAAGACAAAAGATGACGCCTTCACGGTCTCTTGGGACACACGCTTTTCGTACCGTTTGAGCATATTGATGTGGAATAGCTTCATAGTGTGTCACAAGTCGATCAATAATCCACGTCATTGTTTTTGAAACAACCACAAATGGATCTTTCCACTGCATCAGGAGTTTATTGTGGCTACTCTGCAAAAGAATCAGGGCACGATCTTCAACCCTTAACAGCCGCTTCTTAGTGTTCCTGTCATAGTATCTCTTCTCAGACTTTTGGGCACGCAACAGATTTTGATGTGCCGCTCCCACAGTTTACTCGAGACGTTCTCGTAGATCGAGAACGTAACCATGTGTCGGCTTCGTGTCTTCTCCCAGCTCTTTCTTCGTCCAGAGCTCTCAAAGGACAGCGAGCGGTCCTCGCACATGTCGGCAAAATATCCACTCAAACGGAGAAAACCTCAGACTCACCTGCGGTACCTCTCTGTATTCGAACAGAAGCGGAGCGATATAATGATCCCCTGTTTTGGGCTGCTCCTGACTGAGCTTCCGCAGAATCTGCGCGAGTGTGCCATTAAATTTCTCCACCATCCTATTGCCCATTGGATGGTGTTTCACTGTCAAGAGATCATTGAGCTCTCTCATCATTTCTGAAGTGAAACAGCAGCCCTGTTCACAAAGGGTCTTTCTCGGAAAACCTATTCGCGAAAACATCTCCCCCAAACCCTCTGCCACGATCGCTGAATCCATCTTTGGCAGAGCCACGGCGTCGGGATACCACGTGGCAAAATCGACGACAGTGAGAATCTATCTATTCTCTTTCACCGATGTGGGCGACAGCCGACCGACAATATCGACAGCGACCCATGGAGTGTCGATAAGAGGCATGCGTGCCAACGGAGCTTTCCCTACTTTGCCCTTCGGGCACGTCCTTTGGCAGGAGTCGCACGACCTGACATACCTCTTAATCTCGTCCCGCACTCCCGGCCAGTAGAATGCTTCCAGAACTCGATCTGTAGTCTTCTTAATGCCCTGATGCCCCACCAACGGGCTGTCGTGGGCAAGCCTTAACACCCGTGATCGGCAAGACTTGGGAAGTACTACCTGTCGAACCTCTCTGCCAGAGACGAGATGATAGAGGCGGTATAGCAAGCCCTTTTCTATAGACTACGAGCGCTAAGTGCCGTGCTTGCCATGGAACACCTTTCCTACTTTCACCCAACACGCCTTCAATGACTCATTGTACTTTTGCTCTGTTTCTAGCATTTCCTTGGTGAACCTCATGGGACCAACGCTTAAAGCAGATTTTCCCTCCTTTGTTCGGAAACTTCCTTTCCAGGCAACACTACTTTTGGTCCCTCGCCCTCCCCATTTTCACTGGCGACCTCGTCAGTGACTATGTCAGGACATAATGTAGCAGCGCCCTTCGATTTCTTCCAATTAATATCTGGATATGACGACTCATGGGCCTATATTATATTTCAAATATGACATCGTACAATGGTATCTCAATGAACTTTACCGGGGCCATGCCAGTGAAATAAGGGGAAGCGATATAGACTTCTGCCTCGGGAACTTCCAGACTACTGCCATCAACAAGGAACACCGTAGATCTCGAGCCGGTGAGAGTTGTCAGGAACTAGAGCTCTCCGCACAACCACTGTACTGCTCACCGTGTCCCGTAATGCACGTACGGGTAGGCCCCGGAGATCTCCCTCTAGTACAGGCATGTGTTGGCCGTCTGCAGGCTTTTATCCGGACAAGTTCGACCACCACCTTGTCCTCAGCTGGTACAAGCCTATCTGCTGCTGTGGACGTCGTTTCTGACGCAAAACGTTTTGGTTGTACACAAAAGGACGATTGCTTCTGGTTTTCGTGCTTCCTTGAGCAGGAACTTACATCATGCCCTGTTTTTCGACAGTAAACGCAATGAAGCTGTTTTGGGTTAGAGCGACAGTCGGTAGCCTTATGTCCCGGTCGGTTACAAATGAGGCACCTTCCTGACTGTCTACTTGATGGTACATCCTTCTTTTTCGTAATGCCCACCTCGAACAATTCTTTGAACGAAGACAAGTTTCTTTGCCGCTGGGCCTATAGAAAGTTGTCGGCTGCCTCAGCAATTTTGTCCAGCGTCTTGCACTCTCTTTCTCGAAGAAAAATCGCCAGACGACTATGACAGTTCCTCATGAACTGTTCGGCTACCACCAAGTCACGTAAGTCATTATATGCTGTGGCCGTTCCCGACATCTCGACCCATCGATCAAAAAGTCTGAGCAAACGTGCTGCATATTGCTTCCCTGTTTCTTTATCAAGCGGCTTACTTTCACGAAACCTTTTGCGATAACCTTCCACTGTAAACCGAAAATGTTGGAGCAGGGCTAGTTTTGCCTTGCCATAATCCATTGAATCTGCTGGGGTCAGTCCACCGAACACAGGGATAGCTTCCCCAGTCAAAGACATACTGAGTGCTGTAGCCCATTTTTCCGTGGGCCAGCTGTGCCCTTCTGCAATATGCTAAAAATGTTTGAGGTATGTATACAAGTCATCCCTGCGATCGTCTAAAGGCGGGATCAATTTGTGTGGGCTATCCGCCACTGAGGACCCTCGTGCGAGTTCGGAATTACCCCCACCAGCTTCTGCGATCCTTAATTGCAGCTGCAATATACGCTCTTCGGCCTCTGCTAGCTCCTTTTCATGCTCGCGTTGAGCCTGGTGTTCGGCTTGGGTTTTACGCTCCTCAGGCTCTGCCTGCGCCTTGGCGTGCTCATGCGCAGCTTCTGCTTGGGCCTTGGCGTGCTTGCGTTCGGCTTGTTCTTTGGGCTCTTCAGCATCTGCTAGCGCCTTTTCGTGCTCCCGTTGAGCCTCACGTTCGGCTGCACGTGCTGCGCGTTCCTTCTCTTGGTCGGTGGCAACCCACGAACGCAGCTCGGCGTTTTTCAACCCCAACTTTTTGCCTAATTCAAATAACTCATTTAGCGTGCTCATCGCTTCTTTTTACGAACCCACAAAAGGGCAGAAAAAACATGGCTTCGTCCTGTCGCGCGGACGCGAATTCTCGCGATAATTGGTAACGCGTCACCGACTTGATGATTATGATGGCCTCTGACTGAATGATAAATAATGATAATAATAATAATAGTAATAATAATAATAATAATTTGTTTTGGGGCGAAAGGAAATGGCGCAGTATCTGTCTCATATATCGTTGGACACCTGAAACGTGCCGTAAGGGAAGGGTAAAGGAGGGAGTGAAAGAAGAAAGGAAGAGAGAGGTACCGTAGTTGAGGGCTCCGGAATAATTTCGACCACCTGGGGATCTTTAACGTGCACTGACATCGCACAGCACACGGGCACCTTAGCGTTTTTCGTCCATAAAAACGCAGCCGCCGCGGTCGGGTTGAATGGCACGCACTTTCCATACTTTCGTCGCCGACTTTCTGAAGGGGAACGCTATCGCGTGCAGGTTCTAACAAGAGAACAAAGAAATCAAACAAAACAAAACGAAGCCGTATTTATAATTTAAAGGAAAAGGGCCAATAAGATACGGAAACGAACACAAGAAAAACACACGCGTACAACACCACAGAATAAAGGAAGGAGTTCACCAGGTACTGAGCGTCCCAGGTGCAGCGGAGATGCCTTGCAGACAGGGTGGACACGGGTGGTTGTAGTGCGACGCGTCGCTGGAGCTGTGTCGAAGGAAGCAACGGAAGGGAGAAATGTGGTATTAGGAGCGGAGAGAAACACAGGAAGGCGCCGGTGGCCTCCCGTCAAGAGCCCGAAGAACTAAGCAGTAGCAGGAAAAACGTAGCCAGGTCCCATCGGCGGCGTCACGAAACGCCAGATGCTTAAAGCAGGCTAACCAAAAGTGCCTTTAGGCAAAACGGACCCTCAGTCCATCGGCTGCTACCTCCACACTTGCAAAGAACGCAGTAGGCTTACGTCGGTGATCCAAGGGAGGTCCACGCCAGCACGGACCCAACGTCCGACGGCTGCCACCTCCACGCTTGAATGACACGACCTCCACTGCGCTCTCTGTTCACACCTTGGTTTTCTGACACGTCAGCTCTCCGCTCCTCGTGCTCGCCATGCTCTTCGTCGTGGTCGACTCGCACACACCCTTCGCCCGCGCACTTGGGCTGGCACGCGCATAGCTCCGCTGTTCGATGCAGCACTGTCGACGCACCGCGTTCACAAATCCTCCGATGATCTTTGGTGCACCTCACTGTAGGTCATAGCAATAGAAAATTGCTTTTTTCTATTCTGCTGCTTAGGTGGGCCCCGACACTCCGCTATAAGGAATGACTGCACTCATGAATTTTCGTAAGCCAAAGAGTGAATGAAGGAAAATCAAGAAAGTGAAGGCGTGGTCTCTGTCACTCTTGTTAGTGGCGTATTTGAACGGTTCGAGGGAGGGGGAATGACGTTAGCTGAATAATCATAATTTGGATTGCTGCAGTGAACCGATACTCCCTTTTCTACCCCATGTCTCAAGGTCCATTTCAGGTGTCCTCGAAAGCGAGGGTGACAGCTACTGCGCCTTCCTGCCGTTCGTTCCTCCTCTTTGCCAGTAAACGCAAAAGTAGCTATTAAAGAGTAAAAAAACATTCGGCATAACAATGTTGGATATTTTATTCACTGCAAAAAAATATTAATTCGCAGCACGGTGCACTCTCCCATAACGTATGCAGCCTGAGGTCTGCCGATCCTGCCCGCTTCGGAAACGTATCGACTTGCGTTCAACACTTAATATGCTGTCCTGATTTCTTTCGAAGCTCTTCAATTCTTCTCTGCAATGATGCGTAGAGCGACTCTACGATAGCCGGGTCTCCACAAATGCGATCTCATTACGCTTCTACTGCTTCCCGCATAATTTATGGGTCCCTTGTGTCCGAATGCCCTCGAGCCAGGGTAGCTTTCATAATGCCACAAATGTTCTAATTTGTGTTGTGGTCCGGACTCCGCAATGGCCGCTCCAGCTGTCCAATGCCACTGCTGTTCAGATACTCCTGCACTACAGACGCAGTGTGTGCGTGGCACCCGTCGTGCTGGAAATAATAGCAGCCATCCGGGAAGGGCCTATTAATTGCATGCGGGAGAATAATGCTGTGGCAAATTTTTCTGCACGCTTTAGCTGTCAGCCTCCCTGGAGTGCGGTACAGCGGGCCAAGAGATGCGTTGCTTGTGGCACCCCACACGTTTACAGAGAGACGTCCGCTGGCAAAAAATCCAAGTCGTTTTCAACGTAAATGCCGGAAAAGAAAAAGAAAAAGTCAATTTTTAAATGTGCAAAAGCATACGTATGCCTATCTTACCGGGAACCGGCGACACCCCAGAAATGGAGGCGCTGATTCTAGCAAGTAGAGAATGTAGACTCGTCGTTAAGTATCACTTGCTGCCATTGGTGTGACGAGCAGTTTCTGTGACGGGCAGCAAATTCTAAATATTTATGAGGAAGAGCTGCTGTAAGAAGGGGTTTTTTTGAGGCCACATGACACTTCAGTCTAGCCTCGTAAAGTCGCCTTCGAATAGTGGGAAGTTTGACGTCAACGTCAAGCTGCTCGGCAATGTTTTTTCCTTTTACGAAGGGGGTCTTTGACTGCTGCAGAAACAAGAAGGGGGTCCTCATCTTGAGTAGTTTTCCTGGGCCTTGTTGTGCTCGCGCTTCCTTCCTGCTGTGGAATTCGGCGAAGTTGGGCATGGGGAGGATTCCCTGAAGACCACCGCGTGGGTGGGTGAGCCCTCTGGGGGAGACGTTACTGCAGGACTGCCAGAGGGAACGATGACAATAGCGTCGCCACGCGTTCGAACAGGAATGCCGGAAGCAGCGACGCAAATAGCGTCCCCACGTGTTCAACTGGAATGCCAGCGACGACCATAAGCGTATTCGTTCCGGTCCTCGCCACGACGAAGTGTGGTATCAGTGTGGTCCCCTTCAGTCACGCTGGATTTGAACAATTTCCCGAGTGCCGCACCTTCGACAGAGCTACCGCGTTCCGGTCACCAGTACAAGCTCTTTCGACACCTGCTGGGAGACAGCCTGCATTCCTGTGTCATGCAGGTGCCCTCCGGGTCAACGTGGGCTGGGTCCGGACGCAAGTGCGCGACCACCTGGAGGCCGCGGGGACGACAACGTGACCGGTCCTGTTCCCTTTTCCTCGACGGAGCTGCGAAGAAACATCAGGACCACCCTGCCGTGGGTGATACCTTCACTGCCATCGTGTGATTGGACACCATTCTTCGAACTGTATTCCCCAGCTAGGGATCTGGGGAATACGAAGAGTATTTAAGGAGCTGCTGGTTTGATGCCAGGAGAGAGCCCCCTTCTTGAGAGGTATCAGAGACTCCCGACTCCTAAGAAGCTCTCTTTACTGAGAAGCACTCTCATTTGCCCATACTTGTACATAATGTAAATAGTCCTTGTATAAAGTTTTCCAAGTTTTCTTCCTCCGATCGTCCTCGTCTCTTCTCCGGCCCAGACACACTACCTGAATCCCAACGACTGGATGGCAGCTGTGGGACGTTTACGTGAAGTTACCGGCTCCAACGGACCTCGGCAGCTACGGGACTGAAAGGCATCAGCTATACCTTGGCAGGGTGAGTGCCCAATGTTTTCCGTTCGTTTCGCTAGACCGTACTAGCACAGGCAGATGCTAGGTGCGGATTCCTGTTGTCTGGAAAATTTATTTAGGTAAACTGCTTTGTCCACTTCAAGCTAGGGCTTTTCTTTTAGTGGGCTTGCTAACGCATGGTGGAACTCACGATGGAGAAGTTAAAAGTGCAGGACATGCTCGTAATTTGCCAGGAGCTGGGGATTTCGCTACGTTCTGCGAAAAGAAAAAAAGAAATTCTCGAGGTTATGCGGCAGGAGGAGGTGACTACTGAGGAGGTCGAAGGGGCTTTGGAAACGATTGTTGGACGCGAGAAAGAAAAAGAAGAGCTTCGGTTGGCTCAAGAGAGACGGGAGGTCCGTGAGGCAGAGGAAAAAGCGAGAGAACATGCTCGAAAAATGAAGGAGCTCGAAATCGCGCCGAACGGAGGGAATATGGCGGGTCTTAGCCCTGTAGTTTCGGTAGAGGAGCAAGGGAGGCAGAGATTGCAGGATCTCGTCTCGCCATACCGCGTGGGAGGCGATATTGCGCTCTTTTTGGTAAATTTCGAACGCGCATGCGGGAAGGTGCACATCGACAAGAGCGCTTGGTCTGAGAAGTTACTTCCTCTCCTTCCGTGCGAGGCTGCCGAAGTGGTAGCTCGCCTCTCACGGGAAGAGTGTGATGGCTACGAGAAGATAAAGAGCGCACTGCTTAGAAAGTACCGGCTTTCTGCTGAAGCCTTTAGGCAGCGATTCAGGCAGGCAAAGAAAGGCGGAGAGTCGCATACTGACTTCGCGTACCGGCTTAAAGTCAACTTAAACGAGTGGCTTAAGACCGCTGATGTGCACGGAAGTCATGACAAGGTACTGGAGTGCATCGCACTAGAGCAGTACTATAGTGCTATTCCAAAGATCTGAGGATATGGCTACAAGATAGGCTAACAGATATAGACCTAGACAAAGCAGCACAGCTCGCAGACGAGTATTACGTTCGCCGAAACCTCCAAAGCAAGGCAGGGTACGATAACGAGTTAGGAAAGGGAGAAACCTATTAAAAGAGAATCCCCGATCGAAGGGTGCCACCAGCACGCCGAGATCGCCGAACAGAGGAAGAGGGATCAAAAGGAGGAGGTAGCGAAAAAAAGATTGAGTCACCCAAATCTGCCGATTCGCCGAAACAGAAGGCACGTGGAGCTCGCGCGTTTGAAGCGCGAAAGCCCACTGTCTGCTATAATTGCAACAATGAGGGTCACATCTCAGTGAACTGCAAACAGCAAAAGATGGAGTTCGCGTGCATACGAGAGTCGAAGTAAAACCTTTAATTGCTGGAGCCGTACATGCGGGACGTGGTTATAAATGGCAAGAAGTTCAGGGCGCTGCGGTATTCAGCGGCTACCATAGATGTTGCTCACCCGTCATGTGTTTCCTCCACGGACTACACCGGCGAATGCGCCTGGATTAAGCAGGTCGCCGAAGAACAGAGTGCATGCTTGCCTATAGCGAAGGTGACCCTAGAGGGGACTTTTGGCAGGCTAGGCACAGAAGCGGCAGTTAGCGCAAACTTGTCGACACACTTGCCCTACCTGTTTTCGAACAAATCCGAGCAGCTGCTGAAAGAGAAAGGTCTCTCTTTCACCTCGGGCTTGGCTCGCATGGTCCTAACACGTTCTTGAGCGCGAAAGCTCGCAAAGAAACTCGACTGCGCTCCGATAAATGAGCAGGCACCGAACCCCTCTCCCGATCAGCCGGGGGATCCTTGCAGAAAAACTGCTCCGTCTAAACCGCATGAGCATGACCATGAAGGTGTTCCCGAACAAGCGGTAGCTCATGAAATCCAAGGAACTGCCGATTCCGTAGAGAATGGGGCAACAGGAACCAACACGAAGGGCTCGACATTAACACTTGCTTCGACTTGTTGGGAGGAGTTGACTAAGGTTGATAGGAAAGCACTTATTGCAGGGCAGAAAAACGACCCATCGTTAAGAGCTCTATGCAATAAGGTGAGCGAGGGAGTCACCAGAAAGAACATCAGCTTTCATGAGAAATCAGGCCTTCAGTACCGGAAATACTGCGACTCGAAGGGACGTGCATATGAGCAACTCGTAGTGCCTGAGAAGTACGGGCGGCAGCTTCTTGAGCTCGCACACGGAAATGCATGGGCGGGCCACCTGGGCATAAAGAAAACAAAAGCTAGGTTAGCCCTCGAATATTACTGGCCTCGCTGCTGGAAAGATGTGGAACAGCTTGTTAGATCTTGCGCCACCTGCCAGCGGGTCGGCAAGTCGACAGATAAATGGAAAGCACCCATGACACTAGTTCCCATAATTACAGAGCCCTTTTGGCATCTTGTAATAGATACTGTCGGCCCACTGCCAGCGTCCAACTCTGGCTGTCGCTACATTCTGACCTCACTGTGCGTGGCAACCAAATTTCCCGAGGCCATCCCCTTGAAGGAGCTAAGTTCCGCATCTGTTGTAGACGCCCTTTTGTCAATTTTCTCTCGTGTGTGGTTCCCTGCAGAGATACAAAGCGCTAACGGGAGCGTGTTCCCAAGCTGCTTGACAACAACGTCCTTTGAACGGCGTGGGATTAGAATAATCCGCAGTTCCATTCACCACCCTCAGTCAAATCCAGCCGAGCGTATGCACTCAGTGCTAAAGCGGATACTTAGGTCTCTGTGTTTTGAGCATAAGGGAGATTGGGAAGGCTGCATTCCAGCAGCACTAGCACTCTTCGCAATGAGATCCATCCCCCACGAAAGCACAGGATTTAGCCCTGCTGAACTAGTCTACGGGCGTGACTTGAGGACCCCATTGCGCATGCTAAGAGAGTCATGGGAGGGTTACGGAGAGGATCCCTGTGTAGTGGAATACGTCCTGAAACTACTGGAAAGACTTGCGAAAACCAGAGACCTCGAGGAAGCAAATGTCAGAGCAGCGCAGTCACTCTCTAAAGTATACTACGACAAATAGGCACGCAAGCGCACCTTTCAACCTGGTGACCAGGCGATGTTGCTGCGTCCGTCAAAAAGGAACAAGCTTGAGGTGCAATGGGAAGGGCCAGCTAAGGTTGTGTCCAAGCTTTCGGACACCAAATAACTATGAGGTCAAATTTAAGAACAAACACAATTGAATAATCCACAGTAATTTGATGAAGCCTCATGTGCAGCGTCAGATCATGGTTAACATGGCAGAGGAAGAGATCTCGAACATATCTTATGTCCCTCATGAGGACGAGCAAGCAGCGAATGAGCTGCTAAATTCAATCGACAGAGAGCCACGTTTAATCTCATATCGTTGGACACCTGAACCGCGCTGTAATGGAAGGGATAAAGGAGGGAGTGAAAGAAGAAAGGAAGAAAGGGGTGCCATAGTGGAGGGCTCCGCAATAATTTCGACCACTTGGGGATCTTTAACGTGCACTGACATCGCAAAGCACACGAGCGCCTTAGCGATTTGCCTCCATAAAAACTCAGCCGCCGCGGTCGGGTTCGAACCCGGGAACTCGACCGCAGAACCGACTTTGATGCCCTGCGTATGCGATTCCAGCAAACGCTTTCCCGCTCCGCTCGGTCAAGGTGCGGGACGTCAGAGAGAAAGTAGGCAGCACACCCGGGATGCCTCCTTTCCTCCTCTGCGCAACGCGATGACGAAGCGCACATCTGCCGCTCTCTACGGCAGGCGCCGCATCGATCACACCTAGTGTTCCGCTGGACGAATCAAAGTGCACAGGCGTTTAATACAGAACTAAATTTTATGACCTGCGCATGTGATGCTAGCAGACGCTTTCCCACTTGAACAAAGGTCGAATGTCAAAGTTCAAAGTCGAGATAGTTGGTGTAACAGCTGCTGGTGTCGCTGCAGTAGCTGACGTCATGCAATTGCTTCACTTGAGCAAAGAAAGTGGGAAAGGGCAGAGAAGGTTCATAGTGGCACGTCAACAGGACCAGATGGTATTTCGATTATGTTAATGAAGAAGCTAGGACCAAAATATAAGCAAACATTAATACAGGTAGTGAATAAAATGATTGTGGATGGGAAAGTCCCCGATGAATGGCGATTAAGTAGAATGAACATGATATATATATAAGAGAAAGGGGGACAAAGCTGACGTAACTAACTACCGTCCCATAACAGTGACATCTGTGGTTTACAGGGTGGTGATGCAGAATATAAAGGACAGATTGCAAGCTTGGGTTGAGGACGAGGGGTGCTAGAGGAGCTGCAAAATGGGTCCCGGAAACAAAGGAGGTTGGAGGACAATCTGTTTTCATTGACGCAGTGTATAGAGATTGCTGAAAAGGAACACAGGCTCCTATGGCTAGCATTTCTTGATATTAGGGGAGCCTACGACAACGTTATTCAAGACTATTTGTGGGACACACTGGGCACATTGGATGTGGAAGATGGAGTAATTCAGCTTTCAAAAGATATATATATATATATATATATATATATATATATATATATATATATATATATATATATTAGCAGACAAACAAATGAAATGAGGGGCTCGTTTGACAAACAGATTAAGGAAACCAACAGTCACCGAAAATACAGGTGCATGGGGAATTTTCCTATTTTTTTTTAATTTCTAGTGCCAATCATATGCCGTTAAAGAAAATTACTGATAAAGCAGCAGAAAAACAACCATGCCGCCGGTGGGATCCGAACCCACGAACTCCGAACATCGCGTCCGGTGCTCTTACCAACTGAGCTACGGCGACGGCTGTCCAATCTGCTGCTCTCGTGGGTATTTATGTTTATTTCGTATACGCGAACCTTGAGAGTGTTCACCAGCGCCACCCTCGACCATAGCGGCGGACGTAGCACGTCCTGTATTACCGCGAGCATGACGTGGAACGTCATCTAACGGCGAGGGCGGAAACTGTGCGAGAGCCCTCTTAAGCAACCTGTGGCATCAAGACTGCCAGAACCGAGACCCTCGTTAAGCTATTAGCAGACAAGGTAAAGTTAAATGAGGGGCCCGTTTGACAAACTTATGAAGGGAGCCAACAGTCACCGAAACCAAGGTGCATAGGGCAACGTTATTATTACTATTTTTTTAATGTGTTGTGCTTATCAGTTGGATAATATTACTTAGATTAATAAATCGCTTAAAGAAAATTACTTATAAAGCAGCAGAAAAAACAACCATGCAGCCGGTGGGATCCGAGCCCACGACCTCCGAATATCGCGTCCGATGCTCTTACCAACTGAGCTACGGCGACGGCTGTCCAATCTGCTGCTCTCGTGGGTATTTATGTTTATTTGGTGTACGCGAACCTCGAGAGTGTTCACCAACGAGGGTATCGGTTCTGGCAGTCTTGATGCCACAGGTTGCTTAAGAGGGCTCTCGTACAGTTTCCCCCCTCGCCGTTAGATGACGTTCCACGTCACGCTCGCGGTATTACATGACGTGCTACGTCCGCCGCTATGGTCGAGGGCGGCACTGGTGAACACTCTCAAGGTTCGCGTACACCAAATAAACATAAATACCCACGAGAGCAGCAGGTTGGACAGCCGTCGCCGTAGCTCAGTTGGTAAGAGCACCGGACGCGATATTCGGAGGTCGTGGGTTCGGATCCCACCGCCGGCATGGTTGTTTTTTCTGCTGCTTCATAAGTAATTTTCTTTAAGCGATTTATTAATCTAAGTAATATTATCCCACTGATAAGCACAACACATTAAAAAAGTATTAATAATAACGTTCCCTTATGCACCTTGGTTTCGGTGACTGTTGGCTCCCTTCATAAGTTTCTCAAACGGGCCCCTCATTTAACTTCACCTTGTCTGCTATATATATATATATATATATATATATATATATATATATATATATATATATATATACAAACCCACCGCGAGGAGACACCTCCTCTCTCTCTACCCCAGCGCAGCACATCTGAGGGCGCGAGCGGCAATGTCAGCGGCGTCGACGGCGGCTCCATCTGTTGGAGCGCGGCTGCGGCGTTGCTAGGTAACGACGGCTCAAGGTCGGCCACGGCATAGGGCATACGACATACGGCATACAGCATACGGTGCGACGAGCCGAAATGGCTCGCTGGCTGGCGTAGTGTAGCTTTCGTTTTAAAAGGTGCCGCAGTGGAGAGCTGGGTAATTTTTTCGAGCACCCGGCGATCTCTAACGTGCACTGATATCGCGCAGCACACGGGCGCCCTGCGTTTCGCCTCCATCGAAATGCGGCCGCCGTGGTCGGGTTCGCTCCCGGGTACTCCGGATTATTAGCTGAGCGCGCTAACCACTGAGCCACAACGGCGGGTTTTCAACTGCGCCTTCGATACGGTCGCTGCTGTGCAGGGCACCGGCAGGGGCAAGCCAGTCCAGAACGCGGGCGTGCTGCGCTACCTTGTGCTCAGGGGCGTGTGGAGTTCGTTGACCTTTCCGCGAACTCGTTGGTCTTGTGTTCGCCAGGAAGGCCGCTCCAGTGGGGTCGGAAGTCGCCAACAAAAGTACCCGTCCCGTCCCGGCCTCCCCTGCTTGCTGCGGACGTCCTTATCTCCTCCGCGCGGTCACGGGCATAGCCCGTCTTATGAAGCCTAACCATATAGAGGTGTCGACATTAGTGCCTTGTCAAGGGGTTGCTGAGGCTTCGGGAATGCACGAGATACGGCTGAGTATTAGCCGAGTGACCGAAAACGCACTATTCCTGTAAAGACTGTTTTCTTCTCTTTCGATGTGTTCTGTAAACAACTTTAGTGATGGTCTCGTCGTCATATGTTTGTCGCGTATGCGAAAGAGAAAACATATGTTAAGAAAGTGGTAACCGCTGTGCCATGGGTGCCGTGGGAGAGGGTGGTCGCGTTTGTGCTGTTTGTGTATTTGATTGCAACCTCTCCTTTCCCAAATGTTTAATCCATACTCTTTCCCCAATCTGTGATTAGTTGGCAGAAAGGTTATTTTCCTTCCCTATAACCACTGATTGGTTAGGGGTCGCTTGTAATCTTATTGGTGGCTGTCCGCGCTAAGGGCAGAGACAGAGGGTTTAAAAACAAGCGCTCTGGTTTGAACGGGGGCTGAATTCGTCTGATCAACGGTCTAGTCATGTAAATAGTTTTCTCCTTGCTTTGTTTCTTCCCGTTTTATTTATGTTGTAAATAAATAGTTAACCTTCTCCTTGCTTCGAGTAACGTGAATGTTTGCGAGTTATTACCACCGGGTCATCAAGAAACACCGATTTCATCTTCAACAAGGTGTTTCCTCTCGTCACCACCTGGATGGGGAAACTCAACTGGGCGCATATGAGTTCTTGTATGGAGCAGTCTGTGCTTGAACGCCGATACGATGGAAGAGGTTTCAAATGTCTTGCGAGCTTCGGTGGTTGGTGCCGTGCCCGGTGGCTGGTATCAAACTGCTCTCTCAGGACCTTCAATTAATTATCTATACCCATTCCTCTAACCTCTTTCCGGTACCTCTCCCTTATTGTCTTGCACGGTCTCGCCCAGCACCGACCAAATCCTGCTGACCTGCCCATTACTGCACGAGTCCGGCCGCCAGCAACACTTGGATTCCGATAGTGCCACCGTCCTATGCTGCTCGTGGACTCTCGCCCAATTGGTCAAACTCTTTTCGGGCAGAGCCCGTAGTATCTACGTCTGCCTTCCGGTGTGTATATAGCAATACCGCCAGCTCCGGATCGATAATAAGCTTTTATTTACTTCGAGAGATTTAACAATTTCTAAATAAGCAACATGTTTTCTATGGGATGGATAAAGTTTTCAAAGCATTTGAAATTTGTAAAGAAAAAATGAGAAATGGTTTTGAGGAAAGGAAAAAATTGGAAATTGGTTTTGGCGCAAGGAACTGTCGCCGTATCTGTCTCACATATTGGCGGACACCTGAAACGCTCCATAAGGGAAGGGATGAAGGAGTGAAAGAAAAAGGAAGACAGGGTTCTGTAATGGAGGGCTCCGGAATAGTTTCGACCACCTGGGGATCTTTAACGTGCACTGACATCGCAGAGCACACGGGGCGCCTTATACCCTCTTTACACGGGCAGCCTTAACCATGGTTAAGCTTAACTGTGGTTATAGGACTTAACTATGGTTAGCGCAAACCGTAGTTGGCCGCGCTTACACGCGGTTTAGGCATGTCGGTTAGTGTGACGGAAACCACCATGTGATCACCTCCATTGCGAATTTGTGACTGCACGTATACCAGTGTATTATTAAATACGGTTACTTTAAAAAGGATAAATGAAAGAAAAAAAAGGTTGTTTATCACACTACCCCCTGCGGGGCAGAGCTTTGGTTACGCATGTGGCGGACATTAACGAAAAGCAAAAAGAAGTCTACAAACGATGGTTTTAGCTGACTTTTTAGCCGGCATAATAGCCACTTGTAGCCACTACTGTGCTGGGAACCGTCGTGGGAGCATTGTGCCTCTTTTGATTGCAAGCGCACCTCGTGTACGTGATCAGTGCAGTCACGTGCGGCGTCTAATTGCCTGCTTACGTTCTGTGTGTGCAATATCGTGTATTGCGAGTGTGTCGACATTCAGCATTCAGGCTGCGATGGCTTCACGCGGGCCTGTGGCGGACGGTGGGGACGACGCCGACGTTGAGTTTTGGGCTGTGTTTGCGGCGCATCAGGCAGCACTTCAACGTCTCCGCATGCAGCGGCTTGCTCTGAGCGCCGAAATCGACATGCTGGAAGCGAAAAGTAGGCGTCATCGCAGGCGATCGAAACGCCTTTTGTTGGCGGCGGTTCTTCAATGCACGCGGCAGCGAGCGTTATGGATGTATCCACGCCCAAATTCGTGGTACGAGACGACGCTGCCCCATCTTCCGGACAGCGGCTTCCGCGATAATTTCAGAATGAACCGCCCCACATTTCACTATATTGTGGGCGTTTGCGAGAACATGCGTCGGCAAGACACCAGCATGCGAAAGGCAATCGCTCTGGAAAAACGCGTGGCGATTGGCCTTTACCGCCTCGCAACGTCAGCTGAAGAGCGGACTGTAGCGAACCTTTTTGGCGTGAGCCCTGCCTCTGTGAACATGATATTTCGCGAGTTCTGCGCCGTAATTGTGAACAACTTGGAAGCTCAACTTGTGTGTTTCCCGAAGTTGCATGAATTGCGGGAGCACATGCGCCAGTTCGCTGCAGTTTGTGGCTTTCCTGAAGGTGTTGGTGCCCTGGATGGCTGCCACATCGAGGTGTGCCCTCCAAAGGAAGAGGCGGCAGATTATTTTAACTATAAAGGGTGGTACAGCATCATCCTCCTCGCTGTGGTTGACCACAAGTACAAGTTTTTGTACACCAACAGTGGGAGTCCTGGCAAAAATAATGACTCTGCAGTGTTTCAAACCTCACGACTTCCGCGTATTTTAGACAGTGACCTGTTTCAATTAGAAACCAGGACAATTCAAGGGGTGCAAGTTGGCCCAGTGCTTCTTGCTGACCAAGCGTTCGCCCTGCAGAGGAATGTAATGAAGCCCTACTCCTTTTCTGGAACTGCTGGGTCGCCCGCACAGACCTTCAACTACCATCTGTCAAGTGTCAGACGTGTCGTAGAAAATGCGTTTGGACGTGTTAAGGCACGCTTCAGAATGCTGTTGAAAGGCCTCGAGTGCAGTATTCACAATGTGAACATTGTGGTCCGAGCTGCTTGTGTGCTACACAATGTCTGCGAGCAATTCAGTGATGGGTGTGATGCAGGATGGCTGAGTGCGGTGCAAAGTGCAAACGAAAGGCGTCCCCAACCAGTATACACGAGTAGCCGATTAGAGCCGTCAGGAGTAGCAATAAGGAATGCCCTGGCGAACCACCTTGCAGGCAACTGAAGCATTTTGCATAAATCTGGCAAATCTGGCATAAGGTGGCACAATCTTTAGCTTTTCGTGAGAGCTACAAAAACAGACGCTTAGTTTTTTGCTGATCGGCAGAGATTTGGTTGTTTCATTACCAGTTTATAAAAGAAGAGCGTCCACTTCTGAACAGGCCATAGCAAAGTTAAGAGAAAAGTGACAACAGAGATGAATGGTAATGTATGCATATTCAAATAACCTAAAATGAGTGATATCAGAAGACATTGTTGTAAGACTGGACACGGGCTTTAGAATGTTCAGACGCTGGCGCTCAACGAAGAAGACGACGAGAAGCGCCGAACACTCCGAAGCTCGTGCGTTCTCTGGACTGAACGCGGTCTCTGATCTGTGCCTGGATGGTTCCGCTAGTTGTTCGTGACGCTGTGCTTATTACTGTGCTGTGCTCTTATTACTGTGCTGTGGTGTGGTGTGCTGTGTGTGTGCTCTTATTACTGTGCTGTGGTGTGGTGTGCTGTGTGTGCTGTATTAGTAGTGTGCTGTGTTCTTCTTACAAGTGGTGGAGGTGCCAACGATCCCTCGCCCTGGAGCTTCGCACCCGCGCATTGCCTACCACCTGCGGTCGCGGCCCTCACCTGCTGCCCGTCTACAGGCCACCTACCCGGCAGTTAGAACCCCAGCGACCTGCAACCCCACCTTACCATCCGGTTGCCCACCCCCGATCACAGCTGCAGCCACTCAACCCCTGGTGCACACAAGACAACCGCACTATTTGCTACGCCTGTGGCATCGCTGGTCATGTGGCTCGTTTGTGTCGCAGTCGTGACCACCGTCCCTACGATTATAGGCGTGAGCCAACGTACGACCTTCCGCCGTCGTCCTCGCCTGCGTCACACTTTCCGCCTCCGGATTCCTCCCCTAGTTACCATCCCCGCTCCCACCGCTCGCCGTCTCCTGGCCGTCGTTCCCGTTCTCCAATGCTCCGTCGCCAACCCGCCGTCCACGCGGAAAACTAACCACCGCAGTTCCGGAGGCAAGAACTGCGTCATCAGCGGCTCACTCAAGACCTGTTTCTGCACCTGCCAATATTACTGTTTTCGTTGAAGGAGTCGCCGTCGAAGCACTTGTTGACACTGACGCAGCCGTTTCGGTTCTCAGTCACACCCTCTGTCGCAGACTCAAAAAAGTGACGATGCCCCTTCCTCCCGTTTCTTTCCGCACGGCCAGCGCTCAGGACATTCGACCGTTAGCCGCCTGCACCGCCCGCCTGCTCATCGGGAACGTTCCCTACACAATCGAGTTCATCGTCCTCGCCCGCTCCTCTCATGACGTTATCCTTGGTTGGGACTTCCTCTCCTCACATCACCCTGTTATTGACTGCGCCCGTGCTCAGCTTGACTTGTCGCCCTACAGTGACGCCCCACGTAACCGGTGCTGCTGCCACTACTGTGGTCGTCTCAGAGGACACAGACGTTCCACCTTTCTCTTCAGTGCTGGTGCCTCTTTCTTGTGCTGTGCTCTCAGATGCAACTGTGACTTATACCCCCTCTTTACGATGCACTGACCAGAAGTCTGTTTTGCTGCCTCATGCTGTGCTGACAATTGTTCGTGGCTCCAGCGCTATTTATGTGGCCAACCCGTTCTCCTGCCCTACCACTTTACTCCGGGGCCAATCGCTTGGTAACGTTGCTGTTCTCGAGCCCGCCTCTGCATACCCCCTCGTCGTTAGCACGGCCGGCCTTCACGTCAGCGCCATTACGCCTGTTCCCATCACGAATCAGTCGTCTGTCGATATTTTTCACCATTCCGTCGACGCCGCCCTGACGTCTACTCAACGAGACCAGCTTGTAGCCGTTCTGCAGCGTTTTCAAGCTTCGTTTGACTACCGGCAACCTTCCTTGGGCCACACCACCACCGTTACCCACTGTATTGACACTGGAACGCATGCCCCTTTGCGCCAACGTCCGTACCGCGTGTCAGCCTCTGAGCGCAGCATCATTGACGCCCAGGTGACCGACATGCTCCAGCGTCACGTGATACAACCGTCTCACAGCCCGTGGGCATCGCCAGTGGTTCTGGTCAAGAAAAAAGACGGAGGCCGATCGCCCAAAAACTGCATTCGTCACACCCGAGGGGCTCTATGAATTTAATGTCATGCCCTTCGGACTCTGCAATGCACCCGCCACATTCGAGCGCATGATGGACAACATACTCCAAGGGCTCAAATGGCACACATGCCTTTGTTATCTAGACGACGTTGTAATCTTTTCCTCGGACTTTCCGTCTCGCCTCCAGTGCCTCGAGGCTGTTCTTCGCTGCCTGGCCGACGCTGGCCTCCAACTTAATTTAAAAAAGTGCCGCTTCGGAGCTCGGCAGCTCACCATTCTCTGTCATGTCGTGTCGAAAGATGGCGGTCTCCCGGACCCGGCCAAGTTGCGAGCTGTGGCTGAATTTCCAAAGCCCACTTCTGTAAAAGACCTCCGCAGCTTCGTCGGCCTCTGCTCCTACTTCCGCCGCTTTGTCCGCAATTTTGCCACTATCGTCGACCCCCTGAACAAGCTCCTTTCCAGCCACGACCTTTCGGCCTGGTCTTCCCAGCACATCAGCCGGGAACCGCTGGATCATCGTTGCCATCGACCACCTTACACGTTACGCTGAAACATCGCCTTTACCATTTGCTACAGCCCACGACATTGCATCCTTCATTCTCCATCGCATCATTATTCGCCATGGTGCGCCCAAAGAGCTGCTCACTGATAGAGGTCCGGCCTTCCTCTCAGAAGTTGTAGAAGCTCTCCTTCAGGAATGCAACGTTGTTCACCGCACCAGCTCCGCCTACCATCCCGACAAATGGCATGGTTGAGCGTTTTAATCGCATCCTCGGCGACATGCTGGCCATGTATGTTGCTTCCGACCATTGTAACTGGGACCGCGTTCTGCCTTTTGTCGCATACGCTTGTAACTCCGCTGCTCAAGCCACCACCGGATTCTCTCCGTACTTTCTCCTGTACGGCCGTGAGCCTTCTTACACAATGGACACCATTCTACCTTACCGCCCTGATGCTTCCGAATTTACAGCTCTTTCTGAAGCCACAACTTATGCCGAAGAATGCCGACAGCTTGCCCGGTCCTTCACTTCTCACGCCCAGCAGCAGCAGAAAAGCACCCGTGATCCCCCTGCACTTTCTCCCGCTTACCTTCCTGACTCTTTGGTCTGGCTCTGTGTACCCTCCTCAGGTCCCGGCCTTTTGTCCAAACTTGTTAGCAAGTACCAGGGACCCTACCGTATTCTTCAGCAGACATCCCCCGTCAATTACCTCATCGAACCCCTTACGCCATCCTCTGATCATCGCCGCCGAGGCCGCGAAATTGTCCACACGACCCGCCTCAAACCTTACTACAACCCCGCTGTCGTCACATCGCCCTAGGCCGCCAGGATGGCGCCCTTTCGCCCGGGGGGAATTGTAAGACTGGACACGGGCTTTAGAATCTTTAGACGCTGGCGCTCAACGAAGAAGACGACGAGAACCGCCGAACACTGTGGCGCTCGAGCGCCGAACGCTCGGTCGCTCGTGCGTGCTCTGGACTAAACGCGGTCTCTGATCTGTGCCTGGACGGTTCCGCTGGTTGTTCGTGACGCTGTGCTTATTACTGTGGTGTGCTGTGTGTGCTGTATTAGTAGTGTGCTATGTTCTTATTACATTGTTTACATATAAATTACACAGAACTGGCAACAAAACTGAACTCCGATGTTGACCAGATTGCAAAACACTTGAGCTAAAGTAGTAACCTCTTTGAATGACCTGAGCATAGCTACAAAGGTAGTTGCAAAAAAATAATAAATACAATTTTTCACAAATCTTTCATATCCTGTGTTTTGCACTGTGCTTTCTATTCTTAAATACTCTGAAAGCAACAGTGATGTTACTGGTTACCTGCACCCACTCCTTATTCACATACTACTCTTGTAGTGCATATGCATGCTTACTGCTTTGAAGTTATGCCTGTAAAATATCGGTATTATGGCTGCAGGGCAGTGCGCACACCCGTGAGCGAACCTTGGTGAGCCTCTGTGCACTTCTCGAACAGAGGGGCTTGACATCTCGTCTGTTTTGCATCAAGTAGTGCCGTGCAGTGACCGAACGCTCCGCGTGTGCAACCTCGGACGATTAACAGCTGGACACCCAGCTGCAGCTGTTGTGTGCGAACTGTTGTGCGCGTGTTTTTCCGTTCTTTTATTAACTCTGCACGCGTGCGACTTGTACAAATGTATTATGTAAATAGTGTATTTATCACCTCATCCTCTATCCTTTCTTACTGTCCACTCACCTCTTTCATTTCATTTCTTCAAACTGCCTGCTGTCCTGTATTTCCGCTGCCCCAGCTCAGGTGCTTCAGTATCGATGACAGATGCCGGGGCTGGCAAAAATCTTTTCCTTCCTTTTGTTAATTTTAAAATAAACACTTACTGCTACTGCTAATCACATGCTGTTGTATCATGAATGCAAACCAACAAATATTGAGCATTCATAATGAATGTTCAGTTTATTTATTTTATTTATTTAAAATATCCCCAAAGGCCCTCATTCGAGGTTATTGCATGGGGGGGGGGGAGGTGGGTACAAGGCATTGTTTCAAGGTTATAATAATGCACTAAACCAAACCGGTGAAATCACAAACATCTTTTTTTTATGGTGCAAAGGCATCTATGGCCAAAGAGCGCCATGACACAAGGTAATTTTCTTTTTCTCAAGGTGGGGTCAAAGACCCATTTACCAAGCATTTCACCCTAAATAAGCCGAGCACCAGGCAGGGGAAAGCTTGTACCCATTGTATCACCGGTGGGTACCCGGCGGCACTGGGGATCGAACTCCGCACCTCTCGCATACGAGACAGATGCTCAACAACTTGGCCACCGCTGTGGTTTCACAAATATCAATGAAAAATAGACATCCACAAGAAGAGTCTGAACAATTCACATAGCAGCAGAATTTTAGGAACAGATAACAGCACCGCAAGGAAAAGACAACGCCGGAAAAAGTGCGCTGAAGTACATATGAAAAATAAAAGAAGACAAGGCAGAAGACAGTACGCTGAAAAAAACCTTTTTAGTTGTTGAAACATGTGTGATTAAGGTGTTGGAACTTATTTAGGTCGCATATGGCAATGTGTGATGGTAAAGTTCAGTTATTGTGCAAGGTAAAAAAGAATATGCATAATGGGATGGCTGGTAGTTAATGTGTTTAACTTTGTGAGGATGATCACGACATGGAAAGGCAATAGGCAGTGGCTGAAAGAATTCACCATGAAGGAAAGGATGGTGATAAAGGTTACGGAAAGTGATAGGTAGGAAATTTTCTTACTCGGGTGTAAACTTCAATGAGGTGACACTGGTGTAACATGAATAATCAGAAAAGATGAATCACGCAGCACGGTTTTGCAAGGCTTTGATGTTACTTATGATATAAGTCTGATGAGGATCCCAAATGGCAGACGTGTATGAAGAGTTTCGGACTGAATAATGTGGTATGCGCAAGATTTTTTTACATTTGTTGCGGCCTCTCAAATTATGTTTGAGAAGTCTGAAAGTACGATTAGCGGAGGCAAGAGTGAGATTAATGTGATTATTCCATGATAAGTTGGACTGAAGGTTCACGCCAAGATACTTGTAACTTGTGGCGAGTTCTACACTATAGCTATGAAGAGAGTAGGTGGTAGGAACATGTGGCTTGTTGGTGAATTACATGACCTTAGATTTGGAAAGATTTAATGGCATTAACCAATTAGAACACTGTGCTTATCGCTTCTAGATCAGACTGTAGTAATTGGTTGTCAGCGTTGCAGGTTATACATCGATAAAGCACACAATCATAAGCAAATAGCCTGATCATAGACGTCACGTAACTGGGTAAATCATTAATATAGATGAGAAAAAGTAAACTGCCTTCCAGACGTAACATTAGCAAAACATGAGTTTGAGTTGTTAACTGCTGTGAACTGGATTTTAGATGAAAAGAAATCTGCTATCCATGCAATAATATAAGGGTGAATGTTCAGTTGTGAAGGTTTAACAACCTTTGGTGAGGAATGCAACCAAATGCTTAAGAAAAATTGAAAAATATTGCTTCAACTTGAAAACCAGCGTCAGTCAGTGCATGTATGTCGTAAATAAAACCGGCAAGTTGGGTGTCGCATGAGTAGCCCTTGCGAAAACAGCACTGATGATCGAAGATAATGCTATGATCGTCAGGGTAGTTGATAGGAGTATGTATGATATTTACTGCATTTACTGGTCATTTTACTTGAGGGGATGCTTGTAGCGTGACAAAAAATAGACAAGGGACAGAAGACGAATGGGACAAGTGCGACTCTCAACTAGTTTTATTGAAAGATCGATGGCACACATTTATAAAATTTCTTTTTTCCTTCAAGAACACAATCACCAGAACACTCATGCGAATGACAAATTTCACACGCTTGCATCAGATCAGGCTATCTAAAAGCTTATACTCGTAAGAGTACATCTTCACCGAAGGGCTGCTGACGCAGTCCGGCCCTTTCTTTTTAGCACCAGATGTAGAAAAATACATAACCTGTAGTAATCAAAATTTATATATACGATCAACTCGTATCATGTTACATGCAGTAAAGTATGCATATTTGTGTGCATTGGCTGTATATTCGCTACATGAAGGATTGCTTTTTCTGAAGAAGTAGAACTTTGTTTTAGTTGTACTCCAGACTAACATGCAATAATTTATATATGAAGAAACAAGGCATGATATATTTGGAGTTTAGCAGTTTGAGGAAGGATCATTCGGCCACGTGACAATATTCCAGTAACAGCCGAAAGCTTTCGCAGGTAGTCTGCATGACTGTCCCACTGTAGATGAGAGGAGAAATAAACACCAAGGGTTTTATGTTTCAGTTTATTTATTTCTTGCTACAGAGCAGTGGGCCCCGGGAAGAAATGCCGTAGCTTGGCAAGCTCCCAAGGCCCACAACATCCAGCAACAGTGGCACCATTGGTCACATGCAAACAAGAAAGGCATACATAAACCTAAGGCATAATTCACAATCCATGAATGAATAGCGGAAACACAAACTAAGCGCACAATATAACATAAAGAACAAGTTATATACAAAATTCAAAGCATGCACTGGAAGCATGATTTAAACATTCTATATCCCCTTCAGCGGCGGTGTGTACAATTGTAAACATCAAATTTGGCGCCACTTTGCGCTCCCGCCCTTGCTTCAAACGGGCCGACACCCCACGTGAGCATTGATGAATGCCTTATAAGTGAACAACTAGTGAAACCTAGTTTCACCTAGTTCAGACGGCATGGCTCATGACTTTGAGCTCTATCAAGGGAAAGGCACTGGCGTAAGCAACGACCATTCACATTTGGGCCTTGGTGGTTCGGTTGTGGTGCGGCTTATGGAAGCGCTCCCGCATGGCCTCAACATGAGATGCTACATGGACAATTATTTCTCTTCTGTGCCGCTCTTCCGAGAGCTGAAATTGCTTGGAATTTTAGCGTCTGGCACGATTAGGGCCAACATAATTCTAGGCTGTGAGCTGAAAAGCGAAAAAGAGCTGAAGAAGGGAGGGCGCGGAAGCTACGACTTCAAGATTGTTGAAGAGGAACACATGGCCATTGTTCGCTGGCACAACAATGGTCCAGTCAACATGATCTCTACAGCTGTAGGACTAGGCAGTATCACTAAGGTGAAGAGATGGAGTAAAGCAGCAAAGGAGCATGTCGACATCAACTGCCCGCAGGTAATCGCCGAGTACAATCGATTTATGGGTGGCGTTGACAAGTTGGATTTTTTGATGTCGCTCTATCCCCTTCATACAAAGACGAAGAAATGGCCAGTAAGGGTAATCTACCACTTCATTTCCTTTGCAGTTTAAGACAGCTGGCTTGAGTACATTCACGATGCTAATGCAGAGGAACTGCCAAAAAAGGATGTGAAGGACGTTATGGCCTTTCAGTCCGACATTGCAAGGAGCTTGATTGCAAGCAACAGGACTGCACCAAACAAGAGGGGAAGACCGAGCACCAGCTCTGCAAAGCCTGCCCAAAACTCACATATCGGCATGCCCATGCCGACAAACTCTACAAGGTTTGACGGAAACAATCACTGGCCCATTCACATGAATGCCAACTTCCTGCAAAGGTGCCGAAACACAGGCTGTGTTTCGAAGTCTTGAGTTTGCTGTTGCAAATGCGCAGTTTTCCTCTGCCTAAATGCCGCAAGGGATTGTTACTATGAATTTCATGCCAAAAAGTAGAAGCAATCGAAGTGGGCAAGCTGAGAGGCATTGAAAATTCATTCTGAAGTACTTGTGAAGAGTCACAGCACCTGGAAATAGTTCTGCCTATGTGAGTGGTTGTCGACATACTTTACGGCCTAGAGGCGCCATGTGTACAAATGTCCACATCACAAAAAATTTCTGTTGACTTAATAAACATGTTTTTCTTCATACCACTCAGTGTGGGTAGTTGTTTATAGGCAATATTTGAAGGAATCACAATTTTTCTTCTTCTTGTCTTAATTCGCGCCTGAAGGGGATATACAGATTATAGCACTTAATTTCACAGCAGTGAACACATTGACAACGTATAAAAAAGAACAATTTTTAACATACATGAATGAAGACAACATGATATTGGCGTGCTGTCGGGTTATGCTAAGCTTTCAACGAACCTGCATATTTCGACCATATACGTAACAGCCACAAACCATAAAAAAAGAGAATTATTTAGTGAAAGAACGCCCGGAGGTCAGCATTGCTGCATTTATTAATGTCAATGCCTGCATCAAAGATGCGGTTGAGTAGTGCGGGTAGATAAGATCTGTTGTATCGTAGTAATGATAATTAGCAGTGAAACAGTACACGTAGCATACGGTCGAGCCGATCTGTATTCTCCTACTTCGTCGTCTCTTCTCCCCCCATGCGCGCGAGTGCGTGCAGCGCACTTGCCACACTTCATCTTTATCACATTTCCGCCGCACTTAAAAAAAAACAAAATGTCTAGCGGATGTCATAGTCTTTGAACCATGCGGGCCGCTTCTTTTTGCGAGTACTTCAGCGAGGCGGCGCAGGAGGTGAAGCCGCAGTTGCCGCTGTGGATTTGCTACACGAGGGTTGAGGAGCGGCTGCCGATTCCAGAGCGGGCGGAACGGCTGGCATCATATGGATTGAAGGCGCGTCCGAAGAAGGACCCTGGACCACGGTTCCGGACTGTGGACTGGGCGGCGGCATTCGGTTGCCGTCGATAGGCGGCGAAATATCAGCGAAAAGGGCCGCTGGAGCTGAGGAGGACAGTTGCTGCTGAACTACTTCTGGGCGAACCGCAGAAAACTTGGACGAGTGCCACACTCGCCCATCATCCAGCAGATAAGATGCAGGTCCACGCTGCTCCACAACCTTCCGAGGCTCCGAAAACCGAGCTGACAGTTTGCCTCGCACATTTGGTTTGCGGACACGCACGTACTGGCCAATCTGAAAGTCACGACACTGGGCGCCACTCCGCTGGTCCGCATAAAGCTTGTATTGCACTTGTTTCTCGTCAAGCCTCTGCCGCAAAAGCTTAAGCGCTTTTGTCGGATCCATTGAGAAGGACTGATCCGGCAGTCCTACGACGTTAAGTCTTGTGCGGGGCAACCGGCCATGAAGTAGGACAGCTGGTGCAATTCCTGTCGTGGCATGGGGCGTACAGCGGTAGACACCGAGGTAGTCCACAATCGCTGTACGTAGGTCGCGTCGCTCGCACAGAGCTAGCTGAATGTGGGACTTAAGCACTCAATTGAATCGTTCAACGAGTCGATTAGCTTGGGGATGGTACACTGAAGAGAAGCAATGGCGTATCCCCCGTTCGCGGAGGAAAGTTTGCATGGCCATCGATGAAAATTGAGGTCCGTGGTCAGAGACAATCTCTTGAGGGTAACCCTCACGAGCGAAGAGGCCAAGCAGGAATTCTTGAACGGTTTGAGTTGTGATGGCATCAGCGAAGACAACTTCTGGCCACTTACTGTAATAATCCATGAGAGTAATCGCGAAGCGGCAGCCACTGGGAGCTTGGTCGAAAGGCCCCACGATATCAATGGTAACCTTATTCCAAGGTTTCTCTGGGAAGGCGACAGGTTGCAGAGGAGCTGCCACCGGACGAGCCGATTTGTCACAGGACTGGCACACGACGCATGTCCGTACTATTTCTTCGACGTGCTCGTCCATTCGCGGCCACCAGTAGAGCTCTCGCAGTCGACTTTTCGTGCGGCTGATCCCAGGGTGTGACTCGTGCGCGATGTCCATGAGGCGTCGTCGCAAACTTTCGGGAACGACGAGCCTGTCACCTCGGTACAAGACGCCTTGCACGACGGACAGCTCCGAGCGCAGGAGATAGTATGGCCTAAGGTTCTCCGGTAGGGATTTCTTGTCCGGCCATGTCGCCGATGTAAACTGAATGGCTTGAGCAACTGCCGCGTCGCTGATGGTTGCCTCTTGAAGCTCTTGTAGAGTCACGACTGGCGATAGCAGGCAGACGAAGTCGTCGTCACTAGCGTCGAACTCACTGGGCTCACTGCACGATGTGGTCGGTAAGGGAAGGCGAGACAGAGCATCCGCAACAGAGTTGTCATTGCCTTTGCGGTACTCTACAGTGTAGTTGTATCACAACAGGCGAGCCGACCAACGTGAAATTCGCAACGGCCGATGGCCCGTTCCTTTCGTCGACAGCACAATGACAAGTGCACTGTGGTCGGTGCGTAGAACAAAAGACCGGCCCCACAAATACACGTGCCACCGTTCGCACGCCCAAACGCAAGCTAGGGCCTCACGTTCACCAACAGAGTACTTTCTTTCTTGGGGTGTCAAGGTACGGGAGGCAAACGCAACAGTTTGCAGGGAATGGCCATTGTCTTGCTGAAGCACTGCCCCAAGGGCATATCCGGAAGCGTCAGTCGTTACGACCATGGGAAGGGCAGGATCAAAAAAATGCAACACGTCACATGACGTCAACATGGACTTCAGTAGTTTGAAGCTTGAATCCGCAGCAGCAGTCCAAGTGAAGGCGGAGTCGCTGCCTCGAAGTAGGGCGCGCATAGGCTCAACGACGTCGGAGTAATGCGGGATAAACTTGGAGTAGAAACCCGCAAGTCCAAGGAGGGAGCGAAGCTCGCTGATGTTAGATGGAGTCGAAGCCTTCGTAATCGCCTCGATGGCAGAAGAAAGCGGAAACAGTCCTTCACCGCTGACAACATGCCCCAAGAAAGTGAGCTTCGGAACATCGAAGACACATTTGTGGTTGAGCTTGAGTCCGGCTTGGGACAGGCGCTCGAGAACAGCACAAAGGTTGGTCAGGTGCTCCTGTCGGGAGGTGCCATGGACTATGATGTCGTCGATGTAGAAGAGGACACCTTTGCACTCTTTTAAAATTAAGTGCATCATCTTCTGAAAAGCCGAAGGCGCTGAAGCAAGGCCGAAACACACTCGTTTGAAGCGGAAGAGGCCATCATGGGTAATGAATGTGGTCAATTCCCGACTCTCAGGGCTAAGTGGTACTTGATGGTAAGCCGAGGCAAGGTCCAACTTCGAAAAACGCTGTGACCCGGCCAAGCTATGTAGAAGTTCTTCCGTTTGAGGCAAAGGAAAACTGTCGACCACAATAGCCTTGTTCGGCTCACGCAAATCGACGCACATTCGGATGGAGCCATCTTTTTTCCGAGCCACGACTATGGGTGAAATCCACTTGGAAGCGTCGACCCGTTCAATGATGTCTTGAGCTTCAAGCTTCTGGAGTTCCTCGGACACCTGCTGACGAATGGCAAACGGCAGCCGTCGGAGCTTGCAAGCAACAGGAGAAACGGAATCCTGCACTCTGACTTTGTGCACGTAGCCACGAGCAACTCCGAGTTCCTTGGAGAAGAGATGTTCGAAGTGTGGACGTAGCTCAGGAGGTAACAGAGGCGTATCAGGTGTCATGGAAAGACATTCCAACGATGCACCTTTGATCTTCATTTGTAGAGCGGCAATGGAATCCAGGCCCAGCAGCGTTGTGCCTCCCGAGACAACGTACAACAGGATGCAGGCGGTACGGTCGTGGAACTTTGCTGTGGCAACAAAACACCCTTGGACTATAATCCGAGACTTAGAATAGTCCAATAGTTGAACTGCAGTTGATTTAAGCGGGAAACATTGAGCGAAGAATCGGTGGTATAGATCTTCAGAAATAATTGACACAAATGAGCCGGTGTCAATCAGGAAGCGGATGAACTTGCCTTCAATCAGGACTGAGGCAAAAATTCCGTTTTTTTGACTTTCAACATTGAGAATAGACGCACTGCTGGAGCCATCCGGCATCGACGATGTGTCAGCAGTATCTGCAACTTGCTGAACTTGAACAGGACGGTCGGACGACTTGCAGAGAGAGTCGAAATGGCCCACCTTGCCGCACCGACGACACTTGCGGTTGCGGGCTCGGCATGCAGGGTTGTTCGCTAGGTGAGTTGTAGAACCGCAGCGGTAGCACATGCGCTCTGGTATTGCAGCAGCAGGTTGTGATGGTTGACTTTGGCACTTGCAGCAATAGGCCTGAGGTGGTGTTTGTCTCGATCCGCGCTCGCATCTCACACGATGTACTGGAGCGTCCTCCTCAGCCAATTCCCTGGCTTCCCGGGAAGCTTGCTCACACTGTCGAGCAAGGAGCATGGCGCGCGACAGAGTCAAGGAGGAGCCTTCCATGAGTAGGCACTCACGCAGATGGCAACTCGAGGCCTTCTCCACCAGCTGGTCCCTGATCATATCGTCCGCCATGGTCCCAAACCCGCAGTCGCCGACAAGGCTGCGAAGGACAGCGACGTACTCATCGGTTGTCTCTCCTGGAGCCTGAACTCGACGGCGAAAGCAATGACGTGCGGCGATTACATTCACGGACGATTTGTAATGCTCCGACACAATGGATATCGCCGCATCAAATTCGTCAAGGCGGGGCGCCTCGTCACCGGAGTGCGAAGCCGCAGCTGTAGGCGCTGGAGTGGACGACGGTTTCTCTTCAATGCACTTAAGAACAGAGGTAAACAGTTCTTTGTGGGGAATAGAATAGTAGAGATCTTCAACGTCTATGGCGGCAGCCAACTCTACCGGCACCAGTCCTTTCCTTATGCAATACGCCAAGCGTCTTGCCTTGCATGTCGTCCAAGTGATGTGGGTGATTAACACAGACTCTTGCGATGGAGAGGAAAACACGAAAGAAGGGCCCACTGTACTAGAAATGAAGTTCAATAAAACTTTTTTTTGGGCAAGTTGGTTCATTTTACTTGAGGCGATGCTTGTAGCGCGACAAAAAGCAGACAAGGCACAGAGATGAACGGGACAAGCGCTACTCTCAACTAGTTTAATTGAAAGATCGATCGAACATATTTACATAGTTTCCTTTTTCCTTCAAGAACACAATCACCAGAACGCTCATGCGAATGGCACACAAATTTCACACACCTGCATCAGATCAGGCTATCTAAAAACATACTCGTCAGAGTACATCTTCACCGAAGGGCTGCTGATGCAGTCTGGCCCTTTCTTTTTGATATGGAACGCCTATATCAGTTCCCGCTTTAGCGCGCATTTGCTTTGACCAATGACCTCTTGTCTTTTTTAGGAATGACGAGCATTTGCAAGACTTGCAGTAAACTACCGGATTCGTTCCACTCCCATTCTCGACGCATTTTTCATGCTCGCACTAACACGGGAACTGATAGAGGCGTTCCATATCAAAAAGGAAGGGTTGGAGTGCGCCACCAGCCCTTCGGTAAAGATGTACTCTAACGAGCATAAGTTTTTAAATAGCCTGATGTGATGCGTGTGAAATTTGTGTGTCATTCGCATGAGTGTTCTGGTGATTGTGTTCTTGGAGGAAAAGGGAAATTGTATAAATGAGTGCGATTGATCTTTCAATAAAACTAGTTGAGAGTAGCACTTGTCCCGTTCGACATCTGTCCCTTGTTTGTTTTTTGTCGCGCTACAAGCATCCCTTCAAGTAAAATGAACCAACTTACCCAGCAAAAAGTTTTATTAAATTACCTGTCATTATTTTCTTTATCCTCTTTTGATTTCATGTAGTTGTCTAACAGCCGAACCAAGTTGGCGTTAATATCATTGCCCTCTTGTGTCATTCTAAGCATTTTCTTTCTAAATTTGTGGGCCCTTTTCTCCGCTTTCACCGCCTGTGCGGCTTCGTCTTTATGAAGCGCAAGAAGCTGGTGCACAACGGAACTGCTGTCCCGCTTGCGTCGGCTTCTGCCGCCTCCACTTGTTCCACCAACGTTAGCTCGGTTGCTGCAGCCTATGGTTCCACTGGTACTGGGTAGCACAGCCAGGGGAGACGTGCTCAGCAGTTGGGGGTCCGCTCTGTCTCCGAGGGGCTCGTCTTCCCCTGACGCCAGTACCTCGGCAGTGCCTGGCACCTCATTGACGACTGGCAGCTGCACACGACCAAACATAGTATATTGCATTTTTCATCTTCCCAGGTGAATGGTCAAAGCTGCCGTAATAGTATGCAATCATCAGCTGCCCCAACCTATGCCAGCTAGAACAAAGGGACAGTTCAAATCTTTTATCTGCATATAACTGCATAGATATATTATTGAAGAACTTAACACAGTCTAGTAGCTGCATAGATATATTATTGAAGAACTTAATTATAGAGTCTAGCAAAAACTAATCACTGAACAGCAATAATGAATAGCATGTTTAAAATGAATGAGACATCGATAGTGTCATTGGTAATATATAACCAGTCTTGTACACGTTGCATAAAATGTAACTGATTACAGTGGTCAATTACCGCCCCAGTATGGCTAAACGGCTCTGTTCCTGAGACCTGGAAATTGGCCACTGTGATCCCAATTACAAAAGCAGGGAAGCCACCGACGGATCTTGGCAACTTCCGGCCTATTTCTCTAAAATCAACACTGTGCAAGCTCACAGAGGTATTTTAGCCGCACGACTGAGCGGCTAACATTATTATATATGTTATAATAATAACGCGGCTCAATTATTATATATGTTGATGTCAGTACCCAGGGCTGTGTAACAACTGCAGTTTACTGTCCCTGCAAGTCTGCACTTGACAAGACGGTCAGGTTTCGATTCGCGGAACCTTCTTCCTTCTGTGCTGAGCTGGTTGCTATACAAGACTCGCTTTCCTCTGTAGCCGCAGTTACCTTGCTTCCCTACAGCCCACATTATCATCCGCACTGACGCCCTTCAAGCAATACGTCTACTCCGACGCGTCAGCCGCAGCCCAGAAATCTGCCAGAATATACATCGCCTGGTGGCTCGCATCCCGCAAGCCATTCGAATTGAGTGGGTCCCACGTGACCTAATCAATTCACAAAGCTCTGCAGATTCTGCAACCTGCTTGCCGACCCTACCCACATCAATGCCTCAATTCCTCAGTATAGATGATGCTACCCTCCTCACAAGGAACACCTCCGGTGCCACACACGTGCTCTCGTCCCTCAGAGTGCGATAACCCTCCGCCTCACGGGCTTACCCGTGCAGAGGAGATTGTGCTCCGGAGGATCCGGGTAGGGGTTGCCCTCACTCCTGCCGTAACTGGGACGTGGCCTCAATTTCGCCACTTATATCCTTCCTCTTTTCTTCCCAACTCTCCTTATGCCCAGAGGCAATAAACAATGCTATAAAAATAAAGGAAAACTGTATAACCCGTATTGTTAGTCTGAAAAAGGAATTGATTACAAAATTACATAAAATGTATTCAATTACAAGTAACAGATTACAAGTAATCAACTACGTACAACTTGGTATATAACCTTGGCAAGAGGCCAAACCAATGAACCAAAGTAGATAGAGATGAGGTGGTAACTGCAGTATGACACTTTGAATTGAACTGCTGTGGGTTAAGAACCTTTTGTTCGCGCTTGCCTGACAACCATGGTTGTACAAGTGTCGTTTTTTTCTGTGCAACCTCTTCCCTCCCTTTTCTACTCAGTTCTCTAGTATCCGCAGCCGGCGTGCCTTGTGCAGTATTCTGTACATTTAAAAAATTCATAGTGATGGAATTCCACAGTGACTGAGCGGTCTAATAATGGGTAATGTTTGAAATTGTAAATTACCTCCAAACTTTCCTCGACCCGCCCATCATCATTGATGGGTAGGCTGCCGAGGAAACTGTGCAGCTGCCAGTAGAACTGCCACGGGACACCAGGAGAGCCAGTGGCAGTTCCAGTTCGTCTCAGCTGCCTGGAAAGATAGAAATGATTTCAATAATAAATGTGCTCTTGGTGATCTCTTTAGGCCATCAAACTTCCTGTGAACACTGGTACTTAAGACAAATGTTACATCAATATGCAGGTACCAACTGGCAAGTACTGGTGAAAATGTCACTTAACTGCACCAGTTGGAGCTTTTCAAGTGATTGGTTCAGCTGATAGCATTCTAGCAGTATCTGCATAGTAGGCCAGTGAGGCCTAAAGTTATATATTTCAGAAAATCGAGAAATTTGCTGAACTGTTACCTTAGCTGGTAGCCAGAAGTACCCGAGCACTCTATAATGACACCTTAACTCAGAAAAAAAAAAGAGTGAAATTTTGAAGCACGTGTATTCGGTTCTGCACGCAATGCTTACACTTGAGCGGAAGTTGATTGACTGAGAATTTTGCCTGCCAATCAATCAGTGCAAGTTAAATAGGAGGTAAGTAATGATCACACCGCTGACCATGCGTGCTGCCATGCGTGCTGGCGGCTGTATGGCAAGGTCACTATGTACAGCGCTCTGTCAGTTTGAAACAAAAGCTTTGAACGACAACAGCTGCCGCGAAAATGAGAAAGACAAAGTTTGCATGCAGAGCGGTGCATGCACGCGTACACAAACGAAGACGAAAAGGTGCTTTTCTTTTTTATTAACTCAGTACAGGTGAATAGCCACCCGATTCTTGGCCGATCCCCCAATGTGGGTATGTGTCATCTTTTGTTAGGCCAACAACTACGCAGTTTACGAAGAAAAAAAAACGGACTGGCGCTGTGTAACATACGCTGCTCCCGTCACACGGCACTCGTTGTTCAGTTCTTATATGAGTACATACATAATTGAAACATCTTGGGCGCTCGCGAGGTAAATACGCGACGACGGCGAAAAGTTTGCACGTTGCTGAACCAACACACTGCTGCCGCACACGTGGGGCTGACGTCGCGCCATAAAAACAGCGCTAGGTGAGCAATGCAATGAGAGTAAAGATAGCACTTACCGGTATTTTTTGTTGAGATTATCCATTTTCTGCTTCACCTGCTTTGCAGTGTAGGGGCCTTCGCCCGGCGCTAGCCCGGCGTTCAGCTCCGCCGCCATGGCAGCGTATATACGCGCATTGCGCGTATTTCCCCGCAGAGCGGGTAGCTGGTCCTCCCAGATGCGAATCAAAGCCGCTGTTGTTGCATCAGGCCAGTTGACACGCCTCTGGGAGGACGATTCCTGCGACACTGCTGCTGCTGCCTCCATGCCTTCCACGGACGCCGCCATTTTGTCGGTTAAGCGCAAACGGAGGTTAGCCAGCTCGGTTTACGGTAACTACGGTTAGTGGCGTAACTACAGTTTGGCTTTCCGTGTGAGCGCGGCTAACTATAGTTAAGGGTAACCGTAGTTTACTTAACCATGGTTAAGGGTGCCCGTGTAAATGCGGTATTAGCGTTTCACCTCCATCAAAACGCTGTCGCCGAGGAAATGGCGCAGTAACTGTCTCACATATGTCGGTGGACGCCAGTACCGCGCCTTAAGGGAAGGGATAAAGGAGCGAGTGAAATAAGAAAAAGGTGCCGTAGTGGAGGGCTCTGGAATAATTTCGACCACCTGGGGATCTTTAGCGTGCACTGACATTGCCCAGCACACGGGCGCCCGGCGTTTCGCCTCCATCAAAACGCGGCCGCCAGGGTTGGGTTCGAACCCGGGTACTCAGGATCATTAGCCGAGCGCGCTAACCACTGAGCCACGGCGACGGGTTTTCAATCCGCCTTTTTCACGACGCGACTGCGCATGCGCCCATCCCCTGGCGGCGGTGTCGCGAAACATATTGGAAGGGTCGCGCGCTCCACTCGAGACCGGCCGTGGAAGTGTAAATAAACCGGCTTCTTACGCGGGGTGCGTTGCTGCAGCCGCCGGGCGTTCAGCGCGACGCATTTGGCGATGCATACGACATGTGTTGCACACGGCTGCAATGCCCAATATGTAAAGGGAAGCAAACTCGGATTTTTTCGCTTTCCGAACGCTTCCTGGGACCGCCTTCGACGCAAAGCGTGGATAAAAGCAGTTCGCCGGCTCGACGATCGTGGCCGCCCTTGGGCAGTGTCAAGCACGTCAAGACTGTGCGAGAATCACTTTGTGACAGGTACGGACGAGGTACTGCGTTTAAATGCATGTGCAGTCTATCACGAAAGGTTTTATTCATGGACAGGAAGGCCTCGAATGTCACCGCGGCATTTAGATTTCATTCCGACGCTTTGTGCTTTCTCAAGCAAGAAGGCCGAATGGACAAGTGCTGTGAACCGCTTCCAACGCGCGATGGAGCGGGCAACGAAAAAGAAGCTATCGAAAGCATTCACGCATGGTGCTAAAATTTTGTCATATCTCCTATGGAAATTTCCTTGTTTATGCCACTACACCCTGGCCAATCCCCCGGTGTGGGTATGTGCCATGTATTAAGAGGCAGAAGAAGAAGGTGCGTTATGCGTGTGTTCGCATCATATCCATGATGAAGAGCGCTGCGTGGTATCGCCGGAATGACTCAATTTGCACCCCTCGCGCTCGTCTTTATGGACGCGCATGCTTGTTTAATCTATGCAGCGGTGTGCTGTGGGAAAATAATATTAGCATAGCTGCCATGTTGCGAGTACGCTTGTGCTTTTGTAGTTCGTGTAGCTATTCGGCAGCTCTTGAGCACAACGATTTCTTGTGAAAGCCTGTCCCCAGTTGTTTTCAGCACTGCTACGGCGTGCACGATGTAGTATCCACCCTTTAATGGATGGCAGGCATATACAGCGGAAAACGCCAACCTCACTGATCGGGGATATTTCATTGAACATCATGTTCCGAATGTAGCCTTCATCTTTGAAGCGGCGGCCCTTGCTCAGCTGGCGTTCGCATCGCATGCCGGATAATCAGAGATACTGAAGAATTTACGACTGACCTCCACCTAAACCTTGACTCCTTGTTTCAAACAGATATTATCTACCTCGATTTTTCGAAAGCTTTCGACCGAGTTCCTCACCAGCGCCTCTTGGCTAAACTTTCCTCCCTTTCACTGCACCCGCTGATATTATCATGGATTTGCAGTTTCCTAACTAATCGTTCGCAATACACCGTCATCAACAACCATCCTTCTACCGTCACTAAAGTCACCTCTGGAGTACCTCAGGGCTCAGTTCTTGGGCCGCTCCTGTTTCTTGTCGTTATCAATGACCTTCCTGTCGGCATTTCATCATCCATTTGTTTGTTCGCAGATGATTGCGTTCTTTACCGCCGTGTTAGCACTACGAACGACCAGTCATTGCTGCAGGACGACCTGAACTTGATACAAAGTTGGTGCTCGACCTGGCTCATGAAACTGAACGAAACTAAATGCAAGTTTATGCACGTGTCCCGTAAACGATCTAACCTGCACTTTTCTTACACGCTAAACAGGACCGCGCTATCTGAAGTTGAATCCTACAGATACCTCGGCATAGAAATAACAAGTGATCTTAACTGGTTGGAGCACATAACGTCCCTTGCTGCTAGCGTTTCTAGATCACTAGGATTCATCAGACGATCGCTCACATTTTCTCCCCCTAAGGTTAGACTAATCGCATACGAAACTTTCATCCGCACTAAACTTGAATATGCATCGAGCATTTGCAATCCTCATCAAAAGTATTTAACACATATGTTAGAGGCCATTCAAAATCGAGCCGCTCGGTTTATAATATCAAATTATGATTCTCGGTCGAGTGTTACTAATATCAAATCTTCTGTTGGTTTACCTTCCTTGGCATCCCGTCGTAAGATAGCAAGACTCTGTCTATTTCATAAACTTTATTATAATTTTCCCCAACTGCGTGAGAGCCTAATTATGCCCCCTTTAAGATCATCGCGACGTTTGTATAATTGCCGTAGTATCCAACGCATTCATGGTTCAACCAATGCGTTCAATTCCTCGTTCTTGCCAGCTGCCATAGCCGAGTGGAATGTCCTTCCAGACAGTGTTGTGAATGAAGTTAATTCCCTAAAATTTAAACAGATGTTAATTTATTTATTCCCCAACTAATTCCTGTTGAAGGCCCTTCTTTCTTTTTTTTGTTTACTCACTTACTTGCTTGTTTTTCTTTTGAAGTGTTCACAGTTGTATCTACATGTGTTAAGTTTATGTTCCAATTTTGTTCTTTGTGACATGATTACTGTTCGCCCCCCCCCCCCCCCCCTTATGTAATGCCCCCTGGGGCCCTTAAGGGTAAATAAATAAATGATGATAATTTGCTCTTCGGTGGGCACAGCAGCCTGCTTCGGACTTCGCACCCAGCCATCAGTCAATCCTAGAAATCTTCCAGGTACCATGTGCTGCCCAGGACACGCCATCGTTGACAGATTCCAACAAAACGTGCTCCGCAGCGGCACCCAGTCCGGGCGGGTTGAGCGCACAGTACCTTTCCAGTAAGCTTCCAGCGTTGTACGCGAGGTGGCAGCCCAGGAATATGAAAAAGGCAGATTGCGTGCTCGATACGGTCGCTGTTGTGCATGGCTTTCTTTTCTTTTCCGGGATTTTTTTTCTGCTCGTGTGACACAGAAGGACCACACACCCATCGCTGCAGTCACCCACTGAGCCCAATAACGCATTAAAAAAGACGCAATAGAGTTTCCATTTGAGAACAACAACTCATACGTGGAGTGCTCAGGAACCTCCTTTTCCTTTTTTTATGTCCTTATAAACTAGAGCTCGAGCGGCTCACGTCCGTTTATAAAATAAATTAATGCATTCAATGGCGCAGGATAGGCGCAGAAACTATCGCATGAAGACCTCGGCCGCTCCTCGCTCTCTGGTGCTCAACGTTGAGATGAGAAAGAGGAAGTTATGTGGGGGGATAGCCCGCACATGCCTGCAATGCTCTCGTTTGATACTTATAGAGATGGGTGCAATTTTCTGCACCTTGATAAATAATTCCGTGTAACTGGTTAAACAGACTGCTTTTCACTGGCAGTATCGACACAATCGCGGCAAATTGAACACCGCAGTAATGCAATCAACGCAATATTTCTGTATGTGCTGAGCGTTAAACTTGTGCAATATTAATGGGCGTAGATAGTATCCTGAGGGGAGCCGCAGCTTGCCGCTTCGGCTTTTATTGCGAGCATTGTATGAGAAGTGAAAACGACACCTTAGTACTGTTTTAAATCGTTCACAAGAAATTGCTCGCCTTACATGCGTAGCGCCATGCCTTCTTATGAATGTGAATTCATCCGGTAACCTTGTCAGTATTACATAACCAAATAAATTTCTTTCTATTAAAAAAACGTTTGTTAAGAGCAGAAATACTGGGTAGCATCAGAAGGCGATTGCTGGTCGAGGGGACTGTGTCTATGAAGGGTTGCCTACCAGCGCACATATTTCGGATCAGGATTGCTGTCCAAGCCAGGTTTTTCATGACATTCCCAATCTGCGTGAAAGAATGTGCGAACTGCACCACAGAAGAGGCAAGACGAATTTTAGGTGTCTGGATCCCATTTACTCATCAAGTAGGGATTGGGCAGAGTATTGGTTTGTAGTCGCCTGATTATGTGCTCTTCAAATTTTCTAAGGGTGTTGTGAGGAAGAGGATATTTCCTTCTTGTGATCTTATAGTGAGTACTCCGTAATTTCTGCGTAGCTTAGTAAGGGTGAGGGGTTGCTGAGTCAAAAAGAGGCTGCGTGCCAGATGCTAGGATGAGGAGAGCTCGAGCAGCTGTGTTGGCCGCCTCATTGCCCGTCTTTGAGAGGTGCCCTGGCGTCCAGAAGATCTGGACGTCGGAACGATTAGACGTTTCCAAACTTTCCCAACACAAAGCGCCAACGCGACTTCTGAGATAATTGCGTACCGCTGCTTGTGAGGCCGACATAACCGTTGCCTCGCTGTTCTTTGATATCGCTAGTGCGATAGCTGCTTCTTCAGCCGATATGGTATCCGCCGCTTGGAAAGACTGCTTGCAATTGTACCCCCCCCCCCCCCCCGGGGGGTGAAACCGCTGCAATTGCCGGAACCCCGTTAACGGGTCTAGCCGCATCGACGTACATCGTGTCCTTGCTTCCATCCCAGCGCTTAGAGAGGTGTCTAGCTCTGGCTAGTCTGCATCCTCTGTTGTATTCCTCACCCATGCGTTTTGGTACGGGGTGAGTCGTGATGTGTGATCTCATCTGCATGGGCATGTCGATCTTGGCGACTTCACGAGATGGACGGATTTTTAGCTTCTGTAATATTTACCTGCCAGGCTTAGATGTTGAGAGCCTGACAATTTGATGGACACGGTGGGCCTCTATTAGTTCTTCGATGGTGTTATGGATCCCCAGCTGTAGCATGCGCTCAGTGGATGAGCATAAAGGGAGTCCCAGCGTCGTCTTAACTGCCTTTCGTATAATAACATCCAATTGGTATTTCTCCTTTTTGCTAAGCCGCAATTACGAGGTGGCGTATGTTATCTTAGACAGAATGAAAGCCTGAACTAATCTTATGGCCTGTTTCTCTCTTAGCCAGTTTCTTTTCCTCATTACCCGGCGTAGCATTTTAGAGACTTGCTCGGAATAGGCTTGGGGCAGTCTGATAGTTGTGGTGTTAGCGTTGCCGCTGGGTATAATGGCTCCCGGGATCTTGATCTCTTTCTTGATCGGAATGCTCATACTCTGGACCGTATGAGCGACACAAAGAGTGGATGGCAAAAGGGTCTTATTCTGTTTCTTGCCCCAGTAGATCAGGACTACCTCGGATTTCTTGGGAGAGCACGTTAAACCATGCCTCGGCGCAAGCTGGCACACGACGTTCGCTGCTTCCTGAAGCCGGTCTTGAATTTCCCGTTCATTACCACTGCAACACCAGATCGTAATGGCGCCAGCGTATATTGCGTGTTCATTGCCTTGGATGCGGTCTAGCTTCTCTCGTAGCCCACGCGTGGCCACGTTGAAGAGAAGCGGACACAAGACCGCTCCCTGCGGAGTGCCCCTGGAACCTAGATTGAACGGGGTGGAGGTCCAGCATTGTTCGAAGCAGCTTTCTTCAGCGGGCTTCCCGCGTGTGTGTTTCTGCCGACCTCAATCGCTTTTGTATTGTTTTTTTTTTATTTTTAGGGACAACAACTCCTCCAACAAATCTGTAAATAAGCTTATCTTGTCTGTTTCTTAGCGTCGTGCGTTTTCATCGCACTTTGGATTCGTTGCCGCTAGTAGCGTTCAGTGCGCGCCGTTTCCAGTGGCGAAATATCTTTTTGCACAGTTTAACGGTTACATTCGGGGACTTTCGCAGAAGGTAGACACAACAGCCTTGTTGTTCGCGTTTAGGGTCACCTTGGCGGAAACGTATCTCCTCGTGGCGTTGTGCTCTAGCTATTGTTCTTGGCCCTTTGTTGGCACCGGCAAGTGTCAGAGCGAGTAGGCCTAAGGCTCTTCGGGAGCTGCGTGTCGCTTTTTGGGAGGACATAGTCATACCGTGGCACAAGCACGCGCAAACAGGTTTGCTTGTTTTATATGAACTTCGCTAGAGCCGAGAAGTGTCGCTCAACTATAGAAAGCTTAATTTGTTCAAACGAACTTCGTATTTTTTTTTTACGGCTGCGAAGCGAATTGATCATTTCGCGGAACAAGAGACGCTAATGCATTTCGAGTGAGCTTAACATCACCATGCCGGAAAGCGAACCGCGAATGTGCTTCGACCGAAGAGAGCCAGCTACGTTGAAATGAACCGAGTGTTCGGGCGGTGCCGGATAGAACTGTTTGGCACTCGCATTGCTCCGCATTTTACCAAATGGTCAGTCTGAGCGGTCTCCATTGCCTTTGATTCAAACTTTTGGAGATCATAGGAGCGATATGCAGAGTTCAAGAGAAGCTGCCTCGGCCTGCTGTCCATTGTATGGGCCCTGCCTGCTGCCCTGCGGCCGTGAGTCATCCAGCTGGGGAGTCTCCGGTAAGCAGTTTGCAGCGGCTACGAGAGCGGGGGGCCAGCCCCCCTACCTTACAAGAAAGGCGCGTCAGCGCGAACAACACCCTCCGGCCACGCTAATTTTGGATGCCTGCTGCCGGACAAGGACAAGTACCCGGTGACCTTGCAGCTCATCGGATGACCCCGGCACCTCGCCTGTAGGAGTTGGCTTGCAGCCGTCACCGCAACGCTCGTGGACACTTCGTCGTTGGCATCCATGGATGAGCTCAACTGTAGGCCAACACTTAAGGAGGGACGGATGTGGAGAACCTGTTTCCCCCCTCCATTTCGAAGCGGCCCATCTTCGCCATCGTGCATTAAGACAGCACACGTTGGGCGAGGAGGGAAGTCTCCCTCATGGGGGAAGTGGAAACAGCGACGGCAGTGTAAACTCGTATGCTACGCGGATTTCAACGGAGCCGGTGAGTGTTTCTTCGGGATCCGGCCCGCGTCGTGACCGGTTGCAGGCGCACGCTCTCGTCACCTTCCGCGGCAGGCGAACGGAGGTCTGTCGTGCCTTGCCGCTGAACTTCTGGTTCCAGGCAGCGAAGCGAGCACGGCAAACGCGTGCCCTAGTCACCTTCCCCAGCAAATGCTCGGGGATGGCATTGCCCCAAGAATGCGAAGAGCACTGGAAAACCCGGCAGCCATTGTGGGCACATACAAATGTTCGCCGCCGATACTTCCGAAGTCGCGCCCCTGCCCCACCCGGTGAGTCGGAATTCCTTCTTACGTAGCTTTCTATTTCCGAGGAATGCCTCGTTGATGATATGTAGCTAGTTGGCCCGCTCTTTATATTAAGTGCAAGTGTAATAAATAGCATATGAGTGTTCACGCGTTGTCGTCCTTTCCGTTTGTCCCGCCATATTTCCACACTGTCTTAAAATGTAGGAGGAAATGTGACTTCCTGAGGGAAAATGAATGTACGTTCCCGCGGTTTTTTCCCTCAAGACTGCAAGGCACTTTCGATCGATTGCACCTCTAGATGTTTGTAAAACTTCTCACAAACCAATTTCAAGCGCTTGCAATCTTGAATTCACGTTTTCCCACTGTCTTGGAAGCTTGACGTCACGCTGTACAAAAGGAAAGTGCGAAAAAGCGCTCATTATGTATTGCCTGTTTCACGTCATTCTTCAGTGTAAGCAGAGCCAGAACGCATTTCGAGAGTTTACCTGCTAGCAGAGAGTTTCCTTTAAGAATCTGGAATCGGATGAACCAAAGTTATTCAGCTGATCACCGTGAGAACGTCGGAAGCGCTTAACTGTCAAAGTAATTGCGATATGCTCTCATACAGCCACACAGCAGCAGATGGGATGGGTGAAAAAGATGGCAGCGCCTGAACGTAAATTCTGCAGTTTACCCATACCGCTTGTTTGTCGCCACCATAGAAGCATCGTTTTTTTTTTTAAGTATGATGAAACTTTGTTAAAAAGGCTTAAAAATAAAGCGTCCCTGTCAGTGCGACTTAATTATAACGACCTTCGTGCGGCTAATGTAGAATGGTATCTCAGTGCCAAGAAAATCTCTCCATCCTATACTTATTAATTGCTTTCCCGTATTTTTCAGCCGACGGATAGTTGGAATTTCCACCGCTAAGTGGCGCAGTTACTTCCTTTTATTTCCAATCGAATAAACACTGTTAATACTCCGTCGTCTCTCGTTCCCTGTCCTAAGACAATAGTATGATCATTTATCAGTTGTGAAAACTTCACTGTATTCAGGGTTGTCATGCGAAGAACCAACTTCAAAAGCACGCATTAGCGAGCCAACTCACTATTTGTTTGGATAACATACATTTCTGCATGTACTTCCTATTTATTCGTGCGTCCTCGGGAAATCCCGTGCAGTGCAGAGAATTTGTTAATAGACTGATTCGTCACTACACTTTCTAATCAAATTATTCTTCATCCGAAGGCATGTACATACAACCAGGCTGACTGGGAACCATTTTAGTACCAGCCGCTGACTGCTTCTTCATCTGCGTCTCACTTCTAGTTTAGTATTACATGTACGCCTTTTTGTAGGCTGTCTGATAAGTTTATCGTAAACCGCACGTTGCGTGACTTGTCAACTGTTAGAAGAAGGTTCGTTTCACTAGTATGAATACTTCAGTAACACGCAACGCACCTGAGGCCTAATGTTATGCTGACAGGTTACGCCAAGGCAACTTGTCACATGAGGATGAAGTGGTGTCAGAGCACATTATGGATGTGTCGGATGCTGTGGAGCGTCGGGTGAACTGAGTCATGAACTCCAAACACAAGATGGACCAAAGGCTTCTGCACCGAATAGCGGCAAGGGTCCGCCTGCAAGTACGGACAAACAGGAATCCTCGTCTCCAGACCCAAAGCCACCGGACCCGGGTCTGCCCGGGTCTGCTACTTTGAGTCCTGTGCTTGCTGCTCAGGAGCCACCTGTCACCCAACGACCACGAGAGCAGAACGCCCCTGCTGTACAGTCACTGGAGGCGCTTCAGCCAGTGACTGTGCCACATGCCTTCTATGCTGGCGATGCCCCTTCGTCGACGGAGTGCAGCATGCAGTGTGTCGCCTGAAGTGTGAGGTTCTAGTATGTTCGGTGCCCCGTCGGCTGTCAGTGTGGTTGCGAGTGGCGTGGCCCACTCGGCTTCATGGCCCGAAACCTTGGCTGTCTCAGAAGAGCTGATGGACAACAGCGCACCTTTGAAGCGTCCTGCAGATGAAGAGGTGTGTGTCGATGGCGATGTGCAGAAGGCACCCAGTGTGGTGGCATTGGGAAGGGTCACCTCAAAACGCAGGGCGATGTCTGCCCTACAGGCCGCCGATTTGCAGGTCGACCGCCCCAGTACATGGATGACCTTCAATAAGACAAGCACCAAAAATGGCGGGCGTCACAGTAGCTACCCTTAACATTAGGGGTTCGCGTAATCGTCGAATGCGACATCAGCTATGGAATCGTTCAAACAAATGGGGTGTGAGTGTGGCAGCCATCCAGGAAACCAAGCTGTCCTTTGATGAGGAGACTGAAGCTGCTGTCGAGCCTTTTTTGTCAGAATTCAATGTTATCGTTAGTCACTCGAGAGGCTTATCAGGTGCGTGCATGCTATTCCTGGCCAACACGCTGGGGACTACTGCCGTGTCGTATAGCACAGATGATGACGGGCAACTTATCTGCTGTGACCTCGCAATTTCGGGTGTACAGTGGGAAATTGTGTTTATGCTTCTGTAAAGCAGAGTGATAGAAGGCTATTTTTCCTGTCATTAGTAGACCATTTGTCCACGGATGGTAAAATTATGCTGTTGGGTGATTTCAATTGTGCTTGTAGGGATGAAGACCGAGCAGTGTTAAGTTAGCGATATGACCTTAGAGCTGCTTTACTCACTGATTTATCATGCGAATACAACCTGGTGAATGTTGGGCAAGATAAGGGACATAACATTCATTTCACTCATTTTCAGTGCTGCTCTAGTGCTCGGCTTGACAGGATTTACGTTTCAGCAGACATGTTATCCAGCGTTTTTGGTTACTGGGTGCGGCCCATATTCTTCAGTGATCACTGCATGGTGTCTCTTCAGATAGGGAGGCACAGTCGGCGCATACTCCATCCTCGATGGGAGCTGTGGAAGCTGAATAGCTGCCTGCTCTCAGATGGAATCTTCAAACGTGCTGAATCTAATTGCTTGAAGGACACGTGGTCACGCGGTGGCCTCTCAGTTTTGCAAAAATGGGACTTATTTAAACAAGAAACAAAAAACATCGCTATTGAAGCCTCACGAAGAATCGCGTTTTTGAAGAGACATAACCTTCGAGAGCTCGGCCGTACTTTAGTTGAGCTGCATGAGTTTGAGACGATTATCCCAGGTGTCTATGGAGACGATATCACTGCCGTAAAAGCAGAGCTTCAGCAGTTTGAAACCGACAGATACAAAGAGGCCTTGATAAGATCTAGGACCCGTAGATTTCTGGATGAGCAACCATCTCGTCGGGCCCTCAGTGATGAAAGGCAGACTGCTCTAGCTAAAGAAATATTGGAAATTGAGTATGATGGTTGCACATACAGCGATTGTCCTGGTATTATTGAGGCTTTCTTTGACTATTATTGGATGCTGTTTGGTGGTTGTGCGGGCACAAACGTGACATCAGATTACAGTCACTTACTCGAAGCCTTGCCCCGACTTGACGATGAGCAGCGTGCTTTAGTGGAGGGGCCAATCACTTTAGACGAAATTAAATCTGCAATTTCTGACCTGACGGTTCAGAAATCTCCTGGGCCAGATGGCATTACTAGCGAGTTCTATAAAACATTTCCCACTTGCCTAGCGCCTGTCTTGATGGAGGTTTTCCAGGCTTCTTATGATGTTGGTATTTTGCCCCCACTTTCTATTCTGGGCATACTATAATAATTCCAAAAAGCACAGATTCGGATCGGTTAAACCGAGTTGAGGCATATCGTCCAATTTCCATCTGTAATGTAGATTACAAACTTTTTGCAAAGGTTCTTTGCAATTGTCTGCAGCTAGTTGTCGCTCACTTAATAGGCGCGCATAGGGTCTGCGGTATCAGAGGCCGCAGCATCCAAACCCATATTCATATTGCACGTTCAGTAGTGGAGACAGTATAAGATGAGATCGGACAAGTAGCTCTAATTCAGATTGACCTTGCCAAGGCTTTTGATAAAGTTCGTCATGATTTCTCGTTTGCGGCCTTAGAGCATGCAAATATTGGAGATGTTTTGCTTAGGGACGTAATACAGTGCTATAAGGAGTCCTATACAAGGCTAATTGTTAACCAGGAGCTAACCAAACCTATTCCATTGAAATTATCTGTTCGTCAAGGCTGTCCCTTATTGGCTTTGTTGTTTACCTTATATCTTGAACCCCTTTGCCTCAGTATTATTAACTGCACATCTATCCGTGGTTTCTTCTTGGCGCAGCGTGAAGTTAAGATTTTAGCCTATGCAGATGATGTCACCCTCTTTTGTTCTGACAAAAAGAGTGTGCTTGAGGCATTGCATTTGACTGAACAATTATGCGAGGTATCAGGCGCGGCTCTTAATCTACATAAATCCAAGGAGCGTTTGGTTGGGCCATTGGGGTACAACGCCAAGTCATTATGGTGGCATAAGCTTTAACTGCGGGCCCCTTCACTACCTAGGGGTCCCTGTTCACCAATTTCGCAACAGTGGCGCCTATTGGGATTCTCAGATAGTCTCCATGAGGAGACAAACCCAGGCTTCGATGGGTAGGGAACTATGAGTGTTTGCTCGGGCTCAAGTCTGCAACATTTTTTTATTTGCAAAACTTGCCTATGTGCTGCAGGTTCTCCACTGTGCGAGGAAGAAAGTGCAGGTGATTCACAGAATATTTGCTACATTCGTATGGCGTTCCCAATGGGAACCCATGCGTCACGATAACCTATTTCTTCCTCTAGAGTCTGGTGGAATCGGCCTTGTTCACTTATTCGTGCTTCAACTTGTCTCGCGCTTTTTTCTTTTTCAAATCTTCCAACCACCCTTTTTTTAGTAGCCGTGCTTATTATTAGGCGTCTCAGTGCTTATTTGCCCTTCCTATTCGCATCGACGGGACACACTCGTGAGCGGCCTTTATGGGGATTTCTTAAGGAAGTGGCTAACACATTCAATTTCATCACTGTGCGCTTTTCTTTAGACTACCTGTACAGCCTCTCCAGAAGGCAGATGACTGAGGCACTTACAAGGTATTTGTTCCCTGTACCGTTGTATCGGCAACCTTTTCTGGAGTTCCTTGACGACAGTGTTTTAAAACGTGTTAGGCGAATGTGCATTTCTTCTGCCGTGAAATCATTCTTTTTTAAGCTGCACACGTCAACGCTGCCTGTGAAAGCATGGCTTCATGCTTAAAAGATACTTGCGCCACGGACGGTGAATTGTCTCCAGTGCAATACACCAGAGGCAATTGACCATTGTTTTGTTCTGTACATTGATGCTATCTTCTTCAGGGACTTTTTACAACGAACAATTAAGAAGGACATTGATATCACACCCTACAGTATTCGTCTTTTGCCCGCGGAGAAAAACAGTGTTGTGCCATATGATCTATTTATGTTGCTGGGACTATATAGTCTCTGGAAGAGCCGCATGATGGACTGCCACGCCGAATCACCACGGTCGTCGAAATCTTTGTTTCGTGAACAATGCGCTTTGGTGCGGGGAGTATATGCTGCCCTGTAAGAGCCGCCTAGCTGGCTCCCCTATCTGGATGCATGTGTGTGCCTCCCAGGCTTTTGATGTTTAGGAAGGAGGATTCATGCAGGGGTAAGGTGGCCTGTTTTGTGGCGTAAGCGTGCCTACACTTTCCTTTTCGGCACTATTTGCATGCAATAAAGAAAAAAAGCACCTGTGGCCTAATGAATAAGGCGCTGGCCTCCGCAGCCAAAGATTGTGGGTTCGAGTCCCATCAGGTGCGAGTGTTTTTTTCTTTTGGGAACGACTCCTTAACGGACACTTTCGCGGCCGCCGTGATGCACACTGGTTCGTAATTCCGCAATGCATAAGTTATCCGTAAGTTGCGTGAAAGCTATAAACATTTAGGTATTTCGTCGTGTTGGTGCATACTGAACAAGAAAAACGCAGCGCGAAGAGGATGGAGCCGGAGGGAATGCAAACTCTCACAATGCTGTGTGTGTACGTTGTTTGTCAAAGTATCTTATTCGTGCGAAAGCGCTAAACCCGGGGTTCCGACTGTAGGAAAACCGTCTAGTGCATGTACGAGAAGTTAGCCTAGCGCGAGCGCTCCGTCCCGCGGCAGTGCACGCTCACGGTCGTCTTCAACGAAGCACAAATACGTGCTTTCGCGCTGATTCCGATGTTGTAACCATTCTCTGGAGATTTTATTAGCGATTTATTCAAAAAACAAAATAAAACGCAAGAAAAAATTGTTGGTAGCCGCGACATCTTGTTTTCTAAGATTGAAGCACCTCAGTTCCGGCTAACAGAAAGGGACAGGGGGAGTATTCACAGGGAGGATAAAAGAAAGAGGGGAGCTATAGAAAGAAAGTATAGGGGTAGCGGCAACGCTGTACACATTATACGAATATAGTGCACACTCGACGCTAGGGCCTAACTAATTTTGGCCAAATCCTGAGAAGATCTCAGGCGACCCTTCTATATCGAATTCGCACGGCCTCTGCTCGCACTCCTGCATGGATGCATAAGACCGCCATAGCATCGTCTCCGCTCTGCTCTTTATGTGGTGTGTGCGGGGATATCGAACAATATAGTGTTCCTGTATATGCTCCCGCAGGGAGCAGAGTTGCGCGACTGTTTTCCTCGCGCCGCTCTTGACGCCATTCGCCAAGCGGCCGTCACGTGATTCCGCAGACGACGTTTGTTCCAATTTGAAGTGGAAGAGCCGACTTTCCAGGCGCAACGCCGGTTCCTCGCCAGCCCCAGTTCCCTCTCGGCTGTCATCGTGATCGGACGCGTCCGGTGCGGTGTGTTCCCGCCTTTTCCGTGCGCTCCAGTTGTATATTTTTTGATAGCGTGCAGTGACGGCAGCCTCAAACTATAACGGGGTGCAGTGCGGCAAACTGCAAGAACCGTACCGAAAGCGGCAAAGCTTTTTACGCAGTGCCGTCCGGACGGTCAGTCGTACGTCAGCGATTGCGCTGGCTTTTGCGTATGGGACGCGTGAAAGCAGCTCCGAAAGGAACTCGAATATGCGAGGTAAGAGAATAAACAGCAAAACTTTACCGTATTTGCATGACTCACTTAGCCACATAACCTCCATTGTCTCATACCTCCCTCCGGCGTTGCAACCATCATTTGGCTATGTGCCTAGTCTGATCAAAATTACAGTTCAATATAAATTATAAATTGTTCAGCAGGCACGCTCAAACTCTATGTGGCGACTCATGTTTGCCATCGACAAATTATCTTCATTTTTCCTGCAACGTTACAAGTTGCAAATGAAAATGTGAACAAAGGTTTTGTTCCTAACCTGGCTGCACGTGACAGACCATTCCTCATGTGCAGCCGCTGCCAGCCCGTCTGCTTATTCTGCTGCCACCTCCAACATTTTGCAGAAATGGTTTGTTTAGTGAAATAAAGAATGTTGGACAAGCAAACTGTATGTGAAATTTAGTTCTAGTCCCCGTTTACTACACAGAAGTGGGAGGCCAGTCTCTCAGCATGACAACAAGCTTTGCCTGGACTTTTTAACTATTTTATTTGTTAAGAATACCCCTAAGGTTCCACTGACATGGATTTTAACACTGGAGGAGAGGGGAACAAAAATAGCATGAAATACTTGAGAAAGCAAAATTAGATACTCAGATAATTATTTTTCCTTGAGTAAAAGCATAGAGCAGTCCAAACCAAACATATTTCAGAATGCAGTGAAGGTACATATAATTCAAGTAGGTTAAGTGAAAACGCAATAGTGCTTAGGGAAAAACGAGCAATTAAATAACAGCATCAGAAAGAGATATCACTTTTCGAGATCCTTGGAAACTCGTATACCACAATTCAGCTGCAGTGACTTAAGGCAGGCTTCTCTAACTTTTGGATATTAAAGAAGTGTGGCACGTGATGTGTTTGGCTTGAAAAGATGACCATGGCATAGGAAAAATGCAATGGAGGGCTCGAAGTCAGAGCGACAAATGATACATATATTTTGTGCAAGATAAGCGCGCGAGTTTGCGATATCTGTGCCTTTGGTTGGTCAGATTTACTTGCGTGCAAAATTCACAGCTTTAGACTGCCCGCATTCACATCGTATGCAGCGTGGTTTCACAAGCTTCGTACCACATCGGCGGTCGCAACCCTATAGAATAATGTATTTCAATGTGGTTCTGCAGGGAGATGCATTACCGCACTTCTCTTCATCGCACAACTCACGCAGGTTTTTCATTTCCAAGCATTTCTGCGCCATTATTGTCCGTACTGCGAGCTATCGCTGCCATTCCGCGATCTTTCTGTCATGCTGTATGATATTTTCGGCAAATCAGAATATTTTTCGACGTTTTTTTCAACGAAGTATGATAGGCTTAGTATCGATCCCTGAGCACTGAGACAGTAAAATGAAAAAAGGATGCCCGCAATCGAGCGCCGTTTGTAAGCTTTTCAAAAAAAAAAAACTCGAACTGCTCTACAACGCCAGCCCCGTCATAATCCCAGCGCCTGTGCGCTCGAGGAGTGGCTTTTCCGCACATTTGGAACAAAATGGCGGACCTTCGCGCTAATCTGCTCCCTGCGGGAGCATATACAGGAACACCAGAACAATATATTATGTACTGCCCAGAGTACAACGCGGAAAGGCATGTGATGTTCGCTTCCTTCAAGAAGACAGGAACCCGTGACAGCGCAGTGCAGGACATTGTCTACCCGAGTGGAAACCAGACATGCAGAAGGGAGGCTGCACGCCTTCTTTTAACATTTCTGCAGAACACGGATCTTGTTTTTAAATGGTGACAGCAGGAACGGACTATGGCCTACTGTGATTGAATGTGTGCGTAGATGGTGTCTTCCGGAGTGGAGTACTTTATACTGTGCGTGAATGTGTGTATGGAGTGTGGCACTACAATGGCCTATGTTCTAGTGTGACTGAATATGTGCATAGATGGTGACTTCTGGAGTGGACTGTGATATGAACTGCGTGGATTGATTGTGTGCATAGATGGTGACTGCGGGAGAGAATGTGTGCTATTATAAGAGACTGTGTGCTTAGCGGGGTAGTTGCGGCATTGTTAATATTGAAGGGACGCTGCGGTGGAGCAATTGCCGGCAGACAAAGCAAGGCTAACCCCACCTGTAGCATTCAACACCTCAACCTTAACCTCAACTTTGGCCAAATCGCGCCATAATAGATGCACTTTCGAAAAGGCTAATTTTTGGGGGCTATAACGCTGAGGGTGATTGCGTTTTCCCAATTCTAGCAACTGATATCGATAATATTTACGATGGGCTGCACGCCTCTCAATAAATAAGGAGAATATAGAGTTGAAAGGGTAAATATAAATGATTAGTTATTCAGCTTACTAATTAGCACGTCTTAGCTCTATTCTGACGTGCTACAATGCTGACAATGCTATGCCGAAAAAACGCGATCATTTTACACAATTTTTCTTTACCAGAACATTTTAGGTGAAACGTCCGGTAGACACATTAGTGTATATGTTGTTGAAATCATCATTTCCTTAAAAAACGGGTTCTTCCTTGACTTGTTTCTGAGACTGGGAGTGCGGCGAGTGTGTTTGCAAGTACTTTCGGCTACTGTTCAAACTAAGAGCTAGTTGCATAGCCCAACCAATGCAGTCAAAGAGTCCTAAACCTTTCAAGCGGGTGATTGATACTGCGAACGTCAGCAGACTGCGCACCTTCAGGACTGCAGTGTCGTATTCTTCGCAGACAAAAACTGCGCCCCTGTAAGCTGAAATGGGCATCCTGTCCGAGAAGTTAATGCTTTCCAAAACGTGAGCTGAACTGAAAGTTGCAGCGGACTGCAAATCCTTGAACTAAAATGCATTTTCAGGTGTTACAAATAAGGTTTCGATTAGGGAGTTTTCAAAACTCTGTTTATCTGAAAAATTCATTCAAGTGACGTCCCGTCCAAGTGGTATCCTTCACTGTATTTAGGGAGAAAACTTATCAAATATTTTATTAACACTAGGCCATTTCGTGCGAGGCACGTAATGGTGACTGTGTTGAATATCAGCATGGGAATGGAAAGCGCAAGTGCCCTCTGGTACATGCAACATGCTAGATGTAGAGTGGTAGCGCTGCTTGCATATAAGCCCACACGTTCAAAACATGGCGGCTTAAAGGTGTGGAGACAGCACCCCCTTCAAAGCATGCGGACAACTCATGATGACTTCACAGTTCAAAACAACGTGATGTCGTAGTCATGTGGTTCTTGCCGGGAGAAATAAATTCTCGGACGTTTAGAGGTTTAGCGCGACACACGAGACTAAGAAAGAAGACACAGCATAGACTACCAATGCTGTTGTTAGTAGTCCGCCCTCGTTGTGCCATCTTTCTTCGTCTTTGGCTGGTGTGTCACGCTGAAGTTCAGTGTGTTAAAGTACCCACAGGCCCAACCATTTGTCTTCATGCCTCAGAGGTAGATTTATAAGTATAATTATAGCTCCTCGTCTGCGAGCCGCTCCTGAGTGCCGGAGGTGGCGAGCAATAGGTTGTTACAGAATTGTGCCAATAGACCGATCCCACCAGCCAATGTGCGCATGCGCCGGTTTTCCGGAAGTCGCACCGCCGCCATGCTAGTTGTAGTCGAGTCGTGAGCCGCACTACAGCTGTACCATTCTAATCGGCGCTCATCGAGCACATGCAATCTTCCCGCACATCTCTCCGACTTCACCATCGAGGAAATTTCGTCATGTGAGTACTTTATGAAATTTTATTGGCTCTTTCATGAAAGCTCAACGTTCGAAAGTTTCTGCTGCTCTTCCTTTTCTGTTGATATGCGCGGGGTATCGCATTGGTTTTAGCTTCATTCACACTTGAGAGTCGCAGAGCTCGCGCGACCCGCAGTTGCCTGCGACTACACCGCAGCTCGACAACACCGATGTTCACACTTGCAAGGGCGACCTGCGGGTCGCCTTCTCGTTCGATTCTCTTTTGAAATGAGAACTCTTGGGAATGACGCCGTTCGCGCGCTTTCGAGAGTTTCGTCTGCTTTGGCCGCGTCTCCTGCGCTCGCGCTTGGCCCTCAGAAGTGCTCTGGTCCCTCGATGTTAGCTATGTAAGTACGCACTGTGACGACCTGAGCGAAGAGGAAGATATAGCGGCAATGTGCACCGCGGCCGTACAGGCGGCCTGCCAGCCAGCCTGGATGCCGACCGCTAGCGTCAGAAAAATGCGCTAGTATGTTGTTCGCGTTCATACCATGCTCTGGGAAGTCGAACTTAAAAAATGAATCAATTTTGAGTGTCGTTGACCAATATCGAGCTGCTGGATACAAGCAAATTTCTTCTCATAGCCGCTTTGCTGCTGTTGTCCAAAGCGGCTCGATCGCCTGTCGTCTGCTTTCTCCGCTGCTGAAGGCGTCGCGGAAATCGACCATATTTCTATATTATCATGAGACGGGGTCCACAATAAAGCCGTGACAAATGTAGCATCTTGGTTGCAGCGCTGGTCAGTTCCGAAACGCCCTCGGCTGCGGCATCGACGTGAAAACGGCTAGGCTTAGCGACGACTACGGCAGCCAAGGAGCAGAGTTCGTCGCTCGGTGCACCCGCGAGCGGCGTCGTTGCCGAAGTCTCGGCTCGCTCGCCGATTGGTTCAGCGGTTTGCGACTCGCAATCGCGAGGCTGAAAAATCGAGCAGCGAGCGACTGGGCCGCGACTGTCGCTTTTCGACCAACGCGACCGTTTGCGACTGTCGCTTTTCGACCAAAACAGTCGCGCGACCTCTGCGACTCTCAAGTGTGAATGGGCCCTTACAGGTGCTGTGGTTTCATATCAGTTCACGAAACTGTATTATCTGGACTCCTGCATTACTATTGCAGTGCACTCATGCATTGGATACATTTAATACTGGAAGTAATTTTTTCCCTGTAAATTGTTTCGTTTGTTTTTGACTGATTTTTGCATTATGATTTTTATCTTATTCCTGCCTTTTCTTTTCCCTACTGTTATCCTATCTTTAATTGCCAGCTCAATAACCTTACGTGATATTTAGGGTTCCTTGTAATTGCAACTTAACATATTTAGATTTGCCTTATTACAGCATTCTTTAAGCATTTTAAGTGCACCCTCACCTCAATACAGTACCTACCTTCAAAGGATTTCAGGGAGTGTATGAATGATAAAATCAATGAAAATGAGAAACAGCATTCATTGAAGCCTATGCATGCTCTAGGAAAATATAATTGTTATCAGATTAACAGCAGAGTATGACACAGGATTGAATAGACATCTGTAGGGTACAAGCATCATTAAATGAAGTTTGTATCACGTGAACAGTATATGCAGCCTGTTTACTGCCTTAGCTTATATATGGATTATGAGGCACTGATTGTCTGGTACTGCCTGGCTTTTTTTCTTAGCACTGCATGGTGTTTAAATGCTCCTGTTTCACCTACAACAGTGGAAATGCCATGATCAAAATATGTAGCCTCAGAAAGTGTATAGACTGCAGGAAGTTGAGCCTGCAGTGTTCGGTTTGAAATTGCCTTGGCATGTGGTATAACCAGACTTTTTCATTTCTGACAGCTGTGCACGATTCTGCCATGTCATGTGGACTACGCAGTCACAACAGTCAAGGCTGGACCAGCAAAACAGAGTCACTGAACCCTTTCTTTGGAAAGGAGCACATTGTTAGGTATGCAAACTGCATATAGTAAGCTGCCATTGTTCTCTAAAACTGATGATTGCCTATTTGAAGCATGAGGAAGCATGCCCATGGTAAAATGTTTAAAAAATTTTAATGTTTTTTTTTCTCAAACCAATAGTGTGCTGGTACAAATTCTTTATTTCATTATGAAGTGTCTGCAAGGTTTTTACAGAACTCAGTGTTATTAACTCGTTATGATAATGGTTTCAGTTCTGCCGCTGTGGTGGTTGAGTGGTTATGGCGCTCGGCTGCTGGCCCGAAAGATGCGGGTTCGATCCCGGCCACGGCGGTCGAATTTCGATAGAGGTGAAATTCTAGAGGCCCGTGTACTGTGCAATGTCAGTGCACGTTAAAGAACCCCAGGTGGTGGAAATTTTCGGAGCCCTTCACTACTGCGTCTCTCATAGCCTGAGCCGCTTTGGGACGTTAAACCCCCATAAACCATAAACCAAACCGGTTTCAGTTCTGCTGTGCAACTCGCCTTTTTACTTATTCAAAATGCATCCTTTGGGTATGTTATCGTTTGAAACGAAGTAATGCTTAGAAGTGCTTAATTTGTTACTTTGATCTGTGTGCTGCATTTACCTTTCGGTTTGGTGTAGTCTCAAGCCTGTGTGAAATCTCGGAAGTGGGAAAGGGGATGGTGCTTATTAAGCAATTTAAGTGCCTTTTTGCCGATTTCGGGGGCACTAGTACATGTCTTGCAAAGTCATTATCTTATCTAAAATACACTGACTGCAATATGTCAAGATGGCTTGTGAAGATTCCAAATGCCTGTTTTATAAAGCAGCAAAACGGTTTCATAGTGTGTGACTTTAATCGACAGAGTCCTCCTAAATTGCCTCTTTTGGATGTACAGACCAGATTTAAGCTCATGTGAAGGAATTTCTCTATTTTCAGAGCTTCTACAGTGCTAAAAAACTTTAGTATGCAAAGTAATCAGGGTTCTTCCCAGAAAATTTTGAGAGGTGGACATTTGTGGGCGAATGGGGGGGGGGGGGGGGGGCAGAGGCTGTGTAAATGGACCCATTGCATTTTTGAGGACGCTTCATAGCACAATCTGTGGCTGGAATGTGTAGATGTACATGCTTGAAAAAAAGCCTTGGAAGTGTTATTAATGTTGAAGTTTATTTTTTTGTGCAGGTACATCGAGAGCAAAGGGGCTCGAAAACATCGAGAGAGTGGCCTGCGGCTTTTCACGTCAGGCCATTTACAGAAGTTGGTATTTTCAACTGAAGACACGGCAGAGACCGTGGTGAAGGCACAAGTGCTCGCATCTATGGCAACACGGACAGCATATAATGTTGGGGTCAGGTTGCTTAAGTGTGATGGAGAAGTGATAAGCGGCAATTGTTCATGTATTGCTGGAAAGGCGGAGTGTGTAAACATGTATGCTGTGTTTTATATGGGCTGATGCACATTGCACAGCATGACCTTACTAATGTACCAGATGCCGTGGCATGCACTGAAGGCGAACGTCAGTGGTACAATCCCCGAGACCCTAAGAAAGTAACTGAGCAATTCCAGCACATTGTTTTTTCTAAGGACACCACCGAAAGACTCAGCGACGCACCAAGGCATCACAAAAGAAGAGCAGTGTACTCATCACTGCGAAGTGAGGATACCAATTTGTCCACATCGCACCTTATAAACCTGCATGGCAAGTTGAGAGCAAGCAAACTGGACTGCTTCGCAGATGTCTTGGAAGCCAACGACTTCATGCCAGCAAAACGAAAGAAAGCCGAAAGTTCAGACCCTGAAGATGTGCCTGGACTACCTGCAAGGTGGCTGGAGCGAGCTAAGCAGGGGGACGCTTTGTTGCCCTACACGCAGGAAGAAGTTGCAGCCTTAGAGGCAGCCACACGACTTCAAAGTGGTTGCCTCCTTTGGCATAGATACAGGGAAGGCATGATTACAGCATCACTGGCACATAGAGTGTACACTTGGGTGAAAACATGCCAGACAAAAATGGGACCACATGATGCCCGAAGCCTCACTGCTGCAGTAATGGGAGTGAGAAAAGTTAGGGCAACATTTGCTATGAAGCGGGGACTATTGTGCGAGCCTGAAGCCCGACAAGCCTTTCAGGAATAAAATGATGGACATGTGGAGCTGGAAGTTAGTGAGACTGGCCTCTTCCTCTCTAGAAAGCACAGCTTCCTAGGAGCAAGCCCAGATGGCCTTGTGAAGTGCAAATGCTGTGAACCACGGCTACTGGAAATCAAAGTCCCTGTCAAGGTTGAAGACTTTGCCAAAACACAGTTTCGTGATGGACAGCTGAAGAAAAGCAGCAAATATTATACGCAGGTGCAAGTCCAGATGGGTGTGACCGGCCTGGATTTCTGTGTACTCTTCGTATACAGCAAAGAAAAGTGTGTGCAAATTCTCGTGCCCTTTGACAGTGATTTCTTCACAGAGGTAGCAAAACGCTGCAATTTTTTTGCTACAATGTATTTGCTGCCCCACATTTCCAGCAACTGCTGAAGTACGTATGCTGATGCTTGTAGAAGAAATTAATACTGCTGTTTTTTTTCTCGATGATCCATAACAGCGCGACAGACGGGACAAAGAAGAAGAAGAGACACAACACACAGCGCTGACTCACAACTAAAACGTTTATTGGCTGCCAGCCAGTTTAAATACGGGCCTGGTGGCCGGGAAAAAAATACAAGCACGGTTGACTTGCGTGATATCAAACATCGGCAGTATATCAGGCACGTGTCAACATACAAGAGTCTTTAGTGCAAAATATCACCGCTACAGCAGGCACGAGTTTTCATTCACAATCAAGGTAGCAGTTTTCCTTATCCGACAGGGCTACAGAGGGAGTGCTGATACACTGCCAGTTTGGCCGATGTGTTAACGAAAGATTAAAGGAGCACCAATATATCACAGGCCAGGTAGCAAAACATTGCAGAAACTGCAAAGACAACGAAGATGGCGAAGACGAGGAAGACGACGACGACTCCAAAGCTTGTTTTCCCCTTTACAAAGAATTCTCTGTAATAGGTAAGAACTGCGACTCGCTAGCTAGGGAAATAATAGAAGCCCACCCGATAGCTAGGACTTCAGATCAGTGTATCAGCACTCCCTCTGTAGCCCTGTCGGATAAGGAAAACCGCTACCTTGATTGTGAATGAAAACTCGTGCCTGCTGTAGCGGTGATATTTTGCACTAATGACTCTTGTATGTTGACACGTGCCTGATGTACTGCCGACGTTTGATATCGCGCAAGTCAAGCGTGCTTGTATTTTTTTCCCGGCCACCAGGCCAGTATTTAAACTGGCTGGCAGCCAATAAACGTTTTAGTTGTGAGTCAGCGCTGTGTGTTGTGTCTCTTCTTCTTCTTTGTCCCGTCTGTCGCGCTGTTATGGATCATCGTCAGCACCAACTCGTCCAACTGGTATTGTCGTTTTTTTCTCGAACTTTGGGTACTTGCCTGTGATCAGCACAAATGTTTATCAGCAGCATTATGGATCTGAGAGGACAGAGTTAACTGTTAAGCTACCTCGTTATTAAAGTAGCCTAACTAACCCCTGCAGCTGTGCTTGTAAAGTGTCTATCTTTGTACTGCATGTGGCCATTCACAAACACCATTTGTATGTAGGCATAGGTGTACTAATACATTGCACAGAAACATCTTGGGCATGCATATGGTACTACTCACCATAATCTTATCATTTAACCGTGAGGACAAAGAACCATGCACATTGAAGCAATCGGTAATAATAAATCTAGTCTAGTACACAATCTAGCATTTTCTGGCTGGTAGTATAAAATGAACGATAATTAGTGACATTGTTCGGATGCTGTTGAGTACAATTTTCAAATCATAGCAGTCATGATCTGTGCAAGTATTCAAAAAAAATTTTAAGTTCACCGGTGACTTGAAAGTCAATGGTATTTCAGATAACACAAGAGACTCCTGTTGTAAAAATGAATGCTTCCTTAAACATTGCTTTTATTGTTTGTACATACACCTCTCTTAGACAAACTGAGTGGCTTATAATGAAGCACAAATCATTCCTTGGATTTCAGATGTTTTGATAACCACGTGACCATGCCCAGGCATGAAGATGACTATCTACTGAATTATGTGCTTGAAAGCTGAGCTTAGTCAACACATACTTCCAAGTCAAAGAATGACACCCACTGTGCTGGAGCATTGTCAGTATATTGACGACAAATAGCTGCCTTTTTCCACAGTTTTATGAGGGCATTGGACTGCAGAACATGTTCAAACAGACTGACTGCGATAGCAACAGTTAAGCCGTTCTGTTTTGCAATACATCAGTAATTTTCTTTTTTATGCGCTGGTACTATCAAAGTTGAGTCTATTGAAAGGAAATGGAGACAATCTGCTAGGAAAGCTTGTCATGCTCGGCACGCAATGGCTGACAGCCTTGAACATGCTGGAGGCTTTGGGGAATGATAGCACTTTAAAAGGTGCGGATGTAAACTACTAGAAGAATTGAACTGTTCAACTTGCTGTCTGTTCTATATACAACATGTATGAATGATCATCCCCAACATACTTGGAGTAACAAAATGTTCAGTCTGGCTTCCAGAAAGCCTACTCTGCAATGGACCATTCTCACAACATCAATGAGCGGATAAAAAAAAGGGCACATAATGTAACCAACTTCTGTGTACAGCCTTCATAAGTGATAAAACATTTCGCTTGGTTAAAATCTCAAAAGTTGTGCAGACATTCTTCAACAAGAGTGTCGAGGAGGCATCTAATAAGGTAGTGAAAAATATCTCAGTTGCACAGCCATGGTGGTCCTTCATGGAGGAAGTGATAAAATTACAATCAGGAAGTGTGTCAGAAATGAGGACATGATTTCTCCAGTAGTGTAGTATTGATCGTGTGTTTACAAGCAACGAGAAATGAGTGCAGTTAGTTGGGGAACATAAGTCAGTTATTGACATCATGGTTGAAATCTAGAAGAAATGGGCATGGACAAGACACGTAATGCAAAGGAAACATAACCGATGCTCCCTTAAAACAGCAGATGAGGTGTTGAGAGGGGGCAAGCGTAGCAGGGAGTGCTGTTTTGTTGACGGATGAGAATAGAAGTTGGGGACGTCAGGTGCATGCAGTTGACACCGCACAGGGTTCATTACATTAATACAGAAATCTGCCCTGCAGTGAGCATGGGCTGATAATGGCTATGCCAACCAACGAAAAACATGGATCATAATGAAGACGTGTACGAGCATACTGGCACAGCCTTCCATTCCAAACATGAAGAGCCTGTTGTGGTTGCCGAGTGGTTAGGGCACTCGACTATTAACCCGAGCGACCGGGCTCAAACCTGGCTGCTGCAGCAGCATTTTGATTGAGGTGAATCACAAGGCAATTGTATACAGTGCAATGTCAGTGCACATTTAAGAACCCCAGGTAGTCAAAAATTCTGCAGCCTTTAACTACAGCATCTCTCATAGCCTGAGCTGCTTTGGGACATTAATCGCCATACATGAAATCAAACAACAAACACTGAGAATTCACACCTGCTCACAGCAATGGTTCACCAACGAAGTTAGTCAAGAGTGCACAAATGTGCCACACTTTGTTCAGCTGTCCAGACATGCTGTTTGGGAACACTTGGGAGAGCATTCTGTATGTCTTGATTTTCCTGATCACCCTTTCCACATGTATCCGCACACTAGCAATCAGTCTTGTCTCATTTTCATCTTCTTCTGAGAGCTGAGGCCGTCCTTCCAGGAATGGTGGTATGTTGAGGTCCAGGGACCGCTGCTTGCACTCTTCTTCAATGGTGAATCCCCTGTCAGCCATCACACTTCGCCCTGGTGCAAACTTCTCCAGCACCCCAGAAGAATTTGTCAGTGCTTTGTCAGACACTCTCCCGGGAGCCAGATCTGATACAAATGTGACAAATCCATTAGGGCTGCAGACAACTAGTCCCTTTGCAGTATTATGTTTTTTGTATGTGGAGTACGTTTCACTTTGGACTCTGAATGAAGATGGTGTTTCTATGAAAATTTCAGTGCAGTCGAGTATGCCGTCAACAGTAGTGTAGCCTTTGTCGCTGAACGCTTTTGGCCTGTACTTGTCACATAGTTCTGGTGGCATCCAGGTTGGGACCTACAATGAGGTATGAAAACAGCGATATTTGCATTCTATGCATGCATATATAGTACCCGTTTTACTGCAATACTGCAAGGCCCCTGTGGATGTTGTGATTCATCAAGACCATTAAAGAGACAGAAGACAAAAGGCACAATAAGGAACATCATAAAAAAATTGACGGTGGTTTAGCTCTGGTTAAACCTGGTATGTAGCGAGAGCTACCAAAAGCCGCGGCCCGTTTCTGTGAAGGCAGCAGCGCCCTTTCTGTACCCTCGCTATTGTCCCCCTTACCCTCGCATAAGGGTCCGGTCACCGCTAAATGGGACGATCAGCTAGGTACAGGGGTTTAATTGAGGGGCTTTACCCACGACTTCTTCCTACCCTTGTCTGGAGACGCCACTTCGTATGCCCTCATGTGTTTGGTCTCCCTCTACTGCGGGCTCTGAGCGACGACGACGGTAGACGAGACGCGACACCGAAGAAACGCAGCGCTCGCCTCCCGCCACGCCGAACCGTATATATATACAAACTGCGACAGCCCCTCTCCTCTACTACGCATGCGCACAACTGGCGATGCGAGCGGCAACTGCTCCACGACGAGCGCACGGCCCTGCCAGCTGTTGTGGTTGCTAGGCAACAGCTCAAGGTCAGTGCGACCATGCTGAAGAGGCTAAGTGGCTGGCGTAGTGTAGCTCTCGCTACAAAAAGAACTGATGCTTACATACCTGGCAAAGCCTATTGTCCAAAAAATCCAACCATGTTGCCCACATCCTTGAGACAGTGGTTTTAGACACAGCAAACCTGTTAATAGAACATCATTTATCAAAATGTGCACTTCAGTAATTTGCAGCTCCTAGACAACAAAATAAGTGAGAAGAGGAAGCTACTGTTGCAGTTGAAAGGTTCCATAACACAGGTGTTTAAACAACTTCAGTAGCAAAGGCAGGCAGTATAACAAATGATGAGTAGAAATGTAGCGTGTACCCTTAGCTTAGCTTCAGAAGTCCATGCGGCATTCAATGAAAGTGATCGCTAACAAAAGCAGCATTTGGTAATGGTCATTTCATTAATTTATTGCTGGCACGCGTACGAGTATGGTGTGGCCCTCCAGTCAACGTGACTATCCATTGATATGTAGAAAGATTTCCTGGAATATTAATGTCTGTATAAAAGAAACATCATGGTTCCTTGAAGTCATCGGGAATCTCATGGACTGCTAGAATCTACAGGGACATCGACATCGTATTGTGGAGTCCTAACACATTACCCATGGTGCTCACTGGCTTGGCCTTCCGCTTCCGATGTGGGAGCGACCCGCTTAGTGGTTAATTATCGCTACTTGCAGGACCAAATAAAGTTTTCCATCCATTCATCCACTGACCGTGCAGCCCCTTCGTTACTAAAAATCAAGTATCATGATGTTAAAACAACAAGGATAACTTTTAACTGAAAACTGTAATTTACAGTGCACTGTACTACACTATGCTCTAAGGCATTCAGCTGGTAGTTTTACAGAGCATAAGCGACTAAGGCTGTCATGCACTCAACAGCTGTTCATCACAATGTGTTTTAAGAATGTAAGGTAATTAACTTTTTGCACATTTTTACTCAAGAATCAAAGTGCCTCTACAATGAGGTACTACTGTGTGAGGAGTAACTGCATATACTGCAGCTGCCCTTCTGATAAAACATGTTAAGCTGTACATTTTGGTTAGACTGTTCAGGGTATCCTACACGCATAGTGTGTATGTGAATGTAAGCAAGAGTGAAAATCGTATTGGGTTCTGCACTGTCAATCAAGATGCACCAATGTAATGGCATAAATCAAAAAGGCTGGTCGGATTTGCCTGTCTACACTGCACAGTGGGTTCATACAAAATGTTTTGCAGCAAATTTCTTCGTAAACAGATGGGAAAACATTTCTGAGTCACACTTATTAACCAAACAAAAATTAAGTACAAATGGCGCTTAGTACCAAATAAAAACGTATCAAGGTTTAAATGTTGACAGCCTACCTGTATGCAAGATCAAGGCCATCAAGACCAAGCCGTAGCCGCATCAGGACAAGCACGAGTTGGGTCTTCAAAGGCAGGATGAACTTTCTGTCCTCACTGTTCGTCTCTTTCATCTGCCAGAACTGAAGACGTTTCGCATCTGGCTCTAAAAATGACCAAAAAGCCTCCAAACGCTCGCTGGACGTGAAGCCTGTGTAATAGCGAAGCTTTTTCTCATCTTTCACAAGCTCTTCATATGTGTTTTCTATATTCTGAGCAGCTTCAGCCTTGCAAGTTTTTACTTTTCTCTGCATGGATGATAGCTCGAGTCTCAGGCACCTGTTCTTCTGCTGAAGACGGTCGCACAACTTTTTTGTTTCAGCGTGATCAAGCCGACTTCGTTCCAGCTGGCGCTTTAGCTCTGCCACTTGTGCATTTGCTGTTTCAGCTTGCTCCAAGAGATCTGTTGCAATGTGCTTTTGTTCACAAAATTTCTTGACAAGCTCATCATAACTAAATTTTTGGCTGCTGTACGAGTGGTCCATTAGTATGTTAACTTCAGGCTGTCGACAGTCGCTCTCATTGCTGCTGCTGGCAAAGGCGGACACTTCCTGCCCGCGTTGTTCGGTACACACAGTTGAGGTGCTGGAAACTTCAGGCTGGAAGGTGAAAATAAAACATAAGAAAGCAATGTGTTTTAGTAACCTGAGAAATGTTATAATGTTTGCAATGCAGCCATAGGTGATGCTTTGCACACACATGTTTTTATTGCTTCACAGGAGTTCAAATTTACTACATATCCCCTCTTGTTTTTTTATGCAACAGTCCAATTAATCTAGCCATCTCCTTGTGTCAAACTATCCCAAAAATAGAAATGGAGTATACGTAAGCATGACATGCTATTTTTTCTTTCCTCCTTATGCTTATCTCACCTCAGTTCTTGTCAGCAGTCGCCTCTTCTCCACCTTTTGCTGTCTCAGGGGGAAAATTGAGGGAACACGGACCATGTAAGTCTTTTTGCCCCCTTCGAAGTGGGCACTGCATACTCTGTGTCCCGTGGTTGGAACAAACTTTGAGAACCTGGGTAGAGAAAGTTTCAGCATTACATCTATGATACTGCAAAGCACGGCCAGGGCTACTGCATTGTACTTTATGCATTTGGTATGCTCAAGCTGTATGCCTTTACTCCGCTACTACAGTAACACTTTTTCTAGATTAAAAGTACATATTGATCAAGAATATGGTGCCAATATGGTGGATTTAATTTTCACTTTTTTTTTACAAAACCACAAATGCATATAACTTACAGCTGTTGCAGACACTTAGCTCAATAGTTGCAATGAAATGGTCGCGTGCTTACGCCAGCTAACAACATCGCGGAACTAAAGGCGAAGTTTAGAGATACCGCTAGCCCCTGGGATAATCCGTGAAAGTTCACCTGATCTTGGGCCATGATGTTCCTGCTAAGTGGCTGCCAAGGGTCCCGTGAAGCGAGCATATTACGTCGATAGCAAATATAACGCCTGGCTGTGCCATGCGGTAAAAAAAAAAAATCAAGAAGTACTGCGTCTATCCGCTCTGCCGTTCGCGTTTCGGCCGCGTTTCTTGCACCGCGCTTGTACCACAGCACATGGTAACAAGAACAGACGACCCTGGAGTCGTTCACGATAAAGTCATGGACGACTGTACCCTCTTTTTTATCATACATCTAGAAGCACCACGAAAAGAAATGCGAACGGCGAAGCGCGTCGACACTGCGCAGTTCGCATTTACTTGTGTCGCCGCTGTAAACTCGTCAGTGAGCTTACCTTCCCCTACGGATGCGTGTTTCCTGCCAGTGGTGTGAATGAAACAACGTAACCCACGTTCAGGTCGAAAAGAATTCTACTTGTAATCAAAGCACTCAATCAAAATGAAGCAAAGAAACGGGGGACCTACATCAAAAAACATCGGCGTGCAAGTACAAACGGGCTAACGATGGTTGATCCATTCCAGAAGAGGCATACGAAAGCACAGGTGCCCAAACATTATATTCTTTGGAATGTTCAACTACTGCTTTTACATTCCGATACAAGAAGCTGCTCAATTTACTTGAGAAAAAGCTTTATACATCGTAAAAAGCCGTCTTACCTACCAGTCTGTCCGGCCCTGTTTATCCTCTGAAGCCACGTCTGTCGGAGTTTGTGGTCTTTCGGAAAGACATAAAACCCGAGGCCTTTGTCCCTCGCACTGTTGTTGTAGCACCCAGGAACGCAACAGGTGAATCCTCCCATAGCAGGATAGCTCCACACGTATTAAGAATCGTCCGGACGCGCGACACGTAGGCAATCCGCGCGGCTGCAGCGGCCGGGTGACTACATCTACCAGCATGCACCGCGGCAGCGGTGGCGCAGTGAAACTAGGCGGTGGGATCGGTCTATAAAGTTTAGCACACATAAAAAGATACAACGGTGCAAATTTTTTACCGAAGTCAATATATTAGTTCAAAACCGTAACACACCCAACTTGGAATAGTAAAAAACAATAGGCTGCTGTACTAACCCACGAGACGAATTTAAACTTTCCACCGCAGCGGTCGCCTGCTCGTTTGAGCATCCGACTCGCATGAGGGATTTTCTCGGTTCGACCCCTAGCGCCACCAGGTGCCCACCGGTGATACAATGTGTAAAAGATATCCCCTGCCTGGTGCTCACCTTCTTAGTAGTCGACACGTAGTCGACGAGAACGTAGCACGAGAACAAAACGAAGCCAAGAACTTGAAATCAATGCTGATAAAAGGCGAGCAGCCGCAAGCAATGAAGTCACTATAGATGACGAGATACATCGGCCAAGGCGGGCAGTACCCGGCAGCTTGAGGCAAGCAAGCCGCAAAATTTGACGTCAAAGTGGATGAGTTAAGAGCTGCTGGCCGCTACTGTGAGGGAACGTGAACACACATATTATTTCTTTAAAAGAGCGTTCTACGTTTCAACCAAATGCAAACAATTAAAAGTTTGAAAATCTAGTAGTTGATAATACTATCATTGAAACTAATTAATACTATAACTGAAACTAATAATACTATAATTAAACTAATAATACTATCATAATACTACAAACTAATATTACTATAATTGAAACTAATTGATTGAAACTAAATTAATAATACTATCATTGAAACTGCAGCGTCGGTAAAATACCTCGGGGTTAATTTTAGCTCTAATTTATCCTGGAGCTCTTATATTGAACTGATCTCTACTAAAGCCCTAAAAAAACACAAAACTACACGCATTCAACATGCAAATCAGGCCTGCAATAGAATACGCGTCAGTGATCTGGAACGCTCATTATACCTATCTTATTAACATGCTGGAATCTGCGCAAAACAAGGCTGCTCAATTCATCCTTTCCCGTTACTCTCGGTATCAATATGTAACAGCACTGAAAATATCGCTCCATCTCCCGCCTTTGGTCATGCACCGAAAATTCAGCCGTTTATCTTTTTTCCATACTCTCTACCACAGCAACATACCATTTGCAAGTTCACATCTTCTCCCGGCACCGCACACATCGGCTCGTGTAGATCATATGAAGAAGACTAAACCCATTTTCGCTCGGACAGAAAGACACAAATACTCACCTTTGGTACTAGCTATTGAAGAGTGGAATTCGCTTCCTTCTAGAATTGCGGCTATCGCTGGAACATCACCATTTCGAACAGCTCTTTGGTCATACTTAGAAAATTCCAATGTAGAATGATGTGCGTTTTTTTTTGTTTGCTCACTGTGTGCGTGTCGGCCGTAACTTTCTATGAAACGTTAGATGCCATGTTTTGTAACTCCTGCAGGTGCGATTTTTGTTTTGTTTTGTGGAATTTGCTACATGTTCATTTTTTCAGTACCTGTTCCTAGCCATTCCCACCCCCCCTATTAACTTGTACCTGGCTTCTTAACTTGTTTTTTTCTGTCTTCAGCCGTTTATATGCTGTATTGTATATTTGGCGAGTTTTCTTTAATGAATCCCCCCTATGTAATGACCGCATTGGGCCTTTAGGGTATTGAAATAAATAAATAAACAAATAAAATTGCTTTAAATGGGTATAAATATTAAGTATGTAGCATTTATTTTTCTCTTGTTCGCGTTTGTCCGGACACTTCACTTTGGCGCTTCACTTCCGCAGCTTCGCGATCTATGTAAACTGACCTCGTGTGCAACGCGTGGTCCCAGCCACCAGCGAAGGTGCACGAGCTACAGCCTTGATGTGCACATGGAGAACGATCCAGCATGTCTTCTGTCAGAACCCGACCATACGCGATAAGCAAGAGAGCGGCTCGTGACAACTGAGGCATTTTGACATGCCCCAATGAGCATTAAAAGTTCCTTGGACGTCCTAGCTGCGGACGCTTAGAACCAGGCCGCCCGAGAAAGTTTCAGTGCCCATCGGGGCTACAGGACAGACGTAGCCCAAAGTTTGGAAGTTTCAGCTGTTTTATTCATTAACGAACGCCAAGACTGCATGTTATAGCAGCCGACGAAGTGCATGTATCAAGGAGGACGAACTTGGCGCGGTTTATTAGGCTGGACCACAGTAATGTCTGCGCCGCAATGCACAGGCCGATTGCCTGTTCGCACTGATTTGAAAGCTACGGTTCGAGCCGCCTCGAGGAGCTGAAGCCTTCTGGGGCGGTGTAAACGCCATTCGGTCGTTTAAAAGTTCAGCCCGACAGAATCAGCTCGCCTCGCACCTGCTTGACAAAATGCATGTGGCTGTTGGCTGCGGGCCGCACGACGTTATGGCCTGCAATGAAAAATCGGAATCTTTTCTTCGTCTCGACGCTCGAGGAGGCTGTGATCTGGATCCGCTAAACGCCAATTCACATAAACTTGGTCGGATTGAATTGTATGGTTCCTACTGCTGACCCGGCCCCTCCGGGTCGGCTTCTTGCGAACGAGAGCACAGTTTTACAGAATCGAGGCAGTTCACTTCTCAAGCGGCTTATTTCTGTCGTTACCTGGCAGTTCACTGACGTGCTTTTATGCTCTTTTTAAAACTTCTCTGTTTATTTGTGGTGCCATCTGGACCATATTGTATTTAGCGTCAGCTTCCTCTACCTTGAATTTACTTTGAATATGACGCTTATTTATACAGCCTTTTCCCCGACTACCAAAATTTCTGGCCACTCTCAGGTTGGGGGTATATGTATTACCGGGGACACAGGTGTCTAGGATGCTCGGAAAGCGATTGTAGCCCATAGGCGCCACGTTTGTCAGCGATCACATCATTTCACTAAAAGAGATTAAAAAACCTGAGTTAGACTTCAGCTCCGAAAGTGTTGTCTCGATCCGGCGGTTAATAATAGAGCTATCGGCTTCATTACCAGATCGTGCGTCCAAGAAACTTTTGTACCCGACTGTGCCCGATCAGCATTAGGAAAGAGAGAGAGACCGTAGAAAGGAAGGCTGGAGAGGTTGACCCCTCATAATGCACTCACTGCGCATGGCAGTAAGCATGGGGGGGGGGGGGGGGGCGGAAAGGCAAGAGGAAGAACAACTCCACTCGCCATGCCCATCGATAGCTTGCAAAAAATAGGGGAGTAATTAATCATTGGCATCTACCCGAACGTAGCTGTACGGCTACAAAGGAAAGCTTTCTTTAACTACGAAGTTTCAGAGAAAGTTGTATAGGTTTCCGTTGTAGCCGTATGGCTGCGCTTGGGTGGATGCCAATGAGCAATTGCTCCCTTATTACAAATTTACTCCACCTTGGGGGATTCTCCAAACATTTGACCAATATGCAAAAAAGCGCCCACAGGGCACCTACAGATCACTGCACAAGCATTTATATCTAAACTGTAGCAATAGTGCTTTGGTAGCCTTCTGTGCCGATGAAAGGTGAGACCACGGTGCCAGAACCTTGGCCTCCGTGACGTGAAGCGATACGGGCCCGATTAAATCAGTGCTGCGTCGAGAGGCACTAGCTGAATGCTAAGCGGCGACGACAGCTTCGTATCTGCAAAGGTCATACGCTGGAGAATCGGCCATCCCATTTGGATTAGAATACGCGGTCACTGAGGCCCTTCAAAACCACAGGCGGCAAAAGGTATTGCTTTACAGCGGCACAGGCAGTGCGGTAACGCAGAGGAAGGAGAAAAAGAGGGGGGGGGGGGGTGTAGTGTTCCAGATTATACAGGCTGCCGCCCGTGTTTCCTGGAGTGTTACATGAAACATGTATTGTGTTGCAGGCGACCGAACGAAGCTTCCTAGCATAAAAACGATGCGAAATCGGTGCAGGCGTAAGATACGTATTGCTACGATGTCCTAGGCTCGCAGACTGCCCTATCAGGTATCTGTCTTTTATATATATATATATATATATATATATATATATATATATATATATATATATATATATATATATATATATATATATATATATATATATATATATATATATATATATATATATATATATATATATATATATATATATATATATATATATATATATATATATATATATATATATATATATATAAGACAGATACCTGATAGGGCAGTCTGCGAGCCTAGGACATCATATATATAAAAGACAGATACCTGGTAGGGCAGTCTGCGAGCCTAGGACATCGTAGCAATAAGTATCTTACGCCTGCACCGATTTCGCATCGTTTTTATGCAAGGAAGCTTCGTTCGGTCGCCTATATATATATATATATATATATATATATATATATATATATATATATATATATATATATATATATATATATATATATATATATAGTGATTATTTATTTAAAATAACAAAAGGAAGGTAAAAGATGTTTGCTCACCCCGGCATCTGCCATCACTAATCGGCGGCACCTGAGCTGGGGTAGCGGAAATATAGGATAGCAGGCAGTTTGAAGAAGTGAAACGAAAGAGGTGAGGGGATAGCAGGAAAGAGACATATTAGGGCGAAAGCACTATTCCGAAGGGTAAATCCCGAACAAAATATTGCGATGTTTGTGCCATCGCTACTGAAGGTGCCGCCATCCCACAACATCGTTTACACTCCCAGCGCCCTCTCTTGGCCGATAGTCCCGCCTGTGCCGCGTCACCGGCACTATGGTGGCACGCACCGCCGTCCTTGCTCTTGATGCCCGAGAGCCATCAGCGTCGGAATCACGCGAGCAACCGCGCGGCGGGGATGGATGTGCGCTGCTTGTGCCGTGTCTTTTCGTGCGGTTACAGTGCCTTTGAGCCGGTTTTGTCTGAACTTCTTTCTGTCTTCCTACTCGGTTTAACTACGTTAAAACCCTACGATTTACGAGAAGAAAACAGCATGATAAGTGAAGACAAGACAACGCTAATAAAAATATTTATCTCATTTCTAAGTGTCAAAAGCAAAGGGACTCATAGCTAAAGGCTACGTTACCAAAAATGAAGGCATGTGTATATTCTTATCGTGTGTTATTATTTGATCGACACTGAGACGCAAGGACTAATGGGCGCTGATATAAAAAAAATAGTTCGCGCAAACAAAATCCGCCCACTGCGACAGCGTTGCAGCCACGGTCTTTGAGTACAGCAAGAAAAAGAAAACTTAAGCACCCTGCAAGCATTCTGTTGGCTCTTCTATTACAGATGTAAAGCTCCGTAGAAAACGATTTTGGTAGGAAACTTGGCCATTCTCGATGCTGAACTCTCTCATGAGAGCAAGGCCATCGAACACGTGGCTGTAGTGGTCGGGACCAACTGAGGACAATCTTGGGCCGTTTCGAAGAAGCCTACCTCGTAGCCAAGGTGGCAACTCTCCGTGCAGTGCACCGCAACTGGCTCCGATACCTCGGAATCGCACGAGCGCCCATTGAACTTTCTCAAATCAAGGCCTGAAGCCGAGGAGACTTGACAAACATGGCGGCACCCTGCCCGCCGCTTCACGGCGATAACAGCTTCGTCGCTAATCCCTCGAGGCGATATGGTGTTCTAAACTGCTGTATTCGCCTTCGATTTGCCCATTCTTACCCTCGCATAAGGTTTCAAGCGACAAATAGTTTTTGTTTTTCGGACAGAAGGGCGATTTTTCAGCTGCTAAGCCTGACGAAGTAGCGTTGGTCGTCGTCATAGCAACGGTCTCGCTATGAATGGCTTCGCTTAATGACTTGTCTTGGATGATTTTGGCTACAACCAGTGTCTGTGTTTCTTAGTAGATGGCGCTAGGCGTAACGCGCGGCGTGTTTCGCGTACGTGTAACTATAAGGGTTTCAAACCACCTGCGTACAGACTACGTAGACTTCTCACGTTTGCGTACGTGAACCCTCTACGTACGTGAAACTAAAACTCTCTAATAGAGAGTTTTAGTTTCACGTACGTAGAGGCTTCACGTACGTAGCTCTCTTACGGGTGCCCAGTGCGCATGCGCAGAACGCAAAGGGTGTGCGCGAGTCTCACGTACGTACGTAAGAATCGGATTTTTACGTTGCGGTCTTTGCATTGCTTGCGTACGTAGCGTTGACAAACATGGCGCCGCCCTGCCCGCCGCTTCACAGCGATAACAGCTTCGTCGCTAATCCCTCGACGCGATATCGTGCTCTAAACTGTTGTATTCGCCTTCCATTTTCCCATTCTTACCCTCGCATAAGGTTTCAAGCGACAAATACCTTTTGTTTTTCAGACAGAAGGGCGATTTTTCAGCTGTTAAGCCTGACGAAGTAGCGTTGGCCGTCGTCATAGCAACGGTCTCGCGAGATCTCGAACTAAGAGAGCCCCAAACCAGCCAAACATAGCCAAACCGCCAAACACGAGGACCATAGAGTTTCTTATTATTAATAGTAAGTTAATAGTAATATTAATAATAGTTAATAGTAAGAAACTTTGTGACGAGAACAAACCGAATGACATGGCTTAAAGACTTGTCTTCGATGATTTAGGCTACAACCAGTGTCTGTGTTTCCTAGTAGATGGCGCTAGGCGTAACGCGCAGCGTGCTTCGCGTACGTGTAACTATAAGGGTTTCAAACGACCTACGTGCAGGCTACTTAGACTTCTCACGTTTGCGTACGTGAACCCTCTACGTACGTGAAACTAAAACTCTCTAATCTCGGGGTCTATTGAAATCGAGGAGACACTTCAGGCATGTTCAGGAGGCATTGCTTTTAGTCTATTGAGGGACTTTAAGTGGCAATAATTGCTGCCTTTTGTCAGCACGTTGTCGCTCTTGTTCCCTTTATTCCAAAGAGCACACACCGCCGTGGTCAACTTGTGCGTTTGAAGTCGCAATCACGGGGTTGGGTGGCGGCTCGACTATCAGCCGCGGAAGATCGAAGAATATACTACCTCGATGGAGAGAAACCCGAACAACCCGGCGCCAACACGCCCCGCTGTTGGAATTTATTTTCATCGCGCTTTTACCTGGGTGGTACGAAAAAGACGTTAGAGTAGTCTTGGAATGCATTATGGACGAGTCTAGGGTCTTTTTGCTATCATCGAAGTTAAAGCGCGCAGAAAAGAAATTGAAACAGCGGAGCGTGTTGGTGCCGGGTTGTTCTCGTCTCTTGAGTTGAGGTGTTGAATGCTACAGGTGGGGTTAGCTTTGCTTTCTCTGCCGGCAATTGCTCCACCGCAGCGTCCCTTCGAAATTAACAATGCCGCATCTACCCCGCTAAGCACACAGTCTCTTATAATAGCACACATATTCTCTCCCGCAGTCACAATCTATGCACACAATCAATCCACACAGTTCACATCACAGTCCATTCCAGAAGTCACCATCTATGCACATATTCAGTCACAGTAGAGCATAGGCCATTGTAGTGCCACACTCCATACACACATTCACTCACAGTATAAAGTAGTCCGCTCCGGAAGACACCATCTACGCACACATTCAATCACAGTAGGCCATAGTCCGTTCCTGCTGTCACCATTTAAAAACAAGATCCGTGTTCTGCAGAAATATTAAAAGAAGGCGTGCAGCCTCCCTTCTGCATGTCTGGTTTCCACTCGGGTAGACAATGTCTTGCACTGTGCTGTGACGGGTTCCTGTGTTCTTGAAGGAAGCGAGCATCACATGCCTTTCCGCGTTGTACTCTGGGCAGTACATAATATAATGTTCGATATCCCCGCACACACCACATAAAGAGCAGAGCGGAGACGATGCTATGGCGGTCTTATGCATCCATGCTGGAGTGCGAGCAGAGGCCGTGCGAATTCGATGTAGACGGGTCGCCTGAGATCTTCTCAGTCCCTTGGTCACGCATGGCTTGTGGGACGCACTCCACAGGGTACTGAAGTGATCGAGAACCGTTTTCCTGCAGAGACTTTTCCCATCTTGAGGTACTTTTTTTGATGGAATCCTTGAGAGAGCTTTATGGACGAGACTGTCTGCCCCCTCATTACCGTTGACTCCTATGTGAGAGGGCACCCACTGGAAATGTAGAGTAAAGCCTCTGCTGTGCAGATTCTGCACCAAGCGCAGAGAGCTTAGAGACAAGGCGTCAGTAGGGAATCCGCGCTCTAACCTCTGAAGGGCAGATTTTGAATCAGTTAGGATGACAACAGGTTGAGCCAGACAAGACCCTAACTTCCGTAAAGCCGCCTCAATAGCAACACTTTCAGCCGTTGTGGAGGATACGACAGCAGTACAGCGTACGGACCACTTACAGTCCAAAGAAGGAATGTAAAAAGCCGCTGCGCTAGCTTGTTTGACCTTGTCCACAGAACCATCCGTGAAAATTTGAAGATGGCAGGCATACTCTGTTTCTAAGTATTCCAGTACAAGCGAACGCGTTGCTGCCAAAGGAGAGCTGCGCTTTGCGCTCACATGGGGAATTGTGACCTTACAGTCGAGGGTCGGAAAACACCAGGGGGGTTTCAACCGTTTCCTTTGCCTTCGGACATTAATGCCTAAAGAACTAAGAGTATTGAGTGCCAAGTAAGCCTTCGACTCATATCTCTTGCAGAGCCGCTGGAGAAGGGATCGCCCAGCTACCGTCTCTCCTAAGCGGTCAATATGCATTAATAGTCTCTGAGAAGCGATAAGGCTAAGAGGTTTCGATAGGGACTCATGAAGTACTGCCTTATTCGCAGCCGCCTGGGGAACTCCAATGGCTCTTCTTAGGCCCTTTCTGTGGACAACTTCGAGACGCTCAAGTTGTGATGCCGAGGGGGAAATTAAAGATAATTGATATATTATCCGGCTGACCACCAGCGCTTCATGAAGTCTGACCATTGAAGGATGGTTTCCCCATTGCTCACGTGCAATTCTACGGATCACATTGAGACGAGAAGATATAGATGATACAATCGCTTCTACAGCTTTTTGCCACTATAGACGGGAGTCAATAATGACGCCCAGGAAACGCGCGTGGTTGAATTGACGGATGCAGGAGTGACCGAGGTCTATCTTCAACCGCACTTGACGTCTTCCTACACCTAGAAACAGAATAAAGCCGGATTTGTCCACTGACGGAGACAACCCCACACCTTGAAGGTAAGCTTGTGCCGAAAGTAGAGCCTGTCGAGCTATCAGGGCTAATCGCTTGTGTTGGTAGCCAGTAATCCAAATGCAGATGTCGTCAGCATAAAGTGACATACGCACTTGCCTGCAACTTTTTTCAACTAATCGGGTAGGCCAGCTATTACGGCGTTAAAGAGCGTGGGGGAACGAACACTTCCTTGAGGCACACCTCGTGATAGAACCCTTTCGGTGCTCAACGTACTCCCTAACCGTACACGAACCACGCGATCACTTATAAAGTTGTAAATGAATCTTAACATATGGCCCTGTATGCCCATGCCTTGCAAACTGTTTAGTATTGAGCTCTGAAGCACGCTGTCGTAAGCTTTCGCAACATCAAGAAAAATGGCTAAGGTGGAAAGGCCGAAAGCTCTTTGGTGTTCAATGTGACTGATCAAGTCTAAGACGCTATCTTGGGCACTAAGACCTCAGCGGAATCCTGTCATACATGATGGCAGTGCCTTGCTGTCCTCAAGCCACCATGATAAACGTTCATTTACCCGCTTCTCCATCAACTTAGCTACACAGGAGGTCAATGACACAGGGCGATACGAGGCAAGGTCTGTCATGTCTTTGCCAGGCTTCAGTACTGGAACTACATGTGCCACCTTCCATGACGGAGGAACATCGCCTGTCTCCCAAACTCGATTGATGAAGTTGAGGAGCTCCATTCTGAGTTGCAAGGACAGATTATTCAGCATTTGATTGGTGATGCCGCCGGGACCTGGTGAACACCGGCGCCGCAGGCCACTGAGCGCAGTCTGAAGCTCACGAAGCGTGAACGGGACGTCCATGATAGACCTGGAGGAAGCAGGTGGGGTATATATATATATATATCTATTCCAGAATCAGCGCGTACGAGTGCGTCTGCAAATTCCTCTGCCAAGCACGCAATAGGCTTTTCCTTGCGTATTGCAAGAGCTTCAAAAGGCTTCGAAGGGCGAGATTCTCCAGCAAGGCTGCCAATAACTCGCCATATTCTCGTTATCGTTGAGAACACAGTCAAACTAGCACAAAATGAGGCCCATTGCGACCTGTACAGCTTGTTCGTGTGCCGTCTAATAGCAGAATTCAGCCTATTGAAGGTCGTCTTCAGGTGCCTGTCGTCCTTCTTCCGCACGAGTTGGCGCTCCGCCCTTCTCGCTGCGCAAAGGTTCCTGAGTTTTAAATCCGGGGCCGTAAAATGATCAGGTAACTTGACCGCCGTAGTTGCTGCTAGCTTACTAGAAATCATTTTGTCAACATCATCACCAGAAACACGTTCTAGGTGCTCTCTGTACTTGTCCCAGTTGACCACGTTGCTAATTTTAGGACTATGCATACGAAAGTCGGCAGCAAACACAAAAATCGAGTAGTGATCACTGCCCATGCGGTCAGGCGCTGTTGACCAACTCACGCGGACGTCAGGTGAATGCAGTGTCAGGTCTATAGCTGTCGCTGAGGCTGGAGGCCGGAAAAAAGTGGGGCTTCCGTCATTGGCAACACACAGGTCCAAACTGTCAATAACCTCTACAAGTTTGCGTCCACGGGAATCCGTGTTCCTGTCACCACAAACGGCATGATGGGCATTGAAATCACCGCAGATGATTCTAGGTGCTGGGCAGCGGTTGCAGAGCTGCTGTAGAAACAAATCTAATGCTACCTTCTTCCGCGGAGACACGTACACGGATGCAATAGAAAGGGTTCGAGAGCCGAGCTGTATTCTCACAGCCGCTACCTCAATGTCATCCGTGCAAAGATCGGCAACGCTTGGAGAAACATGTGGAATTTCTCTTCTTATGTAAATCGCAGCACTTCCTGCAGGAAATGACTTTATGCTGCAGTTTTTATGGGCGACATATCCAGTCAAACATCTCCCGCTTGGCAGGCCAGCTTCTGACAGGGCCAATACTGGAACACAAGTCTCTTAAATTTCAAGAATAGTTTTAGTTCATCTAACCGACTTAAAATCCTAGCGCAGTTCCACTGCAATATAAACGGCACTTTTCGGTGCATATGAGATCCACGAGGTTTAGCCCCATCCATTTTAGTTCGCAAGGAATTTTGCTGCGAAGGTGGAAATTAGGGACTCAAAAGAAAGCACCAGCTGAAGGAAGTTCTTCAGGTTACCAGGCGCCATCGCTGGAACATGTGAACGCAGGGCCCCAAACAAAACATGAAGAAGGTCAGACCTACCTCGATTTTTGAGCTCCTTATTTTGCGCAACGCACTCACTTACAACATCGACAAAAGATGCTGACGGGGACACACTCTTGGCCGCAGTAGCTGGTTTTTTTTGTCGCTTGTGCATATGAGGGTCCCCCTTATTGCCGTGGAGTCTGGCTGTGATCCGGCCGCTCAGGAACATGGACACTTTTTGCTGGAGGTCGAACAGTCGACTCGCGCGCACTGGGCCTTGACGTCTTGCTGGACTCAGGTCTCTTAGGGACATTGTTGGGCAACGCAACAACATCAGACTCCAATACTGGGAACTCGTCCAATACTGGGACAGGCGTCTCAGTCGGTGGGGTTTTTGGACCAGCAAAAAAGGACATCCGACGGTGCAGAGCCCTCAAACGGAAGGGGCAGCCTCCGAAACTCGCTGGATGATCGCCACCGCAATTGGCGCAAGCAAAATCTGCCCTGCAGGTTTTAAAATCGTGTTCGCCTCCGCACCGCTTACAGCGTCGATCCTTTGTGCAAACTTTGGCCACGTGCCCAAACCGTTGGCATCTAAAACACCGTGGAGGAGCTTCAGTGAAATCTGCAACTGCGTGTTTTGTGAATCCCAGATCAATTTTTTCGGGGCGCTCTGAGTTGGGAGCGAATGTCAACACGATAGAGTTGGTAGGTTTCGCAGCCCATTCTTTTCCTGGAGACTCCACACGACGCACAAGTTGTTTCACGTGCAGCACACCTTGTGGTTTCAGATAATCAATTAGGTCGCGTTCTGAATACCACTTTGGCACACCCTTAATAACACAGGTGTTCTTCAAGTAGGAATGGGGCAACCGCACGTTAACTTTGATGCCAAAAATCTGAGAGCTCTGCAGGAGCTTGTCAACCTGCTCTCCCGTCGAGACATCCAGCTGAAGAGCCCCGTGCATGGTGAACCGACTTCGAATCGGAGCTGATCCCAGGAGTGATTGAATGGCCGCGAAAAGTAAGATGGGATTCTTCTCTCTTAAATCAACCCCCTTTTCTGTGGGCTCAACCACTACCGGGATCCCTACCATTCGTTGCTTGCGATGACCCACCAACTTGAAGCCCTCGTTGTCCACGTCAGCCATATCGGCCACTGACTCGTCACCGTCCACGATCGTTGACTCAGCCCCACTAAGCGATGAGGTCTCGCTGGACGGGTGGTCGAGTCCATGTTCTGGCCGCTCCACAGCCTGGGAAGCCATGGCCGCCTCTTCCGAGCCAGCCTCCTATGAATGGCGTGGTCCCTTTAGGCTTGCCGGCGCCGGAGCAGCCGTACTCTTCCCGTAGGGACAGTACCGCCTTGAAGATGCTGCCATCCTCGAATATTCAAATAAAACTAGGTAAATTAGGAAAAATTAGCTAAATAAACAGAGCTGAGGCGACAGGCGATCGAACAACGTCTTCTCGTCTTCCTCTTCCCTTCGCGTCTCTTTCCATATCGTGATAGTACGCACGTATATATTCCTCCTCCCAATTTACAACGCCACAACACACAATCTATTTTTGGAGGCCGGTTAACAGTTCCGGTATTTTACGCTGCAGTCAGCCCGTGCTACGTGAATAATAATAATAATTGGTTTTTGGGGAAAGGAAATGGAGCAGTATCTGTCTCATATAACTTTGGACGCCTGAACCGCGCCGTAAGGGAAGGGATAAAGGAGGGAGTGAAAGAAGAAATGAAGAATAGGTGCCGTAGTGGAGGGCTCCGGAATAATTTCGACCACCTGGGGATCTTTAACGTGCACTGACATCGCACAGCACACGGGCGCCTTAGCGTTTTTCCTCCATAAAAACGATCCGTGCTACGTGCAACACATAGATTGTTATAACTGCGGGCGCCGTCTATACGTCTATAGTTGTCAGCGCGTCTAATTTTCACATGAGGCCTCTTTTGTGGGTGTGTGCTGAAAAAGCTGCTTAATTGTTTCGTGCCCCTCTGGTTACCAGTTTCATTGTGCTGTTTTCCGCCAGAAGCACTTTTCTGGCGTAAAGGGAGCAAGTATGCCAGGTCGCCTGTGCTTTTTACACAAATCGCTTCTGACATAAAAGACAGCACGCAAACTAGCATCCAGAGGGACAAAAAAACAATAAATCAGCTTACCCAGCAGGCACAGAAAGCGTTCCTCAATCCGAGAGGCACGAAGCAGGACGCTTCGACACATTAAAAAAGCATAAAGACTGAAAAGAACAAGAGTTTTTTGCCCCTGTGTCTTCTTGGTGCACTGATCCTTAATTATGGCAAACAAACTAACCCAGTCTTCCGTATTATACACTACCAGCCGCACCGCTTGAGCACCCGCTTTAGACACTTGCGTGGACAAAACCAGTGGCCTTAATGAGAGAAGCTTCAAGTGGGGGGGGGGGGGGAGGGGGGGCAATGACTGCTGTTAAAGGGACACTGAGGAGAACCCTATCAAAATTTTTTTGTTAGCAATATCTCATAGTTCGGCATTTCATGGCTTTGTTGACGCTTGTCCGGGAGCGAAAGATGCATTTATTTCAAAAAAATTTGGATTCTAAGTTGAAAATTTTTTTCCCGCCGCTCCGATTCAAACTCGAGGACTCTTATGACGACACGGAGAACTCTTATGACGACACAGAACGGAGTGACGTGAAACGTGACGTAAACGGAGACTCCGTCAGGTCAGGTTCAGGGCAATATTTCGGAAAGCAATGAAAGTGGCAAACATTAGCCCACTGATCATAGTAGGGGACTTCAACGCCCATCACGAGGAGTGGGGATACAGTACGAGGGACACGAAGGGACGACACCTATGGGAGGACATACATGAGTTAGGCCTCACCCTGCAAACAGATCCGGGGTGCCCAACAAGGAGAGGGAATAGCGTCATGGCGGACACCACACCTGACCTCACGCTAACCAAAAACGTTAGGGCAGCCACTTGGATGAACACAGGAACGGACCTAGGAAGTGACCACCTCATTATCGCCACGACGGTACGCACGGGCATCAAAGATAAAGCGGGTAGACTGCCCAAAATCACGGAATGGGACAAATTCAGGGCCCAAAGGGACCAGCAAAATTGGGGAACCATCCAAAACATAGAGGAATGGACAGAAACCCTTAAGAAGCACGTGTCGGAAGCGACCGTAACTTTGAAGGGGCAATATGTTCTAGAACTAGCAGACAACAAACTGCTGCACATGTGGGAGGCCAAAAATGGACTCGAACGCAGATGGAAGAAGCAGAGATGGAATCGGGAACCTCAGGAGAAGAACAGCAAGACTAAATCGGGACATAGAAAAATATGCACGACAGTTGTGTGAGCAAAACTGGTGCAGCAGGTGCGACGAGATGGAAAGGGGTATCAGCTTAACAAAGACCTGGAACCTATTAAGGCACCTACTCGACCCTACCAACTCTAAAACGCAGGCGAGCATTAGTCTAGCCAAGACAAAGCACATCTATGAGGGGACGGACGAGGAGTTCGTTAAAGAAATTATACAAACATATATAGGGGACACGAAGAGGGTAGAACTCCCAGAGTACCAGGGTCCCCCGATGGAGCTTTTAGACGGCCCAATAACAGAAGCGGAGGTAAGGGCGGAAATAATTAAGCTAAAGTCAAAATCGGCCCCGGGCCCAGACGGCATCACCAACAAAACCCTGAGGAACCTAGATGATGGCTCGATAACAGCAATCACTGCATATATGCAGAAGGTGTGGGAAACCGGAAAGCTTCCCTTGCAATGGAAAGAGGCGAACATCATACTCATTCCAAAGCCGGGAAAAGCGCCGAAGCTCGAAAACTTAAGACCCATATCCCTCACATCTTGCGTAGGGAAGCTAATGGAACACGTAATTCAGACAAGGCTAACCTGATACATGGAAGACAATGAGCTCTGGCCAAGCGAGATGATTGGCTTCCGCCCGGGGCTGAGTACGCAAGACGTGATGCTGAGGCTGCAGCACGACATAATCGAATCCCAATCCAAAGATGCAAAAGTAATCCTAGGTCTCGACCTCAAAAAGGCGTTCGATAACGTCAAACACGAGGCTATACTAGAGGAACTACATAGTCTAGAGGTAGGTCCGAGAACATATAACTATGTCAAGGACTTCCTAACTGGGAGAACAGCGAGGATCAAATATCAGGACATAGAATCAGGGAACATAGAACTGGGCAGCAGGGGCACCCCCCAAGGGTCGGTACTATCCCCACTCCTCTTCAACATAGCAATGAGAGGGTTACCTAAATTACTTCAAGGAATAGAGGGTCTAAAGTTCAGTATGTATGCAGACGACATCAATGTCTGGATAAACAGAGGAGACGACGGGCAAATAGAAAGGAAACTCCAGAAGGCAGCAGACACTGTGGTAGAGTATGCAGCACAAAGAGGACTGGCATGTTCACTAGAGAAATCTGAGCTTCTGGTATACAACCCAAAAAGAAACAGGCTCAAGCAGGGTGAGGACTTTAAAATCACTGTGGAAGGAAAACTGGTGCCTAAGGTAGATATGATCAGGATTCTGGGCCTATTCATACAAAGTAACGGCTACAATGATGAAACCCTAAAAAGATTGGACAAGTTTGCGACGCAAGTCACGGGAATTTTCAGAAGGATATCGCTTAGAGGTAGAGGCCTCAAAGAGAAGAGCCTAATGAAACTAGTACAGGCATATATACTAAGTAGGATCAGCTACGCGACCCCCTTCCTCAAGATAGGGGCAACAGAAAAAAGGCAGCTTGATGCCATAATCAAGAAAAGCTATAAGAAGGCGCTGGGCTTGCCAATAAGCACCTCAAACGAAAGGCTACTAAATATGGGGCTTCACAACAACTGGAGTGAGATAGCTGAAGCGGTAAGATCAGCGCAGCTAGATAGGCTCAGCAGGACGAGCACCGGCAGAGCTATACTAGAAGCGGTCGACAGGCAAACCGACAGGGGGATGCAAAAGAAACAAGACATTCCAAAATGTGCTAGGGAAAAGATCAGAGTAGACCCATTGCCCAAAAATATGGACCCAGAATTCAACAAGGAAAGAAGGGAAAAGAGGGCAGAAGCCATGGCCAGAGGACTGGACAGTCTAGATAAGAAAGCAGTGGCATACACAGATGCAGCAAGTGGGAAGCTAGGAGCAGCCGTGGCCTCAGTGGTCAACGGAAAGGGGGAACCTGAGATAGCAGCATCCATTCGAAGCCGCAACCCGTAAACGGCGGAAGAAGTCGCAATAGCGCTCGCATGCGTAGGAACGCAGGCCAAAATTATAGCTAGTGACAGCAAAACTGCAGTCTACAATTATGGCAGAGGGAGGATTGCCTTAGAAGCAGCACAAATTCTAAAAAAGAAGGAAATTGGGAGGGACGTACGCATCGTGTGGGTACCAGCTCACGCATCCATCCCTGGAAACGAGGCGGCAAACACCCTGGCTCGAGACCTCTACTTCCGAGCCAGGGGAGAGCCGCCCGACTGCAAGGACCTGGATGAGAGACTGATCAGCTATGCAGAAATAATAGAGAGCTATAGAAGTCAAAGGAGGATTTTCCCTCCGCCGGACAAAACACTAGGGAATAAAGAAGCTACAACATGGCGTAGACTACAAGCTGGGAACTTCATAAACCCGGTGTGGGCATCACACGTATTTAGGGAAAAGGAAATAGAGGAAAAATGCAAAAAATGTGAGAATAGGGGGACCCTAGATCACATCATTTGGGAATGTACACACTCCCCAGGGATTAAAGAAGGAATAAATAGCAAGGAAGCCTGGGAAACCCTTCTGCAAAGCGCGGACCCCGCCGTGCAGAAAAAAGTCATTCACCTGGCACTGGAGGCCGCAAGAGACCAAGAACTCTATGCCTGCCTTTAGATGCGAGGCTCCCGGCCCCCACCCCTAGGCCTGCGTGCCAGAGATGGGGAGTAGGGGAGCCTCTTCTCTGGTGGAAATAAAGGTTTTTGGAATGGAATGGTAATTTCTGGCGGCTAGCGGTGCGGTCAAGCAGCTGCCGAAATGAAAGCTACCGCCGCCGCACGTTGAAGCCATCTATCGGGGGTCGCCACCGTCGCTTCGTTTACGTTTGCACCGGCGTCTTGCCAGCATTACGATGGATCCCGTTCCCGAACCCGACGACGTGGTTTTCGCAAAAACTCTGGCCTGCATTTCAGCGACCTCAGCCCCACAGAGCGTGCGATGCTTTTGAGGGAGCACGGTTAGGTTAGGCGCCGGCGGGTGGTTTCCCCCTTCCTCAGAGAGCAGCCGTTGCAAACTAAATATCATAATCCCAGTGCGGAGAGTCGCAAGGGACCAGGACAAGGTCGACGCCTTGCACCCATCGGAGGCTGGCCGGGGCTTTGGGGCCAACGGATTGGGATTCCTTGATCGGCGCGGTTGCACGGCGCAGCAGGCGGCATCGAGGTCTCCCACGGTTGCAAGGGCGAAGTTATTTATTTATTTTCTTCCACAAAAAACAAATTGGTGCTCGAGGGCGGTCGCGTTTAAAGTCGGCAGATTGAAACCAAAGCCGGCGCACGACGCTTCCACGGCTTCCGCTAGATCCAACGGGTCCAATGGATCTGGCTCTCTCGCCAACTTGCATGTACCTTCAGATATGTACTGTGAATGGATTAAAATAGCCGAGCTCGAAAAGAACAGTTCCGCCCAACTGCCGCAGCTATTGAATATAACGCGCACCTCGCCGCGGAGCCAAATCAGTCTGGCCGGACCGGCGGCGGCTGGCGCACTCGGCGCGAAATAGATGCATGCTCCAATCTCCCCGCCAGTGCGGTCAGAGTACGCCAAAGGCGCCGAACGCGTCGGCGGTCAAGCGCAGTTGGAGTATAGAGGATCTCGCTTTGACCGACGTAACTTCGCGCGCGCGCCTCCCCGCAGCATAAACGCGCCTTAACAGAGCCTGCGCTTAACCGCTAACCAACGTATTCGGCGGCGGCATCCATGGGAGCCACTGGAACCCCCCGCCCACTGACTGAATAAAAGGAAAGAAGTACGGTGCCGAGGTTCGGAATCGAACCAGGGCCTTCGGCGCTTGAGGCGGAGGCGCTACCGCTCCGCCACGACGGCTCAAGTTATAGTCGTCAATAAAAGCGCATCTAGTGAATGCACTCTTCTGATGCAGAAATCTCCGCGCTTTCGCAAGGTACAGTATTGTGCGTTTTTATCGCTGACACTTTCAAAAATTTCCCCGCCTCAACCGCTGGCTCGTTTGCGGTGGAACTGCACACAGAGCTTGCGTATTATGGTAACTTTTGTATCGTAGGAAGTTTGACAACGGTACTTACTTAGTTGAGCCGTGCATGATGCGAAAACATAATCGTCTACGTAGAGATCGGCAACCAAAACCCGCAGACGACGCTTTTTCGCTGAAGGGCGGCAGTGGCGCCATCTGTTTGCGGTAGCGCAAAGCGTCACGACAAGGCCGTCGAGGAGAGCGTTGCAAGGAGCGCGGGCCGTTTGAATATGCCGTTCCTGTCGTTTCGTCTGCTTCTACTGAAGCGCTTGCAACATTTTCGACTAATTAAGCGGAAAAATATATGAACAAATGATTTAACGAGGTTTTACCTTTTAAAGAATATTGTTTGCAATGCTCGCCTCGGCGGCCTTGTCGTGACGCTTTGCGCTACCGCAAACAGATGGCGCCACTGCCGCCCTTCAGCGAAAAAGCGTCGTCTGCGGGTTTTGGTTGCCGATCTCTCGTAGACGCTTACGTTTTCGCATCATGTGCGCCTGAACTAAGTAAGTACCATTGTCAAACTTGCTACGATACAAAAGTTACCATAATACGCAAGCTCTGTGTGCAGTTTCACCGCAAATGAGCCAGCGGTTGAGGCGGTGAAATTTTTGAATGTGTCAGCGATAAAAACGCACAATACTGTATATCCTGGCCTAACAGAGCTAGACCATCAGCAATTTTTCTGAACTGCCTTGTACCTTGTCTCCCGTCCCTAATAAACGATTTCCGTTAAGTAGTTTGAAGTTGACTGGCACAGCCGGGAATGTTTCGCCGGGCAAGCATGCGAATACACAAGTGCTGTCGTGTACGATCACCGACCATCGTGCCATCATAGCTTTTCATCGACCGTGGCGATCACCTGACAAGCCTTAACAGGCTCCTTCAAAGGTTAACTAGCACTTGAAGCGGCACTTGGAGTTCCTCTGCTGCTCTGCGCTTGTAAATCGAAGCGCGTCCAAAACAAAACCACGGGGCACGCAAAGCTCATACACGCGAAGCGCCATAACAAATCGAAACTCTCCTGACCGCCTGTGGCGCCGCCAAGCATCCGTTTTCTTTGTTTCCAACATTCAGGTTGTTTTTTGCCTGCCTTCCTTGTGTGATAAAAGTGCACTATTTGTTTTAAAACAAAACTTACTTCAATATTGATCTGCGCAACCTACCTTTGTCAGCCTCAGAGATTCGCGATCGCAAGTAGGATGGAAAATTCCTCCAAGGTGGCGTCTCTTGTCCTATGGCGTCACCACGCTTGTACTTGCGAGATTGGCCTGTGGTGGCGATACCTGTATTTTGGTTCTTGGTATTTTCTGCCTTACAAGAGCTTTGTTTTCAGTAAGAGCGGCGTTTTTGTGATCAGGAACTGGTATTCTATCGATACAAGCCAACTTCAATTTCTCCTCAGTGTCCCTATAAGGCGGTCTTCGTGACGCTTTCTATGCTTTCTCCTGTTTTTGAAGCCACTGAGAAGCCAATGCTCCGTGAATGTTCTCTTTGTGCCCGCTGTATGCTAAACTACGCTGTATGGACGCCTTCGGGAAACTTCCATCGGAATTTTGATGCTCGCAGGCCGTCAGAATTTCCGACGCAGGCGTACGTGGGACGTTCGTTCGACCACCTTTTTTTTTGTACGGCACTGTTGGAGACATGTGCGCAGCTGCTACTCAGGATCTATCTCGATGTCCATCGGACATTCGGTAGCAGACGTCCTTCGTGCATTCTTCAGACAACTGCGGGTCACTGTTACGGTGCGTGTACTTTCCAGATGCAAAACTATTGAACTGCAACCGAAGATACTGACAGCGTTCTTTAAACCACTCTGCGGGCTGCACGAAACGGAGAACGAGCGCTTACAGCTGGCGCCAACACCAACCAGGAATGGCGGAATTTAAAGCTCGCCCTTCAGTTGTTCAAGCCATCGGCGGTGCTGCTCTAATGCACTTTCGGTTCAACCTGCAAACAAAATGCTTGTGTAACTTACCTCCATATTTATTTGGTGGGATATATTAAACGGGAAGACACTGAAGAGACAGCAGCTGCGAGATCTACATCGTTAAGCCCTCAGCTTGAATTCTTAAACGGAACGGTTCACTGGGTGGACCACTGGACTAGCCTCAAACATCGCACTGGCTGTCTTAACATGTGAAACACACAGCCTTGAACCACTGTGCTCATGGCGTACATACGTGAGTTGTCCACATACTGTTTCATGTCCAGCATTCTTAAATAAAAATATTGAATGTTAGAATATTGTAAGGTACTGTTATGTAAATATTGAAGGTAATGGTCTATTCCTCCGATACATGGCGAAATCGTCTCAATATAGCTAGCATAGGTTTCGGCCGGCAGCTGAGCTCGAGCACGAAGACGTCGCTCGGCGTGGAGTTTCTGCACGGCGGGAAAGTCAAAAATCAATCAATCAATCAATCAATCAATCAAAGTAGTTTTATTCAGACGAAGTACATGCGAATCATCTGGGCCCTTAGCCTACTCGGCTAGACTTGGGCCCACGCAGGAAGTGCGAAAAATAATTACAGCGAGACAACTCAGTATTATACACAGAATTCATGTACAGCAGTTATGCGACAGTTATATACAAAGAATAGTGAAATACTCAAGAAATTATACAATAGTTTGGAGGGCTAAAAAAAGAATGAATGCATCGAAGAAAAACACTGATTTATAGCAGAGTCGAATATTTCTGGCTTCAGAAATTTTTTTATCGGCGATTGACAACTGACCATTTTTAAGTTAGCAGGCAGTTGGTTCCAAGTAGCAGTGACATAGGCAATAGTTCTTTTACCATACACATAATTAAAAGCTGTAAGGCTAAAACGACAATTGAAAAAAATTCTAGTTGGACGAGATGGCTATACGAAAACAGATGATGATAGTGGGATGTTACGGTTTAGTATATGTATAACCACACAAGCTAGTTTGAAATCCCGCATAGCAAAGAAAGGTGTAATGTCTAGGTCACGAAAGAGCGGAGCGCATCTCTGTGTGTTTACTATGTGTTATACGAAGGGCTCTTTTTTGTAAAATTGCTATTTGATTTGAGAACTTGTTATACGTAAGTCCCCAGGACTCTACACAGTAAGTCATATTGTTTAAGAAAAGGCAATAATACAAAATTTTTAATGTGCGAAGCGAGAACTTTATACCTTTTATTAGGTCAAAGCAAGCCTGCCGCAATTTGCTGCTTACACGAATTATGTGAGGATTAAAATTCTAAGCTGAATCTAGAGTTACACCAAGATATATCTCTTGATTGACTCATTCGAGAGGGTTTGCGCCTATTCGTAACTCATTTAAACTATTTGAATTTTTATATGGACTGAAGAAGACAATGTTTTTAGTCTTTGAGGTGTGTATTGTTAATTTATTTTATAAAAACCACCGGAACATCAGAGAAAAATCACTATTAGCGTGCCTTTTGACCATATTAGGCTCATGACTAGAGAAGAGAAGGGTTGTATCATCAGCATACATAATAGTTTGGGCATAATTCAAAAATATCTGGCAGATCATTTATGTACAAAGAAAAAAGTAATGGTCCCAATACCGAGCCCTGAGGCACGCCGCACAGGATGGAATGAACGCTTGATACGGATGTGTCAATTTTTACACATTGCTTGCGGACAGAAGGATACCTTTCGAAAAACTGCTTTGCATGACCTCTGAATCCATACCGATAAATTTTGATAGTGGTATATCATGACTCAGAGTGTCAAACGCTTTTTTAATATCAATAAAAATGCCAACTACACAGCCTTTGTTATTTAACGCTTTGTCCATGAATTCACTTAAACACTGTACAGCGCTGGAAGTAGATCTGTTTTTCCTAAAACCGTGCTGGTTGTCTACTAGTACGTTACATTTATGTAGAAAATGGGTAAAACGTTTCTTAAATAACTTCTCAAATACTGTGTTCAGGGCACAAAGTATTGATATTGGTCGGTAGTTCTGGATGTCATCCTTATACTACCGGACTTTTGATATGGGGGCGACTTGCGCTATTTTAAATGCGTCCGGATATGTGGTCACGTACAAGGATGCATTAAGTAACTTTGCTAAATGCCCGCTCAGTTCCTCAATGTGCAGTTAAATAATGAGTAAAAGATCTTATCTTTACCTGGAGTTCTTCCTCCAGTCATTGTTTTAACAGTAGAAATGATTTTATCATGAGTAATGTCATCAAAAACAAAAAATTAAGTACAGGAGCTCGGAGGCTTCGCGTATACTTAGTTGTTTCGCAAGATCAAGTTGGACCTATATTACCAAAGTATTGACTAAAGTCTCCCACAAGACTTTCTGTGGTTCTAGTAGGTGGGATAATTTCCGGCAATATATGATCCTTCTCTCGAAGTGTATATGACTGAGTTAACTATTTTTCACATTTTGCGCCGAGCATATTGGTTGCTTTCTATAAGAGTTGTATGATACTTCTTTTTGGATTTTCTAATGCCAGAGCTTTATTTCTATGTATTTTATATTATATTTGATGGTATTCATTACCTTTGAACTGCTTGTGCTTTATACCATTTATCTTTAGTTCGCATAGCGGCAAAGACCTCAGTCGTTACCCAAAGACATATTGGGTCAGAATAATATTTTGCATCAATAATTCTTTCCTTAAAGCAAGATAAGATAACATTTATGAGGTGGTCGAATTCTTTATTAATATTCGTACTGTTCTCGATATTGATCTCTAGGGTGCGTATACGGGAAACTTAAGAGGTTGTGATCAACAGTTGTTTTCACGCGTTTCTTAATTTCCTTTTTGAAGGGGAGAGCACGATGCTAGAGAGAACACTGGAAAATGATCAGAAATATCAGCATCAATAACACGAGAGATAGACGGTGAGGTATCGAAATTGCATAATATATGGTCTTTGAGCGTCGCTGTGGAGGGGGTGACTCGAGTTGGTTGTGTTATTTGATTAAGAAACCCGTAAGACACAATCAGTTTCACATATGGTGTTGCATTGTCATTTAGAGAGTCAAGATTAATGTCTCCACATATTATAGCAGGATTATTCATAGAAGCGAAATGTTCTAGGGCAGGTTCATCTAGAAAAAGACTAATGTGTGAACTTGGGGAACGGTATAAAACACCTACAGTTAACTTGGAACTTAGTTCCAGGAATAAGAAATCATATGCTTCGGGAACCTGACATGTTAGTTTGGGACAATGCTTGAAAGAAACATTCAGCTCATCTTAAGCTAATCTTAAATGAGGACCAGGTTGAAAGGTCGGCTTCATGGTTAAGAAACCATAGGTTGCAATATCCGTGACGTAGAAGAGGACGTTGCTTAATTTAACGCAATCGTTTTACCCATTATAACTGCTGACGCACTCGTATTGGGCCAGCCAATCGTCAACGACCTGGTCGTCAGTGCCACTGAAGAAGGGATCGCTGTAGTGCCGAACGGACGCTCCAATGTGCATGTCACAGCGCCGTTCTCCACGTGCGGTAGTCTTGTCAGATGCCGCGCGTCGAGCAATCAGGCAGGTGCTGCAGCGGTATTGCTGATGTCACCCTGCAGGCATAACCGTCGATGGGTGAAGGATTGCCGCCGGTGTTTCCGAGCAGTCCCAGCAAAACCTGTACGAAGCAAAGCACGAAGTTTAGCATTGTGCTCCGGGCGATGCTGCCAAGCCCTCATGCCGGATGGCCAGGGACAGTGGTGCCTAGGACTAGGGGCACCAACCATGCTCAGCCTGGAAGACATCGGCAATCTTCGGGCAAGCAGCAAGACTCCTTTATTAGAGCAATAAAGTTTATTCACTCACTCACTCTCCAATTGATCTTTACCGTGTCCTAAATTCTGAGTACGGTTTAAAAAGGTGAAGCAACCTTAAACTTGCAGCTCTGAACAGTGGAGCACTAGCCAGAGCACTGCAATAACTGCAAAGGTTGCTTTCTAAACCGTGCTCAGATTTTAGGACGCGGTAAAGATCAATTGGAGAAGAAAATCTTGGAAGCCCATTAACTCGCGAAAAGCAGTAGTGACACGTGCATTAGCACACCTTCTGTTTATCTCTTGGACAAAAAGCGAACGTTCTTGAAACGATATTCAGTTTGCACAACAGTCTTTATGAGCTTTAGCTGTTTTTTTCATTTTCTCTTTTTTTCTTTTACTGGCTGATTGTTAGGTTATCATTGTTGTTTTTCTGCATTCTTTCAAGATTTCCACATGCGTGTTGTTGCTTAGTGATGGGACGTTTTTTCGTTGCTCGTTTTCATTCAGTTGTAAGTTTAGTTTGCTTTAAGGTGGTTTAACGCCCCAAAGGGTCTCTCAGGCTATGAGGAACGCCGTAGTGAAGGGCTCCAGAAATTTCGACAACCTGGGGTTCTTTCACATTTCACTGACATCGCATAGCACACGGGCTTCTAGAATTTTGCCTCCACCGAAATTCGACCGCCGCGGCCGGGATCAGGTCAGCAGCCGAGCACCATAACCACTGAGCCACCGCGGTGGCCAAAAAAAACTTCTATTCAAGAAAGCGCACCACGCAAGATGGCTTCCGCACACCTTCGCGCGAAACTGCGGGGGAAGCAGTCTTGTGGGACTGCGCTTTCTTGGGAGGCAGCTTTCTGGCTGGTGTGGAAAAGGTAGGGCACCGTAATGCTTTCGCTAGCGCAGAGATCTCGCATGGCCAAATCTTGGCATCACGGGCACGCGTCGTGTGCCGCGCATTGCCTCCCACAGATAAACACGTATGTACTACAATGTGCACCCGCTCGTTGACTTGGAGCTTAAACTCCGGGGCTGCAGTATCAACTAATGAGGCATCAAAACAAGCCTCATCACGGCGCAGAGATGGCTAGGTATCGGCGCCGCTCACATTGCCTGCGGCACATGGAAAGGCGCGTGGCGTACCTGCTCGTGGAGTTGGTAACTGGTATGCTGCAGATGGAACAGGGTCGGAGAGATGCACGGCTACTCTGCTGGGCACCTTCAAAGCGCTCGGAGCAGGATGGAAAGCAGAAATTTGATAAAAGCACAATAGTGGCCACTGTGGGATACCGTAACAGGAAAAAAAATACTAAAGTCCATTTCGAGTAGAATAACGTGAACTTGTTTCATGCTGTCTTCAGCAAACGTTATGCATAGTGTAGTGGCGCTAATAACCGTACTAAAAACGACTAACAACCAGAGGGCGCTACCCTTGTATATTGTTGCTGTGTGCATGTATGTAAAAGGCGCAATAGAGAGTCCCAAGCACTTCTTTGCGGGCGGAGATCGGAGCCTCGTCCTCCATCTCTTTACATGCCAGTAGTAGTAGTAGTAGTGGTTTATTAAAATAATAATAAAAAAGAATGAAAAACTTTTGTTAGCCCAGGCATCTGCCATCGATACTGAAGCACCTGAGCTGGGGCAGCGGAAATAAAGGTTAGCAGGCAGAATGAAGAAATGAAATAAAAGAGGTGAGGGGACAGCAAGAGAGGATAAAATAGGTAATATACAAAAACGATTTACATAATAATAAATATGTACAGGTTGCGGGCGTTATTAGTTAATGATGAAGCATTTACATGGTGTCAGAAGTGGTTTTCCCGTTTTCATTTCTACACGGCCTTGCCCCTGAACGACGCAGCAGGTAACAAGCCCGATGAGGAAGCCGACAAGCAAGGGTTTCTCAAAGAAGTCACAGCGGTCACTGCATTGAACTTGCGGTCGCCGACCCAGTTCGACTTTGGAAATCCAGCAACATATGGCAACGGTGCGTCAGCAGTTCGACGACTACTGTTTTGCATCCGGGGCTAAACGCAGCAAGTGACAAAGTTTGCGTTCGAACGCTGCTGTATTGCATGGGACCCAAGGCACGCGACACCTTATGCCCGTTGCATTGGTACAAGATGAAGACTTCACCAAGTACAGCGTCATCATCGGGAACTTGAACGGATATTTTGTACGTCCTACCAACGAGCTGTACGAGAGCGCCCGGTTCCACCGGTGCGTTCAACAGGCGGGTGAGTCAGCGGATGCGTTTTTCACTTCTCTTGGGAAGATGGTGAAGCGCTGCAACCATTCTTCGCAGCACATGGAAGAGCGGCTGGTCTGTGACCGCTTTCTCTTTGGATTTAGAGACGCCAAGCTGTCGGATAAGCTATGCAGCAACCAGAAGCTTACACTCGAACAGGCGCTTCTTTCGGCGTGTGGGCCAGCAGCGATAACAGAACCATGTGTGATAAACAACGATGCAGCGAAGGTTTGCATGGAAACACCCATAACAGCACGTGAGAAATGCTGCTACCACGGCCACAAGATTTGTTTCCTCAGCTAGGGTGTCCGATATGTAAACACGAGGACATTGAAGCCGACATACATCACTTACTGTGAGACTGCCCAGCTCAAGCCTACAAGGATCCGGCACCTGATGGTAGCAGGTCTTTCACCAAACAACCCTGCTTCATACATTACCTGGACGCAGGAACCGTACCATCGTTCCCTACTGGACTTCATCAAATCAGCTAACCTTTTTCCATTCATTTAATCTCTACTGCATCATTCATCACATTTTCGCCCATCATTGATGCCCTGGAGCAATAAATTTCGCTTTAAAAAAAGTTCACCCTCGAACCTCGCTGGCTGGATTCTGCGGATGCTCTCCTCATCCATGCTCAGAACGCCCAGCATACCGTGAAAGCTGCAATAAGTGCGAAAAAAAGCTCCCTTCGCAGCGGTTTGCCGTTCGTGCACGAAGTTGTCGGCCAATTGAGCTGAGTACTGTTGGTTCGAGCGGCAGCATTCGGGTGAAGTTCGTGAACGTCAAGGTGGACGGAATGCCCCTTCACTTTAAAGTCGACAGCGGCGCTGAAGTAACAGTTGTCCCCAGTAGGTTTTCTTGGATTCCAGCGCATCTTGAGGCATCAGGAGAGCTAACAGGGCCATCGGGGCAACCCTTGAACAACCTCAAAATGTTCATCGCCTGCTTGGAGTGGAAGAACAAACGCGTAAGGCAAAAGCTGTACAGTACATCATTCGCTCACAGGTCGTTCCACTTCTGGGGTTCCCTGAAATTCAAGAAATTGGTGCTAAGTTTGTAGACACTGTTGACTACACAGAACGCAGAAACGCAGCATCGAACAAGTGTTTTGTGGCTTGGGCGTACTTCGTCACGCTTATACCATTCGCCTAAAGCCGGACGTCGACCATTACTCATTGATAGTACCTAGGAGGCTGGCCCTCCCATTGCAAAACGTCGTAAAGACGGAACTGGACAAGATCGAGGCTGAGGGCGTAATTCGGCGGGTAACAAGACGTGGTACACCGTGGTGCGCAGGAATGGTCGTTATACCTAAGGCGTCGGGCTCTTACCGCATCTGCTTCGACCTTACCAAGCTCAACAAGGTTGTTCTGCGCGAGCGTCACATTTTGCTGTCCGTTGACCAAATTCTGGTACTTCTTGGGGACGCGCAAGTGGTATCGAAGCTTGATGCAACATCGAGTTTTCATTAAGTGAAACTAGCAGAAGAGTCTCAAGAGTTGACGACCTTTTTCGCCATTTGGTCGCTATTGCTTCCGCAGGTTACCTTTCGGAATAACGTCGGTGCCAAAATACTTTCAGCGGCAGATGTGTAACATTCTGGAAGGCAAAAGCTGTACAGTACGTCGTTCCTCAGTGTGGTCATCAGCGATGCCGGTCTCTCGCCTGACCCAGAGAGGGTTACAGACGTCAAGTGCATGGAACCTCCGGTCGACGTTGGCGGGGTACGCAGACTTCTAGGAATGGTTAACCACATGGGAAGGTTTCTACCGTATCTGTCCGAGGTTACAGCACCCATCCGCGAACTGCTAAAAAAGCAAAGCGAGTGGACGTGGGGACCGAGCCAGCAGGAAGCATTCCTTGCTGAAAGTTACAATGTTCGCATGGCCACCTATCATCCGCTACGCCCAACCGTGATATCTGAAGATTCTATAGCTCATTTGGCCTGGGCGCTCTTTTGATACAAGACCAACCTACTGGTGAGCGACGACCCGTTGCCTACGCGTTGCATTCACTCACGCCAACTGAGCAACGATATAGCCAGAGAGAAAAAGAGCCGTTGGCGGTTGCTTGGCTGTCAAGCGCTTTGATGAGTATGTTCGGAGCTTACATTTCGTCGTGCAAACTGACCACTTCACTTCACTTCACTTTATTCACCTTAAAGACCCCCTTCAGGGGGTATTACATAAGGGGTGGGTTAACATATTCATCAACAAGTACAAGTCATTTCTTGAAATAATTGCCTACAGTATCTGAAAATACAGACGGGTGCGTGATGGCAGCGATATCGGTGGGGATGGCATTCCAGTCCACAACAGTTAGGGGAAAAAATGAGCCTGAAAAAGTTGCAGTACGGGACAACACAGGGCAGGCAATCTGAAACGAATGGGCAGTGTGGTGAGATATGCGGTTCGGATGAATAATGTAGGGTGGTTGACTTAGAGAGCTATGGAAAAATTTGTAGAGCAAACAGAGGCTGGCAATGCGGTGGCGGTCTGCGAGGCTTTCAAGACCGGAAGGTGTTTGGGCCCAGGCCCTATATCCCAGGTCCTCACAAATTTAGGTGGAGCTCCTATTCCAGAGCCCAATGGCGTCTAGTGCCGCTCGCGCCCTGGCGACCAAGATCCGTTGCGACTGCAGGTCATGGCAGCTGAGCAGCGCCGCCTCCCAGGCCCAAACACCTCCTTGTAAATAATAAATGTTTACCACTACCACCACCAAGACCAGAATTCTTCTTCAGAGCTGGAACGCTGGTGGTGTATGAATATGCAGAGTGAATGAAACGAGTGGCGCGGTTTTGAACTGATTCGAGTGCATTTGTTAGGTATGCATGGTGTGGGCTCCAGATGAGGCTGGCGTACTTTTATGTTTTAGTTTAGTTTATGGGGGTTTTGACGTCCCAAAGCGACTCCGGCTATGAGGAACGCCGTAGTGAACGGCTCCGGAAATTTCGACCACCTGGGGTTTTTTTATGTTCACTGATATCGCACAGCATACGGGCCTCTAGAATTTCGCCTTCATCGAAATTCGACCGCCGCGGCCGGGATGGAACCCGCGTCTTTCGGGCTGGCAGCCGAGCGCCATAACCACTTAGCCACCGCGGCGGCTTGGGGTTGGCGTACTCAAGTTTGGGTCTGATGAGGGTTTTATAGGCGAGAAGCTTCACGTGTTGCGGAGCATGACGAAAATGACGTTTCATGAATCCTAGAGATCTCTTAGCAGATGATATGATAGTGGTAATGTGTGTTTGACAAGAAAGGTCGCTGCAGAGGGTAACACCAAGATAACTAAACGATTGAACGCTTTCGATAAACGAGTTAGCAACTGTATAGGAAAAAATAAGGGGGTTGTGTTGTCGATGAAAGGAAATGAGTTTGCATTTGTTAGCATTTAGCGTCATTAGCCAGAGGTCGCACCATTTATGGACGCTGTTAAGGTCGTTTTGAAGGGCCATTTGATCAGAAATGTTAGTGACAGTGCAATAGATTACGCAGTCATCAGCGAAGATACGAATTTTACATGACGCATGTGAAGCTAGATCATTAATATATATTAGAAATAAGAGTGGGCCGAGCACAGATCCCTGAGGGACGCCAGATTTAACAGGGAGAGCGCTTGAGCAGTGGCTGTTAATAGAAATGAACTGAGAGCGGTTAGCTAGAAATTCTTCAATCCATTGCAGGATATTAGGGTGTAAATTTAAAAGGGCGAGTTTTAATATTATGCACTGGTGAGGTGCCTTGTCAAATGCCTTCGCAAAATCTAAAAATAACGCATCGGTCTGCAGGTTGCGGTCAAGGTTAGCATGCACGTCATGAGTGAAGATTGCCAGTTGGGTTTCGCAGGAGAGCCCCCTAGGCATCGCCTCTACCCGGCCCCTGCAAAGGGACTGGGGAAAGCAAATGAACGCGTTCTACTCCCGATTATTCACGAACACAATGCTGTGCCCGGCAGTACTAAAACACTTCGATCCCGCGTTCAGTGGCAGGTGCAAACACTGTGGGGAGGTGGCCAACACCTACCACATGGTTTGGGCTTGCCAGTGCAACTCAGCTCTCTCCCCCCACCCCAACCCTACCAGAGAGGAATGGGAGGCGGCCCTGCTTGGCTGTTCGGACCTTCAGTCCCAAAAGGCTTTGGTCAAGAGGGCTAAGCTGGCGGCTTCGACCAATGGGGTCCCGGAATAAGGACTCCACCCATTGCAGGGCTCTTTAAAGAGCCTCACCTCTTTCATTAAATAAAGGGTTTTCACCACCACCACCACCCCCTACGAAACCCGTGTTGAGCCGGATCAAGGAAGTTGTTTGAATCTAGAAAGTTTATGATATGGGAATAGATGACATGTTCCATGATTTTGCAAGGCATGCTGGTTAAGAAGATGGAACGATAATTTAGCGGAGAATCCTTTTTACCTGATTTGTGGGCCGGGATGACCCTCCCCACCTTCCAGTAGTCTGGTAAGGTTCCTGTCGACAGCAATTGCAAAAACAATAATGACAGATAAAAGGCAGAAATTTGTTTTGTGTTTTTCAGTACTTTTGAGTTCATTCCGTCCACTCCAGCGGCTGACGAAAGTTTAATTCTGTCGATAAGGTTTTCGATACCCTGCACTGTGATTTCGATGGGCGACATTGCTGGCAGTGGTACAGTAGGCGGAGTGGGCAATGGTGAGGCAGTTTCGTTTGTGAAAATAGATACAAACGCGCGGTTAAATATCTCGGCACATTCAGTGTCACAGGCATCCTCGCCTGCGGTATTCGTTAGAGCGATGGTGCGAGTTTCTTGCGGATTTATTATTTCCCAAAAAATTCTTGGGGTTATTCGTTAGGATTTTTGGTAGATCAGTTCGAAAAAATGCTTGTTTGGCGCAGCGAATTGCATTGTAATACGTATCCTTGGCCTGACAGTACCGATCCCATGCATCTGCGCCTGGGCCCCGTTTCACTGCACTATAAAGTCGTTTTTTTCTTCTTTCTAAACTCTTAAGATTGTGTGAAAACCACGGTTTTTGGCGGTTTGCTCGAAAACTGATAGAGGGAATAAATTTGTTTGTCAGTTCTTCGATCTTCTTTATGAAAATTGACCAGTTATCATTGACAGACCGGTGATGAAATGTGGATTGAAAATAAGGCAGGAATGCTTCTTGCTCGGTGTTAATTTCTTCGTAATTGCCTTTGTCGTACATACGTATAGTTTTCTTGAACGTTTGGCGGGATGTGGGGGAGAACTTGAATATGGCATGGATAACCTTATGAACACTGATTTCACGCAGGTAAGTAATCGATGATAAGCTTTCAGGTTTGTTGGTCAATATTAAGCCCAGAATATTTGAAGATCCGTGAGCGACGCGTGTCGGTTCGAGCACCATTTGCGTCAGGTTAAAATTTAAGCACACATCTACGAATTCTCTTGCTTCAGGGTTACCGGCGGTTAGTGGGCCTACGTTTTGCCAATCGATGCCAGGGTAGTTAAAATTGCCTAGGAGAACAATTTGCGCACTAGGGTGTTTTTTAGTAATTTGGACTAGTCCATCGTTCAGGTTAAGCGTGAATCCTGGGTTGCTGTTGGGGGCCCTGTACCAGACGTCAAGTAGGACTGTTTCCGGTGAAGCGCAACATTTTAACCACAATATTTCTAGATCTGAAGTAATGTTAACATGGGAGCATGATATCTGGTTGTTAATGGCAATAAGGGCACCTCCTCCGCGTGTGCCTTGATGATCATTGCGGTAGACGTTGAAATTTGGCAATTCATCTAGGATTTCATTATCTGCCACATCGCTTGTCAGCCACGTTTCAGTTAGGATTAATATGTTGCTGCCTGATGATGACCGGAGATTAGACAAGGCTTCGGTGTAGATTAGGTGTAGATTATAGAAAAAGAAAAATTAACTCGACGGGTAGCCTGCGGTTGTTTACGCGCGATCCGACAGCGACATGATTCCTATGCGATTTCTTTCATGGTCTGTGTGTCTTGGTCGAACATATAACGTTTTGGTCCCTTGTGCAGCGTTTTGTATAGAAGGGAAAAGGGTACTGACTTGGTTCTGGCGAAAGCGACAAGGTGTTTTCGGGCATTTCGGACGGGCCGAGAAAAATCTTCGCCGATACTGAAATTTGTATCTTTCACCTTTGGGCCATTCACAAGAATGACCTCTTCGGTTTTGAAAGCAGACATCTTCACTATTATTGGTTTTTGGCGGCCAATGCTGTGACGGCCAAGGCGGCGTGCGCGCTCTACGTCTTTAGGGTCGATTACGAGGTTCAAGCTACTACGGCAATGCTGGATTATTATTTTTTCTGATTGGTCATAGGATTCTTTCTCATTTGGGTCGGGAAGTCCATAGAATACTAGACTGTTTCTTCTTGAGCGGTTCTCGAGATCATCCAGACGTATGTTTATCTCGAAAAGCTGGTGGGCCGTTCTAGCAGTGTTTGTTTGGAGTGTTTCGATTTCTATTCGCAGGGTACTAATTACCTCAAATTGGGTTTCAAGATTCGCAATTCGTTCGCTTAGGCCAGATAATGTTTTATCTGTTGCTACTAGATGATTTTTCAGGCCTTTGACTTCAGAAATAAGTTTTGACTGACCAGCGCTCAACTTTTGCAGTTCGGCCAAAACAGCATCAGTATTAGGAGGACCTGGATTTGTTTCAACGTTGCCTGAGAGTAACAGTAAAGCACGAATCACATTGATAGATTATACAGCAAGGCAGAAGCAGCACTGTGGGCTCGGCAGCTACACCAGACAATAATTACTAGTTTTCTGAGCAAAAAGAGTATATGGACCACCGACCTGCATGACGAAGATAAGCGGATTAGCGGTCCGTGCAGTGGCACAGCCGCAGAGCCCACAGTGTGCCGAAGGTGGCTGTCGCTGTTTTGTAGCTGACGCAAACGGTGCTGTCGGTGACGATGGGGCCGCCGACGCCGCTTGTTTGGTCCAGTTTTCGAGAGGTGGCGTTTCCAGGGGCTCCCAAGTGTCGGTGGCGACCAGGTGACGAGCACAAAGTTCGCCTTCCTGGTGGGGCGTCCGGATGTCTGGAACGATGCCAGGTGGTCTGGCCGCCCAGACCGGCAGGAAAGCGAAGGTGATAATTTGAACAAAGACCTGCATGACGAAGATAAGCGGATTAGCGGTCCGTGCAGTGGCACAGCCGCAGAGCTCACCAGCCCCTCACAGCCTTGCTGGGCGATATGTATGTCATTTATTTTCCGCCAAGAATCCAGCGGATTCGAATCAAGCTAATGAGGTACCAGTACAAAATCTTGTATGTTCCATGGAAGCTACTAGTAATGGCGGATACTCTCGCAAGAGCTTCATTGCCACCGGCGTCAACAGCCACATGACTTCAGTTAGTATGCTTGACCAAGTACTGATTTCTGCTCTCTTAAGCGTACTAAGGAAAAGGCTGATGCCAATAATGCTTTTGCCCACATTGTAGCATTTCCGGGCGGAGCAACGACGAGGCGAGAGCGACAGGGCACAATTGCAACCCCAGAGCTCAACTTCTGCCTTTTTCCCCACAGTTTTTTGCTGCAACCATTGACTGTGGCCTTTGTCAGTTCAGATCTGTATCAAGTTATTCATAAAACAGTGCTACAGACACAGGACAGAGATAAAAAGGGCACACAATGTGCTGTGTGTCCTTTCCTTCTCTGTCCTGTGTCCATAGTGCTATTTTATGAATACCTATGCAAAATCGACTTGCCCAAACTGCTGGTCTTAAAACTCAAGGAGACAGTGTTAAAACATGGTACACTGCTACGGCATAGGAACTCTTCACACTCGCATCACAAGGAACACCTCACACATGTAACTTTGCAGTCTCGTCATTCAACAACTTATAATGTCACAGGCAAGCACCACTTCACACTGTCCACTCTGTCAGACCACACAAAGGCCTGGTAAAAATGCTGGTCATCAGTTTTTGCATAAGTCCAGACAAGTGAATAATGCCTGCTGCATTCTCTGTAGCAGTTACCTTTCAAAATTGATTCCAGTTAGTCCTAAAAACTTCTGTGGCCTTTAAACAGATTAAAAAAGGGCATGGGCTGACATGTAAAGAGCATGCACGTTGTGAGCTATGCCTGAGATAGTGCCACAGTTTTGTTCGGTGAAATGATGGGCAATCTCTGTGAGCCATAGTGCAATGTACTCTTTCTGTCCTCTCGTCTTGGGCTGATCACATGGTGTGGGTTTTCATGGTGACGTGTGCATTCCTGCAGCACAGGCTTGTGTTGCTGCACAAATTCTGGGAAGGCTTAATGCCAGTGCCTACACACTGTGAATCTTCATATCACTATTTTGCTGCAGCACTGTTTCAGCAGCATGCATAGCAGCGTGCGTGCACAGAGAAGGATGGCTCGATGAGGCAACCATTGTCCCTAATCAATGATCTATGTCAGTAAGCCACTTAGTGTCAGACATAAGCTGTCCAGCGCCGTCAGTGCAGTGAAGCAACTTGCTGATCATCCTGACATAGCCACCTATGTATTCGATGATTTTGCTGCTATTTTAAAGCCAAAGCTTTACTAGCCTAGTCAAGCCAAGGTCAACGGCACCTCAATTTCACCTTCAAATGGAAGAGTGGTGGAGGTGTGGCAGCCACGTGACATACCACGTCACTCTTCACCCAGCCGGGAGTTTTGGCACTGAGCAACCAGGAATGGCATCAAACAGAACCAGTGTTCCGCTGAACGCATCAAAGTGCACCAGCATTCTAAGCAGAATTCTCTTTCACTCCAAACTTCCTTCCCTCCCTCACAGCATGGTTGCGGTGGGAATGTGAGACAGTTACTACGCCTTTCCTTTCCTCTATAATCACAACCACAACAGAGATGCACAAAGGCCAATTCAGGAAGCAGCGTCACTGCAGTCCGTTTGTGATGTCTTCGGGCGGCGAATGGGCTGTTTTGAGAAGCCTCCTAGAGACTCCAAGCGATTTGTCCAACGGGCAAGGCGTTGCGCCATACAGGTTATAGCATTCTGTAGACTCCCTAGCAATGCTGTAACAAGCTGTCACATTCCACACTTAAAGGCAGAGCTTAAGAGTCCTCCAATTTTTTTGTGTAAACCAAAGTAGTCGTGGTCGAGCATTGACTGTGCCAGTGCAGCCATTGACTCTTTGGATTCAAGGGTGCTGTCTTCGTTGTAGGGACTGATGGGTTGTCCCTGGCTCCTGGACAAACAAATGCCTTCCAGCTGTGTCGACATATTGCTATTGGACTCAATCATTTCTGAATGCACATGTGTGCTCCAGTAGGCATGCGAGAACTGGGCAGTTGATCGGTTGTTGTTCCACTCGGTACACTGTCTGCTGCATCTGAAATACATTTCCAGTGGATCCTGGGACAGGTTCCTCATGCAAAGGTGCCTGCAAGCAACAAGGTGGTTAGTAGTGGACTCCCTTTAAATGAAACTCGACCAGGACAAGGAAATCTGTTTCATTTACTGGCAGCTTTGTTTAAGGGTTGCGACCCCCAAGAAACCTGTGAAACGTTTGTTTCAGTTTGGCATGCCACTGCTTCACTAAGTAGGAGTTTATTCTAGTTAGGCTGCATGTGTGCTCCAAGCAGCCCTCTTGCTGGAACTACTGCTGGAGTACTTCTGCTGCTTGGCTTGCCTCATTAGTTGACATTAGAGAGCTGATTGTTGTCGTGGTCATTCTCCATTTCCCTATCATTACTGGTGGCTCCCTCAACTTCCTTCAAGATGTCAACTAAACTGTCCCCAAGGCAGGTGACATCATCAGTAGATTCATAATCATCCATTGTCACAGTACCAGTGCAACTCCTAACAGCCAGTACACCAAAAACAGCTTGTGCTTGAACGCTGTCAGATTTTTCGTGGTCTGTGACCACTTCCTTGGAAAAGCCCACATGACGAAAGCATTGTTGAATTGTTCATACCACAGGTGCGCCAAAAATCTACCCACAATCTAGCCACATGTGAAAAAAATCTAGTCACTGCCAGCTGTATGGTGGCCAAAAAATCTGCTGAATAATAATACAAAAACTCAAGGTGTGTGGATGACATTTTGTGTGGCTAACAGAACATGTCACATAACTGTTGTGTGGATATCTAGTATGTGACTGTAGCATATATGTGTACTCACTTGCACCGGTCTGCACCAAAGAGCATGTGCCCCAGCTGTGACACACTCTTCAGTGTGAATGCCAGTGATATCACAGACATACACCTTCTATCCTATGTCAATGTCCTTCCATCTGCCAACCGAAGGTCCACGAGTTGTGAGCCAGCAGCCTCCATCACTTCTTGGTAGTGCAACATTGACAATCACAGTACTGCCTTGAAGCCTTCAGCAGTCGCGTTGCTAGTGTTCAAGTGGTCAAAAACTCTGAAAGCAAATTGTACTTATATGAATGACTTACTGCTTGTACCTGTGTTATCAATACAAACATAAGGATTGTTCAAGGACCCACAGAAAAATACAATGGATACAAATTTCACAGTTGAAGCCGCATATATCAAACATGCACGAAAATGCCTAAGAGTTCAGTATAATGTGTGATTCGAGATAAAAATAGAAGTAAACTTAGCAACACAGAAACCCAATGAGATGGAAAAAAATTTATTAGTATGGCAGCCACTCAAGTGCACAGATTACTGGTGAAATAGTTGCGATTTGTTTTTTCATCTTCACTGCCTTGAAGAAAACATATTTTAAATGCTATCAATGGACCTCGAATGGCTGAGACTACAACCTTCCACTCTTCCTTCTGCTCTCTTCTTAGGCCGCATACCATTGTGCTGCTTCATGTCCAACATGCAAAACCAAATCGCACAAGTTTGTGCTTTCCACAAGCCTTCTATCGACGCGCAATAGTGACATACCATGCTAAGTGCACAGACCACATCGAAGCACGTGGGCACAAGTTCTCTTTAGTCCTCGTCACAATTCGCATCAGTGGTGTCCTGGTTGCCCGCAACGATGATGTCTTGATGTTTTCGTCCGAAACTTCTCCTGCTGTCTGTGGAGACAAAGTTGCTTACAGCTGCCCCATCATAAATAGCACCAGGAAATTCAGACAACCGCTTCTACACATCATCAAGACCCATGACGGCTTCGTCCTCTCCAGGAAAGCAGAGACCAGAAGGTCAAAAACAGTACTGTATAGTTTTGTTTTTGACATCATTTCATGACCCACTCTCTCTTCCAGTCTTCAGGTTCTGCAGGAGCTGTTCAATCAGACATTTCTAACAACCAACTTTCACCGTGCGAATTATCCCGTTCCAATGGTTGAAGAACCAACGTAGCATTCGGTGGCAGGAAGCGAAGAGCAATGTTGCTGAATGTAGCACTGCAGCGGTTGGCACAGCCATTGTCTACAATGAGGCAGACACTGTGATCTTGGCCCACAAGGTCATAGTTGCATAATTTCAGCCACCTGGCAAAAACTTTGCAGGTCATTCGCTCTCTTCGATTGGACCCACAGGTCACCAGAACCGAAAGCGTGCTCTGCAAGTATCGCAGAGGCTTGCTTTTCCGCTGGGTTTCTTTGCTTTAGCCCGAACGTTAGCATTGTTTTTCAAATTAGTGCTCAGCATGGTTTATGGAATCTTTTACCCTCTGGCAATTTCATATTTCTTCTCACCTCGTTTAACTCGCTTAATAATTTCTAGTTTCATGAAAAAGGGAGGCTCTGTTGTTTTGCAGATGCCACTGTGCGCACACAGAGACAAGGAAAACCATTCGAAATTGCCGATCGCAGCACGATGCACCATTATTTGCGAACTGTGTGACAACGTGGGCACAACCGGTGCAACACCCTAAAAACATATACTCTGGTCACTGGCAGTGGTGGTCCAGCCATTTCAAGTTCTGGAGCAACCCAGGAGCAGCACAAACGGAATAAAGGAGTAACCCAGAATAGTTTGTTAGTAACAAGGTCAGGTTAAACCATCTGTAGCTAGGAAGAAAAAAAAACAGAAGGTGCTCACAAAAACCAGTGACATTTTATTAATACTGGCACTGTCTTGCATGCAAGTTCAACTAAGCATGCCTGACTAAAAATCAAAAGGACACGTCCGCTTGAACGTTTCTTTTTTTCATGTTGGCACTATCTCAACGCTTCTAGGAATTTTCAACAAATTCATCAAGCTTTCAAAATGAATCAGCAAGGCTGCAATTCCCTTGTCCCAACAAAGCTTGACCTCATTGGACCTGCTCCAAGCTTTTGTTCTTCAACCCAGATGAGACTTCACTCCGCTTCAGGGACGACTGACATGAAGCAACCTTTTGATGCAACCGATATGATGCGCAAACATAGAAGAAGGATAACTCGGGAGAGGCCTTCGCTATTCGAGCTGCACTCCAAAATGTGTGCCGGAAGTTATGCTCTTTTGCAAGGGCTACTGGGAGTCTTTGGCCAAAGGTGCAGCCACTAGCAACGCTGAGTGCAGTGGCCTTGCCTGCTGCAATGCCTGCTGCACATGCGGAAGCGCACTGAGATGGCGGACAATTAGGGGTGGGGACGGCGGCTTCAAAAAATGTGACTTAACCGCCTATCCTGGGTTCTTTCCTTCCTCCCTCCATGTGCGCGAATAAACTGGCTGCTAAATTCTACCACAAGCCGGCCCACCCTGGATTGCCAACTGCGGAAACGTTTTAGTAAGATGCGAACTGAAAGCCTGAACGGTTGCAAAAACAGTCATTTTCCCATGACCACGTCTTTTTTTGGCGCAGCTAACGTGCAATATTGATCAATTTGCTGCTTTTGAAGCAGACTGGAGCAGCAAAATGTCAATGTATCAGAATGGTGCAAATGGAGCAGACGGAGCACCACTGCACTGGGTACGCGCCTGTCACCATGTTATAAAAAATCCGCATTATCATTAGTCTCCGCGTTCTATGTAGCCCCTTAGCACCAATAACACCGGCAGGTCCATGCGGAAAAGCTAACCTCCGGAGATGTGCTGAGGGAAAGCCACCTACTCGAGTCGCCTGGTGTTACCTGAAGTTTGATGTATCGGATGTGACACCTAATTTTGGTGATATAGCTGTACATTTTCCTGCACATTCACGTTGTAGCTTTGTGGTGCTCAGAAATTATTCAATATAAAGAATAATTCGATCTAACCAAGTTTGATATAATCGGGTTCAACTGCATATGCATATATGTCAGATGTTTTTCATTTTGCTTGGTATTCTCCACCAAGTATGTTATATCCTCCGCCACGTGCTGTCAGACTATGCCGGAGCAGCCGGAGAACCGCAAAGTCAAGCACCCAGCAAGTAATTCGATCAACTTTGTTTATTCCCAGTTCGTGATGGGTATATATACAAATGCAAGTGCCAGCTGACATGATAAGGTGCGAGCCTAGCGCCATCTAAGCTAGATAAACAGAACTGCTGAATACGACATTATCCCCCCTCAAAAAGAGCCACTTAGTAACTAACAACTGGAAAACACAATAAACACTCAATGTCTTCAACAGTCTTTAAACCACAATGGTGGTCTTCTTTGCCTTGTCGAACGCCTCAGTTCTGCAACATCCCTTCCAACTGGTGTCCGACCAGATGGCTGCTGAGGTGGGTCGTGGTTTTCCTGCTGTGGTTCGCCAAGTGGTGTTACTGCTTCAGGCGAACTACTTTTCGCAACTGCAGGTGGTGTAACAGGTCGGGGGCGGGGTACAAGCCGATTCCAATTCCATGTGCGGCCATCATTACATCATTAAGTTTGTAGGTGCCTTGACCACATTGGTCAACAATGATGAACGGGCTTGACTAGCTCAAAGCACCCTTAGGCACGTGACCTGGCAACTTGACTCGCACTGGTTGACCAGTTGTTAATGGAGAATGCTTCGCAGCTCGTTGACAGCCACTGTACGTCTTACTCGCTTGCTGGTTTTGTGTTATACCTGTGCTATACGGGCATGTTGAAATGACATTTGAGTCGAACGGCATTCGAAACTTCGAATGGCATTCGGACTGGACGGACCCGCACGGTGCTACACGACTATTCCAAAAGGATTCGAAAGCTTCAGTATTCTGCCGCCAAGCTACAGGGGCGCTGCTGCCGTCAAGTTTTGTTTTAAACAAATATACCAGCACCAATTAATTTGTATAGTTACAGCCCGCTATAAAATTGCTACTTTTAAAAGTAATATGTCATTTCTAATAAATTTTACTATTTATTCATTACTAAACGCCTCTGTTCTAACAGAGGCCCAAGCCCATAGCCCTGCCATTTTTTATGTGCGGTCTGTTGGCTACATTGGGCTCTATCTCCTGCGTGAGTCGTAAAAAAATGAAAAAGTGCAATAAACTTCACTGAATAAAAAAAAAAGCTCACTTAAAATGTACACACAGATGCACACGCACACAAAATAAAAAGACAAAACAGCAAAAGCAACAGCACAAAGTGAAAAAACTGGCACTGGGCTAAAATGGCTGCCTTTTTTTCCTATGATGGGTTCCAGAGTATGCGGTAAATATTTGCTTGCTAACAAAACTTCTGGAAAAGATCCGTGTAGTGTATATAAATAGTATTTGGAATTTCATCGTTTCACGAGCGTATTTGCTCTTCAAAACTTATGCTGCCACCTATGGCACGAAGACGCTGCAGTAGAGAGTAGTCGTGCTTGCGCCTCGAAGGCATTCCAAAATCTCGAATGTCTCCGTGGAGCTCCATCGACTGGAATGTCATGTGAACCGAATGCCGTTCAAAAATGTCGTGTAGCAGCGCAGGTTTGGCAGTCGAGTCAAATGACATTCGTTTGGAAGGCATTCGAAATGCCTGTGTAGCACAGGTATTACTCTGCTGCGGATGGCCTTGATTGCTGCCTGCATATCATGGAAAAACTGTTTACCTGGTGCTCCTACAAGATAAAGTTTTTTCTGCGATGATGGCCGTGAAAAAGGACAGAAGGCATCATTCCTGTGGTGGCATGAGGTGTGAAACAGTAGACTCCAAGGTATTCCGTGATAGCTTCCTTCAAAGGCCGACGTTCTCGTGTGCAGACTTGAATATACCTAGGTTTGAAGGTTTGAAGGTTTATTTCCGCAACTAGGTGTTGCGAGGACAGCCAGGAAAAAAGCTGTATAGACAGCTTGAAAGGTCCTGGCTTCCTCTTACAGTGCAGCATTGACGGCGGTAGAAAAGGACATCAAACAAAATGTAAGGAGAAAAAAAAAACACGTATGTTCAGTACATAGAACGACACATGTACGTTCAGTACGCAGTACATTCTGCATGTAAAGGAAAAAAGAACTACTTTAGGTCCAAGAGCCTATAAAGGCAAACGCAGAGAGGAGAAAATAAGGGACAGCAAAATTGACACATCCACTCAAAATGGCAATAGCAAGAAAAAATAACTGCAGGAACAATTGGGGCAATTCTTTCAGAGAAATATTGGAGACATCAAGATTCTTGTGGCAGTACAACTGGTTCAGAAGTGTCGGTAAAGTATGCTGCAACATTTGTTTACCATAGTTTGTGCGGCATTTCTTAACATTCCAAAGCTCTGCTGCGCGGGTATCATACACAGTTCTGCTTTGCTCTAGCCCAGCAAGTGTAAGTAAGGAGTCATCAATTTTCATTATGGCGAGTTTATATTTATGGCACAGCCTATAATTATACATGGATTTCATTGGAATAACGTTGTGTCGGTGGAAAAGGCTCGCTCGCAGTGTGGAAGAAATACAGCACTTTACATGCAATGCGTATATAATACGTTTTTGTAATACTGTGAGTTTGTTAATATTTTCGGATGTTGTTGTTGCCCACACCATACATCCGTAGTTGGCTATGAAAGAGAACAAAGAGTGATAAAGTAACATGTTGACTGACGTAGGAAAATTAAAGCAATGGCGGCGCATGATACCAACTGTTCTGGAAAGTTTCTTAACGACGTAATTAATATGGTCATTCCACGACATATCTACTGCAAAGTAAACGCCTAGAGTTTTCACAGTCTGCACAAATTCTATTCTGGTATTGTTTAATTCAATTAGAGGAAGTTCAAAGTGTTTGTGACGTGGGTGAAACATAATGGCTGCAGTTATACTAACGTTAATTCTTAAGTGATTATCAGCAGTCCAAGTATTTATTTCTTTTAAGGTTTTATTAGCTCGATTTGCGAGATCAACCGTTGAAGTACCCGAAAAAAACAGACTAGTGTCGTCTGCGTAAATTATGTACTTAGCAGTGCTATTGATGCGAACAATATCATTGATATAGAGAACAAAAAGAAACGGACCCAAAATGCTCCCTGTGTAACACCAGAAGCTACCGCTTTCAACTGGGAGCATTCACTGGCAATACTAACAAACTGAGATCTATGTCGCAAGTATGAGGAAATCAGCATATGGGCTATGCCTCTAATGCCGTAGTGATCTAATTTCTTGAGCAGCACAGAGTGATTAACAAGGTCAAACGCCTTTGAAAAATCTAAAAATAATCCAAGTACCATGTTTTTTGCTTCAAAATGTTTGCTTCAAAACCGGGTACTCTTCGAGTACCCGGTTAAACATCTCTACCTGCCCGTTGCGGATGGTAGACTGCCAAATACATATCACGGCCAGTCTCAAGGGGGCCGCGCGCTCTTTCATACGGCCTTCGTATTCGCCGCAGAAGCAATGCGAGTTTTTCTCCGGGAGTTACGCCGCCCGCCGCCGCTAGAGGCGCGACGACCCCACCGCTCCCTCCCCGCCTGCATCTGCGGCGGCAGGTGGCTTTTGCCTGGTTTCGCGCTGTAGACCGCTGGTTCGTGGTGAGCGCAGCACCGAAATCTAAGAGACACAAAATGCAGATGCTTAAACTGCCTATCTGCAGCACAGTCCACATGGCGCACAGATTCTTCGTTGCAAACTTTGCTCGATGAAAACATTGGAAATGAGGAATCACACTTTCATTCCTCAAAACTGTCGAGAATTTGTGGCTTTAAGTCCAGAAGGAAACACTCTGATCATTTCCTCTCGTAAATGTCATGGTCCGTGATTAAATGACAAGTTAATATATTCTAAGGGGAAGATCCATAATGAAAACTCAGAGAACGAATGTTTTGTGCTCGTCCCATAAAAATGTACTATATCACGGAAAAAATTCTGTATGACGCTTGAACCTTAAATCTGATAGCACCGTAGCGGGTGGTTTGAGACGGTACTTGAGTCGCTGAGCGGTCAAATAAATTGCAAGATTGCTGGGAGGTGTATATAGTACTTAATTACGTAGGTATCATTTTCGCACGTCCTCAATGAACTTATTTTCACCCTCATATACATCACAACTTCCTTAAAAAAGAGGCCTGTATCAATATCTCAAAAGAATGCTAATTACTAGTGTGCGAGCAAGGTCAAGAAGCATTGTAATGAATTCTTCTCTGCTCGAAGCCAATAGCCCGCGGCCTTTCCGCTTTTGTTGTCAAACAAGAGGCCACCAGATTTCTCTGGAATGACTGTAGCCACGTGCAAGCCTCTCTTCATGTTCAAAATTGTCGTAAGCGCATTAGGCGTCTAATGATTCAAGTTCTGGTAACCTTTCAATTTTGCAAGGCCGAAAGCGACCGTTATTCTTACCTTCGTTGACTGAGCACTTGTTTTGTCGCTGCGCCGGCGAACTCTATGCTTTGTTTGAGGACACGAGTTAGCCCCAATTAAACAGTTTTCTAGTTGGACACAAGCTTCCTTGTCGTCATTCTGACCTGACTAACGTTAACAGAACGTAACAGAAGCAACCAGTACAAGCTGCGTATGCTGCCACAGATATTGACATGTACTGAGTATTGCAATTTCAGAAAGTATGTATGTCCAATGAGTGACTTCAGCTACCATATAGAGAGCCATTTTTTGTTCTCCAGGTATATTCAACCTGTGGCGTGTCCTGAAACTTCCTAAAATATTTGGTTTAAATATCATTGTAAAAGACATCAGATTATGGACTTGAATGCCCAATGCCGTCTATTCTCTTAAATTCAGGGGATTTTACTAACTTGTAAGCATTTCAAATGTTCATTTTTAGTTCCTTACATTGTAAGCTAAGCCAGCTGGTATAACGTGCATTGCTGTGAGGTTTAGTGGAGCTCCGTTAAGTTTCGGAAAATTTCTTTTTGTGGTGCTACTTTGTTTCCTGAATAACGTGAGGAAAGTTCATGCTCACGGGAGGTTTATCGAAAGCGATGACGAGGCTACAGATATGCAGGAGAATAATGCAAAGCTGGTAGTCATCGCCTCTCAGATAAGTTTGCTCGCTCGTAAAGGCCGATTTTATTCAGGCAGAGCGCAGTTCCTAATTTTGCTTTGCTGGCAGTTAGTTCCTGCTTGCAGTTACTCTAAACAAGTGACTTAATTTTCGCGATGTCATGGGGTGGGACGGGCAGTCGTGAGACGGCGGCAAACTTCGAAATGCCTTTCCAAAAGGATATCTTGCACGTCGCGTGCTTCCAACGTGCTCTGCTCCAGCAGCCAGTGTTGGGTTTCGTCTATAACCGTTTCTTTCGCAAATGACATGACGCGTTTTCCTGGGTAGCACCGTGAATTACTGCTAATGCCGCCGTTGTGCAAACTTAAAGCAGCTGCACTTGAAATTTCAGCACCTATATTTACTCTGCAGAATCCTTTACTCCTTGAAACTCGCCATCCAAGTATTACATGCCGCATATCATTCTACGCACTCAAAGAACCTGCCAGAAGCTGAACTACAGAAGCTGAAAGCCTTGCTTTTTAGCCAAATATAAGGGCAGAACGTGTTGACGTCTGCGCTCGAAGCATACGTTTGACCATACACAGTCGGGCTCAAGGAGTGAGTGCGCAAACAAACAATCCGTTGTTTCAGATTTTGCCCATGGGAAAGGGGCTCACTACACGGTCTTTGCATAAAGCGTAAGGGGCAAAATATAAAGGCTTGACAGTTACCACTGACGCGGGCCGAATTGGGAGCGAGCACGCGTTCTCCTTCGGAGTGAACGGCGGTCGCAGCGGCGGAGCGGTGGGGCAGTGGCGACACCACCGAGGTGTGGCGAGAGGCGGAAACAACCCCATTGCGAAGGCCGTAAGAAGAAAAGCGCGCGCTCCCCTCGAGACCGGCCATGATACATATGTGCGATGCAACGTTACTTGAGAAAACTGTCAAACTCCAAGGCTGTAAACTGATCACCATGATCACTCACAATCTCATCTGGATATCCTTCCCTGCTGAAGATACTTTGCAGAGAGGAGATGACTGTTGCTGTAGTCACTTTCACTGAGAAACAAACCTCAGGCTACTTGCTGTAGTAATCGATGGCCGTAATGGCAAAACGGCAATCTGCATGCACAAAGAAAAAAAGGCTCACAATATCGATTCCTAGATTCTGCCATGGTACAGATGGGAATGTAACTGGCTGCAGAGGTGGTGTCAACCGGTTGGCATACCCCGCAAGATGCAATCAACTGCTCTATTTGCTTGCAGATAGCTGGCCAACACTATTGCTCCTGTAGTCGCTGCTTTGTCCTTGTTATTCCCGGATTGGACTCGTGGGCTGCGTCAAGAAGCCATGCTCCAAGGGACGAAGGTACTACAAATTTGTCTCCACAAAGCAGGTCTCCAACGACTGATAGCTCAGTCTGCACCCGGTAGAATAAAACTGCCTCAGCAGGCAACAAAAAACATAGAGAACAAAGAACGCAACACAACAAAAAATGCAGAGAACACAGAGAAAAAGCCATTGCCAAAAATATGGAAAGCAAGACAGATGAGGAAGTAGCTTATGTCGATGCATCAGGCGGAAAACATAGAGCGACAGTATCGGCAGTGGTAGATGGAGACGGTACACCCAAAATTACAGCCTTATCATGCACCCGATATGTAACTACAGCTGAAGAAGTTGCAATAGTGCTGGCTTGTGTCGGCACCAGAGCACACATAACAATTAGCGACAGCAAAACAGCCATTTGGAATTTTGCGAAAGGTAGAATCCCGAAGGAAGCCAGATGCATCCTCTAAACAAACCCAATTCATCGAAAAATGTCAATTAAATGGATACCTGCGCACAAATCTGCCCCTGGCAACGAGGCTGAACACGTGCTCACTCGAGAGCTCTACTACCGAGCGGCCGTTGAACAGCCCGGATGCAAGGATATGAAAGATTGCAGCATTACATACCACGAACTTACTGAACACTATAAACTACATAGAAGGATATTTCCACCCCCAGATCAGTCTTTCTCCAATAATGAGGCGCGCATTTGGAGGCGGATACAAGCTGGAAATTACATCTGCCCAGTCTGGGTCTACCTGACAGACTGGGGATGAAAAAGATTCAAAATGTAAAAATTGCGGTGAAAAGGGCACTCTTCATCATATAACTTGGGAATGCACCAAATCCCCGGGCGCCGGCTTAAACATCAACAGTAGAGAAGCCTGGGAAGTTTCGCTGCGGAGCGAGGACCCCGCCATCAAGCAGCAAGCCACCTGCCTGGCGGCTAAGGCCGTGAAGAAGCAATGCATGTTCACTTGTTCTTACTCTGCGGAGCATCCCCTACCCGCGTCCCAGGCCCGCGTGCTGGGAACGGGAATTTGGGGGCTCCTTCTCGGTGGACAATAAAGTTTCCATTCACTCATTCATTCCGTACACAATGACACCACCTATGTAGCACAAAGTGTTTTTGCAGTTCTGCAAAATAGTGACCATCATTTTCTGAAAGGAGGCGGTGCTGATGCAAGGCCGAAGCATACGCGTTTGAATGTGTATAGTCCACCATCGGTTATGAAGGTAGTCAATTCTCTGCTTTCAGGGCTCAGAAGGACTTGGTGATATGCAGCTGCTAAATCAATCTTTGAAAAATACCTTGCACCATGACGTTTGTGCAATAGTTTTTCCGTGTGCGGTAGCGGAAATTCGTCAACGACAATCGCTTTTTCGGTTCGTGCAGATCGACACAAATTCTTATCTTGCCGTTTTTCTTTGCAACTGCTACAATTCGTGACACCCATTCAGAGGCGTCAATCTTTTCTATGACATCTTCTTGCTCAAGGCGTCGCAGCTCTTCGCTTGGCCTTGCACGAAAAATGGCAAATGCCGCAACTTAGCAGCAACAGGCGTGATTCTTTTCTTATCTTGACCTTATGAACAAAATTTGTTGCCAGCCCTAACTTCCCATCGAACAAGTGCGAAAAGTGGCAAAACAGTTCACGGTCAAGACCTTCTAGTGTTCGCATAATATGGGTGCATTGCACTGACGTACCGTTGATGTGCAGCCGCAGTGCTTCGATAGCATCGATGCCGAGGATGTCAGTAGCGTCCTTGACGACGTAGAAAAGTATCTCGGCGTGCCGATCCTGGAAAATGACTGGCGCTGTGAAACACACCTCGGTGGTTATTCTGCAGCGAGAGAAATCGTAAAGTGATGCTGATGTTGGCTGCATAGGAAAGCATTTCAAACTTGAATACGTGGCAGTCGACAGAATGGAGACAGCAGAGCCCGTGTCTACAAGGAAACATATAGGTACATCTTGTACGAGGACTTGTGTGTATCCCTCCTTTGCCCTGCCGGTCGAGAAGCAACACATAGAGATCACCGGATGTACTGCAGGTGTCGACTTCTCGGATAGCGAGGGCCCGCTCGTTTGGCATGCCACTCCCACAGACACACTGAAAATGTCCTCGTTTGCCATATTTGCTGCATATTTTACCCCGCACCTTGCATGTCTTGGAATATGCAAGATGCCGTGGAGACCCGCAACGAAAACAGGACTTGTGCTGCTGCGGAGGCGGTAACCGCGATTCCGTGTGGCATAGCATCCGGTGTTTTTCCACGTTTCGAATGCTCGCAGACGATGACTGCAGCTCAAGTCAGTATTTCGTGGCTTCTTCCATGCTGTTTGCAATAGCCAGTGCATGTTCAAGAATGAGCGAAATGCCTTCCAGAAGTAGGCGTTCCCGATGAACAGGGTTGCACATTTTCACTACAAGTTGGTCACAAATAAAATCGTCAGCCTGCTTACCGAAATTGCAACTCAATGCCAGCTCGCGCAACGCCAAGACAAACGCTGCTGCAGTCTCCGCAGGCAGTTGGGTGCGCTGTCCGAACCGACGGCGCTCCGCGACGATCTTCGTTTTAGAAGTGAAGTAGGCGTCCAACATAGCCACCGCTGCATCGTACTCATTGCTCGTACCGCTTCCTTCCTTTTCCCCTGCTGGTGGCATCAACGGTTTCGCCTTCAGACACACGTAGTACAAACGTTGGCCTCCCACATCCAGGCAGTGCGGCAGCAAAGCTTTATGGCGTGCAGGTGGGTGGGCGTCGCTCTCCGACGCCAGGAGATAATGCTTGAAAAGCGGTGCTACTACGTTCAAGAAATGGCGGGCTTCCCAAGCATCGGCAGGAACTCGGACGGTTGGTGCAGGCTCATTGCTTCAGCTTTAAGTCACTACACCACTTGGTGCCAACTGTTGTGTTCTCTGCTGAGGGATGCTGAGGGAAAGCCAGCTACTTGAGTCGCCCGGCGTTGCCTGAAGTTTGATCTATCGGATGTGACAGATAATTTTGTGTGATATAGCCGTACATTTTCCTACATATTCACGTAGTAGCTTTGTAGTGCTCAGAAATTATTCGATACAAAGGATACTCGATCTAACCAAGTTTGATAGAATCGGGTTTGACTGCATATGGATATATGTCAGATGTTTTTCATTTTGCTTGGTATTCTGCACCAAGTATGTTGTATCCTCTGCCATGCCCTGCCTGACTACGCCAGAGCAGCCGGAGAACCCCGAAGTCATGCACCCGCCACGAACTTCGACCAACTCTGTTTATTCCCAGTTCGTGATGGGTATACTACATACAAATGCAAGTGTCCGCTGACATGATAAGGCCTAGTGCCATCAAGGTTAGATAACCAGAACTACTTAATACGACAAAGTACATTAACGAAGATTGTTATATGTATTAGGAAGTGTAAGCAAAACCCAAATTCTATCTAAATTCTTGATAAGAATATTCATTATTGGAAATAATTTTAAAGAAGCATATTCTCAATGACTGAGTGGCTCAATGTTTATAGCACCTTTTCCCTAAGGCGGTTCACCCAGAGAGTAATCCTACTACAAGTGGTTATGCCTGTAGCACCATGCCATGCCTTCAATCAATGTAAAGAGGTTCAAAAACAGTTGTTTGAACTGATTTTGACTAGAGTATTTTCAGCTTCAAGCACATAATCTCTCATGGTAGCAGTACAGGATGTGAATTAAACACAGTACTTCATTCACTAAGGACGTAGCTAGGACTTGAAGGCTGTCCATTAAGTGCGTGAGCACTACTTCCTGCAAACAAGGACTTCACCGGTGTCTGGCTGAAGCCGTGACCTTGAAGCGCGAAAGATAAGCAGGAGGCGGTGTGGTCACAGAAATGCGGCCAATGAGCGGGCGGCTGTATCACACCTATGGCCATGTAGCTGGCGTCAGCACGCTTTCTGCAGATGGTGTGGGACAGGTGTCACTCGCGCTTCCTCAAGCAGTGCTAGAGCACCTAATTCACATCTGATTAACTATGCAAATTGGCTGTCTTTTTTTCACTAAGGGTAGACTGCTGGGCTAGTTGGTTGTTTGCATTATTATGGAACATGTTACCAGCGCAAGAAACAAGGACCAAGGGAGAAGCCAGAAGAGAGAGGACAAAGGGAGAAGAAAGAAAAAAAATGCGTTCGTGTTGTCTTCTCCCTTTGTCCTTGTTTCTTGCGCTGGTCTTTTTTTTGTACAGAGCTGACATGGCTCTGTGCTTGCATGCTACCTGCCAGCTGGCTTTTGAGCCATACATGTGATACATTAGTATTTCACCAAGACCCTTACAGGCTTATTGCTTTGAGCCCATTCATTAGTATTGTTTCTCACTCAAGTGCCTGCAAATAAGCCATTAAGAGATACCACAAAGCTAGTTGCATTAAAACTGACTGAATATTCTATACAGCATATAACAACTATTCAAAGAGCATTTTGATAGCATTTGTTTAGATTTACCGCTGCCATGTTTACCATATACTTTTGATACAAGGCAGCTGCAAGCTGCATTTCATAACCAATTATGATTTCCAACTTTGCAAAAGCATAATACTACAATAATATAGTTTTATTATGGGTCCTTGAAGGTAACAGACTGAATTCCAAGAGAAGCGTAGCAGGGGGCGGCAGAAAGTTAGGTGGGTGGATGAGATTAAGGGGGATAGGGCGACCGCAGCTTATATAGAATAGGGTTAATTGGAGAGAAATTGGAGAGGCATTTGCCTTGCAGTGGGTGTAATCAGGCTGATGATGATGATTTCAAATTATTACTCATGACTAACTGATACAAGCACTCCTGTATAGCACAGAACCCCTCATGTAATGTCCCTTGTGGACCTTTGAGGAACAAACAAACAAAAAGAACTGTATCATTTATTCAGCAGTAATGTTAATTGAATATTAGTCACCTGTGGACTGAGAACATTGAAATTGTTGGAGATTTCAATGCACCATGATGCTTGTTGCTGCACATGGCTACATAAGGTTGCTATGTAGTACACAAGCTTTTCAAATGAGATACAATTTGCAGACACCACTGTAGCACCATTTCATCAGTTAATACTTTCTTATTGTACTGTAGCACGATTTAACTTGAAATTTTTAAAATTATTTTTTGCATTGTTGCTTCATGCTTGAAGCTGCTGCTTCAAGCAGAAAAGGTTAAACATTTTCAGCATTTAAGGATCTGACCAAGTCACAACTCTTATAGCTTTAGGAATTATGCCACAAGGCAAATAAAAAAAAAGGTTTCTTGGCTGATGGCCTGCACTGAATGTCGCAAAGTCATGAAGAGTTCTGCATACCCTGTGTCCTGAAAATGCTTCAAGCACTGACCTAACTATATGTGATCGTTTGCAGTACTTAAGTCAGCGTACGCAAAGCAAGTCATTGCACTTCTTACCGATCAACCATGGCTATAAACTTGGCTGTACCACTGCAGTCAACGAATTCTGGGAGCTGCAGCCTTGACGTGAATTCCTGTGCCTTGCTCACAAAGCTGCTAAAAGTCTGTGCTGCCAATTTAACATTCGTCACCTGTTGAAGAAAGGAGAAGCAGGTCTTTTGAACTTTTACTGATGGTGTTACAAGTGGCACACCTCTCGATAATATAACTGATGTGGTCTCTTGAAAGTTTGTTGGCTGCACACAATCCTTCCTTGTCCTGCAGCTCGTGGAGGCACACAGTAGATTTCAAGTGGACAGCCTTGAATAAAGTGATAGAGGATTTGAGGTGTTTGTAACTTTAAAGGCACACTTACTTTCTTAGCATTTATGCAGCTTTACCTAAAGCCAAAATACTTGATCGTTTTGTTTATTTTTTACAACACAATTTTCTTATAACGGTAGGTGCATACAGCTTTGCTGCTTCAGTAGCCTAAAGTAAGCAGAGCGAAGCAGGCTTCTACTCTGAAGTATTTTACTGCTACGTCTATAAATTTTAATTGCCGAGTGAAGACTGAAGCAGGCTTCAACTCTTAAGTATTTTATGGCTACGTCTATAAATTCCAATTGCCGAGTAAAGAGTGAAGCAGGCTTCAACTCTGAAGTATTTTGTCTATAAAATCTAATTTCCGAGTGAAGAGTGAAGCATTGCTGCAAAGGTGAGCAGGCTTAACACAGTGCTTAACTTTGCATAGTGATAACTGAGTTGAATCACACTGCTTTAGAGATGCTTTCAGAGAACACTAAGAAAAAACTGAAGGTGGCTAATATCTACTGTTTTCCACTTTTTGATGGCACAGAAGTTAGTTTCACTGAAATCACAGCTTTTATAAGCTAGATGAGGGCAAAAAGTGAGATCCATGCATCATTGCCCGAGGCCATGTTTTGAAGCAAGCTGTGATAATGTCGTGCTCATTTTTTTCTCTTTCTGTGGTCATTCCTTTGTTTTTCGATCTTTGAGGCTAGACCAGAGCACCATCCGCTTCCAGTCAGGAATCACTCAGCTCAGAATAGGCTTGCTGTCTTCATCAATGCAACAAGTTTGAATCAAGTGGCAGGAAAAAGTATTCTTTTGTGAACTATAGATTTCGGAACAATAAATGCTTTCTTCACAGCTGAATGAATATTACAGCTGCAAAAATACTCAAAAGAAAAATAACGTAGTGTTGTCCTCTATGCACCTTTAAAGCCACCCTCACTCTTCCTTTAAAGTGTGTGACCTCATGTGAAGTGACTGCACTCAGCACTCCTGGTCATTTTTAAGCTTTCTACAGTATCAATTTTCATAGTGACATTCAGGATGTGAATACAACTGATATCATTTACATGGCATGAAAACAAAATGCACCTGCACCATGCTAGTCTCTTTAAGAACAGCCACAGCTCAGCTCTATTTCGATGCTGTTTGTTTTAATAGCCCAGTCATGATTCAAGAGCAAAGCCAAGGCACTAGCATGGGCTTTCTCATGGTGTTCTTGTTTTATGTCTTTCAGACATTCTAGCCTTATGTACTGTTTCTTAGCACAAACACATGCAAGAACACTGGCGCCTAACATTTCTCTTCACTGACCTTTTATCCTCACATTTTGTGAGTGCAAACATGTGCACAGGTCTAGCTACTGAGGTGGCTGTGTGCCAAACTATAAATAGCAGACCAATAATCTTATAATATATTGGGCAGGTTTAGATTGTATTAGCTGTTTAGGTTTAAGTAGAATATCCATTAAAATCTTTTCACTGCTAAAATGTATTTAATTACCACACCACAGGAGCTGTTGACCACAGAACCTTTGTCGCCAAGCAAACTTGTGAGCATCTTCATACCGTGGCAGGTGTAAAAGATCATGAAAATCTTCTGCTGCACATTTTTTGTGTAGAGAAAAAGGTCTTGAGGTCACTGTATGACTGCTTGTGGATGTGGCAGCCAAGCAGCTTTGCCATCGTCACATTTCTACTGAGCCAACTACACGACAACCACTACAGGTCAGTCCACACTCGGTTATGCAATTTATGGCTTCAAAAAGTAAGTTCTTCAACACCTTACACAACAGCCCAGCATTCAAAAAATACCCAAATGGCACCTTCAATGGTGCTGCAACGCCAAATGCCATGAATACAAGCACGTCTACTTGACGACACGTTGTCAGCATTGTTCAGTTTTTACCCAGGTTACCTGTGCCCCCGATGACCAATGGGAGCATGCTCGCAAGCCTTTCTAATGCTCATAACTTAAAGCACAATAATGCACAAGCCCTTTCTAGGTCATGCGCACCTCAGCTATGAAGCCTGGACAGCCACTGTCTAATGGCCTGTCCACAGGGCATAGGAAACAGTGCACTCAGGTAATCATATACCTGTAGAGAACAGTAATACAGTGTGGAAGAAAGCTTTATTTCTTGACTGTACTTTCTGCGACAGGCATACCTAGCTGCTGAGTTTTTCCCCCATCCTTACAAAACGTCGTAGCAGGTTTCTGAAATCTTGAAGCTCTTTCTGATTCTTCTAATAGCACAATCTTCTCTTTCATATGTTTACATTCTTTAATGTTGGGGCATTTTTTAGGGCACTGATTTTATTTCACACAGTTATCAGATCTTTCTGCAGTTTCTTCACCTGCTCCTCAGCGCATTCTCGGTGACAGTACGAGTGGTCATGCTTCTCTGGTGAGCCATAGGTGCTGGTGGATGCCTGTTTTTGGTGCGTTTTAGTTTTTCTTTCAAATTTTTGCATCCGAAAGAGCGGGGTGCGGGCTATAGACGAGGGCGGCTTATACGCGAGTATATACGCTGGTTCCTGCACTGCGCATGTGCACGCCACCATGGAGAGCTCTGGCAGATGTGCGCTTCGTCGCCGTATTGCAGAGAGCAGGAACGGAGGCATCCCAGGTATGCTACCTACTTCCTCCGTGACGTTGCACACCTTGACCAAGTGAAGCGGGAAAGCGTCTGCCGGCATTGCATGCGCAGGGCATGCAAGTGGGTTCTGTATAGAATGCCGGTGCACTCTGATGCGTTCAGCGAAACGCTGGTTGTGTTCGTTGCGACGCCCGGTCACCCACAGCCAAAGCTCCGGCAGGGCAAGGTAATAAAAAAAATTAAACCAGCATTGTGCCTTATATCACCAGAGCTATCGCTCGACATTCAGTTCAGTAGCGTTGAAACCCTCTAAGCATTTTTTTAGACAGGGTTTTTTATCCAGTGTGTTTATTTTTCTGTCTGTGTTCATTGTTTTACATACTTAACACATTCACAGCAGAATGGGTCACCAGTGAGTCATGTCATTTAATCGTAATTTGCAGCCACAAATGTTGTGTCACATGGTGAAGGCATGGGTCAGATTTTATCCTCAGGTCTAAGAAGGAGGACCGTACAATAAAATTGGTCTCATGGCTTTATCGCGTGATGCAGTACTCATGCCCACATAGTATGGATAAATGACGTGACCCACAGGTGACCCATGACAAAGTGAGCGTGTTAAAATCTGTGTGACAAAACCTTTATCAACTATAATTACTCAATGCTAAGAAGTTGCCTCAAACTGCAGTGCTGAAGTATCTCATGTCCTGTAAAATATCTGGCAAAATGCACTGCATTTTTCTGAATGTCAGTGGATATTTTTGTGCCAGCCCCCAGTGGCCGCTGCGGTATACATTACACTTTGGAACAGCACTCCCAGTGCACTGCAGCATCTTAGCAATTCCAGATGAATTTTACACCTTACTGTTCGCCAAGCCAAGGAACTTCTTACATTTGGTTCTGCTTTTGACTTGTGTGTTGTGTGCTTGCGAATGAAATCCAATAAAATATGTATATGTGATGCCTACCTGTGAGCCTCCATTGCTGTGTTTTACGTGTGATGACACTGGGCCTTCACGCAGCACATATTGTTGGAGCCCAGCTCAGAAGTCACTTGACTCGAAGTGAGTGGGGCACAATGCCTGGTGCCTCCTGGGCCTGAAGTCCGGTTGCCCCACTGCTTGAAGCTATTTAGGCAGCAAGCTGGGTTCGTTCAGCAAGAACCTGTGCACTGAAAGGTGAAAGAAGGGAAAGAAAAAAGCTTTTCGTGAATTTAAAACTTAACAGCCTGCTAATGTGACAACTCTGCACATTTTTTGCAAGAACCTTAAAGACACTAACCTTAAAGAATCCCAAAGTACTTCAACAAGCACTAGTTATATTAACTGTACTCTGAGGATTGCACTATCTTGACTCTGAATTCTGGTGGTGGCCTCACATTGAATGCAGAAGCAATTCGCACTTCATGAAATAATTCATGGAAATACCTTCAGTACCATGAATACTGCTGCCACTTGTGGTAGGACAGGTTCCTGCTTCCAGGTTCCTGTTTCTCTTTACAAAATCCGTAAGCCCTCTGCCAGGACATGGCGAGTGCCACCACTTTCCGCGTGAAAACAGTTGCTCATGATCCAAATGTATGGTGCAAACCCACAATAGCAGAAGACACCAATGGAGCGTTTCTATTTTTCACAATGTCAACATGGAAGGTCCGAAAGTCTACTGTTTCAAGCGTTAAAAATTTTTTTCAAACATTTGCTTTCAAAACGCGTCTTTTAAACACAATTGGTTTCAGTGGTTAGCTATATTTGGCTACCAGGGGTGGGACTGCACAGAGTCATTTTGGAGGTAGTAAAATCAAGTTTTGGAGCAATATGGCTCAGGCAAATTTGCATATTGGAGCAGTTTGGCGCCGCCAAAATTGCACTTTGGAGCTTCTTCGAGCAAACTAAATTTCACTTTTGAGTTATTTGAAGCTGACAGACGAGCAATTCAAGCAATTTGAAGCTAATAGAATATAACCGCCTTCGACACTCCGCGCGACTACGGACACGTCATCCTGCGCACCGGACTCCCACCTGGAAGCGCAAACACACGGCGCCGCAGCGCTGGTGCACCTGTCTGATGCGTTCGAAATTCGCACCAGAAAGGATGAAATATAATGGTTTAGAACTGAGGTTGTGGTTAGAACCGGCAGAAATTGTGGTTAGACCTGGGGAAAAAAAGTGCGTCCCTTACACAAGTATCATGGTAGTAGTTTTATCAGCCGAAATAATTTGTAAATATCGCATTCCCTTTTGTGCTACCTCTCACTTCAATGCAATAACAGCGCACACAGACACACCATGCCTTGGCACAAATATGCTACCCACCTGTTGCAGTGCTTGTGACAGAAGACTGTGTGCTTTCCCCCACCAGGCCTCCCATGAGTGCGCGATAAAGAACCATCTTTGTTGGCTGACCCTCGCAAGCTTTCAATTGAACCGGCACCAAAAATTATACTATCCTTGAAATAAACAAAGTATTCACGTTTGCTCATTTTTGCCATCCAGGCATGGATAGCGAACTCAAAGAACAGGTGAACAGAAAGCAAGCACAACGACACGTGCACGAAGCACGCACTTTTAAAACAGAACAAAAGAAGCTACTACACTACTTGAACTCCAGAGTGAAGACTGTTAGCAGCGCACATAGCTCTGCCTGCCTCCTGTAGTTTCATTTTTTTGCAAGCCAATCAAGATGCACCGCGGGAGATGGCTATAAATGAGAGTGGGTCAAACGGCAGCATGGCGCTAGCTTTCCCGCAATACCTAAAACATTGGTGGCACTACCACCGAACACAGTCATGACGGGTGAAAATGCTCCCAAACGCATGGTCCGATCGACGCGGTAACATAATTTAAGTCACCGCCGACCCAGAGAACCGCAATCGACCACGGGCTGGTAAATGTAAAACTGTTCCAATCTATCTTTATTCTAAATCTGCCATGCCCTCAGAATCAACATGGCTCAGCACCCCATTAACACCGAGTTTGCTCGCAGCATCTTTAGCCTCCCTTTCAATCTTCCGTTCACAAGTTAAGAAACGCCGTGCACTTGGCCGTGCTGCTCGGCCTACTCAACCCCATTCAGTTCCTTGGCGTCAGGAAGTGACGACAGCCGGGACTCGGGAGTGGCCCCACACGTGCCATCACTTGCTGGAACTGCCTAAAAGAGCACGAAAATTATAAGAAACTGTGCGGGAGACACCCACCAAGCGGAATATGAATGGCTGCATTGTCTTTTTGAAAAACGAATGATCGCACTGTTCATGACCGCTGCCGAAGCCCAGCTGCCGGAGCACAGATGCCGAAGTCGTTCTGGCCATTCTGGAGCAAAGAGGCACAATTTTCGTCTCTTCTCTGGGGTTAGCACAGTTTGGCGCAAGAAGTTCCGTTTCTATCAAAATGGTGCAATTGGAGCAGGAGTCGCACCCCTGAGCTACATGAAGAGAAAGTCCACTTTAAAAGAGTAAATTCGGTGGTTGTTTACACCTATCTGCTTTTCTCAAGCAGCTTTTATTATAGGTAATTTCAATTAAAGCACTCCCTCACAGTATTTTTATCAAAAATTTATATTTCAGCAGTTGTAGTCATGGTTTAGAGGCAATACTAGCCAAGCCAGGCAAGAAACCTCGTCTTCCCAGCATTCTTGCCTTGGACGAAGTGCTCTTTAAGAAACTTGCATAGATGGTGGCACCAGCTTCTTCTATAGGTAATATTTAGAAACGCCATAGTTCTCGGAGACAGGCAGTGCATTTTTTCATCACGCCTGCTATCATGTGCACATCAAAGGTGCGTGAGTGACTCTGCAGCATGGAACTAATGTTTTGAGCCGGGCTATTTCGATCATATCCTGTCACGCTGGTGGTACCTGGATGCGTCCTCCTTTCATGAGCACACCCAAATTAACTAGTGTGAGATCCATAGCATACGAACTGACATGCACGCAATGCCATAAACTTCCATGGGCACTGGCAGGACCGAGCCAGCAGTCTGAATTATCTGCATTTCCAAATAACGGAGGTTGAATTAATGAGCTATCATGATATACACACAAATTTTCAGATTTTTCTTTACAGCAGAGCATAATGCATATCTGAAAGTGTTAAACCGGCTTATGCTGAGCGTCAAACTCTACCCCATTTTTGCCTGTTTGGGAAGCTGTCTCGCATTTCTCCGGAACCATGCAATAATCACCCTCTTTCAATAAACTATCTATATTGCTTAATAGGAATGATAAGAATGCAAACAACAATTATTTCAATTTGCCTTTAACCCGCAATGCCTATGGAAAGTCCCTAATTAAGTACTGTGCTACAAAAGTGCAGAACTAAATCGGGCCTTTGGCAAGTGGCCTAATAACTTTGTGACGTGAGAGGCAGCCAGATTTCTGTGAAATCCTTGAAGCCGCATGAAACTGCTTCTACAATGTCTGAAATCATCACAGGTGTTTCCATGCCTTAGCTTAAAAGTTCTTTGTTGCATTCAATCTAGCGTGGCGGAATGCGGCAGCGATTCTGATCTTCGATTACCGCACAGTGCGCTTGCTGCTGTCACTGCTGCTGAGTAGTTGGTTTGTATGAGCTTGTGTGCCCAACAAACGGTTTGTGTCCCCCACTGGTCTACTGTCTGCCATTCATGCCTGTACATGTTTTTATGCTGTCATCTCAACCACATGACACTATCAATGTGTAGCAAAAGGAAAGGACGTTTTCCTCGCTCCTGCGACTCTGCTGAAGATGAAACTTGAAGGTGAGCAGGCACACCTTGAGAGTTATCCACGGCAATAAATCTATCAACCCCTGTGCTGTCTACAACCGTCGCCGCCCTAGAGCACCCATGTGTGCCAGATATAGGGAAGTAAAGGAGGGGGAAGGGAAGGCACCTTCCAAGCTATTGTGCTGACACTGCTGGTCATTTCAATGAGCATTTATGCCTTTGCCAGAAGGAGGTAAAACTGGAGATGGGGAGACAGGGGTCAGCTCGCTACCACGCTGAAGATGGCAGTCACTTTAGCCATCTTTGGCATCTAGCTAACAAAGAGCTGAAATGAGAAGATGATTTGCTCACTACAGAGGCCGAATAACTAATAACATGCTGAAGGGGTTGGAAGGGAATGGGATGAGAGTTAGTGGATTAGCCACTGTGGCGATGCATGGAGTAAATAAGTGCCATATCCCTTGGCACAGAAGCTGAAGTGATCAAGTGCCACTGAATGAGGTCTGTGAGAGGAGCAACATTGACTCTTCTACTGAAATTGGGGAAGTGTTAATTTGGACGCTAATACCTTAACTGTAGCCCATGTGCATAGATCTCTAAAAGCATTTGTGTGCTCAAATGCCTAAAGCCACGTAGAGTCGCAACAAAAAAAGATTAGCACAACGTCAGCGGAGCAAAGAAAAAGAACACTGCACCACTGGCACAGCAACGTGCTTTGCGAACATGCCTGGCACTTTTGTTATTGCCATGTTTGTAACCGAAGCACCAAGCGTTGCTATCTGCTGCTCCAGCGGCAAGTCACTAGTGCTAATCTTTTTTAATCGTGATTGTACCTAGGGGCACCCACTCCACTGTGGCTACCAGCTCCCGTTTATCTTTGATTCTTTCACTGCAGAGAGAAAATACAGCCATTTTGACTCGAGATTAAGTTGTGTTCTCTCCAAAGAATTTATTTCTTGATGAAGCATTTATTTTCATGATAATCACATTTCAGTGCCAAAATCACTGAGTAGCTTGATGGCCATGGTGACCATGTTGGAGGCGGCTGGTGCAAGCCGTCAAAACGAAGACTGGAATTTCTGTGCTGTGTTATGACTCAGCTAGCGATACAATGTTTGCCCAGCCGATGGCCCCAAAGAAGGGTGCCACGCTGAGAAAGAGCCTGCAGGAGCTTGGCGACAGACGAAACCAAAAGCTCCCATTCTGGAGAATAAAGTGGTGGAGCCATCAGGTAATTACCCATTTTCGTAAAGAGCCGGCCTCACCATAGAGAGCTCGCCGCAGTTGAGGACCGTGGCCTCTCAAGGACCACGTGTTTTCGGGGACACGGGGCCGCTTGCACCTTTGCACCACTGTTGCTACACTACAGGAATTAGCAGCGGAGTTCTGATTTTTCCTTGCCCATTCCCACGGGTTGACTCTGCAACAAGTGACTTTGATTGGTTCATATCTTGGAGAAATGTGCCTCGTATTGGATTGACCACTGCCTGATGGAGGGCAGAACCATAGGGAATTTAAAGATGGTGCTGAGTGCGAAACGACACTCTGGGCCCTGGCGACAAGGCTCATCCAGTCGCTCGATGCTATGGACTCTTAAATTTTAACTATTTGCTCTTTCTAAAGTATGTAAATAGGTTCATAAAAGTGCCATTAAACCCGCCTGTTTTCGTTTTCCCAAGCTTCAAGCTTCAGTCTTTCCGCAGCCTCAAGACTTAGACACGCTAGCAAATGGAGCCCAGGTTGAAGATAGCCTGTGCACCAAAACTGGTGATCAGCAGTAAGATCTGAAGCTATAAGCGGCAACAACGGTCGGCCAGCAATAGAGCAGCCATCTCGGGACATCATCACATCCATGGGCGAGTGCTTGGCTTTCCTCTGATGTGGAACAGGTGCTAAAAGAGGGCTAAATTTTAAAACTGGTACAGATCTGTGCTTAAATCCTAGAGGTTTGGTATTTTTGCATAGTTGTTTTGGAAATAGCCCAGACTCAGAACTATCAAGGACCTACAGAGGCTGCAGAAGCCGGAGCTTTTTCTGTTGTGTGACGAATTGGGGATTGATACAAGAGGTTTGGCATGAAAACCCATGATCATTCAGGCAATCACTGATTTCGGAGGCAGATGATGAGGAGCTCATCATCGTGGAGCCTCGACGAACAAAAAAAAGGTAGAGCAGCTCAGACAGCAGAAAGAGCAGGAAAAAGAGGAGTGAGGGTGAAAATGAAAATGAGGCAAAAAGACTGGAGTGAGAGACTGAGCTCCATAAGTTGGAACTCAATTTGAGCAAGAGGTTGGGAGATCAGACGCCTATGCGTTCTGTTGTTTTCATTAATTTTCATTGCACTTTTACCTGGGTGGCATGAAAAAGACGGTACAGTCATCCTAGAATGTAACATGGATGACTCCAGTGTCTTTTTGCTACTGCTGAAGTCAAAGCATGATGAAAAGAAACGCAAACAGTGGAGCGCGGAGACTTCGCTTTCGCATTTCTTTTCATCACCACTACACAGTGCGTTGTGCTGCCATTGGCAATTCTGCTTGGTTTTCGTCCCCGTGAGCACAGAGGATTTACACAGGATTTTTGATGGCATAATCTGCATGTTCAATGTAGCCAATAATTAAAAATATCCGGTTTCAAAATACCTGGGCTCGATTGTAGGAGCCTTGCCTTTTCATTGCTACTTTGTTTCCTATCTTTTTGGCCCAACAGCTATGCTAGCCTACTGGTTAACACAGTAAGCATAACTCTGAGCAGCCGTAATGGGGCGCCATACTGCTTACATTATTTCATAGGGGGGGCTCGAGTCCCAAAAGCCGCCCCTTGGATACGCCCCATCTTAAGCAGCAATACAGCTGAGCCCTTTTATAAAACATACCATCAGCAAGGTTTCTGCTATAGCAAAGTGTTTTCTATATCCGACCTGTGGCCCATTTGGAAGTTTAATCCACGAGAACTCTTGCTGCAACACAGCTCCCATATAGTATCCCTGCTTTCTTGCTGATTTCACAAGTCCAATTCTTATGCATGCTGCTTAAATTTACCAGTCTTCATATGTACCCCCCAACATTCATACTGAAAAATGTCTTTGTGCAAAAACATGAAGGCAAAAACCGAGAAGAAACGACGAGCGTGTGTTTCTGTGCAAAAACATTTTTTAGTATGCATGTCAACCAACAAGCCCAACTTGTTGCCCCCCCCCCCCCCCCACAATGCTGAGGATAATTCAGGCACAGACCCACCAGCAGTACGCTCATCATGTTTCTCGTATTACAGCTGTCCCTGGCTGGCTTGATCACCGCTATGGCTGCCCGATTCACCGAGTGCCAACGACTCCTGTCACCAACCTGCTGACTTCCATCAACTTCATCCCACCAAGGCCGGCGGCAGCTATCACTGTGCAGTACACCCGGTTCACTGCACTGTGCTGCACTCACGCTGCGGGGCATACAAAAGCTATGTTCCTGGTCTTGGACAAGCCATTGCTGAGGATAATTCAGGCACAGACCCATCAGCAGTACATTCATCACACTTCTCATATTACAGGCGCATAATCCTACGTATTTGTGTACTACAGTAAGCGCCTTAGTCATCCTGCAGCAAGGGGAATGGTCAGCCTGGCAACTTGGCTGATAAGGTAAAAAAAACTGATAAGACTCCTACAACTGCAAAAGAGCTTGGAAGTTAACTTGTGAAGCTCATTAGCAAGTTGGAAGCCACGGACAATGTCAACCATAAGCTTGGCACCATACGAGTATCAGTAGACATTATGAGTAAAAGTTTTGAGGAATTCGAGAAGGAACTGGCCAGAACTCATAGGGAGCTATATAAACCTGAGGTAGAACAAAGCCATCTATGAAAACAGCAAACTTTCTACACAATTACAGTTGAATCCGTAGCAGCAAACAGGTAAAACATCATAAAACGGTTTGATACAACCGAAAGTTGTAATAAAATTTCGTCAAAAGCATGAGCAAAAGCAGCCAATTTCGTCAGTGAAGGGACGACAACTCAGGTGATCCCTACTGGAGAAACAGGAAAACCTTTTGCGCAGTTTTAGCACCATTTTTGAAGGTGCTCGCCATGGTTCAGTAAACTGAAAAAAGCCTTGCGCCAGTTAGGTTGGCTTCCCCACACAGCACGTCCAGCACTCAACGGTTGCAGGCTATGCACCAGCTAGGATGGTTTCCTTGCACTACAGCAGTGGCGCATGGTAAATAGCATGTCTGAGAGAAAGCTATCACCGTTTTCACCCCGTTAATGACAGCCAACATGAGCGCAGGATGGTTACTGCATGGCTACAACAATACACGCCGCTGCTTGCGGAGCACTGTCGACGAGTGCAAGGTGCGTAAATGCATGCCGACCACCTGCCTATATTAACCCTCCATGCCGCTGTATCTTCCATAGTGCTGCTGGCGACTGCAAGATAAAAGTGCGAACCTAGGCGCAAACGCTTAGCGCACCAGCACTAGTCAGTTGCGCAGTGCGGCAAAGCCTGCCACCTGCCATCCGAGCCGAGATCGTATGGTGCTAGAGTTCGATACATCCATTTTGTGGCCAACCGAGATGGATATATGAAGTATAATTGTTTGTTCTTGTTAAAAATAACTTAAAAGTTTGGCATAGCCAAATACTCATAATATGTAAGTTCGACAACGCATTAAAGCATATAACCGACTGAACTTCAACTGAACTTAAGTCAAAGAAATAATCTAAATCACGTTGGTAACAGCGCGAAGAGGGGATGACAGGATGACAGAAAAAACACAACACAACCACTGACTGGTAACTGGCATTTTTATTTCTGAAGGACATGTATATATACAGGATCACTGCATCCTTCTGACATAAAAATGCCACCTGTGAGTCAGTGCTGGTGTTCTGTTTTTTCTGTTCTCGTCTTTGTGCTATTTCCAACATGATCGTGACCAAACAAGCCCAACTTATCACTCTTATGAAATAACCTGGAGTTCAAAAAGCCTGACTAAAACCTATACTGAGTTGTTTGCAGGCATTACTTCTGCCCTAGCAATCAAAAGTTTAAGTGACAATAACAATAAACGATACAGACACCATACATATAGGTGGCAACAAAAGGTAAGGGCGAGTTGAATTAGTTCAGGCCGAGTGATGCCTGTGTATGGCTGCCAAAATCAGCAAAAAAAGCCAGCTACTGTTTTCAAATGCTCACTGCACACACTGCTGAAAAATTTCAGGTATTAAACCAGCCACAAAGCATACTCGATTGAAATGTAAAGATTACGGAAATAAATTTTAGGTCTCTGCACCTTTTTGGCACAAAATTTTGGTTTACGGTGTTACAGTGATTAGAGAACCTGGCAGATGCTTGGTGAAAGTTATCATATCCCAAAGTATTCACTTCTGTCCTGTCCTTGCAATATACCAACTACCGATGAGGTAAGTAGGTCTTTATGTTAGAAAGTTCGTTTACACTGCGACTGCTAAACTTGATGGTGTCATGGGGTTGGACTGTGTACAAACCTCTGCATGACGATCACAGCATGTTTCTGATTGCTCTTTAGTCCATTACAATGCACCTAACAGAAATGAACAAAAATACAATACAGCAAAAACTCGTTGATACATTTTTTTAATGTGGAAAAAAAAAGAAAATGTAATATCCGGGCAAACGTGTGATCCAAACTTATCTTGATTTTTGAAAAACATGACTTGAGAATGACATGCAAAGGCATTTATTTGCATTACTGCTTGAAGTAGTCAACCAGCATTCGCTGATGAAAGGTGGAACCATTAGATAGGTAGAGCTGCTTTTCTAGCCCACGCAGGTTTTGACCTGCAGCTCTGTTCCCTTTGGTGTGAAAAAAACTCTGCAGCAGATTTAGTCCATCGGCAGCCTGGGCGACAAACGCCGGGATGACCTCTTCGTCATTGTGGTTGCCACCACGTCGTCGATGGCAACAAACTGTGTAAACGAGCAATTGACACCGTCCGCCCGAAGCTCTTTGTCGATCTCTGCACAGTCGTCACTGAGCACGCTGGGCTCTGAATGGCCCCTGACATGTGCCGAAAACTGCACTTATGAAAACAGTTACGCTCAGTTTCACTTGTAGCGCTTTCTCACGAACAGTTCAAGTAGTGCATTGCGTCAAGCAATGACAGCTTGCCAGGGTCCTGTTATCGTGAGATGCGAGCTAGAAATCACTGCACAACACAATTTCTATAAAACTGCTTCATGTTTTTGTAGGGGTGTGCGAATATTGAAGTTTCTGAATATGAATCAAATACGAATATGAAGAAAAAATGGTTTCGAATATCGAATCGAATATCTGTTCAGTACAAAAAATTTCAGAAAGTGATAAAAAGCAAATGTTGCCCTTAATTTTTTCAAAATAGTGTATGGTCTTTGCAACAAAAATAAACAAAACTAGACTGCCTCAGTACCGTACAAAAAAACATGATGTGCACAGAAATGCATACAACTTGATTAGACAGCATAACAGTATTCAAACTGTTATTAGGTCATGCAAAACAAAATCCATAAAACGACAAGATTGGCCACCAAGAATAACATGATGACTAGTAAAATCTCATTCATTCGGAGTTCAAGGGACTGGAAGAAATGCCTGGATCATCCGAAGGCCCCAATTTATAAAATTCTACACCCCCTCCTCCCCCCCCCCCCCCCCAAAAAAAAAACCTGCCGAAAATGCGAAGCTGCATTAAGGCCTTATGAGGCGGCTCCATCGCGTTGACTCCTGTACGCCCGTGACGAGCCGCCCGTTTTGGAGTCCAGGAAGAACACAAATTGCAAGCAAGGGGCGGAGGAACACACATCGGCTTCTCGGAATGGCGAGACGGTTTCTAAAAAAGGAAAAAGAAATCACCTGCGACGCGCCAGTCGGCGTCCGAAAGCCGTACGGAGCTGGGATTGGACTACCGGCGAATGCGCGGGCTGAGTTGCAGTTGCCCGTGGCAGCGGCGAAGCTCAGAAAGCGAAACTGCACAGCCAGGCCATTTATTTGACCTAGCGACAGGGGCCTTCTGATCGTTGTCACGCCTGCCGTTACGCCCACTAAAGAGGTGCGCGGGTTACAACGCGCCATGCCATGCAATAGGCGGGATTTTTACAGGATCGCTTGCCCTATTGTGACAACTCGACGCGCCCCTTCAGGAGGCTCCCGCGAAATTCCGCAAGTAGGCTTTCCCGCATTGCGTAGTGTTCAAAACGGGATGGCGGAGGTCACGCTCGGAGAGTTATGAAGGCGACAGGACGCATTCTTCGGATGTGGCCATTAAATATGTAACGTATTACGGAAGGATTAAAAAAGCGCGATTTTGCGTTGCGATTGTTGCAGCATCTTGGTCGCAGCACGTGTTATATGTGGGAAAGCCAACTTGGCGGAATTTCGCACGAGGTCAAGCCTAGCGGCGTCGGAATGCGATCGGTCCGCGTGATAAACGACGGAGAAGGAAGGGAATAGGACCTATGTATTGTATTTCTGGAATTTTTTACTTGATCATCGGCTAATTTGTCCAGATATTATGGTTTTGCCACGGTCGAATTTATGAAAGTCTGCGCAGTATAGGATCGCTGGCGAGTATTCGGGAATTTTCGAATATTTGGAAATTCTCGAATATCAATTTCTCGAATACAAATACGAATCGAATATCAAACATATTTGATTCATATTCGAAATTTCGAATATTCGCACACCTCTAGTTCTTTGTGATCCCAGTGCCTAAGGGCTGTAGGTCATTGGTTGTGTTGCTCGGAAGAAAAATGGCAAGGACGTTCCGAAGAAAGGAAGAATCGTTTGGTGAGCCCTGCAGTTGTCTGAAAACAAGCCAGTCCACTCTCTCGATCTGAGTCGTCTGTCGAGGTACCGTAGGAACACCTAAAAAATGCTGCAAGTCATCCACGTCTTCGTGTTATTTTTATGAACACAATGCAGGGGCACAATATTGCACAAACACAATGGGTTCTTAGTTTTCCCAATTACCCATGGTTTAAGCATATCGCTCTCGTCTTCAATGCAGCATAGAAGAACCGTTACACGATCTTCGCTGGCTTTGCACCATGGCAACCATCTGCTTTCAGGCACAGTGTTTTGCTTGGTTGCACCTTGAAAAATAGCCCCAGTTCATTGCCATTGTAGATGTCGTGTGGATGATATGCATTCAAAATTCCAGGGAGTGCTGAAATCCAGTTTTCAATATCAGCTGGGTTAACGCTTACTGCTTCGCCGTTCATTTCCCGATAAGTGATGGCATGCCTTGCTTGAAAGTGGCACCATTCGAGGCGGCGAAGTCGTCAATCCGAAGCAGATCTGCCATCTCCATTAATTACTCGCAGAGAATACTGCCATCGTAGTTCACACCGGATGCCCTCGCTTGTTTAAACAATTTCAAAAGAGCTTTCGCCAGCTCCCAATGCCTGGCTCCATGAGAATGTTTTGTCCCTGCGCCGACCACCAACACACTGCCTTCTATCTCTTTCTGCTTTGAAACGATCGTGTTGATAGTTGACACTGGCAATCTGAGGTCATTTGCAATGTCAATTCATTTCCTTTTCGGATTTTTGTTGATGACTGCCAAGATGTTCAACTTTCCCTTCAAGGACAATGGCTTGTGCTTCTGAGATAACATGGCAGCCAGCAAAGATGCAGAGACGTGGTAGTGAGGAAATCATGGTGGTAGTGTAGTGAAGCTTTTAATTTAGGCGCTCAATAGAAAAAACCCGCATTGGCCAAAAGAAAGTTGCACCATCAGCTCTGCGGTAGGTTAGGAGATCAAAATTTTGAGAGGCTTGTGTATCCTGAGTATGCAACCAGAGCTGATGATGCTGTTTACCGACTACAAAAGCAGCCTAGAGCGGGTGATTGCTTGGCTGGTGGAAACCAAGCGATATCATAAGCATTTCCTGTTCGCTGCGCAGAGCAGATGTACTGACTCTGCTAGGAAGGGAAGGTTGTTGGAGCGGTTGCCAGCGGTCATATCAGTGGTGTTGAAGTAGGTGAGGCAGCGGCGTTGCCATTTGACCTTGCCGAGCGGAGCACTGCGGAGAAGCTGCCGCGGCGGCTAATTTACGCCATGCTCGTGCCCTTCTTGTTGCGTGTGCCCGCTCTCGGCCCACTCGTTTGCCAATTCGTCTTCTTTTCTCACAAAACGTATTATACAATCAACGTTTGTGGAGACCCTTTGGTTTGCTTCCCCGATGGGTCCTCCGCAGTCTCTAGTTACTTCAATTAATAAGGAAGGGTGCTGACGTCACAGTGACACGAGTGCCACAGATGGTGCAATTGCTGCACACACGCGCGGGGGATAGCATTCTTTCTTTGGCTAGGGTACTCATCGCATATTGCCTTCAGGCACTGGGTCCACATATGTGGACATGATTTAAGCCTCCTCATATTTTCATACACAAGGCGAATTTCCACCTTTGAATACCGCCCTCTTACCATTTCGCCCTCCCTGACAAGTTTGTGGTGCCATCTTTTGCAGCTACAGTGAAATGCGTTTGTAAAAAAAAAAAAATATGTGCGTTACATGATTCTTTGGCGGGATGAGTAAATAGCTTTTTTTTTGCAGTCTATCTTTACAAATGATCGTGAATGATGCAATATAGGGCTCGGAATATGTCTGTAGGTTAATGTAGAAACGGCGTACCAATTTCCATTGTCAGAGACGAAGATAAAGTTCTGCAGTGGAGTTCGAAGTGGCGTGTCCACATATGTGGACATCAAATATCAAAGTGGCGTTTTCTCGCCACGTGCTGTTTTTTTGTGCACGTACGGTAGGAAATGGGCTTACTGCTTAAGGGCATTGAAAACGACGCTTGTACAAAGAGAACTTTGGACGAGTCGAGCGCTGAAGCGTTTTTCATGAAAATAGCCGATGTAGAAGCACCTCCACAGAAGTGCAACCGACTGAGCAATGAAGACCCGCAGATGGTCACAAAGAACCATTACTTAGCTGCGCCACTATGACGAGTGCTTAAAGTCAGGGAGGTCTAGGAGAGTCTTAGGCCCCCTACCAATATTTAAAAATGAATCTGAGACCACCTGTGCTAGATTGTAGAACGCATGAATCCGGAGGAAGCAACAATTTTCAGTGGGGGTCAGAACCATTTTTCTCTACCATTTTGAAAATTTGGCTGCGGGTTTTAGCAAGAATTATTACATTTTCTATGAAGCCCGAGATGCAAAAAAATATAAAGTGGCAGTACTAGACAAGGGGGGGGATGAAAATAAGAACCCGCACCCTCACACCATGGTCAGTTCAGAGCTGGCCACTCAACTCCAAGGCTACAAAACAACAATGAGCACATTCGTAGAGCGAGGGGACAATTTGTTTCAGGTCTCCGACATAAACTGCGCAAACAATGACCTTTAAAAATGACCTCAATTTTGTAAAAGCCATGTGTAAAACAGGCTGATCTGTGCTCAGATCAGTCGAGACCCCTTCGATGCAGCCGGACTGGAAGCAGTACTTATGATGAAAGCAACCATTGGCCCCAACTTCTGAACACGTCAATTATACAACGGTGCCAACGTGACGGCTACACAGCTAAAAGCCACACTCGGTGCTCGAAATACCAAATTTTTCTCTGCCTGTAGTCACAGAATGACTGCTTTTATCTGTTCTATAAGTCACGAACTACAGAATAATTCCCTGAAGCATATATTCTCACAGCTAAACATTTATTCATGTCTAATGATAAGTTAGAAAAGGCAAGGAGATGTAGCAGAGTTTACGTTCTTGTATCAGGTGGAGGCAAGAATATGCTTAAATATGAATATTTTTGCGTAATTTTTTGCACATAACTTCTGCTTAGTCTACTGATCGTCATTCAAGCAAAAAAAGATTTTTCCTTTCAGTATATTTAATTGGCGCCTTAAGGGGATATGGATGGTTCGGCGCAGCGCTCCGCTCTCTGCCAGCAAGGCGAGGCCTAGTGGAAATATTTTTCCCTTTAGCTCACCCTTTCCAGCCTCGGAGCTTCTCCCCTGGCCTAGCAAGGGCGAACTTTCGCTTGTAACTTTTCTAGTGAGTCGGAGGGCCGCAATTCTTTAGTGTACTTTGTTGCTAGCTGGCACTATTATTGTTGTAGAAATAAATGCCTTGTTAGTGTCAGCCAGAGTGCAGTTTCTTTATTTTCCTCAGAGCAAGGCCCATAGCGGTCAGCATGTGCTCAGTAGTATACACGATCAGGGGGGGGGGGGTCCTGAATTTAAGTGGTGAAAATGAATTTATCTCCCTTATACAACCCCCACAAAAATTGTAAACTGAACGTATTACCAGGAAATCGTGCTATCCAGGAACATATTAACTAGGGAACAAATACATGCAACTCGATTTTTATCGTATGAATCGGGAATGTAGCAATGAGGTTCCACTGCATTTATTGGTGATGCTAACAATCACACCTAGCGAATACACTGAAATATTGTTTTCATACGGATTACCAAATCTTATATCTACCATGACACACATTGTGGAATTTAGCTCGACACGCCTCGACCATGTGTGATGCAATTTTGAATCACCTTGTAGTCTCTTTCGGGCATGACATGTGTGGATGATTACTTCACCGTAGCCTTTATCAGCTGGAAAAGTTGTGCAGTTTCTGAAAGTAAGTGTGGGTTTGTTAAAGAAACTGAGTACCAAAAATGCACTGTTATACTGCCTCAAATTTGATTTAAAGACTGATGTAATGGATGCGAATGAACCCTGCCACAACCTTGTCAACAGACACACTCAGCGAACTTGGCAGAGCGGCATGATGTTGTGTGCTGTAAGCTAAGGCTTCAACATTCGCATTACACGCTCGTAACGGTCCTGTGTGTTTTTTTAACCTCACGAAAAAAACGCACACCTGACCATCAAGGCTGGTGTTCAGCAAGTTCACGTTATCTTGCCACGATTGGCCAGTACCACCAGCTACCACGAAATTGCCGGAGCGCGTCAAAGTGAACGATGCTAAACACCAGCGGCACGAACGCATCTGGCCGTGCTTGTTTGCTGATGACGAAAGCATGGACAGAGGTACGATAATAAATCTCCACCCTTCCAAAAAAATCCGTTGAAACTTTTTTCCCCCGCGTAATGAACCCTCCCTTCAAACTGATATAAACTTTTCTGGAAAAAAAGTGGGTTCATTATGCAAGTATATACGGTATATTGTATGTGGGGTCAGACGAGGATATACACATCCAGTATGCCCATAGATGACACACACTCGACTAAACTAGATAAAAGCATGACATTATTGGCACATCAAAAGGAAACATAACTCGGGTAACATACTGCAAAGATGCGTGCAAGGCTGTGCTTCCTTTTCCAGACTCGATAGCCAATTTTTGGCGTGCGGCCCATTCCAGCAATGTGCAAAAAAAAAAATTAAAACACACCAATCAGGGAATAAGGGGCATTTATTTTATGTTCAACCATCACTCACAGAGTCTGAGTCTTGACTCCGAGCTGGTGCTGTGCTCTGGTGCATGCTCATCCTACAAGAAGTCACGCAGCATGTCTGCTGTCAAGGCATAGCCATTTCACCCTTTATTCATTTATTTATTACAGATACCTCAAGGGCCCTCGGGTGAGGGCTTTACATGCGGGCTTTACTTCCATCACATAGCAGAGCAGCTCTTCTTATAGCTCGGGAAACTTGCACGGCTTGCCCCGGAAAGCATGCTTTTTGCATCTCGTGTTCCTCAATGCATTCTTTTGCTTGTACCATCGTCGGAAGCAGTTCTCGGCCACGTCGAATTCCCTGCCCACCGGACACTTGCAGTGTTCAAGAGCAAACTCCCAGACGTGTAACTATTAAGGTGCTTGCCCATGGTGCTAAAACTGCAATGCTCTGCAGCAGCATACGAAAGCCACTACTACGTTGAACTAACACACTGCCACAAATACTGTGCATTTGGCAACCACAATATACTAAAGCTGCTGATACTGACGCCGATATGGATAGTAGGAGTTTGAGGCAGACAAAAAAGTTGACGATGATGATGACCCACAGCCTTGGGCGCTATCCGTGGGCAGCACCTGGAAGCGCCTATGCATGGGCATGGCCTCCGTGACCTTTGCTCGCAGCCGGAGCTGATTACGGAGGCCACGGCATGTGTATTTCGAAGGATATTCCTGCGTGGGTCGCAGAAAGTTTGAGTGTGGCCCTCATATGGATCTTTTTCTTATTTCCTTCTGGAACACGGTGCAGCCCGTACACAGGTGTGGCCCTTACAGGCACTTATACAGTAACAGTACTCAGTATACATTTCATAGAAACAAAGCTGTTGCTTTTACACCCAGAAAAGCTTTAGTACAGTAAACAAATAAACACGTGCCGGTACCTCCAAGAAACTTGGGCTACAGTAAAAATATTTTGGCCCATTGCATCTAAACAGATATTTTCTGGTCTGGCCACTACTGAAGATTTTTATCATATGGTATAACAACAACTTTTGCAAAGTGGGTACTGATTAAGTCTTAAGTCTAAGTCTTACGGAAGAAACTTCTATGCCTGAGTGTCATGACTTAATCAGAGCATTTAAGTTAATAAATGTTAGCAAGGCTTCAAGCACAGGTGGTACTGAACACCTCTTTTATGGTGTGATGTCAAAAAGATGTGTTGGTGGTGCTAATGCCAACAGTGACTTTTTGTACAGTAGACAAAACAGGCGCTGCCTGACAGTGCTTATCCCAACTGCCGCAGCTACTATGGAGACTCAACAGTAATTGTGCCCGCACACAATAAAGGCAGCACCTCTACCAGCTGCGTCACTACACACAGCAGCGCAAAATTGAAAATTATTTAAGTGAGCCTCTAATGGTTTCTTACAGGTACTAAATACCACAGCAGGCCATGGTAGTAATGCGCAAATGCTGGCGCCGACTATGTGGCAAAGCTTTTGTATCAAGGAAAATGTTATCCTGATTCGTCAATACCCAACTGGCATTTCATACATTGCAACACACACATACCTATACACAAACACGTGCACACACACGCACGACACATTTGCACCTACACATAACCACACCGGCACACTTGCGCACATACACGCACTAGCACATATTGAGCAACTCAAAATCAGTTGCCGGGCGAGTTGGTATTTCATGCTTTCATTCACACACCACGAAGACGAACACAGACAAGTGGAGAAACACCAATAAGGAAGGGTGTCAGCAGGGAGACAATCTTGCCGATGCTATTCTCCGCCTGTTTACAGGAGGTTTTCCAAGGCCTGAATTGGGAACAGCTGGGGATAAGAGTTAGTGGAGAATGTCTAAGTAATCTACCATTCGCTGATGATGCTGCCTAGCTAAGTCAATTTGTTGTTTCCTCGCTTGTCCGTGTTCGTCTTTGCACTGCGCGAATGAAAGCAAATAGAGCTAGATACTTACTTATGCTGAGCGCCATTTTGGTTTGCATAGGGCACTAGCCGGCTCAATCACAGCTAAGGATACATACTTTTGTGGCTAGCATGACAATAGACCACATTCATTCACATTATCAGGTGATAGAACAATGCACAAAATATATAACCAACCTTTATATATAGCCTTCACTGATTACGAGAAAGCATTTGTCTCAGTGGAAACCTCAGCAGTCATGCAGGCACCGTGGAATCTGGGTGTAGAACAGTGTTATGTGAAAATACTTGAAGATAACTGTAATAACTGCACAACTACCATAGTCCTCCATAAAGTAAGTAATAAAATTCCAATAAGGAAGGGTGTTAGACAGGGAGACACGATCTCACCAATGCTATTTACCGCCTGTATGCAGGAGGTATTCCGAGGCCTGAATTGGGAACAGTTAGGTATAAGAGTTAATGGAAAATACCTAAATAATCTGCAATTCGCTGATGACATTGCCTTGCTGAGTCACTCAGGAGGTGAACTGCAAATCATGATCAATGAATAAAGCAGGCAGACCAGAAAGGTGGGTATAAAAAATTAACATGCAGAAAACCAAGGTAGTGTTCAACAGTCTTACAAGGAAACAGCAGTTAACAATTCGTAGAAAGGTGCTGGAAGTGGTAAGGGAATAGTGCGCATATTTAGAGCAGGTAGTGACCACTGATCCGGATCATGAGAAGGAAATAACGAAGAATAAGAATGGGGTGGAGCACATATGGCAGGTTCTCTCAGATAATGAATGGCAGTTCATCAATATCCATCAAGACAAAAGTATACAACTGCTGTATCTTACCAGTACTCACTAATGGGGCAGAAACGTGGAGGCTAACGAAAAGGGTTCAGCCTAAGTTAAGGGAAATGCAGCGATCTATAGAAAAAAATGATCGCTGCAACATTAAGACACCGGAAGCGGGCAGAGTTGGTGAGGGAACAAATGCGGGTTAATGACATCCTAGTAAAAATCAAGAGGAAGAAATAGGCTTGGGCAGGAGAACGCAAGAGAACACAAGTGTAGCAGGGGGCAGCAGAAAGTTAGGTGGGCATATGAGATTAAGAAGTTTGCGGGGACACAGTGCCCGCAGCTGGCAAAGGACAGGGTTACCATATAAACGCTTGTAGGGGCAGCACCCGTGTATGGGCCACACCCCATTTTCACGAAGGAAATATTACAGAAAAATAATATTACTGTAAGGGCCGCACCCAAGCTTTTCACGACTCGTGCGGGAATAGCCTTCGAAATGCATGCGCCGTGGCCTCCGCGATCAGCTCTGGCTACGAGCAACGGTGCACTTGATCACGCAGGCAACACATGCACACAGGAGCTTTTCAGATGCCACCCACAGATGGCGCCCGAAGCGGTGGCTTATCATCAACTTTTTCCTTCGGTGCGAGCTCCCACTATCCATATCGGCATCAGTATCACCAGCACCACGCTATTGCGGCTGTCAAAGGCACGGTAGTTGTGGTAGCGTGGTAGATCGCCGTCGTTGTGGCTTTTGTGTGCTGTCGCCGAGCATTGCCGTTCTGGCATGATGAAGCAAGCATCTTAATAGCTACATGGCTAAGAGTTTGCTGTCGAACACAGCAAGCGTGCGGCGGGCAGGAAATTCGACGTAGCCGAAAAGTGCGTCCGACGCTGGTGCAACCAAAAGGGTGCAATGAGGAACACAAGCTGTAAAAAGCGCGCTTTCCGAGGCAAGCCGTGCAAGTTTCCTGAACTGGAAGAAAACCTGCTCTGCTAAGTGATGGAAGCGCGGAACGGCCGCATGTTGACAGCGGAAATGCTGTGCCACTTGTTGTGGGATGAATGTGCACCAGAGCACAGCACCAGGTCGAAGTCGGAATACTCTGCGAGTGACGATTCAACATAGAATAAATGCCGCTCATTCCCCGATTGTTGTTTTTACTGTAAAAACTTTTTTTCGCGCATCGCTTTATGGGCCGCACCCTGAAAACCGGCCCTCAAATCTGAAAAAAAAAGTGCGGTCCTTACAAGAGTTTATATGGTAGTAGGAGAGACATGGGAGAGGCCTTTGCCCTGTAGTGGGCATAGTCAGGCTGATGATTTTTTACTGTGACATGCTTAAAGTTTGTTCTTCTTATGCAGCTACATTGGCATGAATTGCATATTTTAACAAGTGCAAAAAGCAACATAAGCACGTTCAGCTCTTTTCATTGCATGATGAGTTATCTGGCACTACAGTCAAGCACACATATAATGGCCCCACTTAAGACAAACTTTCGCTTATAACAAACGAGACCTGCATGACCGTCAAAATATACATTGTTTCAATGGCACAAAATTACACGTATAATGAATGTCATCAAGCCCTGCTGATCGGTTACAGCAAACGGACGGCATAAACTCGGCGCCATGATGAGAGATAACCTGCCTCCGACCCCTTTGTGCGCCCGCCGCGCGGTATGTTTTCCTGAGCCTCATTGCAGGCAAACTGCCCGCCCTGTTTCGTGCCGCTCTCAAGCGAGCTACCCTTTCCCTACCGATGCGTCTTCCAAGATCGCCCTCCCGCCCCCTCCTGACAACTCCGCTTTCCTCACTCTCTTGCAAATCCGCACAAGGTTCCGCAATCAACTGCGTCACCGCCGGTACCGATCGCGGAGGCCACGCTCCTTGAGGCAGGCGTTCCGTGAGAGCCAAGAGGTGGCTGCACTGATGCTCATGGATGCCCCTCATTGGTCTCTCCTCTGGCGCACTGCATCTGTATCTTTAGATTGATTGGCTTGATTGGCCCCTGTGCACGTCTACCCCATCGCGCGCTTTTGCCACTCATGTCGCGGTGCGGACGTTTCATTGGCTTCATTCACGTCTTGGGCCCTGGTTGTAATTGGGGATCGCAGATGGGAACACCGTGCCCATTTGTATTGTATTCAGCGGTAGGGATACTGAAAGCGGCCAGGGTGGAGGTGACGGCCACTGGCGTGCAGAACTGCTTCCACAAGGCTGGCTTCGTCGACACAGTGTCTGATGCCAGGCCTGATGTTTCGGAAGATGACCAGCCCGGCGGCGATTTGTGGCAGCGCGTCAACTCCAGCATGAGGGGTCATGACATTGGTTGTAATGATCTTATTTCTGTCAATGACGATGCCGACACAGTGGAACCATGCAGCACAGACAAGGTCATCGGTTCTGAAGTGCGGGACGAGAGTGACGCGGAGGAATCAGATGAGGATGGAACTTCGGAGCCAGCACCCATAAGCGTGCCTGCAGCAATGGGCTACATAGCGTCAGACAACTCGTCTATGCCAAGGGCCTTGGCGAAGAGCACGCTTATGCTTTAAATAAACTGGAAGCCTCCCTCATCGGGTCTGCGCTGCAAAAGCAGACGTCCATCATGGACTTTTTCGTAAAGAAAAATTTTGTGTTTTGACAAGCAACTGTATTTAAAGCTGTGGTCCACTTATTACGAACTTCGGGATATAACGAACGGACACTGCGTGACGCTCACGTTCGTTATAAGTGGGCTCGACTGTATTTCATGAAGCGGTACATGTGATTATGAGCTTGTGTGCAAGGTGACAGCCATGGACAGGTATCGTTTGAGTTGCAGGGCATTATTCATTTCTGCCAGTGAATGATAGTAGTGGACAATGCATACGATAAAGCACATGGAAAATAAAAGTGAATACATCTAGCCTTGTCTGCGACACAGTTTACAAGTGAGCAGTATTACAAGTATTACAAGTGAGCAGTAGTACAAGTGAGCCATAGTTCAAATAGCTGAGTTATAGTCAACTGATTTGTGAAGAAAATGGCTAAATCAATCGACTCATTAGGTCACAGCTGCCATCCTTTAGGTAGGCACATGTCCAGGTGCACTGTCTATGCATGAGCAGGCGTGGCCAATTTCTCCAGCGACCATTAAGTGCTGTGCTAACAACATATTACAGGGAAGGTGTGTCCACAGGTGGCGAGAGCATATCTGTTTGGCCGAGACGATGCCAGTGCTACACGCAATTACCATCCTGAAATGAAGCCAAGAAGGACGGTACAGAGTGTCAACCTGGTGATTTTGTTCAAAAGCTAGCGTAAAAATCAACGGTAGCTTTTTTTTTTTTTGAGCAACCTCCCATAGAATATTGACATTGCCAAAGTATTTCGCGGAACAGCCGTATGTGCTAAATACACACCCGTGCATTTCGGCCCCCTTTTGTGATTCTAAGAAAGTAAAGCAGCACCTGTAAGCCTCCAAAGCCCTCAAACAAGGCATGCGTAAGGCTTGTGATGCTCTCCCCATTATGCCACTGCCTTTTCCTCTTGCCTACCGCGAGCATGCTAGCAATTGCATTGTAATCTCATCAGTTTGCAGATATGCAGAAGGTCCAATGGCCTTAGCCTCATTGTTTATTTAAACGTTTCTGTCCAGTACTTATCCTGCAATTTTATTGCTTGCAAGGGTGGTTCAATCTTATCGACCGAAAGTGGAAATCCTAATCAGTTTGGTAATTGTAGGCTACTATCCTTCCTTATCTGTGTGAATACCCAGCTCAAAAAAGTGATCACTCATAGAATTACACAATTTCGCACTAGAAAAACATTCTGTCATCATTCCAGCACGCCTCCCAGAAATTCAGACCGACCATCACAGCTGTCCTTTCCGTGACCGGCATAAATAATGAGGCACTCAGATATAACAATATTTCTATCGGTGTATTCCTAGATGTTAAAAAAAGCATTCGGCACAGCAGATTTTAAGATCTTACACGAATATGGGTTCAGGTGTTTGTTCTCGATTTCTTCAGGGGTTACCTGAACGGGCGTACCAGTGCATTACCATTGGCACACACAGGTAAAGTACTATACGTTTATATTTGTAGGTACTCCGCAGGACTCAGTCCTTAGGCGCACAACCTTCATGCTCTAGATGAACCATCTATTTGACAGGCAAAGTAATACCCGCGCTATTATGCATGCTGATGATACTTTACTAGTGGTTACCTCTAAGTTTGTTAAAACAGTCAAATAAATTTTAAGTGCTGAACTTCAGCTCGTTTGTAAATGGTTTCAACAAAGGTTTTCTCTGAATACCAAAACTACGCATGTTATTTTTATGTCTTCTTATAAAGGGTGCGTGAATGTGCCTTCCATAATACTGATGCGAAATAACAACGAAAAAGTCAGCACAATACAACACCTGGGTCACTGGGTGTAACCTTACACACTGCTTTGAGCTAGGAACTAAAAAAAAAAACAAATAAATAGATTATTATCATTAGATTAAAGGTATATGGTGCAGCTGTACCTTGGCCATAGCAATGAGAATGGTGACACGCTGGGCGGTCATGGGCCACTCTGTGGCCACACCATTGGATGGGAAGAAGCTGCAGGTTAGGGCTAGAACTCAAGATCGACTTCACGGCCCGGACACCAACCCCAGGTACTGGCCGGGCTACGAGGTCAGACGGCCTTCCACAAAGGTAATACTGCGCTGAGACAGTGAAACAGGCCCAGTTGCCCTGTGAACGGCCACCACCCTCTCTGCATTTGTGCCTGACATCCCGTTGTGTCTCGCAAGTGGTTGTGGTGGCTTGCTGTGTGGCAACATTGGCTGGTGCATTGGCCGTGGTTGTGCCTTGGCCTGCATAATGCAACAGAGCGCAGAAAAAAATGTTGACAAAGCATAGACAAACACAGCATAACTCAGTACAGCCAAGAGCACCAGCATGGACAAAGAGCTCGCCTAGATTATTCAGAGTAGGCCTCCTCATTGGACATGTGAAAACAAAGAAAAACTAACCACTGCAGGCACTATAATTTGTGTTCAAACCGGTTACAAATTGGGTTATTCCACAAAGGTTCCACAATTCGGGTTATTTTTTAAATACGATAGCATTAGAAGCCTCATCGAGACAACAAAGTGGCATCACATAGGTGGCGGGCTGCATCACCTGCCACCATCTGCCGTCAACCGTAGCAGGTGGTGTACGGGCACAGCTCAGGAAAAGCATTGCATGGGAACAGCAACCTGAGTCTCACAAGCCCCACCACTGAAGTCCAGCAAAGGCATCAACAGCGTTGAATGCTATCGCATTACCAACGCATAATGTAATTAGTTGTCCCTGTGAATTTTTGCAGCAAAGATAAATCACTATTAGCACTCATTTTGTGTACCGCGTCAAATTCTCTGCTTTTTTTGCTCATAATTTTTGAGCAACATAAAAATGGCAGTCTCCATCAAAAAAATACCCTTCAGCAAATCAGATACTGCCCATTTTTGTTTCTAGACAGAAAGAAAAACAATTCAAGGTCAAAGCAGCCATTTTAAATACAGGGCAGCTTTGGAG